>NC_060141.1:253343463-254543463 GCF_021461385.2 Schistocerca piceifrons | reverse complement strand
AGTAGCACAGACAGGTCTCGAACCAGGGTCGCCTGGACGGGAATCTCACTCGCTTGCCATTCGGCTATTCGCTCACTTGTCGCAATAGTGAAACTTTTCTGTATATAAAGAGCTGCCCATACTTTAACACGCAATGTTTCAAAAACATGGCCGCATTGGCATCTACAATTTAGGGTGTGATACGTGCCTACCCACACTGTAAGCAGGCGAAGTGAGATCTCATAAGTCGATAAACTTCCGAGGTCCCCCCGTAAATAACGTGTAATCTTAGGGGCCGACTAGGTAAGCAGTTTGGTCACATAAGACAGTACCACAACTTTCCAAAATATTCACATGTCACTGTCCGCGTCTGACGGGCGGTGCAACTCGTATTGTTTTCGTGGCAAAATATGGTTCAAATGGCTCTGAGCACTATGGGACTCAACTGCTGAGGTCATTAGTCCCCTACAACTTAGAACTAGTTAAACCTAACTAACCTAAGGACATCACAAACATCCATGCCCGAGGTAGGATTCGAACCTGCGATCGTAGCGGTCCTGCGGTTCCAGACTGCAGCGCCTTTAACCGCACGGCCACTTCGGCCGGCGTTTTCGTGGCAGGAACGCAGGATTTTTTTATTTTTTTGGTCATCAGTCTACTGACTGGTTTCATGCGGCCCGCCACGAATTCCTTTCCTGTGCTAACCTCTTCATCTCAGAGTAGCACTTGCAACCTACGTTCTCAATTATTTGCTTGACGTATTCCAATCTCTGTCTTCCTCTACAGTTTTTGCCCTCTGCAGCTCCCTCTAGTACCATGGAAGTCATTCCCTCATGTCTTAGCAGATGTCCTATCATCCTGTCCCTTCTCCTTATCAGTGTTTTCCACATATTCCTTTCCTCTCCGATTCTGCATAGAACCTCCTCATTCCTTACCTTATCAGTCCACCTAATTTTCAACATTCGTCTATAGCACCACATCTCAAATGCTTCGATTATCTCCTCTTCCGGTTTTCCCACAGTCCATGTTTCACTACCATACAATGCTATACTCCAGATGTACATCCTCAGAAATTTCTTCCTCAAATTAGGCCGGTATTTGATATTAGTAGACTTCTCTTGGCCAGAAATGCCTTTTTTGCCATAGCGAGTCTGCTTTTGATGTCCTCCTTGCTCCGTCCGTCATTGGTTATTTTACTGCCTACGTAGCAGAATTCCTTAACTTCATTGACTTCGTGACCATCAATCCTGATGTTAAGTTTCTCGCTGTTATCATTTCTACTACTTCTCATTACCTTCGTCTTTCTCCGATTTACTCTCAAGCCATACTGTGTACTCATTAGACTGTTCATTCCGTTCAGCAGATTATTTAATTCTGCTTCACTTTCACTCAGGATAGCAATGTCATCAGCGAATCGTATCATTGATATCCTTTCACCTTGTATTTTAATTAAACTCCTGAACCTTTCTTTTATTTCCATCATTGCTTCCGCGATGTACAGATTGAAGAGTAGGGGCGAAAGGCTACAGCCTTGTCTTACACCCTTCTTAATACGAGCACTAGACCGAGCGGGCTGGCGCAGTGGTTAGACACTGGACTTGCAATTGGGAGGACGACGGTTCAATCCCGCGTCCGGCCATCCTGATTTAGGTTTTCCGTGATTTCCCTAAATCGCTCCAGGCAAATGCCAGGATGGTTCCTCTGAAAGGGCACGGCCAACTTCCTTCCCTAATCCGATGAGACCGATGACCACGCTGTCTGGTCTCCTTCCACAAACCAACCAACCAACCAATACGAGCACTTCGTTCTTGATCGTACACTCTTATTATTCCCTCTTGGTTGTTGTACATATTGTATATGACCCGTCTGTCCCTATAGCTTACCCCTGCTTTTTTCAGAATCTCGAACAACCTGCACCATTTTATATTGTCGAACGCTTTTTCCAGGTCGACAAATCCTATGAAAATGTCTTGATTTTTCTTTAGCCTTGCTTCCATTAACCGCGGGACTGCTACGGTCGCAGGTTCGAATCCTGCCTCGGGCATGGATGTGTGTGATGTCCTTAGGTTAGTTAGGTTTAAGTAGTTCTAAGATCTAGGGGACTGATGACCACAGATGGTAAGTCCCATAGTGCTCAGAGCCATTTGAACCAGTTTTTTGCTTCCATTATTAGCCGTATCGTCAGAATTGCCTCTCTCGTCCCTTTTCTTTTCCTAAAGCCAAACTGATCGTCTCCTAGCGCATTCTCAATTTTCTTTTCCATTCTTCTGTATATTATTCTTGTAAGCAGCGTCGATGCATGAGCTATTAAGCTGATTGTTCGAACTTGTCAGCTCTTGCCGTCTTCGGAATTGTGTGGATGATGCTTTTCCGAAAGTCAGATGGTATATCTCCAGACTCATATATTCTACACACCAACGTGAATAGTCGTTTTGTTGCCAATTCCCCCAATGATTTTAGAAATTCTGATGGAATGTTATCTATCCCTTCTGCCTTATTTGACCGTAAGTCCTCCAAAGCTCTTTTAAATTCCGATTCTAATACTGGATCCCCTATCTCTTCTAAATCGACTCCTGTTTCTTCTTCTATCACATCAGACACATCTTCACCCTCACAGAGGCTTTCAATGTATGCTTTCCACCTATCTGCTCTCTCCTCTACATTTAACAGTGGAATTCCCGTTGCACTCTTAATGTTACCACCGTTGCTTTTAATGTCACCAAAGGTTGTTTTGACTTTCCTGTATGCTGAGTCTGTCCTTCCGACAATCATATCTTCTTCGATGTCTTCACATTTTTCCTTCAGCCATTTCGTCTTAGCTTCCCTGCACTTCCTATTTATTTCATTCCTCAGCGACTTGTATTTCTGTATTCCTGATTTTCCAGGAACATGTTTGTACTTCCTGCTTTCATCAATAAACTGAAGTATTTCTTCTGTTACCCATGGTTTCTTCACAGCTACCTTCTTTGTACCTATGTTTTCCTTCCCAACTTTTGTGATAGCCCTTTTTAGGGATGTCCATTCCTCTTCAACTGTACTGCCTACTGCGCTATTCCGTATTGCTGTATCTATAGCGTTAGAGAATTTCAAACGTATCTCGTCATTCCTTAGTACTACCGTATCCCACTTCTTTGCGTATTGATTCTTCCTGACTAATGTCTTGAACTTCAGCCTACTCTTCATCACTACTACATTGTGATCTGAGTCTATATCTGCTCCTGGGTACGCCTTACAATCCAGTATCTGATTTCGGAATCTCTGTCTGATCATGATGTAATCTAATTGAAATCTTCCCGTATCTCCCGGCCTTTTCCAAGTATACCTCCTCCTCTTGTGATTCTTGAACAGGGTATTCGCTATTACTAGCTGAAACTTGTTACAGAACTCAATTAGTGTTTCTCCTCTTTCACCCCTTGTCCCAAGCCCATATTCTTCTGTAACCATTTCTTCTACTCCTTCCCCTACAACTGCATTCCAGTCGCCCATGACTATTAGATTTTCGTCCCCCTTTACATATTGCTTTACCCTTTCAATATCCTCATACACTTTCTCTATCTGTTCATCTTCAGCTTACGATGTCGGCATGTATACCTGAACTATCGTTGTCGGTGTTGGTCTGCTGTCGATTCTGATTAGAACAACCCGGTCACTGAACTGTTCACAGTAACACACCCTCTGCCCTACCTTCCTATTCATAACGAATCCTACACCTGTTATACCATTTTCTGCTGCTGTTGATATTACCCGATACTCATCTGACCAGAAATCCTTGTCTTCCTTCCACTTCACTTCACTGACCCCTACCATATCTAGAATTAGCCTTTGCATTTCCCTTTTCAGATATTCTAGTTTCCCTACCACGTTCAAGCTTCTGACATTCCACGCCCCGACTCGTAGAAAGTTATCCTTTCGTTGATTACTCAATCTTTTTCTCATGGTAACCTCCCCCTTGGCAGTCCCCTCTCGGAGATCGGAATGGGAGACTATTCCGGAATCTTTTGCCAATGGAGAGATCATCATGATACTTCTTCAAATACAGGCCACATGTCCTGTGGATACACGTTATGTGTCTTTAATGCAGTGGTTTCCATTGCCTTCTGCATCCTCATGTCGTTGATCATTGCTGATTCTTCCGCCTTTAGGGGCAATTTCCCACTCCTAGGACAAGAGAGTGCCCTCAAACTCTATCCGCCCCTCCGCCCTCTTTGACAAGGCCGTTGGCAGAATGAGGCTGACTTCTTATGCCGGAAGTCTTCGGCCTCCAATGCTGATTATTTATCAAAATTTAGGCAATGTCGGGGATCGAACCCGGGACCGAAAACGTTTTGATTGTGAATCAAAGACGCTACCCCTAAACCACGGGCTAGTGGGCTGATTAGCCTGATATAGTTCCCAGCGGGTAACCAGTGGCAGAGACTAGAACGTTTTATTTCACTTTTGACTTACGCATAGCTGCTCTAAATTCTGACCATTGCTCTTTACCAATGTAATTTTACGTAAGTAACCTTTGTACATCATGAAATTGTCATGTTGGTTAAGGCGTTTTTTGTCATAGTTAATATTTTATTTGTTTTATAGAATGTAGCAAAATTTCATTCTCTGGAGACACCTTAGTAGGTGTCGAAACTTAGGTCACTGTATCAACCAGTTACGTGCAACTGGTTGGATGTGTAATCCGATGTTGAAACTAGTACGCGGTTGCTGAGCAACAGCCATGTTCAAAATTGGTGGTCCAATAATATATTACAGTCGTCACAGCATACATACAAGCAGATGCCTCTCGTTGGGCTACGTGAAAAGGTCGAAGCGACGAAGAGTTCGGGAGAGTTTGCATCTACCCAGGCACGGCTTCGAGAAGAAAGTGTTCCATCGTGAGCCTTATGACATAAATCTAGGCAGTTTAAGAAATAAATTCGTGCGATACTTAAAAAGACGAGATACTGGGACGAACCTATGTCTTACAAAGAAGTTATTTAATAACGAAAATCGACATTGCCTGCACAGAGAAAAGAAAAATTGTGTGCAATAAGCGGATCTATATCAGCTCATGGCTGTTCTTGATTCGCTGGATCTCATAGAGAAGGATTTGAATGGTAGTTCTGGCAATGGCGCTGGTTAGCAGGCAGGGGTAATCAACTAAAATGGTTCAAATGGCTCTGAGCCCTATGGGGCTTAACATCTGAGGTCATCATTCCCCTGCAACTTAGAACTACTTAAACCTAACTAACCTAAGGACGACACACACATCCATGCGCGAGGCAGGATTCGAACTTGCGACCGTAGCGGTCGCGTGGTTCCAGACTGAAGCACCTAGAACCGCTCGGCCACTCCGGTCCACAGTAATCAACTGCTGGAACAATCACGGAAGGAACGTCAGATGGTGTGGCATAGTTGTGCAGCGACATTACATATTACACACATCAAAAAAAGTATTGCATCACCCCGGTTCCCAGAACACCTGAAGATAGACGTTGACTAAGGATAATGCATCACAGACGCAGTCTCTTTGACTCTTCAGAGATGTCACTGAACCCGCCCAAAGCAGCGCCTATTAGACAGAGGGGCTCCGACAGCCGTTCAGTTCCAGTCATTCCACCAGGAAGGAGGTACACGACTCATGTTGTCTGTAGTTCAACCATGACTTGAAGGTCAATACCGCAGTTCGATCGCATCCGCATTGTTACTTTGTGCCAGGAAGAGCTCTCGACAAGGGAAGTGTCCAGGCATCTCGGAGTGACCCAAAGCGATGTTGTTGGAGGAGATACAGAGAGACAGGAACTGTGGATGACATGCCTCTCTCAGGTCAACCAAGGGCCACTACTGCAGTGGATGACCAGTACCCAAGGATTATGGCTCTGAGGAACCCTGACAACAGCGCCACCATGTTGAATAACGCTTTTCGTGCAGCCACAGAACGTCGTGTTACGACTCTCACTGCGCCCAATAGGCTGCATGATGCGCAACTTCACTCCTGACGTCCAAGGCGAGTTCCATCTGTGCTACCACGACAGTATGCAGCGCGGTGGAGATGTGCCCAACAACATGCTGAATGGACCGCTCAGGAATGGGATCACGTTCTCTTCACCGATGAGTGTTGCATATGCCTTCAATCAACAATCCTCAGAGACCTGTTTGGAGGCAATCCGGTCAGGCTGAACGCCTTAAGCACACTGTACAGTGAGTGCAGCATGGTGGAGGATCCCTGGTGTTTTGGGGTGGCATTATGTAGGACCAACATACGGCGCTGCTGGTAATTGAGGGTGCCGTAATGGCTGTACGATACGTGAGTGCCATACTCTTACCGATAGTGCAACCATATCGGCAGCATATTGGCGAGGCATACGTCTTCATGGACGACAATTCGCCCCCCATCGTGCACATCTTGTGAATGACTTCCTTCAGGATAACTACATCGCTCGAGTAGTGGCCAGCATGTTCTCCAGACGTGAACCCTATCGAATATGCCTGGGATGGATTGAAAAGGACTGTTTATTGACGACGTGACCCACCAAGCATTGCGAGGGAACTACGCCGAATCGCCGTTGCGGAGTGGGACAATCTGGACCAACATTGCGTTTATGGACTTATGGACAGTATGCCACGACGAATAATCCATGCATCAATGCAAGAGGACGTGCTACTGGATATTAGAGGTACCAATGTGCACAGCAATCCAGACCACAACCACTGAAGGTCTCGTTGTATGGTGGTCAACATGTGTGGCTTTTATGAGCAATGAAAGGGGTGGAATTGATGTTTATGTTGATCTTTATTCCAACCAAGGTTATGCAAAACTTTTTTTATGTATGTGTAATAAAAGGAGTAAAAATAATAACAAATTAAAACAGTGATAACCGACATGGTAACGAGAATAACTCGTAGAAGAGACCTGAAAATGCATAGGGTCACTCTACAGGACCACCCCGCGTGAACAGTCTGAACGCAGGAGATTGACAGAGACCTAATCCTGGCGACAATACAAAGTGGTCGCCACCACACAACAACTCATTCTAATAGCGGAGGTGTCAGTTATTCACACACCAACAATCCCGATTGGAGCAAAAAACTACATGACCAAACCCAGCCCTCCAGTGCATGTTGCAAGATGGAGTGAAGGCAGTAGATATGATACCGGCATAGATATGCAGTGGTCGAACAATGATTTAGACACTGATGATGAATTATATAATGACACTGCGGCATGCAAGGAACAGACAGAAGATCTGGCACCTGCAGTGGTTAATACGATAATGAAATGAGTTCCCAATATTTTTGTCGTGGATACATGTGCCATGATAAATATTATGACCAGCATTTTTATGACAAAGTCAGTGAGACGCGATGCATACTAACGTTGCCAGTTCAGCACTGTAGGATTTAGGAAGCTATTGGAACGAAATCACAAATCTTAGTTCATTAATGGTTTAACGGCGAACTACACAATAGGGTAGAATTTATGCGTGAGAGAAACAGTGGCAAATAGATTTTGATTGTCAGTGGCAATGGTGATGACATTATGGATCTGTTGAAGACTGATGCATGGTGTGACAAACTCTGCCAGGGTAATAGGATGAAGATTACGTAGAAGAAACCGCTGATATTGATAACGGGCAGTCTCAGTGTTTTAACAAAATGTAGTCCACGCACTAGTCACGGGAATATTGAGCCTAACATGAACCACATTCATACGAAAGTAGGACAGTCACGACGCTTCAGTGTTACTCAGCGAGCCGAACTGGCTGAACTATTGGAAAAATACATTGATGTCGTTTCTGACAAATATGACATCATTAAGGGTTACCAACACACTATGGGGGTAATACTACACAAAACCCGCTGCTTATCTGATTGTCCCAGCTCATTAGTGAAGCACCAAGATGTAATGAGGGAGACTAGAAAAAATGTGGACTGGAGGATGAAAAGCAAAGCAACCAAAAAGTGTTGTATCCGAGCAAAGACTTAAACAGTCACAGACAACAGAAAAAAATTATAATGTTCCTTATGTTGCAGTTGTAAGTTTTCTTTAGAGGAGTCCGAAATGAAACAGTATGATGTAGCCTACAATAATCTTACGAGTCGCAGTCTTTAATGTGAATGGCAATCAGATAGGAAGTTACCATGAGTAATGAACATACTTTCTCAAACGTGACGATTTAAGATACAAGTATGTACAACACTTTAGAGTAATGTTTATGCGAACCACATTAAATAATTTATGTTGAAAATAGGAAATGAATAATGAAGTTACCCATGCCGAAGTTATATTTTTATGTATCGTAGTGTAATATATATCTTGGTACCTAGGAATATGATAAGTCGTGGAACATATGGAAGGAATAGTGTACCTAGATGCGAAAAAGGACACTAATTTAATTTTTATGTGTTGCGTGTATACGAAATTGAACTCTTTAACATTTGTTCATGGTAACCAATAGACACCATTTATATGGCATATATTTATTAAATGGTGAGTAGGTGAATAACTTATGTAGCAAGTTTCTAGCACTAGTTGTGATCAGAAGCATGGCTGTAACGGATCGTGCAGCCACGTCTCGGTCTCTAAGTCAACAGACAACAACCATTGATTGTCACACTGCGTTATTAAATTGTTGTGCCACAAATGAACCGATAATGCGAGCTTTGTGCAGAATTACTCTTACTTGCAGAACTATTGTGGGGAGTGGCCATTCATTACGGTAACGATAGTGGGTCGCGTTGCGTGACGCCTGAAGAGGTAAAATTTTGATTCAGTGATGTAAGTTCATGTCGTAAAGTGGTGGCGGTACTTAAGTTTCCTTGTGTCTCTTTTATTTTCTGCCGCGGTTGTTATAGGGAATTAGCTTTCATGGCGCTCATCCACAGCCGACGATAACCTGCTTTATACAAACTTCTAATAACACTTTCATTAGCAATAATTTAAAACAAATCTACCGGTTTACATGAAGCAAACAGAATTTGCTCTTAATTGAGATTGAGCCCAAAGAAGAAAAATATAAAGATATTTTCAAGTTTTTAAAAAAGGATAAGGCATAGATAGTAGTAATATTGTGTTAGCAACACTAGAAAATAACAGTTCAGCGACACAATTTATATGTGTTACGTCTATTTAGGCGACAATAATATCTCAAGCACTATTTGACAAATAGATAAGGTGGAAAAATAATTAATTAGAATTTGTGAAAAAGGTAAAGAAAACATTTGACAGTGAGTTTCATAATAGGAAAAAACTAAAGAAAATATCTGTTTGAAATCGATAAACAATAACGAGAGGACTAAAATTGTGTATACGACTAGCGCTTACTTTGATATTTGCTTGAAGTTAGGACATTTAAAAGAGAAAGTAAGCACATTTCTATGGGCTGTAAGTAAAACAAGCCAAATATTATACATTTTTACCATAGAGACACGAGAGATGTGCCACAAGCGTTAATAGAAGTCAGTTATATTACTTAGGCAAGCCAGCAATATAATAGAGATCCACCCACACATAGTACATGCTGTATAGCTAAACTACAAAGAAATACTTATCAATTAAATCGGCACTTCTAATGTTATCATTGAATTATTAGTTAAGTAAAAAAGTCTGCACTTTCATGATACATTAATTGAACTAACGTCAGTAAAACGCGAATTACGATTTAATAAATCACAACACTGCATTACAACATAGCTAGCTTACAAACGCTAGGTACTCATACGTTAAAAGAAAATATTAAGTAATAGTAGTTTCTCAGAAATATTTTACCGAAAGGTGGAAGCTATTTTAATAATTTTATTCAAGTATGTATTGAAAGATATACTATAGCTGTAGTTACACGCATAAAAAAGTTGTATTGGTTCTTAGTACTTGAGTCTGCACTGAGGGAAGTTCTCGATTTGGAAATTAAAACACACACACGTAACTTAACAATATCTGGACCTTTGTGGCACGTACAAAATTAAAACGTGTACTGGGAAGGAGTAATATAGTACTGATTCTAGCAGCTCTCCTATTCACCATTTACGCAAGTAGTAGTTGATTACTTGCAGAAGTACTCCAGACATTAACATATGCAAGAGTTTGTTCAGTACTTGTTGTGTTGACCACGGACTATCACTTTGTGGGATAGTAAAGAGAACATTGACCGCAGCAGTAATTCATAACAGATGTTCACCGCTTTTTACGTAGTTCATATAGTCAGCCGTATTCTTTGAGGGGGATTACAGATACTAGTATTATACATATTATTCCGCCGCAGTAGCAGTTACAAAGTGAGATAATTGTGACAGCCAGTACCGAAGTCCTACAGCAGTCTTCTGTGTAGAGGCCGCTTCTGGCATAGACTGAGGTAATCACTGGCTGAAGTACAGCGTTGCTGCTTCCGCTGCTTTCCTTGGCGAGAAGTCAGACTGATGATTCCTGCGTGTGGTCGGCGCCTGGCCCTCACGACTCGAAGGAAAAGACTGGCTTGGAGAGGTTCGCTGCCGTCCTGAATACCCGAGCGATACCTGGATACAGTTGGATATATTGGCGGCCACGTGAATCGCAGATGCATGTAGATATACAGGCTAGTGACCTCTGATGGCACTCGCCGGCCGTTGTGACCGAGCGGTTCTAGGCGCTTTAGTCGGGAACCGCGCGACCGCGAGTTTCCAGAATCCTGCCTCATGCATGGATGTGTGTGATGTCCTTAAGTTAGTTAGGTTTAAGTATTTCTAAGTGCTAGGAGACTGATGACCTCAGATGTTAAGTCCCATAGTGCTCAGAGCCATTGAACCATCTGGTGGCACTCACGCTGCCTCCTGTCGGCCTAGTGAGCGTTCTATATCTTCTGTCTGGAGGCCACTGGTGTGACCCCTGCGGCTCCACTGGTATAGACTACTCATATAACACTGGTGTGATGGTCAGCAAACGTAGTCCTTCAACAAGTACAAGGTGACAATTATTTAACTGTATGAAAAGAACGTAAATTAGATACTACGGTCTGCAAATATTTTATTCAACATGTAAACGTCACTACAGATATTCGGATTTAGGTTACGATATGCCTGCCATCATTAGCGGCGATCTGGCGCAGACGAATAGCGAAATTCTGCATGAACAGCTTAAGTGTCGCAACGTCGATTCTGTCGATGACCTCACGAATAGCTGTTTTCAGCTCGGCAATGTTTTTGGGGTTATTGCTGTACAAATTTTCTTTACTATAGCCCCACAAAAAGGAGGCGTATGTGTTCAGAGCCGGAGAATAAGGTGATCAATCGAGGCCCATGCGAGTGGCCTCTGGGTACCCCAGAGCCAAAGTGTGGTCCCCAAACTCCTCTTCCAGGACATCACACATTGTCTGATTCGATGGGGTCGAGCTCCATCTTGCATGAACCTCATCGTATCGAAATCAGGGTCACTTTCGATAATTGGGATGAAATCATTTTCCAAAACCTTCATGTGCCTTTCGTTAGTCAACGTGGCAAGGAATATGGCACTGATTACTCCGTGTCTGGACATTGCATACCACACAGTCAACCGTTGAGGGTGAAGAAACTTCTCGATCCTGAAATGCGTATTCTCGGTCTCTCAAATGCCCTACTTTTACTTATTGACGAATCCATCCAAATGGAAGCGGGCCTCGTCGCTAAACCAAACCACTCAGCGTATATTAATTCCCACCATGCCCCGCGGCCAACTTTGCACTTTGAAAGTCCTAACACTAACCGTTCAGAAGCTATTTCATGTAGTTTAATAATTGTCACGCTGTACATGCAGAATTTCTATACCTTTCGGTATACCACATACAGGAATATGTTGGACATTACATATGCACAGCCTCTGTGTTTGTCATTTAAATACACCTTCAGGAGGAATGTGAAGAAAGACGACGGGAGTTTCCTAGTGCCTAATGGGAAATTACCGACTAATCCGAAAAACAGTGTTTACTGATGAAGGCACTGTAACTGGTGAAAGTTCGTATAACACTTGTAACTCACATCGGTGGTCTGATTAAAAAACCCACACATTAATCGACACTCAATTTAAAGAATGCTTCTCTGTAAATGTGTGGAGTGGAATGATTGACAATCAATTTATTGAGCCCAATGTATTACCCTGTCGTCTTACAGTGCCCCATTATTCAGATTTTCTTCAACACGAGATTCCAGTCCTTTTCACTACAACTATGGGTGTGTTCTTCCACCATGAACGGCCACTGCAAACTTTAGTAGTAAGGCGACACGAGCTTTAAACCTAGCATTCCCTGGAAGATGGATCGGCAGTAGTGGCCACGATTCTTGGCTGCCAAAGTCCTCAGACGTCATCTCTTTTGATTTATGCTCATGGGTCTCGTTGAAATGTGAAATCCTCAAAGACAAAACAACAGCAAGAGACAAACTAACCATATTACGAATAGTACTTTCCTCATTAAAAAAATGCCAAGACGACATCAAAAGAGCTATAGAATGTATTGTCAACAGAATGTAAAACTTAATTTTGGTTGTATGTGGAATTCATGAAAATCTATTTTAGACTTAATTTTAAAAATGTCAGCTAACCGCCTGGAGCTGCTGGTAAAGTACTTTATTTATACCATAAAATTAAGTTAATAAAAATATTCACAGCGTCTTATTAGGTGAAATATAAAACCTTATCGTGAGGTGATGAATCCATGACTAATACACTTTTATTATATCCTTATGTTCACATATATAATTACCTAAATTATATAGCTAGTGTCCTAGCATAGTTTTTGTAGATAGACGATGCAGTTTGTATTAAAATATGAGAATATGGCAAGTGTTTGTTACACATGGTTTTATTATCTGATAATAACGATTTTATATTTCGACTAACATGATACAGTGAATAATTTTATGAACCTTCTGATGGTCAGACGACTGAAACTGATTTTATTAATAATTTATCTTACCAGCAGCTCTAGGCAGTAACCACGAAATTTTTCAAATACGGGAGCTATTCGGGAACTAAGTTCTGATCGGTCGCGAAATGGAAACCACAGTGAAGATCATATGAATTGGGTAGCGTCTTTAGTCAATCTCGAGCGTACAGTGAAGACGAAGAGGTGCCTAGAAATAGTGTCTCCTGGCAACTACAATGGCCTGGTGAGAGATTTCGCCTGATGTCACGCAGCCCACATAACTGTTATGCGCGCCGCGCGGGGTAGCCGCACGTTCTGAGGCGTCCTGTCATGGTCCGGGCGACTCCCCCCGTCGGATCCTCGAGTACTCCCTCGGGCATGGGTGTGTGTGTTGTCCATAGCGTGGGTTAGTTAAACTTAATTTAAGTAGTGTGTAAGCTTAGGGAACCATGACCTAAGCAATTTGGTCCCATAAGGTCTTACCACAAATTTACTATCATGTGTTTCGTTCTTTGACAGTTTTCGGCCGTATTCTACAGGGACAGCGAAGATGCTTGTGCAGTGTTTTCGGTGGGAATGTTTAATCACCCACAACACAGTCCATAACTGGATTTTCCTGCATTTCGCCTCAGCTCACGGGAACCGCTGGCTATGAAATCAACAATTTGACACAGACAACGAGCAGCAGACGAGCTTAGAGAATTGGCGGAAAGCACAAGCGGCTGCCTTCCATGACGAAGGGTGTTGGAAAGTTGCTACAACGCAACGGAGAACCGACTGTGTAGAGAGGTATTCTATATTTGTATCTCTGTAATCAATAGAAATTGGACCCGTGGTACGAGGAACGTATTACTCGAATTTATCTCTACTATCACGCACTCAAATATTTACTAATACTTTTTTGATAAATCTTATATACTAGTTACGTCACATAATGTGATATTTCGTAGTGTTCAACTTACAAACATATCCGCTTACTAATCTGATAAGTGAAATACATATATTACATATTTAGTTTCTCTGACATCTGCACCAACGAGGATCTCCGGCAGATCTACCGGACGGGAAATCAGTTTTTGTAATTGTAGACTACACTATACAAGATTAGTCTCAACCATCCATAATGACATAACGTACATGTTTCGAAATGAAACTCGATATAGACACACACGTTCACAGATTTCTTCCAAACTTCGCCAACGACATTATTAAAGACGATTTCATAACTGAGAGCCTTGGCGTTGCAATCCATTTTGTCATACATGATTAATATAGCACTTCCACAAGAAAAAACGTTCTTTACATTGCTATCAGTGTTTCTACGGTGATTGTATTACTTTCGTAAAATAAGGAACGAACGCATTCAGTCAGAATCCTGATTTTATTTCAATGCGCAAAGAATTCGAGCCCTGGGGGCTCAGAATCAGGTTCTTCGAAAATCTACATCACTTTTATTCAGATTTACGTCGATAATGATCCGGGTAGCTCTGAGAAATGAAATAGTGAAGGTAGCAGAAAATCAAGTAGGTAAAAAGACGAGGTCTAGCAGGAATCCTTGGGTAACAGAAGAAATGTTGAATTTAATTGATGAAAGGAGAAAATAGAAAAGTTCAGTAAATGAAGCACACAAAAAGGAATACAAACTTCACAAAAGAGATCGACAGGTAGTGCAAATTGAATAAGCATGGATGGCTAGAGGGCAAATGTAAGAATGTTAACGCATATATCACTAGGGGTATGATAGATACTGCCTACAGGAAAATTAAAGAGACTTTTGGAGAAAAGACAACCACTTGTATGAATATCAAGAGTTCAGATGGAAACCCAGTTCTAAGCAAAGAAGGGCAAGGAGAAAGGTGGAAGGAGTATATAGACGGTCTGTACAAGGGCGATGTACTTGAGGGCAATATTAAAGAAATGGAAGAGAACGTAGATGTAGATGAAATGGGAGATAAGATACTGAGTGAAGAATTTGACAGAGCGCTGAAAGACTTAAGTCGAAACATGGCCCTGGGAGTAGACAATACTCCATTAGAACTACTGATAGCCTTGGGAGAGTCAGCCATGACAAAACTCTACCACCTGGTGAGCAAGATGTATGAGACAGGCAAAATACCCTCAGACTTCAAGAAGTATATAATAATTCCAATCCCCAAAAAAAAAAGCAGTTGTTGACAGATGGGAAAATTACCAAACTAGTAGTTTAATAAGTCACGGCTGCAAAATACTGACACGAATTCTTTACAGACGAGTGGGAAAACTGATAGAAGCCGAACTCGGGGTGGATCGGTTAGGATTCCGTAGAAATGTTGGAACACATGGGGCAATACTGACCCTACGACTTATCTTAGAAAATGGATTAAGGAAAGATATATAGCAAGCAGTAAAGGAAACAAAACAAAACTTCGGAGTAGGAATTAAAATCCACACAGAAGAAATAAAAACTTTGAGATTTGCTGATGACATGGTAATTCTATCAGAGACAGCAAAGTATCTGGAACAGCAGTTGAACGGAATGTACAGCGTCTTGAAACGAGGATATAAAATAAATATCAACGAAAACAAAACGAGGATAATGGAATGTAATCGCATTAAATCAAGTGATGCTGATTGAATTAGATTAGGAAATGAGACACTTAAAGTAGTAGATGAGTTTTGTTATTTGGGCTGATGATGGTCCATGTAGAGAGGATATAAAATGTAGACTGGGAGTTGCAAGGATAGCGTTTCTAAAGAAGAAAAATTTGTTAACATCGAGTATAGATTTAAGTGTCAGGAAGTCATTTCTGAAAGTATTTGTATGGGATGTAGCCATGTATGGATATGAAACATGGACAATAAATATGAAAAATGTAGAAACTTCCGAAATGTGGTGCTACAGAAAAATGCTGGAGTTTAGATGGGTAGATCAGGTAACTAATGAGGAAGTACTGATTGGAATTAGTGAGAAGAGGATTTTGTGGCACAACTTGACTAGAAGAAGGGATCGATTGGTAGGACTTGTTCTGAGGCCACATGGTATGACCCGTGTAGCATTGGAAGGCAGCGTGGAGGGTAAAAATCGTAGAGGGAGACCAAGAGAAGAATATTATAAGCCGATACAGAAGGATGTAGGGTACAGGAATTACTTGGAGATGAAGAAGCTTGCACAAGATAGAGTAGCATGGAGAGCTGCATTAAGCCAGTCTCTGAACTGAAGACCACAAAAACATCATTACAAACTGGCACATTGTTTACATAAGTTTATGAAACTAAGGCAATTCAGTAACAGATTACTGTTTACAATAGTGGAAACTTGGTTTTGATGCACACTTTGAATAAATGTGTTTATGTGCATATATACACTTCGCATTCTACAGCATATTTGCAAACACAGGTCAATAGAGTTAAAGAATTTCAAATATAAGGATTCTGCGTTTTGCAAGTGTTGTTATTTCCACGAAGATTCAAAGTTATTTTATTATTGATTACACAGAGATTCATTTTAATAACTATTATTTATGAATATGTCCAATGTGGCTGTATGTTATAAAATGGTTATACTATTAAATTTATGTTTCTTCGCGAGAAAGAAAACTTTCGAAATTACTGAAAAAGCTATGGCTTCTAGACTCTGTTTATTCAACAAGTATTCGGAAGAGTTTTCTTTGTGTAACAGTATTTCTGATTGTTCTAGTAGATCAAGTATTTTACCACGTAAACATATTTAGAAACACCAATATTAAAGTATCCTTCTCCACAAACAAAAACTTATACGTCACTTACCACTCACGGTAATATTAAACACCTCAGTCACAGAAAACAGTGCAACTTTAAATTACAATATAAGAGTTGCCTTGAATTTTAGGTTGGCAAAACGGGAAAACTTTCTCCATATGCGTAACAAAGAACACAGTGAAGCTTCTAGAACTAACCACCTTGACAACACCACAATAATCAGCCACATTTACCTTAATAGACACGGACTATGTGACATTCATACCAGCCTAACTGTGCTCCACACAGAAAACCATGGTAAGAAACTAGATTTGCTGGAACAATTAGAAGTTATATTACAGAAAGAAAGCTCTTCCGGAAACGCGTTGAATAAATAAATGGAGTATAGCGTGCACATTTTTTAATGATTTTAAAACTTTATTTCTTCATACACAGACATATATTTAATAGTGCTACCATTGGATAACATACGAGTTCATCTGCATTTGACGTATTCACAATCACTTGTTTTGTAAGTGATGACTCTGTGTCATTAATAATGAAGTAGCTTTGTATCTGCTTGGAAAAAATAACACCTGCGAAATGCAGTACGTTTGAATTTGAGATTCTCTGAATCGTTTTGTCTAGTGTTTACAAACGTGCTGTAGATGGAAAGCGTATACATGTACGTAAACATGTTTACTCAAAGCGTGCTGAAAAATTATGTTTCCGCGACTGGAAGCTTGAATTATTTTTAATTTGTCTTAGTTTTGTAAACTTATATTTACAATGTTGCAGTTTGTAATATACCATTTCAAGCTTACTAGGA
Source organism: Schistocerca piceifrons (assembly GCF_021461385.2). Taxonomy (NCBI): domain Eukaryota; kingdom Metazoa; phylum Arthropoda; class Insecta; order Orthoptera; family Acrididae; genus Schistocerca; species Schistocerca piceifrons. The sequence goes on along the minus strand of NC_060141.1, from coordinate 254,526,114 downwards.
CAGAATTAACTAAAATTCGAAGAAAATAGATGTAGACAGTCAAAGCACCTGACGATGAAGCCATAGGGTTCGAAATGCATCGTACATAGCAACTGAATCACTATTGTAACTTAAAAGGTTGTTCTTCACCTTACGAAAACAAAGTTCTTTCGGATCATAGACTTTGACATAGGAGCTGAGACTTAATTAGGACGCTCTCACAGACAAGCATCGATAATATTTAATTAGAGATGTAGCCAAAAACGTATTAAGAACTTTAAGTACACCTTCGATATCTAGGTAACGTAGTTTAAGAAAGCATCATAATTTCTGTAACTATTCATTTCAGCATATTTGAGACACCGTGAATGTTGCAGCTGCTAGAAGCACTCCCAGAGGGAAGAATTTGGGTCTGAGAAAGAGCCCTTACGGCTGTCCCCAGACACCTGACAGCCGTGGCGGCGGGATAACGGCTTAGGGGATCCAGCCGCGGTCCTTAGAGCTGACGACGTCTTTCGCTTAACGACGATTCACCCGTCGATCGTGTAAGCCTTCCTTAACGGAAATGGTAATGGTCCAGTCAGATGGTCGATTTACCAACCTCAGAGCCCATAGAGAGGTGCATCTCGAAAGGATAGTAGCACTTATTACGTATCCGTAACGTCTAATGTAGTCATTTTATCCTCAGTAGCGGGAACCGTGTGAAAGCAAGACATTATAGTAGAATAATTGTAGTAATGAAATTGCTCCAGACACAGTAGTACGGAGCACACGTTTTCTTACAATCGCTGTATTGTGCATTATCCCTCCGCCTTTTGACTCTCCTACCCCTCCCTCCCCCCTCTCCCCCTCCTTCTCTCTCTCTCTCTCTCTCTCTCTTTCTCTCTCTCTCTATATATATATATATCTCTCTCTCTCTCTCTCTCTCTCTCTCTCTCTCCCCCCCACTCTCTCTCTCTCTACTCGCATTTAACGAGGTCGGCATCGTGAGGTAACTACAACTCAAACTCATTATTTTTATTACTAAAGATTTGTCAAACATGTCAAAATCCCGGCCATTAACTGATGAAAACATTTTCTAAGTGCCAAACTGGAAACAATGACGCGACTGCGATGTGTCACTATTGTTTGCATACCTGACATACACAGTCAGTATGGAAAGAACCTTCTATTGTCATTCATGCCACACATAACGTTGTGAGCGGAACTCAGTAAAGTATGGAACATCTGCTTCAGCATCCTCGTTTTACAGACCAACGTTAAACTGGCTGTTTCTCAGTGGCCCTGTCTTGGACAAGAAAGCTGGCGGGGTTTTGGACCATCAAAGTGGAAAGCATCCTGGCAGCAAAATTCTGGCTACCGTTACTCTGCGCCCAAAAGTTTTATTAAAATAAATACGTCACCAACCTTTAACCAGATAGAGCACCTTGCGGCCCCCTCCTTCTTAAGAGGCCAATTATCCATCGCAGATGAGATATAGGATAGTTAATGCAGACATGAGCTTAGTGGGTGTTGTTCTCAGAGTTTCACGCACTGTTTCATTAAAGACAAAATTAAACTAGTAGGTGAAAAATTTCCACTTTGTCTGAGGTTGGGCATGAAAAACAACACGTGCTGATTTCAAATTCCAACTGACTCGTTCTGCAAACGATGGCTGTGAGTAATAAGGTGTCGTCGTGATATGAGAAACAGTATCTTAATACGGTATTCATTAAATTCTCTGGAACGCGCAACGAATTTGGAAGGGGGGGAGACTGGAGTACTGACAAAATACAACAAAAATTATCATTGAAAAATTATTCGACTAAACAGAATTTGAAAAGTTCGTTGTTACACTTCTGTTCCAATGACGTCAACAACGTGTTACTGATCATTCTGGTTCAAAATGGCTCTGAGCACTATGGGACTCAACTGCTGTGGTCATCAGTCCCATAGAACTTAGAACTAATTAAACCTAACTAACCTAAGGACATCACACACATCCATGCCCGAGGTAGGATTCGAACCTGCGACCGTAGCAGCAGCGCGGCTCCGGACTGGAGCGCCTAGAACCGCACGACCACCGCGATCATTCTGGCCTCCACCACTCAAACATAACTTTGAGACGAATACATATGTTTACTGCTAGAACAGTTTCCCAACGTTACACTTTAGTAATTACCTCCGCAGTGAGATATAAAGTTTAGTTCATTGCTTACACGGATCTTAGTTCGGTGTAGCTCGGAGTAATCTGCTTCCTGCCGCTGCTGATGAAGTCGTCGTCCCTGTTCATTTCATTTGCAAACTGGAACTAGTTAAGTGAATTCCATGAAATAATCCAAGTATCACTTCGTTTTATAGTGCTATATTAATGACAAGCTGCAGAGCCTCTTCTACCTATGGTCTAACAATTTAGTATACAACAATGGGGATAACTGTTCATTTAAATTTATAGTGTGTCCTGATTGTTCAAAGCCGTGTGCAGGTGAGCACGAACTGAGTGACGCATTTTCGTGATTATGAGTTTCAGAATTTGAGTTCAAGGTCGAAGCATAAATTTGCCTACCCGACCTAGTGGTCTTGTGAAAGTGAAGAATATTATTTTCACTCATAATGGGAGTTTTTGACTTGCAACAATTCTCAAAATCAATAAATAATGTTCTCTACCAATGAATCGTCACACGGATAAAACCTTGTACTGCAACTATTAAAGATTTTTCTTAGCACTTTGTAACAATTGAACCACTGAAATTAACACTGAATTTGTTCCAAACTAATATAATTAAAAAACAGAGTACTCATCTTTCGTCCATCGGCGATGTTACAGGTCCTTACAGTTGAGCGTCAATTTTCGTTACTTTTTTGCTGCCACTCATAAACAAGAGTCATCTGTCATTTATTCATGGCACCTGGCATTTCACAGATATTAGCACTCCAGATCGAGTTACGACTATCCCAGCTCCGGTTTATTAACGACAAGCTGCACAGTTTCTTCTTGTGCAGGAGCTGCTACAGTTTCTCGCTCACATAGGCATGATGACATCATCAGCAGCAGCCAATCAGATATACCCAATGTGGCCGCCTTCTTAACATCTCGCTTGGATTCTGCCCGTTAGTGGCTTGAAGAGATTTTAAAGGCACGCACGGCTCTGAGTAAGGCGGGACTTGCTGGCTGTTCTACGCGCTATGGGGCTCGCTCGTCAGGGGCAACGGTGGCCGCCGTGCTGTGGTTGGCGGTTGTTTACTAAGGAGAGTGAGCAGACGCAATTTGAAGGGCCGTTGCTTCCTTCTGTCTTGTGCATGCGGGCTGTTTCTTCTGCGTCGGACAGATCCCATTTCTGGTCCCTTGATTGATGGATGAGTTCCTGTTTGTAGTCCGTGTGTCTCCAGGATCCAGTACAGACATAACTGTTGAGCACTTCGTTCTGTGTTCTTTACTGACGAGTGCTAACTGAGACTTGTTTTAGTTTCAGATCTATAATGTTGTATAGTTTTCTCTAGAGACACTAATTCAACCTGGCCTTTAAAAGTGGATATGTATCTTTGGTAATGGTAAGTGTCTGATCTAATTTGCTGATTAGGCATCACTAACATTCGAGGTATGAAATGTTAGAAACCAGATTAGCAGGCCACAAGAGGTGGTTATTTTGAAAACAACAGTCCAGGGTTCAGCGTTTCGTTCAGGAATGCACTTACTAATTCTCCGATGACTTGTAGTAGCGTCAGGAATACAGTTTTTCCTTGTGATGTCGCTGATGTTATGCCATCTAGGGTAAGGGAATGCTCTTCAGTGCCCCTCCCTTCTTCAAAACGAGTGTCGGCCTAAAAAAGATACTTACGCTAATATCTTGCTAACCCTTAACACACAGTGTAAATATAATAATACAAAACAAAGAAAAAAAGAAACATGGAAAAGTATTTTTTAACTACTTCCTGGGTCTCTGTTAGAACATTTTTCTTAATCTTGTGATGTACACCACAAACATACTAGGCTTTGGGTACTCATAACTTCTCTGAAATGTGGCTGGCGCATTTGAAGCTGTAAGTCCATCCAGTGATTTTGAAAATGACCCTATGTGACGGAAAATGCTGTTTTAAGTCTACCTTCTGTTACTACCTCCATATGTGGTACCCATTATTTTGATCCATTCAGATACCTGTAGTCGCAACACAAGCGATATTTCTCGGTACTATCTGTCGACATTTTCGTGACCAGGACCATGGGTGCCCTCTATTCCCCCTGGACTATCACTAGTTTCAGTTGTTGGTCGATAAATTCTTCCACGAGTGGTTGCACACTCTTCGGTGTATAATATGGTTCATTATGAAACTGGTGCGTTACTCCCTGTTGGTATGCGATTTTGGGTAACAGGACTCATGGGGAGTGGGCCCCGTGCGTTGAACAGATCCATAACCTGTAATAAAAGTGTTCTGTATATTGTCGGTCAGTGCCTTGCAGATGCCTCACTTTGCTATGTTATGCAGAATCACTGATGGTTCGCTTATGGTTTTGGTCGATATACGACCAATCTAGGTCCTTTTCTTCTAAAATATCCTATGTGGTTATTATTAAGCCTTTCGTCATCCGTAGCAAAATCATCCAAACTAACCCGAACCCTATATTCTCACTGTACATTAACTATGCGCGCTACACTTCTGCTTACAGAACAGTGCGTTGTATCAAATGGCCATTACTCTCCAGTTGTTCAACCACGCATAACATTTCCTGCTGTATGTCTTTACCCATGGACACCCAAACAAATTTCCTTCCACCCTTTGTTATGATAACCTATCTTCAGTATGCATGAACGCAGTGTAGTCGGCTACATCTCCAAGAATGAAATGACTTGTGACATTGCCTCGCTTGGATGGAAAGAAATTTCCTCCAAGTTCAACTGCAATCTGCGCAACATTGACTCTGACATGATGTTTAGTATGGAAATCAAGCCCGAGAATGACAGAATACCCTTGCCCCACTTGCGGTAACACCTGCATATGCTCCGATTTGGATACGTGTTCCTCGTCAGTTTTCAGCGCCTCTGCCCGCCTTCTGCAGTGTTCTACGTCCCCACTTTTCTGGTCAAGCAAAGGTTGTAGTATAACAGTCCATCCCGTCACAGCAGCAAAAGAATCATTAGTGTTACTGGAGTGTGATTGTACCAGCAGACTGCGTACTCTATACTGTCTAACTAAATAAATATGGAATACAAGGTAATTACTCGAATTCTTATAGGATATTGAGTCTTGACTTCCTGTGATGTTCTTGGCAGCATTGTTTCTCTGTCGAAGTTACACTCTTTGCGGCGTCCTGATTGGCTAGTGCTCTCAATTTAGGACGGCAGCGGCTCTCGAGATGTGACTCGGTTGGGGGCAGTGACGGAGACTGTCGGGGCAGTGATGGAGACTCGGTCGGCGGCAGTGACGAATGGAAGACAGCGGACGGAGCATCGCGAGTAGTCCGTCGGCGCTTGGTGTACTGCGAGGGCGTACGGTGTTGACATTCCGGGGCCTGGGTCTGCCAGCGGGCGGAAATGGAGTGCGGAAGCCGTGACCGGCCACCTGTTCAAGAGTCGTGTCAATCTCAAATCCTGAGGAGAGCTTGAGAGTTTTCCTCGGCGTTCATGTTAACGGCGAGCTCCTGGACTAACTTTAAATGGTGAGCCATTTTGTGGTGGAAATTTTGGATGTGATTGCTTCTTGTGGCCTCTTTCATTTCACTAGTCATTCCTTAAATCTTTAGGACGTGGGTCCGGGATACTTGGTACTGCAAGTGCATGTAACTGCGCTGTGCCCTGCTTCCGTTGCATTTATCTTGAATTACAAGTATGGCCGATATTCGGCGATTCCTTTTTTAATTATGATTGTTAATATGTTAAGTGGTCAATTTTACGAATCAAAGTTTTTCACTGTTTAAAACTTCAGCTGAAAATTTAAATTCTAATTCCAAACTTCTACCTTGTTGGCAACTACAATAGTAACTATTTTGCGCCATAAAACGGTGCATTGCTATTTAAGGTTGTGTGCAAATGGTCTGATCATTATCACCTTGAGCTAGTTGTGGTTTATAAATTTATCAAGTGACTGCGATTGTCACACTGTAATGTTTAACATCTCTTCCTGTATTTGGCGCTATCAAGTGCTTGGCTGTTGGTTTTACTACTTTAGTGAACTGTGTGTTAATACTTGGTTTGTATGTTCTAGAGGCCTCCTGCATGTTGTTGTCACTTGAGCTCTCGAGCACGGAATTTAGACGCGCGACCGATGTGAACGCCAAACGTCCTGAGTGCTGTGTAGATCTTTCAGGGTATCATAACACCATATTGCCGGATGTTTTCCATAATAGTTAATTCACGTATTTATGAGATCTTGCTGTTTGAGTATTTTTTTGAAACCTAAAGCTTTTGCAATTTGTTGTTTTTCATATTCACAAGGCTTGATGATCGACTTAATTTCACAACTAGTGAGCTTAGATCAGCAGTTACGTTAAAGTTATATTTGCGTAAATTTTTATTAATTTAAAATTGTGACTATGAGCCTGGTTTTCTTTTAAAATGCTTTGAATCATTTTCGTAGCTTTTATACAATTCAATAATCGCTGCAGATCACCGCACTTTGCAAATGCTAATTAATCATTGTGTTGTTACCAGTGCTCTATTTTAATTAACGTGGTAAAAATAAATTTTTGTATCCTCAAATGGGGTCAGCATTCCACTCCAGCAGCCCATGTGCCCTGCTTAACAATCCTACACTTTTCAACGTATCATACTTTATCTACATTGATTACATTTCCCTGCCTAATTACCCAACGTGAGCTTCTAAAACGTCTGACTGGTGTTGCCTTGGTGCATAGCAGCTGGACACTAGAAGGTTACAAAATGCACACCTGACGAATGTCATGTACGTTCTTGTGAAAACTGCTTTACTAGATTTACTTTTAGATTAAAATGAGCATCCCTGTGGCCAAAAAATTATACAATGACACAAAAGGCCAGCTGCAAGGTAGGAAAAATAGTTCTCACTCACCAACGTTCATTCGGAAGTACAGACTGCAAGATTAGTGAAGCTGATTTCAGCAATGTCAACGTGATGATCAGTTGTGATGATGCTGGGTGTCGAGGATACCACTCCTGAAAACTAGTTGCGATAGTGACGGGTGTCGGAGAAGCCCAATGCCATTCACTAGTTGTATGGTCTTGGGTGTTGTGAACACCATTTCGAACCATCGAGTTGTGGTGTGGACAGCCGCCTCTGACACCTGTTGTAACGGTAATCCCTGAAGTTAGGAGGTCAGCAGGCGACAAGGTAGGATGGGTGAGGCAGAGGCAAATCTCGGAGGGTTGGTGAGTTTTTCAGTCTTTGGCTCGAAGGCATCAGCTAAACAGCGGTAGCTACAATGACATTTTATTGACGTAGTTGCTACAGTAATTATTGTCTTCTCTGGCGCTCAGGAAGTGAACCGGATCCTCGCTCAGGTGTCGGCGAGGAATGCTAGGCACGGCATTCCGGCAGCTTATGTAGCTTGCGGCAGATCAGTTACACTGACAGTGATATCGCGAGGGATGCGGCTGTGGGGATGAGCAAGGTCGTCAGGGGACACGCCTGTGTGGATACAATGGGCTTCAGATCTCTGGAAAGATGGTCGTATGTTACAAACACTGCCCACAACATCTTCCGAACTGCAGTTGTCTTGAAGGCTGAACCCTAGAGCTCCAAAAGCCCACAAAGCGTATAGCAAGGGCATTGGTAGAAGTACGAGGGCAGCTTCTAGTCAGTCGAGGGGCTCTTCACCAGACGAAGGTCCAGCAGGTCCTCATCTGTCAGTCATGACTGACCCTTCAGCAGAGGCAACTTGAAGCCGTGAGTTCCATCCACATCTGGCAGGCTGCAGTCTCGTAGTTCAAGTCTTGAAACATGTAGCGAGCAGTACATCACGGATCGCCAGCAAAGTTAACCTGTAACTAGTGAGACTATCATTCCACGGAATTTATGCTACAGATCACATACTCGGGGCGAGGTGTCCGAAACGGGGCTATCTGAAGCCAGACATCCTGTCACTGTAGCAGGTTAGGCGGCCATTTGCGGTCGTCCAACCAGAGGTGTCAGCGGCGATACTTGCACTGTGGTGTCTCAGATACCGATAGCTTTCCATCTCTCTGCGTTTCTCAGCAGTATTAGAACGTCTTGGAGGGCAGACCTCTTACGCTGCATTTTATTACTTCACATTGTAGGGTTTGCAGAAAGACATTTTGGGTGGCGTCATACAGTACCGTTTTCGCTCCTTCCTATTGGTTTCCTCGCTGTGTAGGAATGACTTATAAACATTGTCTTGCTTTTGGAATACTGGAACTCCTCATGTTATATAGATTATGACTGTGATACACGATCCGAGTCGGACTTGGTTCTTTTACCGTCGATGTCAAGCAACAGCTTTGAAAATATATGAGTGCACCACGGAACAGGATTACTGTGCAACAGTACTAAATATCCTCATGCTGTAGGCTTACGATATATATTATGTTGACTGGTAATTATCAGTAGTGTTGCCAATACCGTTATTTTCTTTTCATATAGTCAGCGGAATTCTTGAGGTGAGTGGAGAAATCAGAATTCTATGTCTGGAAAGTGCTGTATTTCCAACAGCAATCGATATATCATAGAGTATTAATGATTAAAGGTGACTCAGGTAGTTAAGATAATATTAATGTGCGAATTACAAATAATAATCCAGAATGACAGTATAGGGAGAATCGTACTCTAACAATAATGGCGACCGCTCGTGCAACTGTAACTTTTCGACTTGAAATAATGTCAAATGAACAGTGAGTATATTCACTTATTTTACTCTCTCCGAAGTATTAGATGTTAGCCGCTTTCCTAATGTTAACCACTATAGCAGTATTTGCTATTTGAACTGAAGCAAATAATAAACTGTATTTAATTCAAAAGAGAGACGTGGGATGATAGTTTGCTCTTAACGTCACGGTTTTATCACAAATTAAGACCTAAACTTCATCCAAACAGCTTCCAACGACTTGAATGAAACTCGTGACTGTTAAAATCTATGAAAATATGATACGAGAGTGGAAGTGGAAACTTTGAGTCTGTTGTACTTGGGTTATCCGTAAATTAACTTAAGATTGGCTACAGAAAAGAAAGAAATAGTTTTAGAAATAACTATCCATAAACCGTACTCAGATGTAGACATTATTTTTCCACATAGTCACCACCCAAACTCAAACATCTGTTGTAACGTGACAACAGCTTCTTTATCCATTCACCAAAGAGAGTGCTGTTGTGGTTTCATCCAGTTGTTAGCAGCATCCGTGCGTTCATCGGCTGTCGTGAAGTGCTGAGAAGCCACTTACACTTTTATCTTGGTGGACAGATAGATGTCGCTTCGTGACAATTTCGAACCGTAAGCAAAATATTGAAAAATCTCGCACCCAAAAGTCTGGGTTTTTCCTTTGTTGTTATCCTTTTGTTCAAATCGAAATATGGGGACACACGCTTACTGTGAAGGTGGGTGACTCCGATAATCTTTACAAGCCGTGTGTTTGGGATTAATTTCCTTAATTAGAGTCTCATAATAAACATTTTAGGTCACACAATGCTCACTTATTACTCTCGTTAAACATGGTCTCAAAATTATTTTGCGATCTCAAAATCCCGTTACTGTCTTTTTTGCAGTTTGACAGCGTCTGCTTGAATTTTTTGGGTTTATGGTTGAATGAGAATGCATACACTATCTCGAATGACCCTTAGTTTCAGAGTTCACATATTGCACCCTCAGCCAAGATGATGTTCAGAAATATCTTCTCCTCTTCATGGTAGTGCAGATGGCGTGTCAAGGCGAAACTCATTCGTTCTGTTTTCTGGATATAATTTACACATCTGGTATCTATTGTGCACCGTCACTCATCGGTGGCAGTGTTAAGAGAGTGGTCCTGGACGTCAGAGGCCAGCTTCAGAAAGTTGGGAATTGTGAACCGCACAATATCGTCAACATGTTACACATGTTCATAGGTCACACGTGAAGGTCTTCCTCGACCACTGCCATCGTGATTATTTTCGTGAGAGGCCTTGAATTCTCTGCACCAGTTCACCACAACACCATCACTCATAACTTCATCCTCAGACACACAACACAATCGACGCCGTAAAGTAAAGACGTGACGTACGCCATAATAGACGAGAGGTAGAATGATATCCTCTATTTCATTCAGTTGCTGCTTACGCACTGAGAGCTAACTGACGCAAGGTGACCTACAAGGTCTTCTTTTGAAACTACGCAAGCCTCATCCAGATATTAGCATTTATTTTTAATAGCGAATCGCATCTTGATTTACGACTAGTTCTCGTAGCTCAGGCTTCAAATATTTCCGACGTTAAATAGTCCAGTATCATTCCACCCTTTCCATTTCCTCCAGTTATAGCTTTTGGATTTTGGCATTACTGTTAAGTCTACGATCAAACAAATTATGATAGTGAAACGTTTCTCTTTCCAATGATGCCCTTGTACCATTCTTGTGATCAGTTTCCACAGTCTACATGGCCCCAGTTGTGCATGTTGCGTGGCAGTGCGCCCTGCACCAGAAGCACCATGTCCAATTCAGTCACTTTGACTAGTTCAGCGTCCGGAAGAGCCAGTGGGCTTCCAGCTTAGTTCAGTATAGGCCGTAGGATATGTATAATGGTTCAAATGGCTCTGGGCAATATGGGACTTAACTTCTGAGGTCATCAGTCCCCTGGAACTTGAAACTACTTGAACCTAACTAACCTAAGGACATCACACACATCCATGCCTGAGGCAGGATTCGATCCTGCGAGCGTAGACGTAGCGCGGTTCCAGACTGTAGCGCCTAGAACCGCTCGACCACCCGGGCTGGCAGAGTATGTACATCTGCGGAGTAAGCGTAGTCTACCGCGCATGGTGTCAACGTCAAATCGAACCAGTCACGTGATTGTAGGACGATGCTAAATGTGTACAATATTCGAAACTTCAATATTACTCTTATTCGCCTTGTTTTAGTTTTTGCTTATGTTTTAGTAACAGCCAACGTCCAGTATTGCAGGCGCAACGCATGTAAAGAGAAGTATATGAAAGACGACGCAGTTTCTTTACAACAGATATGTGCAACAAATGTACAATTGTAAATGTCACAACCGGCCGGTGTGAGCGAGAGGCTCTAGGCACTTCAGTCTTGAACTGCGCGACCGCTACGGTCGCAGGTTCGAATCCTGCCTCGGGCATGTGTGTGATGTCCTTACGTTAGTTATGTTTAAGTAGTTCTAGGTTCTAGGGGGCTGATGACTTCAGATGTTAAGTCCCATAGTTCTCAGAGCCACTTGAATCATTTTTGTAAATGTCATATTTATATGAGACACTTAAGATGTTGAAAAATGTCAGACACAGCATTGTAAAATCTTCTGTTGTAGAAGTAATTTTATGACGATTTGTTTACGAGTAAAGTTCAAAAATGGTTCAAATGGCTCTGAGCACTATGGAACTTAACTTCTGAAGTCATCAGCCAGCCCCCTAGAACTTAGAACTATTTAAACCTAACTAACGTAAGGACATCACACACATCCAAGCCCGAGGCAGGATTCGAACCTGCGACCGTAGCGGTTGCGCAGTTCCAGACTGAAGTGCCTAGAGCCTCTCGGTCACACCAGCTGGCTATGACATTTACAATTGTACATTTGTTGCATATATCTGTTGTAAAGAAACTGCGCCATCTTCCATATACTTCTCTTTACATGCGTTGCACCTGCAATACTGGACGTTGGATGTTACTAAAACATAACCAAAAACTAAAACAAGGCGAATAAGAGTAATATTGAAGGTTCGAAAATTGTACGCAAGTAGCATCGTCCTACAATCACGTGACTGGTTCGATTTGATGTTGAGACCATGCGCAGTAGACTACACTAACTCCGCAGATGTGCATATTCTGCCGGCCCGGGTGGTCGAGCGGTTCTAGGCGCTACAGTCTGGAACCGCGCGACCGCTACGCTACTTAAACCTAACTAACCTAAGGACATCACACATATCCATGCCCGAGGCAGGATTCGAACCTGCGACTGTAGCGGTCGCGCGGTTCCAGGCTGAAGTGCCTAGAACCGCTCGGCCACACCGGCCGGCTATGACATTTACGTTTACCGGCCGGCTTACGAGACAAGTGCTAATTAAATTTAGAAATGTGTTGCCCAGTCAGTGTATACATATTGATGCTATGTTCACAAGCAGGTAAATTTGTACACGGCAATCTGATTAACTTCCTCCAGTTTATACATATTATAAGTATTTCTGCGTGAGGCTATTTATTATACAGCATCATTATAACGTAAATACTGCAGTCAGTAAGAAAGTTTCTGCATCCCTTTATTGTCTGCAGAAATATAAATTAGTCTTAGAAAAATTATACATGACTGTGTTTAAACTGACACACAATATTTTTAGCGCAACGCAGTCTGACTTTTAATGATTCCTACAAAAGAATGGCCCTGACTAACATTAACCTATACCTTTCACATTTCACTTACCTCACTAAAATTTTCGTTACTCGAACTACTGCAATACGGCGAGCGCCACTACTGCCAGCTAAATAAAAGATTCAAACTATTGAAGGCACTAACTACTGATAGGTATGGTTACCAAATGACAGATTTTGATAGAGAACAAACAATTTATTTACGTTAATAGTGTTCAAAAGTCATAATATATAATGCAGTTCATGACATCCATTCTTACAAATGTACTGTTTGTGATGGACACACGTCCAGATCATCCGCTCTCAAAAATCCGCCATCTCACTTCCCCACATCCACCACTGCTGGCGGCTCACTTCCAACTGCGCCACGCTACGCGCTGTTCACATCCAGCTGCCCAACGCTTCAATGACAGACAACAATGAAAACTAGCCACAGACTGCACACAGCACAGCCAGTGATTTTCATACAGAGCGTTACGTGGCGTTACCAATAAGAAAACATAAACAGCCTACTTACATAGCCCCCATGCTCCCCACAAAAAATTTTAGAAATTGTTTTGGGCACTGGCCAATACATATTTGTTAAAATTTTTTCACAATTAGAATAACAAAGAAATCAAATGCACACACTTATTGATACAATGTTGGTCAAAACTAAAATTTTCTCACAGTCCATAAAGACAGTCCTGATCATTCATCACAGTAAAATTGCAATGTTTTTCTTCCCTCAAAGTCTGCGCAGTAAAAGAAAATGCACACTTAAGTAATGGATTTCCATGCAGTCTTGAAGAAGTTGTGATTTCCTTCCAACAGAAAGACAGTGCTGACTCTTGACATGCAGACAGGTAATGAGCCACAACAGAGAAAACCCACCGCAGAGTCAGTGGAAGTTTTGAAGAATGTTGGTAGGTAGGTCATCAGAGAGCAGACCCACTGTAGTCCTGGTAGAGTTTACAGTATTGGTGGGCCTCCAGAGGTGCAGACCCACTGCAGTCCTTGTAGAAATTATGGTATTGGTGGGCCATCAAAGGTGCAGACCCACTTCAGTCCGTATAGAGACGGCCAGTAGCTATCTGTTGCGACTGTGCAGGTGCACAATCACCATCAAACAGTCTTGCGGAGAATATAACAAGTCCATAAAGCACCACTTGTGCACTCACAAAGTTTTTGGAATTGTCCTTAGAACCAGCAATGCTGTTAACCAGTCCCTTGCTGAATTATCAACGCACGTGCAAGCACTAACAGTCCTTTTTTCACATATTGTGCATATACTATGACCAACAGAAATGTGTGCAGTGAAATGAATGCTTAGAAGTTACTTAATTTGAAGAACTGGTGTGTATACAATTATAAATTTACAACATAAGAATACAATTACAAAGGTACAAAATAGATCATTAAAGAATATAATAGTACAGATAACATTTCTAATAATATGGGCTTTACAAAAGATTAGAAATAGACATATACATCAGTGTTACAGGAATTATGACATAAGTAAATATATAAAATAATGAGAATAGTTTTCGAAACATTAATTTCACACATAAGCATTAAAACACAACAGAATAAATAGTGTCTACACATCTTTAAAAAGTAAATAACATATTATTAATGCAAATTATACTTGAGGATAACAGTATTCCTCGTCATAGCAAATGTAGCTTAGTATTAGAAGAGATAAAAACTCTATGAAACAGTACACAGAGACAGGAAGAACACCAATACACAAGGGTACACAAACAAATAGCGGGATAACACAAAAAGAAAGGACAGGGTTTGTTTTCAGTGTAACATTTGGTACTGCAGTCCAACCCAAAACTTCATTTCATAGATCTTTCCTCTTATTTCAACATTTGTTTCCGCCAAAAAACTCCTATCCAAGCATGCTTTCTGTATTTATATGTTCACATTTTTCTTACCTCATTATTTATTTTCCATTATCTTACCTCATCGTTTCTTTCCAAGAAAATCCTACCTAAACTTGTTATCCCTAAACCCTACTTTTTTGTTCATATCGTCTTTCAAAATCCTTTTTTGGCTAAACCATTTTCTTATGGCTTCTCAATGCATTTCTTCCTATTCATCACCACTCATTCTCTTATATAGCCTACCCCATCTTCAGCTAACTTAAATCTGCTGAGCTCAGATGCTGAACCAAGGGACGAGGCAATGCAGCAGCACAAAACAATTAATGCAAACAGCAATGACAAAAAATGGAAATTGGCAAAGCAAGCAGCAGTATATCTAAATTGGCAAAGCAATTGCAATATTACAACTAATATAAAGCACTGTGCAGCAAACAAGAAAAATAAATCAGTAGTAAAACTGGCTTAACAGAGTAATACAAAGTGAAATTCAGTAGCACTATGACTGGCAAACAGCAGCGTCAATTGTAATAACTTATATCTAAACATGACAAAGCTTAAGCAGAAAAAATAGTACACTAAAGACAACAATGCAGATAAGGGAAACGTCTATTCACATCTTAATGTCTATGTAATTAAATGGTGCACCACAACTTATTCAATAAAATAAATTACCAGATACTTGAAAAGAAAATTATGTATGCAGTTCCTGTGAAGGGAAATGTCTTTTTGTGCTCCCTCATTTTTTTGGAAGTATATCATAAAATTATTATTTACTGTATCTGTAGACAGAAAATATTTATATTTGTATATCTATTAAATTTTATTTTAACCAATGCTGCAGTGCAGCTAGAAACTAGATATTAAACAAAATGAACAATCTCTCAACTAGAAAGACAATAGATGTAAAATGTTTCTCATCATTTCATTAGGCAATTTAGTAAATATCATAAATTAAGAGCTCCACAGAGTAATCATATGCTTTCAAGTTTGGGCGTGTCGTATTTGTGATGCTTTCTACAAAGAAATGTCAATAGCGAAGATAATGGCCTCTTTTTTTCTCCACCTGTGCCTCTGAAAGGCAACAATAATGGTTTTTTTCCAGGTGACTGTCACGCAGCTGGGTGCTTACAGTGCATTACGTCAAGGTGACCTACCTTCCTTAACAAAACATTTACATCAGTTTCCGCTACAGTGAAAGTTTGATACAAATAAGATTTCACAGGTCGATATATTTGCGTTACAAATCTGTAGAAACAAAATCTTACAAATATAACAGTGTGCAAAAAATTTTCTCCGGCATTGTGATACATTCACACATTTCATAACTCTTAAAGTACGATTCTTGGTTTCCAACATCCTTTTTCACAAGTCAGAGTCCCTAAGCACTACTCATTATTCCTTACCTTATCACACATATACATATTCGTCAACACTTCTTCAATATTTCATCATAATAAATACATAGCTTAATCAAATTCCTCATATAGCATCAGCTTATTGATCGTAAACATACCTCAACAGCATAATACACATCGTCATCATAATAATAACATCATAACACCTCAGTCAAATCTCAAAATCGTTGTAGCTTACTCCAATAATTTCAAAACCTAAAAAAAATCTCTGCCACTTCAATAATGTCATCTACCTCAAACATACTTTAAAAATCATGATCCCTTACCAAATACATCATTCAAAGCTCTCATAGCATCACAATGGTTCCGAAAAAATATAAACAGTTCACAAAGTACAGACAAAATACAATTTCGTAAGTGTGAAGTTATCCAACGGTGTAATTACGTAAACATCTGTCATTGATGTAGTAAAATAAATGTTTGTCTCTCTCAGTTAAATGACAGATAGCTGTGTAATTCTGTGTTAGAGAAATATGGTACTGAAGTGTAAAGTTGTATAAGCAAATACCATATTAGGTAGGGCTCCTTGTGCTTGCCAAACACATGGTACACAAAGTAAGTGTGTACACCCCCTGAGGATCAATGAAATGATACCCTCATGTGTTACAGATTACAGCAATGTAATGAAATGTATCACGGAAAACTTTCTTTGTAATTAAAAAATCTTTAAAAATAAATGTTTTAAGTACAAAATAAATCAGTCAAATGCGTGTCCTGCAGTGCTAAATGTGCGTCTTGTTGTAAGATAATCTCTGTGAAGTGTCGTAGTTATCGTCCTCTGTAAGCAAATTTCTGCTGAAGTCAATGTACTCACCTCATCATAAACAAAATTGAAATGCTTTGCATATAGATATCACAGTTATTATGCTTATTGCCGTGAGGAAGAAAGTACCGTACTGTAACGTATAGTTGTGCTACGGAAAAGGCTGTCTCATTGTAGCTATTCCACAAAAGTTAGTACTAAAACATGTTTTACTTTCCAGAATAATACATAAAAACTGTGCAGATATAAAGCAGATGCACCGCAAAACCAACACTGTAAATTGTGTCACACATTAGTAGCATTGTGATATAATCGTGTAGCTGTCAAAGAAACCAAATACTAAGTCATCTTTAATCTCACAGAAAGTACTTCAAATAAAGAATGTTTTTTCAACCAAACCAAAATGTTGCATTAAAATCTCATTAGCAGTATATGTTTTAAGTATGTAAACCTTATAGCCTTACACAATTGTGCAATTAACAAGCAAGAATGTAAACACACAATAACACTGTGTCCTCTGTTCACTATAATAATGCATTTGTAATTACTTGTATAAATATGTTCCCTACGTTCTTGACTGGATAGTTAACTTCAAAACATTGTTGCATGTTAACAGTTTCTCAGTGTGGCAAACTGTACTAGTAGCATGAAGTGAAAAATTTTATGGCACAGACTAAGTTAAAAAGCAGATTGTCTTTCAATAAACTGTCTTACATGTGAAATGTTGTGCAATCCTTTACTCTTCCTAGTATGCAGAGTTTCAAATTCAACGCAATTATCATGTGGTTTATGGTACATCGGTAAAGAATGCTCAAATTTTTCTCAAGGTTAGCATCTATGTTATTTTTCTCTGAGCCAGCCGGCGCACGTGGCTACCTGCGGTGCGAGTCATTGTCTGTCTCTTTGTTGGCACGTGTCGTTACTGTGATTAGGAGACCTAACTTCTACAGATTCACCTTGTCGAGAGGGCCCTGCCCTGTTTGAATCCCGCAAATTCTGATGCAATTCAGGTCTGTCGTTACGATCACATCGTCTGTCGTCATGTCGGTAGATTCCATATTTTCTTTCTTGTCGGTCACGTGGTGGAGAATTTCTCCCTGAATCATAACTGCGCACTGGACCATTGCATTTGAAGTTATTCTGTCTCCCTTGATAATATTTATTTTGGTTCCCATATTGTCTGTTTCTCTGATTGTCTCTGTGATAGTCATTAAAGCGGAGAGGTGATCTTTCCCTGTAATTATTACTACTCTGCCAACGGTTGTCATATGGGTGGTGTCTGTTTTGGTCATGATTTACGTTGTAAGAATAGCCTTGTTGTTCCCATTTATTATTTCTGTCATCGTGGAATTGTGACAGATGGACCTATAACTGTTGTGCTCCTGTTTTCGCGTTCCGTGATTGTCAGTGTCAATTTACAATTCTTGTAACAGTCCCTGAAAAGCTTCAATGTCGTCTTTGCAACGTCCTGCCAAAATAATATGTCGTAAATGTTCAGGCAATTTGATTAAGCAAATGCGGATGAGTTCTGAGGGGCTGTAAAGGGGTGGACAAATACTGATTCTTGTGCAACATGTCTTCAAAATATTTCACAAGACTGTAAAATTCAGATTGTTCGAAATGTTTCATCATTATGATGCTATGTTTTACTCGGTCTTGTGTGGCTTAAGACCAATGTGTGAGAGGAAGGCATCGTAAAATTCTCCTTCACTATGGCAATCGTGAATGACAGATCGCATTCTTACAGCTAGTTCATTCTCTAAGTAGCTACACATAAATTTTAATCTGTGCCCCAATGACCAGTTGGGAGGAAAACAATGAGAGAATTGATGAAGCCACGCATGTGGATGAATGTCGTTGCCGGAATTCTTAAATGTTTTGAATTTATGTGTAGTAATAAACAGCTTATAGTCAAAATCATCATGTCGGCGAGTCGCATGTCGTTCATTGTTCCGTCGTTTCGGCGGTTCCATCTCAAAATTCGGTGTACCTTGCTAATTTCTTTCATAATTTCCGAAATGCCCTGTGATCTTATTTTGTGGCTGTTCCGTATATCAATGTCCCTCTTCGCGTATTGGAGCGTGGGTGTCCTCTGAAATATGTGTCAACTGATCTTGTACTTTCCGGATTTCTCTTTGGTGTTGCGTATTAATTTGATTCTGATTTTGCTTGAATTTCCTAATTTGTTCGTACTCTTCTGTCTCATTAAAGACTACCGGTTTTGTGTCATTCAGATTATCATCTACCTTCGTAGACAAATTGTTTAACTGATCCGAAAGTTCAACTACTTTCTCTGATAATGAACTAATTTCCTCCATGTGTCTTTCTACTGTGTCCTTCAAGTTTTCCTGAGTTTTTGCAAGCTGCATAACCGAATAGGTAGATGCAACTGAGTCAATCTTAGTTTGCAAGGTCTCATGATTTCCATGAGCAATAGTTTGCAGTTATTTTATGGCTGCTTCGTGATTCTGTAATGTATTTTCATGCTGCGAAAAAATAGGTAGGAAATGCTCACAAATTTGTGCTTTTACCTCATTACAGACTTTTAGACATTCCGATTCGATTTTATGTAACTCAGTAGTTACATCTTGACGTGTTTGTTCAAGCGTGATCTCTAACCTTTTAAGAGTTTGTTCCATTGTGTCTAACTTTTGAAGATTTTGTTCCATTGTGTCTAACTTTTGAAACTTTTGCTGTGTTTGTCCCATTTGTTGTATTAATTGTAATAACAATGCACTGGTGTCTGAAACATGTTCCTCAGTGCTTTTTGGCAGTGAATTTGCACCGGCAACATTCACATTTTGATAAGCAGAAAATGTGTCTTGACTTATTTGAGAAAACGGTGAGGATCCAAAACCTGACTCTACAGTATTTGCGAGATTGTGTCCTGTCATTTCGGATTCCTGAGGTGAGCTGTTGCCGACCGATCGATCGATAATGCTTCCCTGTTCACTAATTGTTTCACTGTCTACGCCATTATTTGCCGTCCGCTCCATTTCCCTATGCACAATTACCAAATTACCACTTAGAATGTCTGTTAATTCATTACACAATGGTGCTGATAAGCTATGCTCGTCGTCACTATTATTTCTCAGTTTACTTTGGAGCCTAGTGTTACGTTTTTCACACGCCATTATTGTCAAAATATTTCACACAATAACACAGAAAAGCAAAACTTGAAAAGGAAAATAAGAGAACACATTAACATAGCACTGAAAATAATATCTAGTTAATTGTAAGCGCAGCTGCGAAATACTTGTTGCAAATCTACATGCATCAGAGTCAATCTTAGCCTGAAAGGTCTCATGATTTCCATGAACAATAGTTTGCAGTTCTTTTATGGCTGCTTCGTGATTCTGTAATGTATTTTCATGCCGCGAAAAAATAGGTTGGAAATGTTCACAAATTTGTGTTTTTACGTCATTACAGACTTTTTGACATTTCGATTCGATTTTATGTAAGTCAGTAGTTAAATCTTCACGTGTTTGTTCAAGCGTGGTCTCTAACCTTTGAAGAGTATATAACATATAAAGCAGTTCATGACATCCATTCCCCTTACAAAAATTGTACATCACTGTGCTTAAATTGACACACAATATTTTTAGCGCAACGGAATCTGACTTTTAATAATCCCTACAAAAGGATGGCCCTGACTAACATTAACCTATACCTTTCACACATCACTTACCTCACGAAAATCTTCGTTACTCGAACTACTGCAATACGGTGAGTGCCACTACTGCTAGATAAATAAAAGATTCAACCTACTGAAGGCACTAACTACTGATAGGCATAGTTAGCAAATGACAGATTTTGATACAGGACAAACAATGTATTTACCTTAATAGTGTTTAAAATTCATAATATATAAAGCAGTTCATGACATCCATTCTTACAAATGTACTGTTTGTGATGGACACACATCCAGATCATCCGCTCTCAAAAATCCGCCATCTCACTTCCCCACATCCACCACTGCTGGTGGCCCACCTCCAACTGCGCAACACTACGCGCTGTTCGCATCCAGCTGCCCAACACTACAATGGCAGACAACAATGAAAACTAGCCACAGATTGCACACAGCACAGCCAGTTATTTTCATACAGAGCGCTACGTGGCGTTACCAATAAGAAAACATAAACAGCCTACTTACAGTATTTCCATTCTAGCTTAAGTAGAAGCTTGTAGAATCTCTAACACTCCCTATTCTCGACTATGGCGATGCTATTCTTCAAGGACTTTCGTACGAAAACTCTTGCAGTAGTGATGAATGCTTGCGTACAATATATTTGTGACGTTCCTTATTACGATCATATAATTGTAGCCTGTCAACAAATATCGTGGTTACGTGCTGATAAACGTAGGGACTACCATACTTTATGTTTACTCCATTGTGTTTTCAATCATCAGACTCCCTCTTACTTTTCTTCAGCCATTACATTACTGTCTGGGCAGCACAGCAGAAATACTCGTTCTCAACGAAGTAAGATCTTCTCAGTAGCACCACACACACCGTCATGTTTCCTAAATCATTTTCTGTATCCGGAACCCGACTTTGGAACAATCTTCCTCAAAATATCAGAGAAAGTAAATCACCTCCAGGCTTCAAAAAGCAGCTAATGGCTCTCCTTCTCTCGCTATAGCTATCTCTCCCACATACTGGTCTGCAGCCCACACTCTTCAATCCCCGCTCCCCCTACAACTTTCCCCTTCTCCTCTCTGACAGATTTATCTACTTAAATCATGTCCTCTCCTAACAGCGACTATTACTGTCATTCCAATTTTCTTGTTCTTCATCATTTCTTTTTCTGACAATACTAAACATGATTTAAGTTGTTTTTTAGTTAGTCTTTATTATTTTTAATGCACTTTGTTTTATTGTTACTGTTATTAGTGCCATTTATCCTTACTTTCGTTATTTTCAACTATTAATATTATTATTATTACTATTATTGTGCGTATTATCATCTCTAAGATTGTTATCATTTTCGTGAATGTTTTAGTAATATATCTGTATGTGTTGCTCCTTGTCAGATGTAAGAGAGGGCCTTAAAGCTATAACCTGGTGAGGCTAAATAAGCAAATAAATAAAATAAATAAATAAAATAAAATAAATTCGTCAATATGAATCAATGGAATAGAAAACGTAAGAAAAATATTGATGGTTTTCCGTTTTCATCATGCTATCGAAAAAACGTAAATACATTGTACACTGATCTATGATACTGTGGCACAGCACCATTGCCCTTCACATCCTTAATCTAACTTCAGTATCTGGTATTAAATTGTTAAGATGTATGTAAAACGCGTAAGCGAAGTGTCGCGGTACTTACGAAGGTGATATATAAGCGAAGTAACAACACTCAGAATATGCTACGCGTTATGGAGGCATGCGCGCCGTCCCAAAATCACCTGACCAGCTGCAGGAGATGTTGCTGACAGAATTCTGCGCGATCGAATACTCCCTCCACAGATATTTATACTCTGTGGTAATGGCACGGACAATTACTATGTGGAATGGGGTTGTTGTGGTGGAGTGTGGCGGGGGGAGGGGGGCGGGTTGAGGGTGGTGGACGTGGGGTTGGGAGGGGGGGGGGGGGCGGAGGAAAGGCGCTGAGCGCTGTCCGCTCTTTCATCCTCCACTTGAAAAGCGTGCGCGACGCGTCAGAACAGGTCTGCCACTTCGTGCGCCGAACAGGGCTCTGTGGCTTGCTTTCATCTTTGGGGATGTGTGTTAGCCGTTTGTAACAGCGGTACAGGCTGAGAAGAAAAGAAAGGACCGGCCAACTACAAGCACGTAACAGAGTGTTTTCGCCTTAAATGAATAGAATCTGCTATAAATAGCATTTCTGGGCGGCTTTTGTTGTACTCCTAGAGCGTTTCAAGCACGAAAGTTACTAGTAGCTGACTACTGAAGTTAAGGAGCCCAAAATCGACGACAAGGTGAGACATTATAGTGATAGGTTTCCTTTGTTAGTACTCTGCACTACGTGTGGTAGTGGGGCGACCGTCTCTTATTCATTTATTTCAGCTAGCTATACAGGCACAATCGCTGCAAGTTATCAACGAGCTACAGGCAGCCTCACACAGAGTCAGACTGCGGAGGACGGGGAGTGAATATTGCTACCGATTGCATACATTTTTTTTTGGTGTCCGTATTCCTGGTTTGACACTATTCGCACACGGAACATCACCTAGCATTGCAGACTGCCTCTGGTTTTTTCCACTCTCCCCTGCTGCACTATCGCTCTATACCTTTTCGGGAACAGTTTCTTCTACATTAATATTAACTCACTCCCCTGAATCCAAGTACTCCAATTAGGGTGTATATCCTCCTTTTTCTTTGTTTACTGGCGATGGTATATTTTGAACGCCGTTTGTATTTAATAGGCTGGAAGACTGGGTTTACATCTACATCTACGTGATTACTCTGTTATTAACAATAAAGTGGCTGGCAGAGGGTTCAATGAACCACCTTCAAGCTGTCTCTCTCTGCCGTTCCACTCTCGAATGACACGCGGGGAAAATGAGCACTTCAATTTTTCTGTGCGAGTCCTGATTTATCTTATTTTATGGTGATGATCATGTCTCCGTATGTAGGTGGGTGCCAACAGAACGTTTTCGCAATCAGAGGAGGAAACTGGTGATTGAAATTTCATGAGAAGATCCCGTCGCAACGAAAAACACCTTAATGATTTCCACGTATCATGTCTGTGACACTCTCCCCTATCTCGCGACAGTACAAAACGAGCTGTCCATCTTTGTACTTTTTCGATGTCATCCATCAGTCCCACGTGATACGGATCCCACACCGCACAGCAATACTCCAGAATAGGGTGGACAAGTGTGGTGTAAGCAGTCTCTTTAGTAGACATGTTGCACATACTAAGTGTTCTGCCAATGAATCGCAGTCTTTGGTTAGCTCTACCCACAATATTATCTATGTTATCGTTCCAATTTAGGTTATTTGTAATGTAATCCCTAAGTATTTTGTTGAATTTACAACCTTCACTTTTGTGTGACTTATCGCGTAATCGAAATTGAGCTGATTTCTTTTAGTACTCTTGTGAATAACTTCACACTTTTCCTCATTCAGGGTCAATTGCCTCTTTTCGCACCATACAGATATCTTATCTAAATCATTTTGCAATTCGTTTTGATCATCTGATGACCTTAAAAGACGGTAAATGACAGCATTATCTTCAAACAATCTAAGACGGCTACTCAGATTGTCTCCTATGTCTTTAATATAGATCAGGAACAATAGAGGGCCTATAACACGTCCTTGGAGAACGCCGGATATTACTTCTGTTTTACTTGATGACTTTCCGTCTATGACTACGAACTGTGACCATTATGACAGGAAATCACGAATCCAGTCACAAAACTGATGCGATATTCCGTAGGCACGCAATCTGGTTAGAAGACACTTTTGAGAAACTGTGTCGAAAGCCTTCTGGAAATCTAAAAATATCCAATCAATTTGACATCTCCTGTCGATAGCACTTGTTACTTCATGAGTATAAACAGATAGTTGTGTTTCAGAAGAACGATATTTTCTGAATCCATGCTGACTATGTGTCAATAAATCGTTTCCATCGTGGTACTTCATAATGTTCGAATACAGTATATGTTCCAAAACCCTACTGCAAATCGACGTTAGTGATATAGGCCTGTCATTCAGCGGATTACTGCTACTTCCCTTTTTGGGTATTGGTCTGACTTGAGCAATTTTCCAGTCTTCAGGTACCGATCTTTCTGTGAGACAGTGGTTGCATAAACCTGCTAAATATGGAGCTATTTTATCAGAATACTCCGAGAGGAACCTGACTGGTATACAATCTGGACCGGAGACCTTGTCTTTATTAACTGATTTAAACTGCTTCGTTACTCCGAGGATATCTACTTCTATGTTTCTCATCTTGGGAATTGTTCTTCATTGGAATTCAGGAATATTTACTTCGTCTTCATTGGGGAAGGAGTTTCAGAAAACCGTGTTTAATAACACTCCTTTAGTGGCACTGTCATCAGTGACTTCACCGTTGTTATCGCGCAGTGAAGGTATTGATTGTGTCTTGCCACTGGTGTGCTTTATGTATGACCAGAATCTCTTTGGGTTTTCTGCCGGATTTCGAGACAGAATTTCGTTGTGGAAGTTATTAAAAGCATCTCGCATTCAAGTACGCACCATATTTCGAACTTCTGTAAGACTTTGCCAATCTTGGGGATTTTGTGTTCTTTTAAATTTGGCATGCTCTTTTCGCTGCTTCTGCAACAGCGATCTGACCCGTTTTGTGTACCATGGGGGATCAGCACCATCACTGCTGTCGATACTATTTCTTTGAAAACATTCCGCAATTTTTCTACACTTACATGATCAGATCGGAAGGAGTGAAGACTGTCTCTTAAACAGGCGTTAAGGGCACTTTTACTAGCTTTTTTAAATAGATATAATTTGCGTTTCTTTTTTATGGTTGTAGGTGTTACGGTACTCAGCCTAGCAGCAACTGCCTTGTGGTCACTAATCCCTGTGTTCGTCACAATACTCACTATTTGTCCAGGATTATTTGTTGCTAAAAGGTCAAGTATGCTCTCGCAACCATTTACGCTTCGAGTGGGCTCATGAACTAACTGTTCAAAATAATGTTCTGAGAAAGCATTCAGTACAATTTCGGATGATGTTTTATGCCTGACGCCGGCTTTAAATGTATAATTTTTCCTGCATATCAAGGGTAGATTAAAGTCACCACCGACTATAACTGTATGAGCGGGGTACTTATTTGAAATGAGACCAAGTTTTCTTCGAACTGTTCAGCAACTATATCTTCTGAGTCGTGGGGGGGGGGGGGGGGGGGGGGGGGAGGGGGGGTCGGTGAAACGATCCAATTAATAGTTTAGTCCAATTGTCAGTAATAACGTCTACACATACTATTTCACACGAACTATCTACTTCAATTTCGATACAAGGCAAACTACTTGGCAGAACAACTGAGAGAAAATTTTGAATACATTTCACATAAATTTTCTCAGCATGTTATAGTCTTAGTTGGAGATTTCAATTTACCAGATATAGACTGGGACACTCTGATGTTTCGGACGGGTGGTAGGGACAGAGCATCGAGTGACATTATACTGAGTGCACTATCCGAAAATTACCTTGAGCAATTAAACAGAGAACCGACTCGTGGAGATAACATCTTGGACCTACTGATAACAAACAGACCCGAACTTTTCGACTCTGTATGTACAGAACAGGGAATCAGTGATCATAAGGCCGTTGCAGCATCCCTGAATATGGAAGTTAGTAGGAATATAAAAAAAGGGAGGAAGGTTTATCTGTTTAGCAAGAGTAACAGAAGGCAGATTTCAGACTACCTAACATATCAAAACGAAAATTTCTGTTCCGACACTAACAATGTTGAGTGTTTATAGAAAAACCTTAAGGCAATCGTAAAATGCGTTTTAGACAGGTACGTGCCAAGTAAAACTGTGAGGGACGGGAAAAACCCACCGTGGTTCAACAACAAAGTTAGGAAACTACTGCGAAAGCAAAGAGAGCTTCACTCCAAGTTTAAAAGCAGCCAAAACCTGTCAGACAAACAGAAGCTAAACGATGTCAAAGTTAGCGTAAGGAGGGCTATGCGTGGAGCGTTCAGTGAATTCGAAAGTAAAATTCTATGTACCGACTTGACAGATAATCCTAGGAAGTTCTGGTCTTACGTTAAATCAGTAAGTGGCTCGAAACAGCATATCCAGACACTCCGGCCCGCATCTCGTGGTCGTGCGGTAGCGTTCTCGCTTCCCACGCCCGGGTTCCCGGGTTCGATTCCCGGCGGGGTCAGGGATTTTCTCTGCCTCGTGATGGCTGGGTGTTGTGTGCTGTCCTTAGGTTAGTTAGGTTTAAGTAGTTCTAAGTTCTAGGGGACTGATGACCATAGATGTTAAGTCCCATAGTTCTCAGAGCCATTTGAACCATTTTTGAACCAGACACTCCGGGGTGATGATGGCATTGAAACAGAGGATGACACGCGTAAAGCTGAAATACTAAACACCTTTTCCAAAAGCTGTTTCACAGAGGAAACCGCACTGCATTTACTTCTCTAAATCTTCGCACAAACGAAAAAATTGCTGACATCGAAATAAGTGTCCAAGGAATAGAAAGGCAACTGGAATCACTTAACAGAGGAAAGTCTACTGTACCCGACGGGATACCAATTCGATTCTACACATAGTACGCGAAAGAACTTTCCCCCCTTCTAACAGGCGTCTACCGCAAGTCTCTAGAGCAACGGATGGTTCCAAATGATTGGAAATGAACACAGGTAGTCCCAGTCTTCAAGAAGGGTCGTCGTGCAGATGCGCCAAACTATTGACCAATATCTCTGACGTCGATCTGTTGTAGAATTTTAGAACATGTTTTTTTTTTTTTGGAAACCCAGAATCTACTCTGTAGGAATCAACATGGATCGCGTGAGACCCAACTCGCTTTATTTGTTCATGAGACCCAGAAAATATTAGATACAGACTCCCAGGTAAACGCTATTTTCCTTGACTTCCGGAAGGCGTTCGATACAGTTCCGCACTGTCGCCTGATAAACAAAGTAAGAGCCTACGGAATATCAGACCAGCTGTGTGGCTGGATTGAAGAGTTTTTAGCAAACAGAACACAGCATGTTGTTATCAATGGAGAGACGTCTACAGACGTTAAAGTAACCTTGCAGCATTAGAAAATTGTAGGGAAATGCAGGAAGATCTGCAGCGGATAGGCACTTGGTGCAGGGAGTGGCAACTGACCCCTAAAATAGACAAATGTAATATATTGCGAATACATAGAAAGAAGGATCCTTTATTGTATCATTATATGATATCGGAACAAACACTGGTAGCAGTTACTTCTGTAAAATATCTGGGAGTATGCGTGCGGAACGATTTGAAGTGGAATGATCATATAAAATTAATTGTTGGTAAGGCGGGTACCAGGTTGAGATTCATTGGGAGAGTTCTTAGAAAATGTAGTCCATCAACAAAGGAGGTGGCTTACAAAACACTCGTTCGACCTATACTTGAGTATTGCTCATCAGTGTGGGATCCGTACCAGATCGGGTTGACGGAGGAGATAGAGAAGATCCAAAGAAGAGCGGCGCGTTTCGTCACAGGGTTATTTGGTAACCGTGATAGTGTTACGGAGATGTTTAATAAACTCAAGTGGCAGACTCTGCAAGAGAGGCGCTCTGCATCGCGGTGTAGCTTGCTCGCCAGGTTTCGAGAGGGTGCGTTTCTGGATGAGGTATCGAATATATTGCTTCCCCCTACTTATACCTCCCGAGGAGATCACGAATGTAAAATTAGAGAGATTCGAGCGCGCACGGAGGCTTTCAGACAGACGTTCTTCCCACGAACGATACGCGACTGGAACACAAAAGGGAGGTAATGACAGTGGCCCTCCGCCACACACCGTTGGGTGGCTTGCGGAGTATAAATGTAGATGTAGATGTAGATGTACTTCTGACAGCAAAGTAAATACTCCACCACCAACTGTATTTAATCTATTCTTTCTGAACACTGTTAGATTGTTTGAAAAAATTTCGGCTGAACTTATTTCCGGCTTTAGCCAGCTCTGTGTGCCTACAACTATTTGAGCTTCAGTGCTTTCTATTAGGGCTTTAAGCTCTGGTTCTATCCCAACACAGTTATGACAATTTACAACTACAATACCAATCGTTTCTACAGCTACCTTACTGTGTTTTGCCTGCTCACTTTCAGACGGACGTTCATTCTGTGGTTTCATGAGACCCTGTAACCTAAAAAACCGCCCAGTCCCTTCCACACAGCCCCCGCTACTCGTGTAGCCGCCCCATGTGTGTAGTGGACTCCTGACCTATTAAGCGGAAGCTGGAAGACTGGGTTTAACTTCAGTAGTTTCCGAGAACTCTCTTTACGTTTCACGTGAATTCTGTTAAGCTGGCTCGGGTGAACCATTCCTATAAAGGGGTCTAGCAAAAGGTCCGCGGTTGAAACAAAGAGAACACTAGAGCCTTGAATTTGCATCTTAGTGCCTATTCTCACCTATATCCCGCAATAATCAAAGTGTCACCGCTCCAGACCTGTAATAAAGTGAAGAATACTTCACAACAATCGATGAGTAAACAATTCTCCCCATAACGTAGTATTCCTTAAATAAAAAGCAGGGCTGGACTGCACTGTAAATTATTACATTAATCATCATATCGCCACATATTACTCTTACCATGTGAAAGGAACCCATTAAATGTTGAAAATAAAACCACAGTTACACTGACTGTGCCTCGCAGTATTTGTCTTTTCCTTAAATGAGATTTAATGAAAATTGTAGTCAGCACATATTATCCTTGAAACTTCTAAATAAAAAAATTTACATAAACTGAACTACCTGAGAAGGTCAAACTTCTACGTTTTTACTGAAACCGCTGAGTGAAACTGAACGTATTGTCACTTTGCTTATCTTTATCATTTGAACACTGACTTACATAATTTTCCCTGACAAATACAGCTCAAACTTATTCTATTCATTAATGAACCACAATATACAAGGATAACGTAATCTGACTATTAATTAACACAAATGAATGGCCCTGAATTTGAAGAAATCCTAACAATAACCCAAACATTTCGTAAGTCACTTACCTCACAGAAAATCTTCATGACATGAACTACAGCAAATATAGCAATTATACAGCCAACTAAATAAAAAGATTCTGGCTACTGTGGCCTCTAACTATTAATAGGGATGTGGTTAGCAAAGGAAAGAGTTTGTTGCAGAGCGAACAGTGTATTTACCTCAATCATGTGACATCCAGTTCCCAAAATTATACAATCATCAATAATTCCGATACCCACATTTTACAACCCATATCCAACCAGTATTAAATCTCCATGACGGACACATGTCCAGACCGTCCGCTCGCGCTATTACTGCTTCTAAGCTGCATCACTACTAACTGTTAACTTCTAACTGCGAGCCGGCCGGCGTGGCCGAGCGGTTCTAGGCGCTACAGTCTGGAACCGCGCGACCGCTACGGTCGCAGGTTCGTATCCTGCCTCGGGCATGGATGTGTGTGATGTCCTTAGGTTAGTTAGGTTTAAGTAGTTCTAAGTTCTAGGGGACTGATGAACTTAGAAGTTAAGTCCCATAGTGCTCAGAGCCATTTGAACCTTTTGATTGAATCTAACTGCGAGTCCGACAAGCCACATAGTCTCTTACAGAAGGTGCACAGCGCTGCCAGTGACATTAATGCAGTTTATAGCGCTGCATAGCGCTGCGAACATGCAAACACATAAAGAGGCTACTTACATCCTGCCATGTCGCATGCAAAAGTTCAACATCAGTGAGGAGAGACTGAGGATAAAAATGTTGTAACGATCTTCTTTCAGCTCGGCGACAGATTCTGTATACTCCGTGCAGACTGGGGCATTGTTATTATCATAGCTTACTCTCTGTCTAGGTACTCAGTCTGACGGATTGAAATATGGCGTGGAAGCTCTTAACTAAACATGAAACAGAGTTTCAAAACAATAAAAAATGATTTTCCCTCACTTTCAGCCCGACTCCATCAGCCAGCAAATATTTTTAATGCAAAATTTCAGTGCCCCGTTTTAATGAACACTTCACCAGGGAATAAAAAAGCGCTTATACGTTGGATGAAATCATACCATAACATCCTTCTGACCTACAAATAACGTTGTAGTTGTCGCTGTTACATATAATCAGTAATTGAATTTAGGACATAAATTCCATTTTCTATCTTAAATATTATTATCTTGGAATGGCTAGTCCTGCATAAGTAGCGTTCGTAAGTGATGAATATAAAAATACACATAAGATATGTAGGACACCAGGGAAATGAAATACCTTGAGAGGGCACGTGGTGGTGTGTAATTTGCGTACTGGATTACCAAAGGATAAAGGAGAGAAACGTGAAGAACAATCACTAGCTCCTCCAGGTGACGTATTGCTACAACAGATCAACTACCAGTTCATAGAAAGTTTCACTTGTTATAGATATTCTTTATTTCTTTATTTTGCGTGTCCAGGACATGAAATTATTAAAATACTGGTAGAGCACTAATAACCTACAGACAGGGATAAATAAGACAAAATAATCAGTTACAATGAAACAGAAAGCAGTAATAACAATAAAATTACTGGGACTAATATGTTCAACATGAATGTATAAAATAAAAACAGGAAGAAAAGAAAACAGAAACGAGAAACAAACAGCAAGATGATACTCTTATACTCTTCGTATCCAGTGGAGCACCCAGCATTCGGCGGTTCTGACTGCTGTTCTGTTAGGTGCAGCAGCTGGTACTGTTGTTCTTGATCCTGTAGGACACCATACTGGCAAAATTTCATCATAATTACTGATGCCACATGCCCTCAGCTTCCTTTAACATCGTGCCATTTCAGTTCTCAGTCTGTTCAGCCTCTTCCGCGTCGCATAAGACAGCTGTGTAACTGCGGCTGCTTCCTCTTCGACTTTCGCTCGGTGTGACCCAGGCAAAGAATCTCAACTAACTTCCATTCGACGAATTTCGAAAGATGAACTGCTGTAGGTATCTGCATGAAGCTCTTCCTTGATCCCAGTCTTTGGCGTTGACACTCATTTCCAAACACGGGATGACAGCGATCAGTTCCTGTTTCTCTTTCTGCCTTTTTCAACTTGGCACAGTTAACGGACAGGGGTTCGTCCTAAAAGCCTGTAACAATGCGCTCAGTCTCATTCTGAGCTGTTTCTGATGTGTCGGCAGCTGGGCCAACACCTTGTAGATCGAGATGGCTGAAAATGCACGCTAGACTAACGCAGACGGGCGTGAAGTACTGGAACAGGCTACGTAATTAATGCTATGAAGAAAAGTACGTAGCTGGATTAATACTTATCTTTAATCAATCATTGTGGTACATCGCTCTTGACGATACACAGGAGACTTTAATTACAATCACTGTAAGGCTAATGGCGCCTTGCTAGTTCGTAGCCATTAACTTAGCTGAGGGCTATTCTGTCTCTCGGCTAATGAGAGAGAAAGGCTTCGTACATTTAGTCGCTAGCTAGGTCGTCTGTACAACTGGGGCGAGTGCTTGTTCGTATCACGAGACCTGCCTTGTGGTGGCGCTAGGTCTGCGATCACACAGTGGCGACACGCGGGTCCGACATGTACTAAATGGGCCGCGGCCGATTTAATCTACCACCTAGCAAGTGTGGTGTCTGGCGGTGACACCACAGTTTCACTCTCTGTGGCACGTACAGAATTATGCCAAGCCGGTGCAGAGTATTCTGTTTCGGATGAACATAGTGCCAGGGCAGATTTTCGAATCACTTTTTGTTACCCGACGAAGGCGATTCCTGTACGTTTATCGTGTTATTCCGTGCAGATACTTTGAGCTTTATTTCTTCCCAGCGGACTTTGAATATAAGCGGAAGGTCCATCTTTACTCTAAGGTATTTAGGAGTATCGAAGTGGAGAAATTTTTCTCCTCTCCAAGAGATGTTCAGTTTTCTTCGATGAAATTCACAAACTTGTGTCTTTCGAGGATTTGGCTTTACGTGGTTATCAACTTAGCTCTTGGCCAGGCCTTAGAGAGCTCTTATCTGCTTTATCTCTACTTCCTCAATGGTTTTACCTTGGAAAGCAATAGCTGTATCATCAGTGTAAGTATATCCTTTAGTTTTAGAGCTAACTAGTCCGTCATTTCTGTAGATGTTAAGCAGTAGCAGGGACAACGCACGTCCCTCATGGAGGCCATTTTTCCTAATGCTCCCACGACTTTTCTTATTTTGCAGCAAACGTTAGCTAACTGTGTTAACCAATAATCCTTTGTGACTGAATGCACTTTTTAACCACCTACGTGTTGTTGACCGTATCTTAAGCTGCGGTGAGGTCAGTGAAAGCCACATCTCTAACTTCACCTCGTTTATAGCTGTCCTCAATACGTTAGACCAAATTAAGGGTAACAGCCTGGCTGCTCTTACATACTGTAAGCATTCCATCTAGAATCAAGCTTTATAGTACTGTAAAAAAATTGGCAAAGAAGTGAAATTGGACTAAAATTCTTTTTAAGTTTGTTTTCTCTTTCCCAGGTTTTATTCTTTTGAGTCTAT
The DNA here is from genome assembly GCF_021461385.2 of Schistocerca piceifrons. Taxonomy (NCBI): domain Eukaryota; kingdom Metazoa; phylum Arthropoda; class Insecta; order Orthoptera; family Acrididae; genus Schistocerca; species Schistocerca piceifrons. Next base: position 254,493,480 of record NC_060141.1, on the reverse strand, counting down.
TTGCTCTTTCCCAGGTTCTACAAGCGCCAAAAACCTGGCTCTGGGCCAAATCCGGCGAACATGCTAATTTATAATATTGTTGTTTAATATGCACTGTACTGTAGCTGGTCCAATAATCCAATAGTCCTATGAGATTACTGCACTGTTTTGTAGATAGTCCAATAATTCTATAAGGATGCTGATCAATGAATGTAGCAGTACATGGAAAAAGCAAGAGGAATGTGGTGTACTCCTCACTCGGAATACTTCCACAACATCAGAAGCAGATGTACTCTCTTTATTTGAAGGGATAGACTTCGAACACAATTTGTTGTTTCTGATGCTGTACAACAAAAGAAAATAAACGTTCGCCAGAAATTCTTAGTAATGTGAAGGAAAAATTCGTCACAAACAATTGTTGTTCAACGAAACGAAAATAGATTCTACAGAGAATAGATTACGTTCCCGTTACCAATGAAAAGTCTTAAAAATAAAGTAGGTATTCAGAGTTGAAGATCATGAGCAGCACATCTTATCCTCGACGCAGAACACCGGGGCTCGGAGCACAGGCCGCAGGAGAACAGCCGTTCGTGTGGCGTCAGCGACGTCCGATTCAAGACGGTGTCCAAACTGTGATGGTACGTCAGTCATTGGCTGGTGAAGACAGAACTGGCTCTAGCCGGCACCGCGCGGGCGGAAATGACTCGCGCAGTGGAAAGTTGCGATTTTCCTCTTGGCTATCGAAGATGCGGTGGATCAGCAAGAGATCCATGACTGAAGCCACCGCTGTTGCTGCCTTCAGCGCCCTATGGCTGCATACCGGGAGTCCTCTGTGAGCTGAGCCGGATACCGCGGAAGGCAGCCTGAACGCAGCAATTGAGATGACGATGACCCGCTAAGAATAGATGAGTTGCGGGTTGGTGGCTTCGAAGGCGAAGCTGAGAGGCGCGCCAGAATGGATTATAGCAACTGTTGCGTGGAATACACACGGCTTGAAAATAAAATGAGAGAAGAGCTTAAAGAACGGAAAACTACCTAACAAAATATCATTGTCTTCACAAAAACAAAGGAAACAAAATATAACATTGAAATCAAGGGACCAAATACACATTGTTGTAGTGATGTACTGAAAAAATGAATAAAACTTATGGCCGGCCGGTGTGGCCGAGTGGTTCTAGGTGCTTCAGTCTGGCTCCGGGTGACCGCTGCGGTCGCAGGTTCGAATCATGCCTCGGGCATGGATGTGTGTGATGTCCTTAGGTTAGTTGGGTTTAAGTAGTTCTAAGTTCTAGGGGCTGATGACCTCAGATGTTAAGTCCCACAGTGCTCAGAGCCATTGGAAAAAAAAAAATTATATTTATGTATTCGAAACCTGTTGATGAAAATTTGATTCAAATTAGTATTAATACTCACAGACACAAATGTATAATTATGTGACTGTTGAACCAGTGAAAACTGAAACCGTCATAGAAGAGAAATAGTGTATTTCCAGACATGGGTCCATATTCGATGTATTATGTAATCACTCCCCTCCACAAGCCATGGGAATTTGATACTGTAATCTGCAAAGACGTTGTATAGGAGCAACGTATCACTTCCTTACGCCACACTAAAGTTTACCTGAAAGCATCATCTGCCTTTGTGTCCACCCCTGCAGTCATCCAAAATGAAGTTTGCGAGTGCCTGCTCTTTCTCCCTTGTCGGTTTCCGCCCACGGATTTTTTGAGCGATTTATTTCCGACCATTGCTGAATAAAGCTTCTACAGCTTTAGGAATTTCTGTGCTGAGACTTGTGTGTGAAACACAGTATGAAAGACGGATTGTATAGAAGCTTGGAAAACTTGGCGGAAATACTAACGGTCGCCAAGAGAGAAACTCATGTATAATTACCAGACCAATAAAAAAAAAGATAAATGGGGATCATGCCTTCAAGCCAGCCATTTGCTTGTCTTCTCTCCTAGTATGTACACTGATAAGTCAAAACATTGTGACCACTGCCCAAAGGGACGTTGGATGCCGCCTAGTAGCGTAGTAGTCTCAGTAAAACCAACTGATTTGTATATAAGTACAATATAACTTCTGCACAATTTCAGTGCAGTAATGTGTTCATTGAAAATTTGTGTGTGTGTGTGTGTGTGTGTGTGTGTGTGTGTGTGTGTGTGTGTGTTCAAATGGTTCAAATGGCTCTGAGCACTATGCGACTTAACGTCTGAGGTCATCAGTCGCCTAGAACTTAGAACTGATTAAACCTAACTAACCTAAGGACATCACACACGTCCATGCCCGAGGCAGGTTTCGAACCTGCGACCGTAGCGGTCGCTCGGCTCCAGACTGTAGCGCCCAGAACCGCACGGCCACTCCGGCCGGCTGTGTGTGTGTGTGTGTGTGTGTGTGTGTGTGTAAGTACAATCTAACTTCTGCACCATTTCAGCGCAATAATGTGTTCATTGTAAATAATTATTATAGTAGTTGTATTACATGTTTATTACCTTATAAACACATAAAAAACCTTTTTATTTTAAATTCAGTGCATTAGTATTTGTAAAATGACTCTTTCATATAGTGTTCATTAAAAATGACGATCATTCCACTTGGTACCTGTGGAATGGTACATTAGCTTATTTGCTTTAGTTGTAAATATTTGTCATGTATTGTTGTTTTTCTGACATGTTCCACATCCTGGAGGACCTCCTCACTACGGATCAATTGGAATGAAAGTAAATCTAATCTAATCTAATCGAATCTAATCTAAGCGTTGCGGGTGCGTGACGCGGAAAAAAAAAGTGTGTAAGCGGAGCAGACAAGGATGGAGGATCACCCTAGCGAAGCACGGGCTGCGTATTGGGAAACCCATTGAGATAGGGACTTTGACAAAGGGCAGATTGTTATTACGCAGAACCTGTGAACGAATATCTCGAGAAATGCGATGCTGGTCGAATGTTCCCATGCTATTGTCGTGAGCATCTACGGAATGTAGACGGACAGTGAAAGTGCTATTAGGCGCTAAATGATTGCACGTCCACGACTCTTCACAGAACGTGGGGTTCGAATGATTTTCTGTTATGTGAAGCAGGATTGACGGTGACCTGCCACGTCTCTGCCGAAAGAGCACATGCAAATACAAGCACAAGTGTTTCTGAGCACGCCGTTCAGAGAACGTTTTTGAACTTGGCTCTCCGCAGCAGGTCACCCTTACTTGTTTACCATCAGTCGTGGGCAGTGGGCACGGGACCATCAGGATTCGCCGTCGATCACTGTAAACGTGTCACCTCTTCGGGTGAATCACATTTTTCTTGATCGATGGTTGTCTCTGCAAACGCCTTCGTCGAGATGAACGGCAGGTCGAAACGTGCAGTGCGCCACGGACACAGGCTGGTGGGAGCAGGATTATGGAGCAGGAGAAATTCTCCTGTGCTAGCATGGGACTTGTGGTAGTAATCGAAGACACACTGACAACTGTGAACCACCTACGTCCCTTCATGCTTGATTTCTCCGACGGCGATGTCGTCTGTCAACAGGATAACTGTCCTTGTCTCGGACCCAAAACCGTGCTACATTGGTTTGTGGAGAGCATTATAATGAATTCACGTTGATGTCTCGGCGACCAGATTCGACTGATGTAAGTCCTATTGAACCCTTCTGGGTCGCTATGCGGCGTACGCAAATCAGAGGCCTGTTATTTACGCGAATTATATGAGCTTTGTGTAGAGATCGGATGCCACGTACCAAGATAGACCTACCAACAAATTGTCGGATGCCTGTTACGCAGAATCAGTGATATATTCCATTCCAAAGTCGAACAAACAAGATATTAAGCAGGTGCTCATAGGTTTTGGCCCATCAGTGTGTATTTCCTTTGCTTTTTCTAATATGTGGAAGTTTAATGTTGAAACCTGCGCTGGTTAAGGCACAGTGAGAACACAGCCCAATTAATAAGCGTGGAACTGAATCATTATAAAGTGCATGAACGGAAGTTAGTTACAAGAACTATTGGCAATAGTTCAGGATAAACATTGAGTTTACACATGTTCGTAAGAGATCAGATGGCCGCAATAACGGACAGAGTCAAAAGACTTAGATTGTCTTTCAAAGTAGAATAGTACAGCGAGAGATAAGATCGATGGCAGATACCATTCTTAGACATACCTGAGGCAGTCACTTGCAGATTTCATGGTTGTCGGTGACTGGCGAACGGCACGGCTTATCGTATGTTCTCCAGATTTCCTGTGAGCGCTCTGAAAGACCGGCTACGGGTGCAGTCGGCACCTAGCCCATGGGACTCGAGTAGTAGTCCGCCTGGAGTGGTCTGCGCCGCTCTAAATACCGTGGCGGAGCCAGGATTTGGCCGGAACTATTTGCAGCCTCGTGACCCAGAGATGCCAACATGTCCTTGGGGCTGGTGTCATCTGGTGGAGCTAATACTGCCGCATGTCACCTTGTGTGCACGATCTTTGATGCTGGTGTGGCCCAAGCTGGAAGGTCACGAGCATACCAGAGGTATGGGTGGGGTTGCTGGTTGACAGGGCGAACGGCCTGTAGACAGCACTTCATACACGTGTCGGCACGTTGGTGGCCAACGTGTTTGAATGTGACGTAAGGTCTAAATGAACTGGCTGAGTAGAAGTAAATGAAATATCATGGTTCTGTGACAAGTGTCTGAAGCGAAGTAGTGTCGGAGGTAATGCTGTGAGGACGGATCGTGATTCGTGCATAGGTAGCTCAGTGGATCTTGCCCATGAAATGCAAAGGTCCCGAGTTCATCTCTAGCTCCGGCACGCAGTTTTAGTCTGTCAGGAAGTTTCAAGAAGTAATGAATATGTTAAACAGTCGTAGATATAGTCATAGCAGAGATGATTATGTCAGTGCATGTCCCTTACACCTCTTCAATATATGACGAGATTATGAATCAGTCCACATGGGTAATTTATTTGGAAAGTTTTAACTCAGGAATCCGTAAATGCTACTGAATGCAACAGAACAATACCGCATGACTTTGAGTAGATTTGAATGGTGTCTCGCTGAACAGATTGATGATGGGTACCAGAGCATTGCATCTGTGTGGCGGACCCGCATGGACGATGTTCGGTTTCCAATCACTTGCTTCAGGCACAGTGCAGAAGTACGTTGCGAGTAGTACCCTCTCTTCCCATCACGTGGGAGAGCACTCGCCGAATGCGGGGAAACGGGAGAGAGGCCTTGCCATGTGGCTAAAAAATCATGGAGATTATACAGCGCCATCACGACACATTGCCTCTGATGGTCGCGATAAGCTTTAGAATCCATTTAGATTTAGAGCTGCTTTTCAGTCGTTTTTGCTTGTTTTCTGTGGAGACAGTGTGTGCTACATCCCTGAGTGGCGGAATGAATTACCACAGCGAGTTAGTATGACTGTTTATTATGAAAATTGGTGATAATCGAAGACGGAATGTTTATGAAAGTCACTGACTTCACTGTGGAACAAAAAACTCTTGTGAATGATCAGCTGCTGAAATAATACTTTCGTTTAATCTGCAACAAAATCGAACAAACAATAAGACATAGTTTGGACAGAACAAATGAGAAAGATTTATGTTGATGGTTGTGACAACTCACTAGAAACTGTAAACATTGTTTATAAATAACAAAAGAAGCTTGAGGCTCTTGTGACTAAATACAGCGAACTAATAGGACTCATTACAGTTGGTAATAGTATATACGGCTCCCATCTTTGGAGGGCACAAGTTAGCGAGCGTAGTGCCTTGAGCTTAGTTTGACACTACTTCCACTCACTGGTGTCAAATTCCTTCTGTTTCCTTCCTCGTCGGCCTCTCTTGGCCAACTCTTGTTTTCTCGACACCAACGGTATTAGATTGGAGGCCCAAAGAACGCTTTGTTTTTCTGAAGTCACCTCAGATCTCCCAGGTGTTTACCTTGTAGAATAGGGTATTGGATCACCCTGAAGAAAAGTTAGCGCGTCTTGCTGCCTTGGAGGATTAGTGGTGCAGGAGCACCAGAGGCTAGGACATGCCAGAACTCCCAAAGGCCTACGGGGCAGGTTAGGCTCGATACCTGTGATGAAAGCAGCAAGCCTAAGGAAAAGAAAATCTCGAAAGCTAACCCACCGACAACCAGGCCAACGACCTACTGGAGATGTATTTTCACTGCTCAGGGTACTAGTACTGTAACTCGAAAGTGAATGACTACAAATATGACAACCAAGTTTAGGGACTGTTCTGTGACGTGGTAAAATAGACATATTCTGAGAATTGGAAGGTGTGATATGAAATCCTTTAATAACAAAGGTAAAGAGCTGGTAAAAGAACTCAAACATTATGAAAACTCAATATGCAGTTTCCAAGAGACTTAAATGAAAGGCAAGAACATATTGGGGAGTGCCAATACATCTCTGAGGGAATACTCTTACTCGAACTGAAACTGGTTCATCATAATTTGAACATTATCTCCGTGTACAGCCCAGAGTATTATAAATAGAATAAAAAGAGAGAACTTGTGTGACCAGTTCCAAGGAATTACCAATCTGGTATGTCGAAACGAGCTTACAATCATATTGGGCGATTTTAATGCTCATACAGGAAACAGAGTTAAACAGAGATTGAATAAAGACTTTCTAAAGGGTAATGCTGATTTTATGACCAGCTTTTGTTAGAGAAACGAACTGAGAACAAATAGAACCTTCCATGACCACAAACAGTGGAATCTGCGATGGGTTACATTGTTACAAACGGGAACATCCATCCTGAGTCAGTGCTATACATTAGATCTTCAAACTCTAGCTAGTGATCACAGCCTTCTCATGGCAAAAATCAAATTGCTTGTAGGAAGCTTAATTTACTACAGACTTTTTAGGAAAATTTTCTATCACATACTATTAGTACAGAAAATAAAAAAGAAACCCATTAATGCAGCGGATAACACAGATCATGGTTGGAGAAATTCAATGAGCGTACTGAAGCAGCGGCGCAAGAAGCATTAGATACGCGAGTTATAAAGCAAGAGAGGAAAACAGATAGAACCCCACAGTTCCGCAAAGATTTTTACGAAGGAAAATCACCAAAAAGCCGTATGATTTCAGAAGTTTTTTTATTTACACAACTAGTTTCGGCATCTCACTAAAGCCATCTACAGACCCCTATGCGTTACATATACGTACAATTAGATATATCGCCATCAAGTCTTCGGAGAAAACATTCCTATAAATAATTCACATAATCCACATATCGATGGCTCCAGTATGCAAGTATCGACATATTGTCTATATACTGAATGCATAGGAGCCTGAAGATGGGATTATTGAGATGCCGAAACTGGTTGTCTAAATAAAACAACTTCTCAAAACATACAGCTATTTGGCAATTTTCCTTGGTAAATATTTGACCGACCGCTGTCCCATATCCACAATGGATCAACAGAGCTTTGCAAATAGGTTAAAGAAATGTATAAGGAACAAAGGTGTGCCTATTTGAATCACAAACACTTACAACTCTCAAAACTTAAGACTCTTATGAGGATTACAAAACAACTCGCAATAAGACAAAATCACTAGTGGATCGTTTGCAACAAGAACAGCGTGAAATCTTTTCTAATAATGTAGAACGTCACTTCTATTGGTTTCAGAAACAAATCTTGAGAATGATACGACAGCAGAGGAAAGAATGAACTGAAATTTAGGAAGTGGACGACATAAATGGGGAATGATAGGTTATTTGACAGAGCTGTATAAAGGTAAAGAATCACCAGAGAACGGAGAGGGATCAAAGATTAGTATACAAGTAAATGATGAAATAACTGTTTCACGTGTAAGAGGTAGCAGAAACTGTATGTCTGCTAACAGGTATAAAGTCTCCAGGGAAAAATAGGATTCCCAATTAACTACTGCAGTATAAAGGATAACCACTGATTCAACAGTTAACCAAGTTGGTAATCAATGTTACAGCTGGTAATAAAATACCAATTCTCATGTACAAAACAGGGGATAAGAAAGTCCCTTCCAATCACAGAGGAATAAATCTACATAGTTCAGTTCTTAAACTCATAACAAGATTAATAGGAAATAAAATAAAAAAAAACATTACAACCCTTGCAGTGGAGCAGAATGGATTTAGATCTGGTAGGTCACGCACAGACACATTATTGATTCTTTGACAGGTTGTAGAGAAATCCACTGAATATAACAGAGAAGCTTTATTTTATAGATTTACAGACGGCTTTCTACAGGATTCAGTTAACATATGTTTTAAACCGGTTCTACAATCGATGTTTCGTTCCGATTTCATAGAAGCAATCGAAGACTTTTTACGAACAACTACATTCAGGCGGAAACTGGTTGCGGGTTAACTACACTACTGGCCGATAAAATTGCTACACCAAGAAGAAATGCAGATGATGAACGGGTGTTCATTGGACAAATATATAATACTAGAACTGACATGTGATTACATTTTCACGCGATTCGGGTGCATAAATCCTGAGAAATCAGTACCCAAACAACCATCTCTTGCCGTAATAATGGGTTTGATTCGCCTGGGCATTGAGTCAAACAGAGCTTGGATGGCTTGTACAGGTACAGCTGCCCATGCAGCTTCAACACGATACCACAGTTCACCAAGAGTAGTGACTGGCGTATTGTGACGAGCCATTTGCTCGACCATCATTGACCAGACGTTTTCAATTGGTGAGAGATCTGGAGAATGTGCTGGCCAGGGCAGCAATCGAACATTTTCTGTATCCAGAAAGGCCCGTACAGGACCTGCTACATGGGGTCGTGCATTATCTTGCTGAAATGTAGGATTTCGCAGGGATCGAATGAAGGGTTGAGCCACGGGTCCTAACACATCTGAAATGTAACGTCCACTGTTCAAAGTGCCGTCAATGCGAACAATAGGTGACCGAGACGTGTAACCAATGGCACCCCATATCATCACGCCGGGTATTACGTCAGTATGGCGATGACGAATACACGCTTCCAATGTGCGTTCATCGCGATGTCGCCAAACACGGATGCGAGACCAACATGATGCTGTAAACAGAACCTGGATTCATCTGAAAAAATGACGTTTTGCCATTCGTGCACCCAGATTCGTTGTTGAGTACACCATCGCAGGCGCTCCTGTCCGTGATGTAGCGTCAAGAGTAACCGCAGCCATGGACTCCGAACTGGTAGTCGTTCATGCTGCTGCAAACGTCTTCGAACTGTTCGTGCAGATGGTTGTTGTCTTGCAAACGTCCCCACCTGTTGACTCAGGGATCGAGACGTGGCTGCACGATCCGTTACAGCCATGCGGATGAGATGCCTGTCATCTCGACTGCTAGTGGTAGGAGGCCGTTGGGATGCAGCACGGCGTTCCGTATTACCCTCCTGAACCCACCGATTCCATATTCTGCTAACAGTCTTTGGACCTCGACCAACTCGAGCAACAATGTCGCGATACGACAAACCGCAATCGCGATAGGCTACAATCCCACCTTTATCAAAGTCGGAAACGTGATGGTACGCATTTCCCTTCCTTACACGAGGCATCACAACAACGTTTCAGCAGGCAACGCCGGTCAACTGCTATTAGTGTCTGATAAATCGATTGGAAACTTTCTTCATGTCAGCGCGTTGTAGGTGTTGCCACTGGCGCCAACCTTGTGTGAATGGTCTGAAAAGCTAATCATTTGCGTGTCACAGCATCTTCTTCCTGTCGGTTAAATTTCGCGTCTGTAGCACGGCATCTTCGTGGTGTAGCAATTTTTATGGCCAGTAGTGTAGTTGTAGCAATTAATAGGTTTATTGGATAAGGTGACTCCTTGACCCCGCTACTTTTCAACATAGTCATGGATGAGACGATAATAGAGGTATTGGCTAGTAGTGGTTTTAGAGAGGGGGACGAAGAAATAAAAAACTTTGATTATGCTGACGAAGCAGTTCTTTTGGCATACGGTGATAATAACCTGCAGAAGCTTTGGCGTATACTAAAGATGGCAGCCAAAAACCTACGTATGGTCGTATCCACTCAAAGAACCAAATGTATGAATACATCTGTGGAAAAAATTAAATGTAAGGTGAAATTGGATGGAAACATTTTTCAACAGATAATGACATTTAAATATCTTGGTACTGAACTTGCCAGCAGTGGAAATGTCGAAAAGGAAGTTGGAGAACAGTAAGCAAACGCAAACAAAGCTGTAGTGCGTTTCAGTGATACTGTTTGGAAAAACACACATGCAGGAAAGCTTCAAAGCCAAGAATAAACAAAACGATAATGAGAATAATTTTGATAAACATCAATCACGAAACCAGGAAAATGAACGTTTTATGAAGGATTATAAGGAATACAATGAGAGATAGAGAAGTTAAAGCACTAGAAAAGTTTCCAAATGATGGAGGGCAGCAATAAGTCGTTTCCTTTTTGGCTTCATTAAAGCTAATACAGATTGTAGCTAGTATGTAGCCATTATCAGTAAAGTATTTCAGATTTTTAATACATGCCGTATTGCGTCAACACCTGTTGTTCGGCCTCCTGTCACAATTCGTTCAAGGATGTAAAGTAGATTCCATTAATGAGTGGGTACATAAGAGAAAGGAGGAATGGAACGAGCCCACAGACAGGATGAAGAGAGTTGCTAAAAGAAATATTGACCATCCAAGAAAGAGTTAGAATGGAAACCTCAGGGCGGACTGAGCTGCACTGATGGAAATAGGCTTTAGCCTAGGAAGATAAGACGGGGAAGGAGACAGTTGTTGATGATAACTGCACTTCATGAGAAGTCGATAGAAGTGCAAGGTTTAGTGGTATGAAAAGCGCATCGCACATGCCCACACTGCTAATTTGCAACCTATGCGCAAAGAGAGCGCGAGCGCGCGACCGACGCGTGGGTGTGGACAGCGCTCATTTGGTTGTGCCATTAAACAAGGCAATATCTGTTATGAAACTCCCTAGCAAATTAGAACTGTGTGCTGGATCGAAGCTCTAACTCGCTACCTTTGCCATTCGAGGGGAAGGGCTCTACTGACTGAGGTACCCAAGCTTGATTCACGACTCGACCTCATAGCTTTACTTCCGCTAGCTTCTCATCCCCTACATTCCAGATTTCATAGAAACTCTCCTGCAAAACTTCCCTCTGCCTGCAGACGATTCGGGTGGACCACGCATCTCTGGTCAGTATACGCCGTCCTATGGCGCTACAGAGTAGAGAACGTAGAAATCATAGGGACATACGCCTGCCACTAGCACAGGAGTTCGGCGGCAAACGTGAGTTTGTACGTTCTGCTGTGGGTGTGGACGTGTTTTACACCATCTTACCATCCGAACGCTGCCAAGCACACCATGAGACTGCCTGGAGTGTGGAACTGCAAAAACTGAAGTCAACTACCGAGGGAATGGTCTAGTGGCGCTGGAGTCTGGACAACGTTTCCGGACACGGTTCTCGATCCTCAGTTCGTTCCCGAAGACCCCTTTTACAATCACTTTCAGTTATTCGATGTCACTTCGCTATAGTCTGTATACCTCTAATAGTTAAAAATGCTATGTAATGAGACAGTATACAAAAAATCAATGCTCCAAATACTTAAGTCCTACTATAACATGCTTCACACTTTCTTCTTTTAGTTTTACCCTGTTTCCTTACCGCTTATGGCTGAGGTTAATCGAAAAATAGCGCCCCCCTCCCCCCACCTGTGCGACTTTGCGATCATTATTAGACTACATTAGACTAGATTTACTTTCATTCCAATTAATGTGTAGTGAGGAGGTCCTTCAGGATATAGAACATGTCAGAAAAACAATGGTACATGACAAATATATACAACTGAAACAAACAAGTTAACGTACCTCCCACAAGTCCCAAATGGATTGACTGTCATTTTTTAATGAATACTATGTGAAAGGATCATTATACATCACTCATTTAGTAAGATGGCATAAATGCACTGAATTTTAATTTTAAAAAAATGTATTTCTTATTTATAAGGTAATCAAATATATAATAGAACTACTGTAATACTTATTTCAATGAACAGAATACTGCACTGAAGTTAGTATATATAATCAGTTGGTTCTACTGAGAAATCCATTAATGGAATTGAAGGAGGTGACCACCAATAAATTCTTTGGGCGTCTCTTAAACTGAATTTCACTGGTTGTTAATCTTTTTATAGCTGCTGGCAAGTTGCTGAAAATGTCTGTTCCTGAATACCTTTTTGAGCAAGAGTGACTTTAGATCCTTGTAAAAATTATTTTTGTTTCTAATATTGATTTCCTGAACTGAGCTGTTGGTTTGAAAAGTGATATTTATTTTAATGACAAATTCCACTAAGGGATAAATATATTGGGAAGCAGTAGTTAGTATCCCTAGTTCCCAAACAGTCCTCTGCAGGATGTTCTCGAGTTCCCACCACATATAACTCTTATAGTACATTTTTGTGCCCAGAATAGTTTAGCTTGGCTTGATGAATTACCCAAAAAATAATCCAGTATGACATTATAAAGTGAAAGTAAAGATAGTATTCCAGCTTTTCCATTTTTGTGTCCCCTATGTCTGACAGAATTCGCATTGGAAATAGAGATTTGTTTAGACGCTTCAGCAGATCTATAGTGTTCTCCTCCCAGTTGAATTTATTATCAAGTGGTAATCCCAAGAATATTCCAGTTGCCTGCAATTTTTTGTCTAATAAATAAATGTCATGTGACTAGTACCTCCCGTTGGGTAGATCGTTTGCTGGGAGCAAGTCTTTCGATTTGACTCCACTTGGGCGACTTGCGTGTCGATGGGGATGAAATGATGATGACTAGGATAATACAGCACCCGGTCCCTGAGCGGAGAAAATCTCAGACCCAGCCAGGAATCGAACCCGGGCCCGTAGGAGTGACATTCCGTCGCGCTGACCACTCAGCTACTGGGGGCGGACTTTTGTCTAATGAATGAAGTACATTTTCACTGTAAGTATAGATAGCCTTCTCAATATTAGAACACTTAAGAAATCTGAACTGCGACTTTGACAGTATGTTATTTCTGATACGACGGTTATATAGCCGATTGTACATTACCTTTTCTAAACTTTTTGAGATTGATGCCAAAAGTGACATTGCAAGGAAATTTGACGCCATTTCTTTATCTCCCTTGTTAAACTGTGGCTCAACTTCAGCATACTTCAACCATTGAGGATATATTCCACTAATAAACGACTCGTTACACGGATAGCTTAATATGTTACTTCACTCAGAAACACATACTTTAGTTAACTTTGTTGATATTTCATCATACCAACTAAATGTTTTTGATTTTATGATGGACATTAATTCTGCTGCGGTAGTGAGGATCACATTCATATTATGGAAGTTAGTTGAAATGTCTGGTCCGAGGTATCCCATTGCACCATCTACAGGACATAACATCCCTGTATTTTCGGTAACAGTTATAAAATATTTGTTAAACAGATATGCAACACTATACACGTCTGTTACTAGTGTATCATTTACTCTTAATACTATTTGTCCCTCTTCATGTCTGGTTCTACCGGTCTCCTCCTTCACTATATCGCATATTGTCTTTATTTTGCTAATAAATATGACTATCTTTTCTTTGTAATATATTTGCTTTGATGTCTGTATTACAGTATTTAATATTTTGCAGTATTTCTCATAATGTGCTATATCATCATCAGAACTGTTTCCGATTGACAAATACAGTTTTAATTTCGTAGTACAAGATACATCTATTCCTTGAGTAATCCATGGCTTCTTTTTCGGCATTGCTAAGACCTTGGTTAGTTTTGGGGGAAAGCAGTGTTCAAATAAAGTAAGCTCTTTATTAGCAAAAGTGTTACAGTTTTCATCATGCCATGAACACTATAAACACCACTCCAGTGAATGTGTCTGAGGAGTGTCCTAAAATGATCAATTTTTGGCTTATTGATTACCCTCTTGAGTTCAGATTTAACTGCTTCTATATCCTGTTCAGCATTTACATTTAAGAGAATGAACTGCTTGTCATTGTCTGAGAGGCCATTGACTATTGGTTTTGTAATGTAATTTTATTCATTGGACTTTTCTATAAAAATATTATCAGTGGCTGTTTGTGAGCAATTGGCTACCCTAGTTGGCAACTTTCCAGGCGCAATTAAGTTGAATGATACTGTTACTAACTCAAATAAGTTCTTATTGGGAGAGTTCAAGGAAATCTACATTGAAGTCACCAGCAACCAATATTTCTTTGTTTTTGGTTGTTAAATGGGCCAGCACAGCTTCCAGGTGGTTTATGAACAGATTAAAATTACCTACAGGTACTTGATACACACTTAATATTATGAAGGATTTTTTATAAAATTCTACTTCTGTTGCACATGATTCCATATGCTGTTCTAGGCAAAGTTTATGAATGTCTATGTACTTAAATTTTTAAAAGTTCCTGATCAATGTGGCAACTCCTCCTTTCTGCATTTCTGCTCTAGAAAAGTGGGATCCTAACCTAAATCCTGTAACACTTGAAAGTTCTATGCCAGTGGTCACATGATGTTCAGAGAGGCAGATTAAGTGAGCTGGGTTTGAGGATTCTAATTCATCTATGCAGATAATTAGTTCATTAATTTTATTTCTCAGTCCTCGAATATTTTGATGAAGTAAAGGTAGCTGAAATTTCACGTTAACTGAGTTGAGATTGAGTAGAGTTGAAATTTCTGCTGATTGTTGAAAATTCTTAAGCAACATCTGTTTATACTGATGTAATAAGCTAGAATTACGTTTTTTTTGTTCCTTTCTTAAACTGAAGGTTTGTATCAATCCTAACCTCTCTTAAAACTTGGTTTCTTTCTGTGTTCCCTACCCTAAATGGTATCTTTTCTGGATCTTGTAACCACTGTTATTCTATCACAGTGCCTCCGCCCTTCAACCTTCCTGCTATTTTCCCAGCCAGTTTACCCATCACTTTCCAGTTAGGTGAAAGGGATGCCTAGTATAATCCCACTTCCTGAGAGAATCAACAGGAACCACAGCAGTGTGTGACCCTGCACCCGAAATAAGCAGCCATTCCAACTCCAAATTAATTCTCCTGACAGAAGAGTTCAAATGAGATCGGCCATGGCGCCCAAGAACAGATACAAACTCAACGCTAGTATGCTTCGATGCTGATACAGTCTTTGCCAGGTCACACTCTATACTGTACCCAGAATCTTTGCCAATGCTATTATCTGGTCCACCCACTATAACCATGGTGTCTTCTGTACTGAAATCTTTGCAAAGTGATCCAAAATCCTCTGTCACTTGCCCCAGACCAGCACTAGGTTTAAAAAAATGGGTGACCTGGTATTCTGATCCAAGTTCATCCTGCAAAAGTTGGCCAACACCTCTTCCTTGGGAACTACCTAACAACACTTTCTTTATCTTTACTGATTTTCCTACATTCCTACTTTTCAAATTGCTGCTGAAAGTTTGTTGTTCCCTGTCTACACCTGTGACTGTTTGAGGCTCAACAGCTTCTAACTGAAGCAACAGGTCAAATCTATTTTCCACATTCACCACGAAGCCGTCAGACAAAGTCTTTTGCCTGTTCCTCCTGTTGCCTGTTGCTACTTCCCACCTCTCTTTACCCTTGTCTCTCCT
The DNA here is from genome assembly GCF_021461385.2 of Schistocerca piceifrons. NCBI lineage: Eukaryota > Metazoa > Arthropoda > Insecta > Orthoptera > Acrididae > Schistocerca > Schistocerca piceifrons. Next base: position 254,477,923 of record NC_060141.1, on the reverse strand, counting down.
TAACCTGTCATGATCTCCCCTGGACTTTCCCGTCCTATTCTAGTATCGTCCTATCTCTACTACATATCCTACAAAACCACTGACGAGTCTGATTTACTTCCCCTACTCCCACGCCACTACAGTCTCCAGCATGGTATGAACTACAGCACTCGTCACACCAAAGCCCCGATCTAGCAGTTCTACGGCAAGTCAAGGACTTTTCACTCATGATAAACTTAATAGTTTATTAAGAATACGTCAGTTAAATTACTGATAAACTCGAAAATATGATTCCACAAATCTGGCCTATACGCAACCGTATGTAAGCAGAAACAACAGTGCAATGTTTCTGAAACAACAGCTTAAAATTTACGCTACTTTACGAAAATGTGAGTTAAATAATGAAGAGGTAGGCTACAGTTAAATTGCTAGAGGCAGTAAAGAACAATTAAACAAAAATCTATAGATCTGCTGCGGCAAAACGTAAACAGAAAATACAACTATAACCCGACTGTACGATCATTTCGCGTTTTCTGCTATGTTAAGTAAAGAAATATGAGACTTTTAATGGTACGCTTAAAAAGCACACTAATACAGCTATTTACCACGTAATCAGTACTAAAGTAAATGTTATTATAACCTAAAATACTTATCCTTACGAGAGCACCAATACTCGCGCTAGTCGCCTGGCTGCAGGCCGCAGTCAGTGTACAGTTGTACTCCATGTGTTTCACATTGCCCTCCTAAAATCATTATACCCTTTCGTAGATACGTTGCCTTACCTTTTGTTTAATTTGTATGTAAAATTGTGTCTACCACATACTCACTGGAATGAACACCGAATTACATCTCCGCTTGATCCACCTCTGTGCTCATTCTGGTCGCAAGCAGCATTGAATGTGTATTACAAAGCATATTGCTTTATACCAATAAGGTGATTTAAGGTAAAACGCTCTAGGTTGCTAGACCATATTATGACCAAATTTCTTCTTCACAGCCGACGCCTCGAACTCTCTCCTGGGATCTTCATCATCATCTTCTGATGTCCCTGCTTAGCTGAATGGGTCAAAATGTCAATGGGGATGAAGAACTTTGTGTGTGTGTGTGTGTGTGCGTGTGTGTGTGTGTGTGTGTGTGTGTGTGTGTGTGTGTGTGTTTGTGTGTGTGTGTGTTTCTATGAAAGGTCTCGCCCAAACATTGTATATACACTACATGACTTGGTAAGTGAAGCACCCAGAAAACATGGTCAGATGTCAGTGCAACTGAGGGCATGTACGCAATATCATCTGGTAAGTAAACCATTAGAGTTCCAATTCTATTTCACAGGTAGAACGACCACCAGAGTTCATTAGCGTTATTCGTCTTTACTGTTGTGACAACTCCTGGTAGGGTACGTAAGAGGCGTCAACAGTGGCAGACGTTGAGTAAACTCTGTGAAGGACCCGGAGATGTCGTACAGTCGTGTGAGACTTCGTCATCAGTAGTTCAGCCATTGAAAGGTACCTCATTGTGGGACTCCATTGGGCCTACTGTTCGAATCGTGTTGTCTCAATATTTTTTGGGCACTCGTATGTGACAGTGGCCAGATACTGGACTGCACGGAAATGTGAGGGCAGACATAATCGTGGTCAAGGTTACGGTCGGCGACGTCTGACCACTGCAAGGGAAGTTCGCCTTATGGTGCACCAGGTACGTCATAATCCCTCCCCACCTCCGCTTTCTATCCAAGAACAAGTAACGTGCTCCTCGCACCATTCTGTACCATCCTGAACCATTAATTGGATAATTTTTTTTGAGTCATTAGTGTTGTGATTGGTTTGAAGATGCTCGCCAAGACTTCCCCTCCTGTGCCAAACGTCTTCATCTCAAATAGCGCGTGCAACTTGCGTCCCGAATTATTTCCAGGATTTATCCCAGTCTCTGTTTTTCTTTTTTTTTTTTGAACAGTTTGCTCCCTCTACACCCCCTCTAGTATCAAGGAAGATTTAACAGATGTCCTACCATCCTGTTCCTTCTTCTTGTCAGTGTTATCCATATATCTCTTTCCTCGTCCATCCTGTGCAGAAACTAAACATTGCATATATTATCAGTCTACCTAACTTTCAGTAATTTTCTGTAGCATCGTATCTCAGAGGATTCGATTGTCTTCTGTTCTACTACCATAAAATGCTCTGCTCCAGATGTATATCTTCAAAGTTTTCTTCCCGAAATTAAGTTTACCACTAGACTTGCCTTGGCCAGGAATGCCCCTTTGCCAGGCTAGACTGCTTTCTACGACGTCCTTGCTGCGTCTGTCATGGATCATTTTGCCGGAAAGGTAGCAGAACGCCTTAACTTCCTGTTCTTCGTGATCCCTCACATTGATCTTAAGTTTCTCGCTGTTATCATTTATGTTCCTTCTCATTACTTTTGTTTCTCTTCGATTTACACTCAGTTCATTTTTTGCACTCACTAAACTGTTCATTCCACTCAGAAAATTCTGTAATTATTCTTCAATATGGATATCAGTGTGGTCAGTAAATCTTATTATTGGTGTAATTTCACCTTCAGTTTTAGTTAAAAATCGTACTTTTATTTCCGTTATTGCTTCTTCGATGTATAGTCTGAACAGGAGTAGTGAAATACGACATCTCTGACTTACATCTTTTTTAATCCGAGCACTTCGATCTTGGTCTTCCACTCTTATTGTTCCCACTTAGCTCTTGTACACATTGTACAATATCCATCTTTCCCAAGTGCTTACAACTATTTTTCTCAGAATTTCGAACATCTTGCATCATTTGACTCCGTCGAAAGCTTTTTCCAGGTTAACAAAACCTATGAACGTGTCTTGATTTTTCTTTTTGTCTTGCTTCCATTATCACCCCCAACGTCAGAATTGCCAGTCTGGTTCTCTTACTTTTCCTAAGTCCAAACTGATAGTCATCTAACGGAGCCTAAATTTTCTTTTCCATTGATCTGTATGTAACTATTATCAGCAAATTGGCTGCCTCAGCTGCTAAGCTGATTGTGCGATGATTCTTGCACTTGGCAGCTCATGCTGTCTTTGGAATTGTGTGGATGATTTTTTTCCCGAAAGTCACATGGAATATCGCTAGAATCGCACATTCTGCACACCAGCATGAACAGTAGTTTTGTTGCCACTTCCTCTATTGATTTTACATCTTCTGATGTAATGTTTTTTATCCTCACTGCCTTGTTCCACCTTAAGTCAGCCAAAGCTCTATTAAATTTCGATTCTAACACTGGATCCCGTATCTCTTCTATACCGACTCCTGCTTCTTCTTCCATCACGTCATGAGACAAATCTTTTCCGTCATAGAGGCCTTCAGTGTACTCTTTCCACCCATCAGCTGTCTCCTCTGCATTTAACAGTGGATTTCCCGTTGCGCTTTTAATGTTACCACACTTACATTCAATTTTGCCGAAGGTTGTTTTGACTTTTCTATATGATAAGTCATCCATTTCGACAATTGTTTCTTTTTCGATTTCATCAGATCTTCCATGCAGCCATTACGTCCGAGATTCTCTGTACTTACGATTTGTTTCATCCTTAAGTTACTTGTATGCGTGTATTGCTAGATTTCCACCGAATATTTTTGTACCTACTTCCTTTATCGATCAACTAAAGTACACAACGTGATCAAAAGTACCCGGACGCCTGGCTGAAAATTACTTACAAGTTCGTGACGCACTCCATTGGTAAAGCTGGAATTCAGTATGGTGTTGGCCCACCCTTAGCCTTGATGACAGCTTCCACTCTCTCAGGCATTCGTTCAATCAGGTGCTGGAAGGTTTCTTGGGGAATGGCAGCCCATTCTTCACGGACAGCTGCACTGAGAAGCATCGATGTCTGTCGGTGAAGCGTGGCACGAAGTCGGCGTTCCAAAGCATACCAAAGGTGTTCTGTGGGAGTCAGGTCAGGACTCTGTACAGGCCAGTCCATTACAGGGATGTTATTGTCGTGAAATTTCTCCGCCACAAGCCGTGCATTATGAACAGGTACTCGATCGTGTTGAAAGACGCTATCGCCATCCCCAGTTTGCTCTTCAACAGTGGGAAGCAAGAAGGTGCTTAAAACAGTGCCACGCAAAACAACAAGGGGTGCAATTCCCCTTCATGACAAACATAACCACACCATAACACCACCGCCTCCGGATTTTAGTGTTGGCACTACACACGCTCGCAGGTGATGTTCACCGGGCGTTCGCCATACCCTCACCCTACCATCGAATTGCCACATTGTGTACCGTGATTAGTCATTTCACACAACGATTTTCCTCTGTTCAATCGCCCAATGTTTACGCTCCTTACACCAAGCGATGCGTCGTTCGGCATTTACCGGCGGGATCTCTTGCTTATGGGCAGCCGATCGATCATGAAACCCTAGTTTTCTCACCTCCCGCCTAACTGTCATAGTACTTGCAGTGGATGGTGCTGCAGTTTGTGGTCTGTCTGCCTATTACACAATAAGACCCTCTTGAACTGTCGGCGGTCTCTGTCAGTCACCAGAAGACGTCAGCCTGTACACTTTCGTGTTGTACGTGTCCATTCACGTTTCCACGTCACTATCACATCGGAAACAGTGGACCTAGGGATGTTTAGGAGCGTGGAAATCTCGTGTACTGACGTATGACACAAGTGACACTCAATCACCTGACCACGTTCGAAGTACGTGAGTTCCGCGGAGCACCCCATTCCCCTCTCTCACGATGTATAGTGATTTCTGAGGTCGCTGATATGGAGTACCTGGCAGTAGGTGACAGCATAATGCACTTAATATGAAAAACGTATGTTTTTGGGGTCGTTCGGATACTCTTGATCACGTAGCGCATTTCTTCTGTTACCCATGGTTTGATGGCAGTTATCTTATTTTTTACCTATGTTTCTCTTTGCAGCTTGTGTGAGTCGGATACTAGCAGTAGCCGAACTGGGTAATTAGCGTCCCGTTCTTAGGATGCTGTAAATACAGCAACGAAAACGGCGTTGTTTGGATTACTGTAGTGACCGGCAATCGTGAATGAATTACATTAACACGGATGAACTTCGTTTCCGTGTTTGGTGGCGACCAAGGGAGAACCCCCATTCTCAAATGACTTGGAGAGAAATGGATGTGCTACTCCAGCCCTCATGGCGTGGGGAGCTGTCGGGTATAGCTTCCTGTCATAGCTTGTAGTGATGTAGGGAAACCTGACCGCACAACGATTCCTCACAGACATCGTACTTCCTCATATGTTTTCCCTCGTGTGGCAGTATCGTGGTATGCTCGTCCACACTCGCTAACCTCGTGTCTATATGAACTGTCTGCGTGATGAAGAGGTACTGTTACCGCTGGCAATATCCTCTGGACTGCCTCCGGTACAAAATGCATGGGACCAGACAGGACGTTAACGCCATCGGATGGCCAGTGCCCAGGATGTCGAGGAACAGGTACAATTGTTGTGCGCCAGCTTGCCTCGGGAAACGACGACTGCCTTCCCAACCGAACAGTGCACGAACCCAGGCAAGAGGAAGACAATGTCACACTAGTAAATGAGTTAATGCGGACAATTTCCTTCAAAATCTGACTCTGTAATCACGGAAACAACATCACATTCCGTTTCAACTCGTGAAGTTTAATTTCATTTCCCGTTGCGAGTGCTTCACTTCTTTTGACGGGCGGTGAATGTAAATGAAAGACGTGTCTCGATCACCTATTGTACAGAATAAACAATTTACTTTTCCCGTTCGGTGGCCTTTGATAGTTATTTTCATTGCTACACTTTTCACTTATGTTTACCAGTTTCATCACATAAGGCGTAGACATCCCAAAATTTCTGTTGGAGCATATCAATGGCGGAATGTAGTATATGCTTTCTGGGAACTCTCGCTTCTTTTCATGCGTTTTCTGGGAAGTCTCAATTTTTTTAATGATCGCATCTTATTCATAATCTTGTACGAACACTGTAGAAGTGCTCCCACCCACCCCCGATGGTGGGAAGGCTTTGGTGCCTCAATGATACACATAGCCGTACCGTAGATGCAACCACATAGAAAGGGTATCTGTTGAGAGGCCAGACAAACGTGTGGTTCCTGAAGAGGGACAGCAGCCTTTTCAGTAGTTGCAGGGGCAACAGTGTGGATGATTGACTGATCTGGCCTTGTAACACCAACCAAAACGGCGTTTTTTTGATGGTACTGCGAACGGGTGAAAGCAAGGGGAAACTACAGCCGTCATTTTTCCAGCGGGCATGCAGCTTTATTTTATGGTTACATGATGATGGCGTCTTCTTGGGTAAAATATAACGGAGATAAAATAGTCCCCCATTTTGATCTTCAGGAAGGGACTACTCAGAAGGAAGTTGTTATCAGGAGAACTAAAACTGGCGTTCTACGGACAAGAACGTGGAATGTCAGTTCCGTTAATCGGGCAGGTAGGTTAGAAAATTTAAAAAGGGAACTGGATCTGTTAAAGATAGATATAGTGGGAATTATTGAAGTTCGGTTGCAGGAGGAACTAGACTTCTAGTCAGGTGAACACAAGGTCATAAATACAAAATGAAATAGGGGTAATGCAGGAGTAGTTTTATTAATGAATAAAAAAATTGGAATGCGGGTAAGCTACTACAAACAGCAAAGTGAACGCATTGTTGCGGCCAAGATAGATACGAAGCCCACGCCTACCACAGTAGTGCAAATTTATATGACATCTAGCTCCACAGATGGCGAAGAGATTAATGAAATGTATGACGAGATAAAACAAATTATTCGGATAGTGAAGGGAGACGAAAATTTAATAGTTGTGGGTCACTGGAATTCGATAGTAGGGAAAGGAAGAGATGGAAACGTAGTAGGTAAAAAAGAAACGGGAGTAAGGAATGAAAGAGGAAGCCGCCTAGTAGAATTTTGCACAGAGCACAACTTAATCATAGCTAACAATTGGTTCAAGAATCATGAAAGAAGGTTGTATACATGGAAGAAGCCTGGAGATACTGACAGATTTCAGATAGATTATATAATGGTAAGACAGAGATTTAGGAACCAGGTTTTAATATGCAAGTCTTTTCAAGGGGCAGATGTGGACTCTGACCACAATCCATTTCTTATGAACTGTAGATTAAAACTGAAGAAACTGCAAAAAGGTGGGAATTTATGGAGATGAGACCTGGATAAACTGAAAGAACCAGAGGTTGTAGAGAATTTCAGGGAGAGAATTAGGGAACGATGGACAAGAATGGTGGAAAGGAATACAGTAGAAGAAGAGTGGGTAGCTTTGATAGATGAAACAGTGAAGGACGCAGAGGATAAAGTAGGTAAAAAGACGAGGGCTAATAGAAATCCTTGCGTAACAGAAGAGATATTGAATATAAATGATGAAAGGAGAAAATACAAAAATGCAGTAAATAATGCAGATAAAAATGAGATCGGCAGGAAGTGCTAAATGGGTAAGCAGGGATGGTTAGAGGACAAATGTAGGGATGCAGAGTCCTATATCACTTTTAAGGCAGATACTACCTATATATAAATTAAAGAGACCTTAGGAGAAAAGAGAATCACTTGCATGAATATCAAGATCTCAGATGGAAACCCAGTTCTAAGCAAAGAAGGGAAAGCAGAAAGATGGAAGGAGTATATAGAGGGTCAATACAGGGATGGTGTTCTTGAGGACAATATTTTGGAAATATAAGAGAATGTAGATGAAGATGTAATGGGAGATACGATACTGCGCGAAGAGTTTGACAAAACACTGAACGACTTAAGTCGAAACAATACCCCGGGAGTAGACAACATTCCATCAGAGCTACTGGCAGCCTTGGGAGAGCCAGTCCTGACAAAACTCTACCATCTGGTGCGCAAGATGTATGAGACAGGCGAAATATCCTCAGAAAAAGAATATAATAATTCCAATCCCAACGAAAGCAGGAGCTGACAGATGTGAAAATTACCGAACTATCAGTTTAATAAGCCACGGCTGCAAATTACGAACACGCATTCTTTACAGACGAATGGAAAAACTGTTAGAAGCCGACCTCTGGGAAAATCAGTTTGGATTCCGTAGAAATGTTGGAACACCTGAGGTAATACTGGCCCTACGTCTCATCTTAGAAAATAGATTAAGGAAAGGTAAACCTACGTTTCTAGCATTTGTAGACTTAGGGAAAGCATTTGACACTCTTCACTGGATTACTCTCTCTCAAATTCTGAATATAGCAGGGGTAAAATACAGCAAGTGAAGGCTATTTACAATTTGTTCAGAAACCAGATAGCAGTTAAAAGAGTCCAGGGGCATGAAAGGCAGGTAGTGGTTGGGAAGGGAGTGAGACTGGTTTGTAGCCTATCCCCGGCGTTATTTAAGCTGTATATTGAGCAAGCGGTAGAGGAAACAAAAGAATAATTCGCAGTAGGAATTAAAATCCATGGATAAGAAATAAAAACTTTGAGGTTCGCCGATGACATTGTAATTCTGTCAGAGGCAACAAAGGACCTGGAAGAGCAGCTGAACGGAGTGGACAGTGTCTTGAAAGGAGTATATAAGATGAACATCAACAAAAGAAAAACAAGGATACTGCAATGTAGTCGAATTAAATCGGGTGATGCTGAGGGAATTGGATTAGGAAATGGGATGCTTAAAGTAGTAAATGAGTTTTGCTATTTGGGGAGCAAAATAACTGATGATGGTCAAAGTAGAGAGGATATAAAATGTAGACTGGCAATGGCAAGGAAAGTGTTTCTGGAGAAGAGAAATTTGTTAACATCGAGTATAGATTTAAGTGTCAGGAAGTCGTTTCTGAAAGTATTTGTATGAAGTGTAGCCATGCATGGAAGTGAACGAGTGGATGATTAATAGCTTATACGGGAAGAGAATAGAAGCTTTTGAAATTTGGTGCTGCAGAAGAATGCTGAAGATTGGATGGGTAGATCACATAATGGGTATAATAGGTACTGAATAGAATTGGAGAGAAGAGAAATTTGTGGCACAACTTGACTAGAAGTAGTTCTTACGGCATATTCTGAGACATGAAGGGATTATCAATTTAGTATTAGTGGGCAGAGTGGAGGGTAAAAATCGCAGAGGGAGACCAAGAGATGAATACACTATACATATTCAGAAGGATGTAGGTTTCAGCAGGTACTGGGAGATGAAGAAGCTTGCACTGGATAGAGTAGCATGGAGAGATGCATCAAACCTGCCTCTGGACTGAAGACTACAACAACAACAACATGAATACTGCCTGTGTGATAAAGATCTGTGCTGTGGTAAAGTAAAATATGACGGTACTACAAGCATATTTTGAGACTGCCCTAGTTCAGATACCCACTCTCGGGTTCGTTGTTCTTTGGTGAATTTGCTTTTCACTATTGTCGATGCAAGTAACGTCCACATGTGATGATGACGACAAACGTATGACGAATTTATCCATAGTGACTAGCACATTGTTCGAACTCGAAAGAATGTGTAGAAGCAGTAGTCAATATTGTGTTTCAGCTTTCCATACGCGTCCAGTAATCGGGCGACGTTCGAAAACTGCTAAAATGTTTGCCCGACGAAGAGTTTTTGTTTCAAGAATCTCGTCAATAGTTCCTCTTCTTTGTAGTAGCTATTAATCCGCTGACATCCCTTCAGTGTACGACATAAGCCCCTACGTCCTTCAGAGCCATTGTCTTAACAAACAGAACGATAGCAATCCAGATTACTTAAAATTAAACCACACGGTTGTTATGTAAAAAAACTATTAAGGTAGTCTGTCACAATCGGTATCATCATCATTATTATTGATCAATATTGACAATCAGATACTTTAAAACAATTGTTGACAAATGGAGTGGGTCGGCCGATGTGACCGAGCGGTTCTAGGCGCTTCAGTCTGGAACCGCGCGGCCGCTACGGTCGTAGGTTCGAATCCTGCCTCGGGCATGGATGTGTGTGATGTCCTTAGGTTAGTTAGGTTTACGTAGTTCTAAGTTGTAGGGGACTGATAACTTCAGAAGTTAAGTCCCATAGTGCTCAGACCCATTTGAACCAAATGGAGTGGGCGTGTTGTAGTGTGTCACTTGTAAGGAACCTTGAAACCAAGCCGAAAAGGCGAGATTCCATTCACAGCATAGTGCGACTGTTAATCAGAGAGTGCCGCTGACTTGGTCAGAGAAAGGCAAAGAACGGGGGAGTGTGTTGCTCGGTCACCTTTGCACAAAGGCCTCTGTAACAAACAGATATGTTTTAGAAATCAGAAATTTTAACTTCCATCTCAGTGTTTTAATAGTTCATTACCTTTTGATAAACGCAAGAAAGAATTATTTATTTTATTTGGTTTACTCTTTGGGCGCAGCACACCAGCAAGATTATGCATGTGGGTGCTCGAGCCCTAGCGCACGTACGTAGTCGGCGCGCGCGCTTACGTGTCACCAACGATTGGCTGTGATAAACTGAACAATTACCTAATGAGGAACGAGGAGGTGTGCTTATGTATCAAAACAGCTGGGAAGAAACTAAAGGCCAAAGTCTCGTCATGTTACTCTTCTGCATATTACTGAGTTTGTTATAGAAAAACATTCTTGTGAAACGGTAACAAATGACAGTTTACACCTCTGGCCTGTGACAGAGAAAACGTTTTATTTTTGTTCTGAGATATAAATAATATAGAAAAAAAATATTAATAAACTTTACTGAGAGTGAATGTTGTCACTTGTTTTATTTATTATATTTTACCTGTATTTCTCATTTTAATGTAGCTGTGTGAATGCAGTTAGTTAGCAATAGCCATAGAATGTGAGCCTAGAAATTCTGCAGTGATGGGTTCGCCAAGAAGGCTATAGACCGTTTATTACCCTACCCTGTTCATGGCTTTGATTCCATCTCAGTAGTTACCCTTTTCGTTTACTTAAATGCTTTCACTTTCGTCTTACCTGGATTGTTCACTCTTTATATTCACCTTCTACGAAAAGATATGTTTCAGCAGAAACAGAAACTGATATTCTTTCTGAATTCAATATCCAGGTTTTCTTTTGTGTTCTTATTTTGTAAGTATTTATTACCTATTCTTCTTTTCGGGGCTGTTCCACATCCCAGAGGAACTCCTCACTATGGATAAATTGCAACCAAAAGTACATCTAACCTAGTGTAATCTACTTATTTCCGTTTGTTGGTGAACGATTTCTCCTGCGTCCTCAGTATTTCCCTGTCTCATTTCTTTCTTCCATGTTTTGTAATTATCTTTTTGTTCCTTCCATTGACGACTTCTTAGCCAGATATTTCATTGTCTCGTGATGGTCTATCTGTTCTGTTTCGCCTAGATAAAATCTGGAAGACTTCACTTCATCAGATGTTCAAATGGTGATTCGTGGTGTTCACCGTCAGGACTATAAATAGGCTATCTAATACTAAGGATTCGCTTCCTTCTCTGCGAATCTTGATCCATGGTAGTTGTAAATTAATATTAAGCTGATGGTACATCGTACTCTTGGATTCGTTGACAAGTTATTATTGTTAGCCGGTTGAAAATCCTTAGGTATTCATTTTTCTCATATGGTACTCTAGAGTGAACTGGTCGGCGAATAGTCTGGAACTTGTATCCTCTGCCAAACACTTAAGACTGGTTTGAAAAGCAATATGTAGAAGCAGATGACAGATGGACACAGATTGGTTGTAAAATTCACTGAAAGTCTGCCATTCCTTACAGATTTAAACCTGTGTTTTCATGTAAGGTTATGATACTGGTTTCGGCCCCGAAATATACTCCCAGACGCTGAACATGACGTATTATAATGCATTTTGACTGCAATGATTGTGTTTGGGACAAGGGAAAACTTTTTCAGAGCGCAACACTAGAAAGAGGTAGGTAGTTATTCCGATGTAATACAGCCAAAATTTAATTAGAACATTGACTTCAAACTTCGTATTATACTGCATCAAAGTATAACAAATTGTTCATTGCAGATTCATCTTGTGGGAAAAAAAATGGTTCAAATGGCTCTGAGCACTATTGGACTCAGCTGCTGAGGTCATTAGTCCCCTAGAACTTAGAACTAGTTAAACCTAACTAACCTAAGGACATCACAAACATCCATACCCGAGGCATGATTCGAACCTGCGACCGTAGCCATCTTGTGGAGGAGAAATATGTGTGTCATTTGTGACCTACGCTGCTTAGCAACCTGTAAATCTATAAGCTGGTGCGGTGGAAGACGTAAGTTCCGATGACGCCGTCTCTGCAGCTGTATGTCTCGTAACACTGCATTACATGGCCTTACTTGTCGTGCTGAAAATCTTACAGAATGTAATTGCAAGTGCTACGTATTTATCCACGGTTACGCTTGAAATAAATGCGAAGATAATGAATCAGGTAAGTTTCTGCAGAGCAAATCTTAAGTATCAATGGAGAGATGTGGGAGACGTGGAGGAACTCGTGAACAAAGCAAGATGTTCAAAACAAAAAATACGCAAGAGCCAAAGGTCTGAAATACGCAGTATCATGTTGAAGAGAGATAACACACAAAGTTATCCTTCATGGATACATTTAAGGTATCAGATTAGACTGTTTGACATCCCCACGGACGTCACAATAGAAAGAAATTCATAACAGTATTACAAGCTTCTGAGACATGAGCTTACTAGTGAGAAAATTGATTTGAGTCACTTTTAATATACGGCTGGTTCAAATAGAACGGGTATTGATCATCACGTGCTCCGATGAGCTCGAACAATAACGAATCCATCAACTTTCATGTAGAAATTCGAATGAAAAATAGAGCACTAGAAATATATCAATTTTGGCATGACCTAGAAGAATATGCTAGCTACAGCAACGTAAACGAAATATGAATGCAGTAAGCCAGCTGCGATCTCACAAAATTGGATTAATTGCCAGGAACATGTGATTGCTTTGTTGGGTTGTTTTGGGGAAGGTGACCAGACAGCGAGGTCATCGGTCTCATCGGATTAGGGAAGGATAGGGAAGGAAGTCGGCCGTGCCCTCTCAGAAGAACCATCCGGGCATTTGCCTGGAGTTATTCAGGGAAATCACGGAAAACCTAAATCAGGATGGCCGGACGCGGGATTGAACCGTCGTCCTCCCGAATGCGAGTCCAGTGTCTGACCACCGCCCCACCTCGCTCGGTATTGCTTCGTCCTCAAACCTTGCCGTGCAGCAAACGATTTTTCATCACTCTAATACTCAACAAAATAATTGCGCGAAATGTGTCCGGGTGAGTCTATAGTGGGAGACATTCTTCCAGCTGTCCGTATTCCATACTTCTATGCAGCATGAACTAAATACATTACAGCATGTAGAACAGCGTCCAGTGATATTCACAGCCTACTCTGTCTCTCTCGCTAGCTTTCTCGCCCCTCCCTCTCTCTTTTTTTTCTCTGTCTCTGTCTGGAGAAGCCTTCATCACAAGACCTTTTGCTCATTGCTGAGCTTCGTGACCCTACGAATCAAACATCTCCATCCCTAACGATTATCAGATTTTCTTAGATTCTGATGCTTGATTTCATATATCCACTTGCTCGCTACTCTTCCTTGTTCTCGATCGTCCCTCCCATTATTATTTTCTATAGGTATTCTCCACCTCTTCTCATAATACGTACAAAGGAATAGAGAATTTTTTGATTGACACGGGAAGAAAGGCGCCTGGAGACACTTGTTGCTCAATAACGGACATGTTTCTGTAGTTTCGGTCCGTTCTATGCGCAACATCTTGCGTCAGCACCAAAGTTGAAATGCATCAATACGCTGGTTGATTTTGGGCTCAAGGGACCATGTTTTGCAACCATATAAGAAGATAACACGAATTTTCCAAGAAACTGGACATTTTTGTTGTTCGTTATGGCTCTGTTCTGCCAGATCTTTGTGGGATTCTTCAGTCACTCACCCTAGCACGATCTGTCGTCTCATCTGCTCTTCACAGTTTCCCATGCCGCAGTTGGTTGATGCAAGATAGATGAAAGAATGGACGACTTCCAGGTCTAATAGACCTGTGAGTTGGACCTTTGCTCTTCGATCAACTGTGATGAGTTCTCACTTGCTGATATTAATGTCTAGTCCATGTGACAGACTAATATCCTTGATGTGTCTTTAAGAGCTAAGTTCAACGCAATTGTGAAGTGCAGTGGAAGGAGAACCCAAAAAGTACAAGGGCAGCAGCATTCATAGCTATACATTCTTTCTTTAAGTTCAGAAATCGATTAACAATCGCTGAATTTAACTAGTTGTAATGATCACAATAAATAACAAATTTCTTATAGCGATCAGTGAGAATTTCAACAACTGATATCACCCCTCAGAGAAAATAAACACATGTTCTTAGCCAATCCGTTTATGTCAAAGGTACTATAACATTGCAGCTCATAGACAATGTTAAATTCAAATTGCAAAGAAATTTTACAGGATAGCGATAGTCATGCTAAGACTGCATTTCACCACAGGGGCTCAAATAATTAATGTTATCCCAATACCAAAAATTAAACTTCACAGAAGTCCTTTGAAAATTTAAAAAGAAATGTATGACAAAGAGTAAAATACTCAAATACAGCTAACCAGCGAGACCAAATACTTGCTAACTTCTCAACGGCTTTTACCAAATCACAGAGAGTGAATTTTAAAATAATTTTGCTCCTGCAAGGCAATTACATGCAACTGATCCAGAATTTGCCTAAAGTGGAAATACACAAAAAAAGAATAACAAACGTTAACACTAGAAGCGGAAAACCTCAAAGGCAAACTACTATCATGTTAAAATGAACCTAAACACTAGTTTACCTAAAACATAGGACTTCAGTTCTTAAGATTTTTCAAGCCAGGTCACTGAACAATCAAATTATTCAAACATTTAGTGTGAGGGTGAATTAGTCACGCACAATGGGATTCAGACATATAAATTTGCACTTTCAGGTTTCAGTTACTACTATTGAAATTTAAAAACAATCTACAACAAAATATCATGAGATGTAAAAAATTAAATTCGTGACCCTACCAGTAAGGTCGTCTCCAGGCGAGATACTATAATGGCGTATCACATATCAGACTACCGGTCGTAGATATCCAAGAAGCCACATCTATAACAGACTGAGTCTGACCATAAGCAAGGGGCAACAGGGTGAATAAAATTCATTTAGAGACGTACAGAAAAAGGCAACAGCTTTATGAGACTTTGGTGGATACCTAAAAAAATATAGGGCACCAGCGGACACAAGAGTTAGGATACATAGTCACGTGGCAACCAGTCACGTGAACGACCAGCAGGCAGTAACTACACGAGTACTCGAATGAGGCGCAATACTATAAGAGCGCGAATAAATTAACTAGGCAGGTCGGTACGGCAAACACAGGAAATAAGTCAGAGCCACCTGAAAGCCAACGCATCTATGCAACCCATATCCGAATAAGAAAATTTTTTGCAGAAACATTAGATATTTGTTGTTGTGGTCTTCAGTCCAGAGACTGGTCTGATGCAGCTCTCCATGCTACTCTATCCTGTGGAAGCTTCTTCATCTCCAAGTACCTACTGAAACCTACATACTTCTGAATCTGGTTAGTGTATTCATCTCTTGATCTCCCTCTAGGATTATTACCCTCCACGCTGCCCTCCAATACTAAATTGGTGATCCCTTGATGCCTCAGAACATGTCCTACCAACCGATCCCTTCTTCTAGTCAAGTTGTGCCACAAACTTCCCTTCTCCCCAATCTTATTCAATACCTCCTCATTAGTTATATAATCTACCCATCTAATCTTCAGCATTCTTCTATAGCACCACATCTTGAAAGCCTCTATGCCTTTCTTGCCTAACCTATTTATCGTTCACGTATCACTTCCACACATGGCTACACGCCATACAAATACTTTCAGAAACGACTTCCTCACACTCGATGCTAACAAATTTCTCTTCTTCAGAAACGCTTTCCTTGCCATTGCCAGTCTACATTTTATATCCTCCCTATTTCGACCATTATTAGTTATTTTGCTCCCCAAATAGCAAAACTCATTTACTACTATAAGTGTCTCATTTCCTATCTAATTCTCGCAGCATCACCCGATTTAATTCGACTACATTCCTTTATCCTCGTTTTACTTTTGTTGGTGTTCATCTTATATACTCCTTTCAAGACACTGTTCATTCCGTTCAGCTGCTCTTCCAGGTCATTGAAAGAATTACAGTGTCATCGGCGAACCTCAAAATATTTATTTCTCCTCCTTGGGTTTTAATTCCTACTCCGAATTTTTTTTTGTTTCCTTTAACGCTTGCTCAATATACAGATTGAATAACATCGGGGATAGGCTACAACCCTGTCTCACTCCCTTACCAGCCACTGCTTCCCTTTCATGGCCCTCGACTCTTTTAACTGCCATCTGGTGTCCGTACAAATTGTTAATAACCTGTTACTCCCAGTATTTTACCCCTGCCTCCTGCAGAATTTGAATGAAAGTGTTTCTGCCAACATTGTCAAAAGCTTTCTCTAACTCTACAAATGCTAGAAACGTAGGTTTGCCTTTCCTGTATCTATTTTCTATGATAAACCGTAGGGTCGGTATTGCCTGAGGTGTTCCAACATTTCTACGGAATCCAAAGTGATCTTCCCCGAGGTCGGCTTCCTACCAGTTTTTCCATTCGTCTGTAATGAATTCGTGTTAGTATTTTGTAGCTGTGGCTCATTAAACTGATAGTTCGGTAATTGTCACATCTGTTAAAAACTTCTATCTTCGGAACTGAAATTATTATATCCTTCTTGAAGTCTGAGGAAATTTCGCCGTCTCATACATCTTGCTCACTAGGTGGTAGAGTTTAGTTAGTCCTGGCTCTCTCAAGGCTGTCAGTAGTTCTAATGGAATGTTGTCTACTCCAGCAGCCCAACTTAGGTGTTTCAGTGCTCTGTCAAACTCTTCACGCAGTATCGTATCTCCTATTCCATCTTCATCTACATTCTCTTCCATTTCCATAAAATTGTCCTCAAGAACATCGCCCTTGTGTAGACCCTCTATGTATTCCTACCACCTTTCATCTACATCTACATCCATACTCCGCAAGCCACCTGACGGTGTGTGGCGGAGGGTACCCTGAGTACCTCTATCGGTTCTCCCTTCTATTCCAGTCTCGTATTGTTCGTGGAAAGAAGGATTGTCGGTATGCTTCTGTGTGGGCTCTAATCTCTCTGATTTTATCATCATGGTCTCCCCGCGAAATATACGTAGGAGGGAGCAATATACTGCTTGACTCTTCGGTGAAGGTATGTTCTCGAAACTTTAACAAAAGCCCGTACCGAGCTACTGAGCGTCTCTCCTGCAGAGTCTTCCACTGGAGTTTATCTATCATCTTCGTAACGCTTTCGCGATTATTAAATCATCCTGTAACGAAGCGCGCTGCTCTCCATTGAATCTTCTCTATCTCTTCTATGAACCCTATCTGCTTTCTCTTCTTTCCTTAGAACAGGGTTTCCATCTGAACTCGGGTTATTCATGCAAGTGGTTCTCTTTTCTCCAAAGGTCTCTTTAATTTTGCTGTTGACAGTATTTATCTTACCCCTACTGATATGCGCCTCTACATCCTTACATTTGTCCTCTAGCCATCCCTGTGTAGCGATTTTGCACTTCCTGCCGATCTCATTTTTGCCTGCTTCATTTCCAGAATTTTTGTATTTTCTCCTTACATCAATTAAATTCAATATCTCTTCTGTTGCCCAAGGTTTTCTACTAACCCTCGTCTTTTTACCTATTCGATCCTGTGCTGCCTTCACTATTTCATCTCTCAAAGCTACCCATTCTTCTTCTACTATATTTCTTTTCCCCATTGTTGTCAATCGTTCTCTAATGCTCTTCTTGAAGCTCTCAACAACCTCTTGTTCTTTCAGTTTATTCTCGTCTTATCTCCTCAAATTCCCACCTTTTTGCAATTTCTTCAGTTTTAATCTACAGTTCGTGGTCAGAGTCCACATCTGCCCCTGAAATGTCTTACAATTTAATACTTGGTTCCTGAATCTCTGTCTTACTATTATCTAATCAATTTGATACCTTGCAGTATCTCCAGGCTTCTTCCATGTATACAGCCTTCTTTCATGATTCTTGAACCAAGTGTCAGCTATGATTAAGTTATGCTCTGTGGAAAATTCTACCAGGCGGCTTCCTCTTTCATTCCTTACTCCCATTCCATATTCACCTACTACGTTTCCTTCTCATCTTTTTCCTACTGTCGAATTCCAGTCACCCATGACTATCAAATTTTCGTCTCCCTACAGTATCTGAATAATTTCTTTTATGTCATCATATTTTTCATCAATCTCTTCGTCATCTGCAGAGCTAATTAGCATATAAACTTGTAATACTGTAGTAGGCGTGGGCTTCGTGCCTATCTTGGCCACAATAATGTGTTCACTAAGCTGCTTGTAGTAGCTTACCCGCAATCCTATTTTTATATTTATTATTAAACTTACTCTTGCATTACCCCTATTTGATTTTGTATTTATAACCCTGTATTTACCTGACCAGAAGTCTTGTTCCTCCTGCCACCGAACTTCACTAATTCCTACTATATTTGTCTTTAACCTATCCATTTCCCTTTTTAAATTTTCTAACATATCTGCCCGGTTAAGGGATCTGGCATCCCACGCTCGGATCCGTAGAACGTCCGTATTCGTTCTCCTGATAATAACATCTTCCTGAGTAGTCCTCGCCCGGAGATCATAATGGGGGACTATTTTACCTCCGCAGTATTTTACCCAAGACAACACCATCATCATTTAACCATACAGTAAAGATGCATGCCATCGGGAAAAATTACGGCTGTAGTTTCCCGTTGCTTTCAGCCGTTCGCAGTACCGACACAGCAAGGCCGTTTTGGTTAGCGGACAAGGCCAGATCTGTCACTCATCCAGACTGTTTCCCCTGCAACTACTGAAAAGGCTGCTGTCCCTCTTCGGGAACCATACGTTTGTCTGGTCTCCCAACAGATATCCCTTCGTTGTGGTTGCACCTATGGTACGGCTATCTGCATTGCTGAGGCACGCAAGCCTTCCCACCAACGGCAAGTTCCATGGTTCATGGAGGGGGGGGGGGGGACGGGAGGGGAGACATTAGGTTAACACATTCAAATTCACTCTTTCCGTCTAAGAACAATATTATGAAGTAACCAGTGCTCTGGTAAGAATTCGTCATGCATGACACAGGTTTAAATCTGCATGGAAAGTAAGTACAAACAGTCTCTAATTGCTAAACATAGCCTCACTCGTGTTGCCTTCACTAACCCCTATACACTGAAAGGCCAAAGAAACTGGTGTAGGCATGTGTATTCAAATCCAGAAATTGGAGAGCAGGCAGAATACAGTGCTGCGGTCGGCAACGCCTGTATAACACAAGTGTCTGGCACAGTTGTTACATCGGTTACTCTGCTACAGTGGCAGATTATCAAGACTTAAGTGAGTTTGAATGTGTTCTTCCAGTCGGCGCTCGAGTGATAGGACACAGCATCTCCGAGGTAGCGCTGAAGTGGGGATTTTCCCGAGCGACTCCTCATGGGTCTACGTGAATATCAGCAGTCCGGAAAAACACCAGAAAATCTACGACATCGTTGCGGCCGGAAAACAATCCTGCGAGAAAGGGACTAACGACGACTGAAGAGAATCGTTCAACTTGACAGAAATGCAACCCTTCCTCAAAATGCTGCAGGTTTCAATGCTGGTCTATCAACAAGTGTTAGCGTGCGGACCATTCAACGAAACGTCATCGATATGGGCTTTCTGAGCTGAAGGCCCACTCGTGTTCCCTTTATGACTGCACGACTCAAAGCTTTATGCCTCGTCGGGGCACGTCAATACCGACGACACTCGACTGTTGATGACTGGAAATACGTTGCCTGGTCGGACGAGTATCGTTTCAAATTATATCGAGCGGATGGACGCGTACGGGTATGGAGACAGTTTCACGAATCCATGGACCCTGCGTTTCAGCATAGGACTGTCCAAGATGGTGGAAGCCCTGTAATGGTGTGGGTTAATGGTTTGGGGCGTGTGCACTTAGAGTGATATGGGACCCCTGATACCTCTAGATACGACTCTGACAGGTGACGTGTACGTAAGCATCCTGTCTGATCACCTGCATCCGTTCATGTCCGTTGTGCATTCCGGTTGACTTGGGCAATTCCAGCAGGACGATGCAACACCCCACACGTCCAGAGTAGCTACAGAGTGGCTATATGAACACTTTACTGGGTTTAAACATCTTACACTGACCACCAAACTCCTCAGATACGAACAGTATTGAGCACATCTGGAATACATTGCAACGTGCAACCTTCAGAAGAGATCTCCATATCCTGGTACTTTTACGGATTTGTGGACAGCCCTGCGCGATTCATGATGTCAGTTCCTAGCAGCACTAGTTGAGACATTAGTCGAGTGCATTCCACGTCTTGTTGTGACACTTCTGCGTGCTCGCGGCAGCCCTACACGATACCAGGCAGGTGTAGTAGTTCCTTTGGCTCTTCAGTGAATAACTGCTACAAACCTTAGTTCATTCATAGAACAGCCATGCTACCAGGAGTGGCCATAAATTCAACAAATTAAGACAATGAGGACATGCAGCACATCAGCATACTTTAATACTTGAGACTCAGGGCCACAGACACGGGTTCGCAAGTAGATGTCGTGATTCTTGACTTCCGCAAGGCGTTTGATACAGTTCCCCACAGTCGTTTAATGAACAAAGTAGGAGCATATGGACCATCAGACCAATTGTATGTGATTCTCAATGGAGAGAAGTCTTCCGAAGTAAGAGTGATTTCAGGTCTGCCGCAGGGAGTGTCGTAGGACCGTTGCTATTCACAATATACGTAAATGACCTTGTACGAGTAGATAAGATCGGAAGTTCACTGAGGCTTTATGCGGATGATGCTGCAGTATATCGAGAGGTTGTAACAATGGAAAATTGTACTGAAATGCAGGAGGATCTGCAACGTATTGACGCATGGTGCAATGAATGGGAATTGAATCTGAATGTAGACAAATGTAATGTGCTGCGAATACATAGAAAGAAAGATCCTTTATCATTTAGCTACAATATAGCAGGTCAGCAACTGGGAGCAGTTAATTCCTTAAATTATCTGGGAGTAGGCATTAGGAGTGATTTAAAATGGAATGATCATATAAAGTTGATCGTCGGTAAAGCAGATGCCAGACTGAGATTCATTGGAAGAATCCTAAGTAAATGCAATCCGAAAACGAAGAAGTCGGTCACAGTACACTTGTTCGGCCACTACTTGAATATTGCTCATCAGTGCGGGTTGGTAGAACAGATAGAGAAAATCCAACGGAGGGCAGCGCGCTTCGTTACAGGATCATTTAGTAATCGCGAAAGCGTTACGGAGATGATAGATAAACTCCAGTGGAAGACTCTGCAGGAGAGACGCTCAGTAGCTCGGTACGGGCTTTTGTTGAAGTTTCGAGAACATACCTTCACCGAGGAGTCAAGCAGTATATTGCTCCTTCCTACGTATATCTCTCGAAGAGACCATGAGGATAAAATCAGAGAGATTAGAACCCACACAAAGGCATACCGACAATCTTTCCTTCCACGAGCAGTACGAGACTGGAATAGAAGGGACAACCGATAGAGGTACTCAAGGTCCCCTCCGCCACACACCGTCAGGTGGCTTGTGGAGTATGGATGTAGATGTAGAATACATTTAGTTCAGCTTAAATTAGAAACAAGACAGCTAGCTGCAGCACGTGGTCACATTAGGGAATCCTATCTAAGAGACAATCTATCAGAAGTACCTCGCAAATGCGACGTTACACTCCCACCACGACCACTTGAGAATGGAACCAGCCATTAGCAACTGCAGAGGTAAGGACCCACCGTCCGGTGGAACGCACTAGCTGCTTCCCAGGGAAAATTCGGGGAGGTCGCTTCTGCACGTCCACAGCTTAGCCGCGGCGATACGGCACCACAAGAACACCATTCCCGGTTGCCAACTTGTGCTGCAGCCAGCTCACAAGTCATAGCTGTAACTGGCAGGAGACGTCCGCTGTTAACCGGTGTCCGTTTCTCACTCCTGCGGCTCGTAACCACACCACTCAGCTGCACAAAAACGACCAGCTGGCGGCCCTGTCGCCCAGACCTAATAAGCAGCGGAATACAGCCCAAACGTGCGAATCGATGTATCGCCGAGTCTCACGGCTCCGTCCTATACTTCCGTTAGTAGTAGCTTCGTTAATAGCTAAAAGCTGGGTGTTATCACACGCTATCACCAATTGAGAGGCCCTTTGTCTATCCATCAAGAGCAATCCTTATGATACGTTCTTCATAGATGTCGTACAGTTGGGTTGATAGAAAACAACCCTGTAAGACACCTTTCGATACAGTGAAGAAATCAAACGTGCCAGAAATTGTTTTCACAGCTGCTAGGTGATTACAGTGTATACTTCTGATCGCTGCTGTGAAGTTTGGTGCGACATCGAACTCTGCAAGCATTTCATAACTTTACCCAGACAACACAGTTTTGGCCGGTGTGGCCCAGAGGTTCTAGGCGCTTCAGTCTGGAACCGCGCTACCGCTACGGTCGCAGGTTCGAATCCTGCCTCGGGCATGGATGTGTGTGATGTCCTTAGGTTGGTTAGGTTTAAGTAGTTCTAAGTTCTAGGGGATTGATGACCTCAGATGTCAAGTCCGATAGTGCTCAGAGCGATTTGAACCATTTTTGAACAACACAGTTAAAGGGTTTTCTATAGTCACGGAAACTGATAAACACAAGAATTCTGAACTCTCGCGATTTCTCGATTATTTGTCAGATATTAAGAATCTGCAAAAGTTTTAGTATTGTTTTAATTTTCTATGCGATACCATCGATGAAGAATCTGCATACATCGTACGGTGTATGACAGAGGGGACCTTGCAGTCATTTTCTTTCCTGCTCCCCTCGCAAGTAGAGCGAGAGAAAAACGACCGTCTACGCTTTTGCATACCAGACGTAATGTCTATTGCCTTGTTTTCCCAGCCCTTAAATGAAATGCACATTGGTGGTAGTAGAATCGTACTGCGGTTCATCGAATCTACTGCTAACAGTTCTAGTAGCACACCTCTGATAAGATTCGATGTCTTCCTTTAATCCGACTTTCCGGGAGTCCTAAACACCCGAGCAGTACTCCAGAATGCGCCGCTTCTTTTATTGATGACCTACATTTTCCCAGCATTCTCTCAAAACGCCGAAGTCGACTATTCACCTTCCATACTATCAGTATTACTTTATCATTCCTTTTTATACGGCTTTATAACATTACGCCTAGACACTATTTCTGAGACTCACTAATGTCGCTTTAAAGTTGTGCGCAGCTGTTTTATGTGTACCATTACAGCGAGTTCATCGGCGGCTTTGAGAGGGAATAGTGATGTATGTCCGGACATAAATAAATCAATCAAAGGAGCACACAGTGCTGTAGAGTTTGTAGCGTCGTTAAGAGTCCTGCTGCCGTGTTCCCTCACTCCCTCTGGCTAGTGTCCATAAACGGTCGCACTGACAAGCGATGGGTGGGAAGACGGCAAATTTATCGACGGTGTCGAGCTGCCGTTGACAAACTAATGTTCTGTACACAGGGTAACAAAACTGTGGTTAAAATGTTTCAGACCGTCGAAGAGGATGACTGGTTAAGCCTTTTACAACAACAGCGTATCAAGATTCGGACATTTCCAAAAACTCAAAGACATATGCACAGAACACAAATAGATAAACGACGTCATATTCGTAAAAATCCCGTAAAACAAAGCGTTACCCTTGTTTGATTATGAATGTTGGCATTTTTATTTAGATTTTGATGCAGCATTTCCCAGCCTAAGAAAAGCTTTTTCGCAGGGGTTATCTTGGAATTTTCGCGAGATTTTGTTGACTTATTTGTTATGTAAATAAAACCGCCTTTTCTTGCTGCAACTTTTTTTACGAAACAAATATTTGTGTGCTTGCTGCAGAGGATGACCACGCAAACAAACTTGCTTTGTTGACTTGCTGATTAAAATGCCCTTCAGCGTCAAGCCGACAAGTTATGTCCTCGCCTTAGCTACAATCCAGCTTTTGGGTTATGTTCTGTATTTCTCACTATAATTCCTCCCAAAAAAAAGGTAACACTCCTTAGGTGCCACACTAATAAGTCTAATATGTTGGACAGGCTAACGTGTTGGTAAGGTCCTCAGTGATGTAGTGATGTACAACGAGTGTCTTGTAACTTCTTCTAATGGAGCTGGACGGATATCTTTCTGACGGTGTCGCGCTTATCAAATTAAAGCATTATGAAATGCGTCACTCCTCATTCGATCTTATGTATCTATTTTATTAATCCTTTTAAGATTCCCAGACTAACGGACATGATCCAGTAATCGTTGTTCCTCGATTTACTTTTTGATGGGTGGACTGTCTTTGCTCAAGATTATTGCAATGAGTCACAGCCTGGTATCTACTTTCCCCGCAAGTACGTTAATGTGGTCGTTGCAGTTTCGAATATTTACTATTACGTACTGCACACCTATTTGTGCTTACAGTGATTTATAGGCAGTAATATCATTAGTGGACATACCTATGCACATTAAGTCTGCTTACACCGTGGGACAACTGCAGACCCCAGCACCAATTTATCTATCGTTTGCAGGTCTTTATGCATTTTGTTACAGTCTTCTGCCAGCATACATACTAAGCACTAAGGTCCTATAACACTCTCTCGGTGAACATGTACATTCGGTATCTAATAACATCACTAGATATTACTGCGATGTTTACGGCCATAACGATTGGTTCAAATGGCGAGCACTATTGGACTTAACTACTGTGATCTTCATTCCCGTAGAACTTAAAACTACTTAGACGTAATTAACCTAAGGACAACACACACATCCATGCCCGAGGCAGGATTCGAACCTGCGACCGTAACGGTCGCGCGGTTCCAGACTGTAGCACCTAGAACCGCTCGGCCACACCGGCCGGCTACCTCCGTAACGGCAAAACAATTGACGTTGAGAGTAATTTTGCGATACGATGAATCAGTCAGCTGAACTTCATTCTGTCAGTGTGAGAACTGACTTTTGAAATATTGTTTCTATCCATAGTTCTCCGATTCCTAGGAAATAGTCTTCACTAGACATATGACTTTTCTGTTTGGTTAATAAATCCGACAATATTCCGGAGCATGAGTGCAGATTAATTTTTGGGGGCTAAATTCTCGTTACTCACGTTTATATATTCATTAGTGTTTACTTAAAAGCCTGAATATTGATTACAGACTGACATTACATTGTTGAATGCTTAGAGACTTTTGTTCCTGTTTTTAACGATTAGCACAAAAATACAAGAAAACAAATGATCTCGAGGAGGAGGGCTCGAAATTCCTTCCGATCATCCAGATTCCGCTGTTTCCCTACATTGCTTAAGGCGGATACCTGGATGATTCCTATGAAAGCGTGTGGTCGATTTTCCTCTCCCATACTAAGCCAACGAGAGGTTGCACTCCGTCCTAGTGTTCCATTGTCGATAAACTAAGCTCTAATCATCCTTTCTTTTCTGTCGTAACCACAAACGCCGAAACTAAGAGGCGAAACGAAAGGCCAGAGAAGACAGTGAAGAATCGGCGGCCAATGGTGCGCGGAATCGAACCGCGC
The DNA here is from genome assembly GCF_021461385.2 of Schistocerca piceifrons. Lineage (NCBI taxonomy): Eukaryota > Metazoa > Arthropoda > Insecta > Orthoptera > Acrididae > Schistocerca > Schistocerca piceifrons. The sequence continues at coordinate 254,452,343 of NC_060141.1, read as the reverse complement.
CGCGCTATCTGCAACAGCTGCATATAAAAGCAGCTCATGTTAGCCTCGGCCGCACAAGATAGGCCTGAGTCTGCAACGTGATTAGTGCTCCGCTGTACAGATCCGTATAAAGTGGTTCCTTGGACTTCGCGTATAGCAACAACTGTGTTGTTTTCATGTCGCCTCTCGCTAGCGACATTTGCTGTAGTGAAGTTAAGTATGGTCAGTTTGCTTTCTGGAAATAAAACAAATATTGTTGTTTGTTTGAAATTGTTGTACAGGCATCCTATTAGCTACGAGAGGACAAGACACCACACTTGCTTGTTCCTTTTTTCAAGCTACGGAAACTGTCGAACAAACAGTGAGAGCTCGTAAGCATTCCTCTTCTGAATTTGAACAGTTAGCTATAAAATAAGTAGCAGTGTTTTAGATAACGACTGTGCCATCCCGATTTCGTGGAAGGAGAATCCCAAGATTTATTTATTTATGCCATTATTTCACCTGGCAAGATTACAGCCTTCAGGCCTTCTCTACATCTCATCAGACATTCTCAGTAAGTTAATATTACAGTATTTTTAGTGAATGAGCGATATAAGCAAAAATAATAGACACCCACTCCATAAGAAAGGAGATAAAACAGATGCGAACACTGACAGAGGAATCTCACTTCGACCAGTTAATTATAAAATCATCTCTAAAACTTTGCTGGACCGACACGAGCCGCAAGCGGACCCACACGCTTGCGAGTATCACACGGGATTCGGGAGAGGGAGATCCTGTACTGACCCGCCCTCGAACTTGAATACTGTGCTGCATGTCAATGTCAGAACACTACAATCACACTTGCGGTTTTCAAGTACGCTGTTGACAGACAAACGTAGTTTAATAGTCTAGAAGAAATATGAGTCGATAGAAAGACCAGAACCATCATCCAGGACACTTTATCAAAAACAACCGCAAAAATGAAATTCATGGGGGGGAATCAGACTCATTCGAAATCCACACAAGAGTCTGACAAGGAGACGGCTTATGGTCCCTTTTGTTCAACATCATACTGGAGAAAATAATCTGAGAATGGGAAAAGCATGTCAAAAGTATCCAAACTAGAAAAAAAAACAAAGAAACAGGAGTCACTAGGAAACCCACCGTCCTTTCCTGATGACCTGGCTATCTTAACAAACAACGAAGATGAAGCGAAACTAGTGCTAAGATACTCTACAAGAAGTGTTCTATAAAACCAGCCTCCAAATTTCCTATGAAAAGGACTTTGTAGTCGGACATCAAATCAACCGGAAACTTCCACTGAAAACACAGTTTGGAAAAATCTCACCAGTCATTCACTTCAGGTACCTAGGAGACACCGTCCAACCCATATGACTGAACATAATCTGCAACACAGAAGGAGTATTCAGATTTAGAAAGGCGTACAAACTGACACATAATCACAACAACAAAAGGGCCCTATATCTTAATGTAAAACTATGGCATTACAACACGGTCGTTTCACCAGAAGCCTTGTACAGGGCAGAAACGAAACTTATTAAGGGCATGACAAAAATTCAAGATGTTGAGAAACCAAGAACGAAAAATTCATAGAAAAATCTACGGCGCTGTCCGAGACGGGAGGGTCAGACGACCTATAAAGGAACTCAACGTACACACAGAAAACGTCAAACACAAATTTTGTAAATGTCGCCTACAGTTCTACAGAAACCTAAGGAGGGTGGATGAAAACAGACTCCGAAAGAAAATTTTTGACGTCTTCAATGCAAGCAAACGACGACCAATTTGATCAAGAAGACCTGCAACAATTGAAAATTTTAGAAGAAAAACGAAGGAATTTTAATAACTCTCATCGAAAGAAACAACAGGGAGACTGGACAGATGAAAGGAATGAAAAACACAGTGAATTAATGAAGAGGTTTTGGGAAGAAAAGAAAAGAAGAAAAGGAAGTGAAGCTGTGACTCGTCGAAGTTCACACCCTCTCCTCAAGCGGAATAATCGACAATAACAATAATGATAGTAACTGCGATAATAATGCAGTGGTGGGTTTTCCGTCTGAGTTGTCACCGCCGGCCGGAGTGGCCCAGCGGTTAAAGGCGCTACAGTCTGGAACCGCACGACCGCTACGGTCGCAGGTTCGAATCCTGCCTCGGGCATGGATGTGTGTGATGTCCTTAGGTTAGTTAGGTTTAAGTAATTCTAAGTTCTAGGGGACTTATGACCACAGCAGTTGAGTCCCATAGTGCTCAGAGCCATTTTTTTGAGTTGTCACCTATGGTTATAGTTTCTTTGAGCGACTTTTACATTTTGCGACTGAAATTATGTTATATGACTATATAAATTAAATTCCAAGAATTATTAGACCGAAATGATGTTTTGTGGTTTATTCCATTACATTCTTCCACCATCTCTACCGTTGGCAACCGATATTCCCCATCCACCTTTGCTGTGGTCAATCGGATTAACTTTTTACCACTTTTTTCCATTTTTTGTAAGTACTGGAATTAAAATAAGTTATACGTCGCAATAGACATCGTAAGATTTTACATCTGTAGATACTGAGTGCTTGGAAAAGTAAAAATGTACACAAACTATGCCCTATTAACGTAAACATTCTATTTTCATACTGGTACAAAGTTACATGTCACTTGGGGCAACTTCAAGCCAGTCTTTAAAAAGTGTAGTATTTTTGCTATATCTAGTGCTCTGGGAAAATTCAGATCATGCCAGAAGGAAACAAGGTGTTTGTAAGAATTAAGAACACACAGTATTAATTCAATATCGCAGGTTTACTTTGAAATAACAAGAGAATTGTATAGACCTGGCATTATTCAATTTAAATCACTGTCACTAGAAGCTCTCTTCACGGTCAGTGCACTTAAAAGCACAATCACAATCCTGAGAGCTTGAAAGAAGATGGAAAGACAACTGGGATACTAACTAGACATCACAGAGGCAATAAAACTGTCACTTCTAGAACAAAATAATTCAAGGAGGTGGAGCATAACAGCAGCAAAAATGCCCTGACAGGTAAAAAGTTATCCTGACTGACTATACCGTTGACCGTGTTTGACTAGTAGTCCATAGTCGAGACGGTGTAAGAAGATCCCTGACAGCTAGCAGCACTGTTGTCAGCAATCAACTGAGATGTTCTAACTGCAGGCAAGAACAGCAGCGTTTACGGAGCTATGAAAACATTGAGGTGTTGCTATAGAGATGTTTACCGAAACATATTACGTTATTGGTTCAGGTAGTCTTGTGGATCTGCCCCACCCAGCCCACTGCAGCTGTCAGAGATCAACTTACGCCGAATGAACCGTAGCACCTTTGCAGCTATGAGTGTATCTGTGTTTAACGGTTTCCATAGGATACCTGTTTATTTATGGCTGATACGAAATCGTTGATAAATACTTAGCTTACTTGGAATATGTTATTGTATTGTACATGTACTGCAACTTCTCGTTTAGAGGTCTGTAAAACATTCTTTTCTTTTCTGTGCTTCTTTTCACTTTGCTGGTTTCGTATTGTAATGAGTTCGTGTGTACAGATGCTGTGCAATGTATTACCACAGTCTAGTGCATACGGCCACGGCACTCTCTGGTGCGAAAGTTGTAACTGTTTGACAGGTGGAGCGGCACTAGCGCTTCAAGCGATGAGAAAGCAGACAGTCATATGTGTGGCAAGTACAATATTCGTTTTTAATTATTTTCTACTTTATTTTGTTATATTTCTGCGTTCGTTGTGTACGCATATTACCAACACACATGAATAATCGTGAAATACACCTAAAAACAGCCTAATTACACTGATTAAAAGACATAAGCTAAAACTTACTCATGAAGAAATAATTTCGAATATATGTACATTTGCAGCTTATTCCTCTGAAAGCAAGAGAATATAAACACATATTTCATGCATGAGAAGCACATATTTCTGTTGTTGTCTATTGTTATTAAAATAGGCACTTTCCTTCTGGAGTCTATTGATTCGCCTATTCTTGCACTTCACTTAACTTCGTAGAACAGGAATACTTTTGTAAATGTGTTTACTTTTGCTTCAAAAGCAAACGTGTTGATGATTCTTGCCGTTCGTGAGTCCATTTTGACAAAAATTGTGGAATTGGTTTCTTCTATGTTGGGAAACAGTATCATTGCTTTTGACGGCTTCTTGTCATTTCTGTGTGGTTTTCTTTAAGCGCCAGTCATGGTGACTTATTTGGTATATTAAATAATGTAGGTATTACATTCCATAAATGTTTCTTAAGCGCCACATTCACCGGTTTCACTCACGGCGTAGCGAACAGAAGTCAGCTTTGTTGGGTAGATAATAGGACTTCTTTCTGCAAAAGGGTAGGTCTTCAAGTGCTTACTAGCAATTGTTTGTTACTGAAGGGAAACAAAATTATTCAGTAAATATCTATATATTACAAGAGAATCTTAACTAAACTGTTCTTTAATGTACCGTTTCGCACTTCCCAGCGTCTTCGGAAACTAAATAATGACAAGTGTTGTATCATTTTTTAGTTATTGTCTATTTTCATGGCGCTACATACACTCTCTATTGTAAAACCTGTTTTACGTTCAATGTAAACTTTTGTAATCGGGCTCATCCAGTATTGCATTCAGAGGTGTCGCTAGCTGGCCGTTTGAGCCGCTGTTGTCTCTGTATGTAACAAAAACGAGGCTGAGTGTCTCGAGTGTTATGACAGACGGTGGTATTACGTAGAGTCAGTATTGTTATCATGTGGTGTTAACTGCACAAATTTATGTAACTTCGAGGTAATTTTAGGACCTTCGGCCCTTTAGGGTAATTAATATCTGTGGATAATGTTACGAAGAGCCTGTTGAGGAGCGATGGTGAGCTATGTTACGTTGTTTCGAGTGTAACTGTCTTCGTTTGCAGCAGTGATCTGTCTGTGAACCGGTTTGGTAAGCTCAGAACTGTTTTGAAATCTATGGGACGGTTGGGCTCCCGAACGTTTTAGTTTTGGTTAAGTGAAAACTGAACAGGTGGACTGCACATTGGGGTCGATGTTCGGCCGGCCGTCCACCGTTGTTTCTGGAAATTTGCGCTCTTGGTATTAAATTAACTGGATTGACCTTGCCCCGTTCTGCTTTTGGACCAGTAACATTTTATTTATGGTTTATTCTGACGGACTAGCGATCGGCGAGACAACAGAGCGTCGGCGCCAGAGATCTTGGAGTTGTCATCTGAGGCAGGAAGCCGCAGAACGCACACCTCTGCAACCACAGTGTCGACTGTCAGCTGACATTCCATTGCTGCGGAGCATCGTCACAAATAAACTTTTATAGACAATGTGTGTCACATGGGTTACATCCATTATTAGTTTAACAGTTCTCCTACAGATACACTTCTAATTAAAATTACATTTGTGTGCTGTCAAAACTTTATGTAGTTGTCACATGACAAACTGTATTGACCTAACAGTTATAATTTAACTAACGATATTATAAAGAGACTAGGGGTAAAGACTCAACAATTTTGTTGCTGTGAACTTACGTTATTAAAGATTGTGGCCATGAAACAGCAGAGGAACTTATCAGCAATTAACAGCGACTTGGCGTTGAAACTGTTTACAGCTAAGTGATTTCAACCCAGGTTGCCACCCATTCCTCCTGGCTGACACTAAATTTATTCCAATCAAGAGGCATTTGCTTGTTTTTTTGATTGCACAGTTGAGTAATATATCCCACCAAAGACATTTTCAAGTGTAGCGTACTTAAACTGCTATCAATAGTAAGTCAATAATACTAGGGTAAAGAGAGTTTTATGCCATGTTGTTCGTGCAGGTTGCATACACTCATATGCAAGCATATTTTCAGAAGCCAATTGTTCTGCTTCTCCCTCCCTTAACTTCTTCTTATGATAATTGATTTGTGACCCCCCGGGGATAACCCATCCTTCTGGAAAAAGCCCCTAACCCTTATATTTCCCTCCTCCTCCCAACCTCTGAAAAAAGGGAAGCCAATCCTGAGATACTTTCTTGTCATACCCTTCCCAGTTCAGTTGTAACCCACTTTCCCCCTCCCGGGATATCTCCAGCCCTCCTGAGTCCTCTCTCTCTCTCCTCCTGCTAACCCTGTGCCACTTTTAATATAAAAATATTGATAGGAAATCGCCTAATTGCGATACTTCCACTCTTACCTGTTGGTGCATACTGGAGCAGTTAGATCAGAACCCTTTACTGCCTCAATCCCACAACCCTTCAGTTTTCCACTCCCTTCTGTAAATATTGACACACTTTTCGCTTATAGATTTGACTAGATTGATCTCCATGGCTCATTTGTACAATTGGTGGTAAATATCTCATCAAACTGACTGACTACTTCACAGACAAAAAAGCTCACTTGAAATCTTGTACCTAGGAAATTCATGTCTTGGAACACCTGCACTATATCAAGTGGCTACTTCCTATCAGGCAAAGTAGAGGATGGCGGCACCCGTTTCATATTCGATATCTAGGAAATTCCTGCCGAAAAATATGCTTGCTCTTCCTCTCTCACTCTCTCCCTCCTTCCCTCCCCCGCCCCTCCCGCCTCTCTCTCTCTCTCAATTGGTTACTTCTTGTTGTAACATCTGTAACACACCTACATCTCAAACCCGTAGGCTAAGGTGGTTTTCCCCCTAATGAACACTGCATTCCTACTGGTAATACTGAATTAGTTTACAAAGCCTACCCCCTCCACTCTTATCCTCATTCTATTATCATCGATGCTCATGTCAGTGTGCCTGTGTCCTCATTAGTACATCGAGTTTTTACAGTGCATCCATCCATCTGTACCATGAAGCATTCAGCAGTGGCACCAGTGACAAGCACCTAAGCAATCAGACGAATGGGAATTACCACGTATTCAAATCATTAGGCCTAACTGTAACTTTCTTCGTTTTCTTTACAATTTATTCACTATGATTCACATAGTAGTGAATACATGTTTCAGTATATACCCACCAAATCATCAGTTAGCTGGAAGCTGAGAAGCAGAAGTAGCAGCAGCAGCAGTATCTGAAGTATATATATTTTTCTTAGTTATACTACAACGTGCATGTAATATGTTGCTATTATTTAATGGTCAATGAGTGTCAGACATTGTTTTTGTTAAAAAAAACTGCTTTCTAAAATTTCATTCTGGTGATGCGTATACGTAATACGTCGTTGATATTTCGTGGCCACCGAGCCTGTGGTTTGCTGTGGAGTATTTCGGGGATTAGATGCAGGGAGGGACAAAGGTTGTGACGCCATCAACATCACAAGGCTCATGTAAGTGTATAATCTAAAATTTATTGTTCATAGTTTTTGTGTGTATCAACTTTTTTCCTTTTTATTAGGTCAGTATGTTGTAGACGGTGTAGGTGAGCTGGATCGATTTATCTACAGTGGTTCAAGCAAGAATGATGAGGCGTCACAATGGGTGAAGGAGACGGCGAACGAGCTGTGTCAACGTAAGGAGGTGCCGGAGGAGATTCCCAAAGACAGAAATTGTCACTTTGTAGGAAGCATCAGCGATCCTCCACTGGCGCCATCCCAGTACCAGTTTCGCTCTGTCGTTCATGGACTACCTTCGCTCTAGCAAGTGGCTCAGAGTTGCCATTACACTACATCCGCAGCTGCAGCCAGGCTGCTCACACTGGGAACATGCACCATATCCTCCCCCACGTTCTCACCTGATCTGCAAGGTATGTAAAACTCCCTGGTCCTCATCAGAGTCAGTTTCATCATCATCATCGTCTTTTGTTGGGTCATCAGTCTTCTGGCTGGTCTGATTCGGCCCTCCACGAATTCCTCTACTGTGTTAACCTCTTCATCTCAGATTACAACGTGCAACCTACGGCCTCAGTTATTTTCTCGATGTATTCCTATCTCCGTCGTCCTCTACAGTTTCTGTCCTCTACAGTTCCCTGTAGTACCATGGAAGACATTCCCTCATGTCTTAACTGATGTCCTATCACCCTGTCCCTCTCCTATTCTGCGCAGGATCTCCTCATTCCTTACCTTACAGCAGACCTAATTTTCAACGTTCGTCGGTAGGACTTCATTCCAAACACTTTTGTTCTCTTCTGTTCCTGTTTTCTCACAGTCCATGTTTCACTACCATGCAATGCTGTACTTCAGACGGACGTTCTCAGAAATGTCTTCCTCAAATTAAGGCCGATATTTGATATTATTAGACTCTTGGCCAGGAATGCCCTTTTTGCCATTGCTAGTCTGTTTTTGATGTCCTCCTTGCTTCGTTAATCATTGATTATTTTGCTGGCTAGGTAGGTCAGTTCCTTAACTTCATCTACCTCCTGGCCATCAATACTGATGTTAAGTTTCTCACTGTTCTCATTTCTGCTCCTTCTAATTACTTTCGTCTTTCTTCGATTTACTCTCAATCAGTATTCTGTACGCATTTGATTGCTCATTCCTTTCACCATATCCTGCAATTATTCTTCACTTTCACCTAGGTTAACAATGTCATCAACGAATCGTATCACTGATATCCTTTCACCTCGAACTCCGATTCCACTCCTGTATCTTTCTTTTATTTCCATCATTGCTTCTTCGATGTACAGAGTGAACAGTAGGTGGGCAAGACTGCATCCCGCTTTTTAATCCGAGCACTTCGTTCTTGGTCGTTCACTCTTATTATTCCCTCTTGGCTCTGAAACATATTGCATATTACCAGTCTCTCCCTATAACTTACCTCTATTTTTCTCAGAATTTGGAACATATTGCACCGTTTCACATTGTCGAACGTTTTTTTCAGGTCGATGACTCCTCTCAACATGTCTTGATTATCCTTTAGTCTTGCTTCCATTACCAACCACGGCAGAAATGCCTGTCTTGTGCCTTTACCTTTCCTAAAGCCAAACTGTTCTTTACCTAACTCATCCTAAATTTTCTTTTCCATTCTTCTGTATATTGTCCTTGTAAGCAACTTGGATGTATGAGCTATAAAGCTGATTTGTGCGATAATTCTTGCACTTGTCAGCTCTTGTAGTCTTCGGAATAGTGTGGACGATACATTTTCGAAAGTCAGTTGGTATGTCGCCTGGCTCATACGTTCTATACACCAACATGAATAGTTGTTGCCACTTCCCCTCGTGATTTTATAAATTCTGATGGAATGTTATCTACCCCTTCTGCTTCATCCGAATCTCTTTTAAATTCTGATTTTAATACTGGATCTCCTATCTCTTCAAAATCGACTCCTGTTTTCCCTTTTATCACTTTATACAAATACTCCCGCTCGTAGAGGCTTTCAGTAGATTCTTTCCATCTATCCGCTCTCTCCACTGCATTGAGGAGACGAATTCTCTTTGCACTCTTAATGTTAACCACCCTTGCTTATAATGTCACCGGCGGTTGGTTTGACTTTCCTGTGTGCTGAGTTTGTCCTTCCGGCAATTATTTCTTTTTCGATTTCTTCACTTTTTTCCTGCAGCCATTTCGTCTTAGTTTCCCTGCACACCAGATTTATTTCATTCCTCAGTGACTTGTGTTTCTGTGTTCCTGAGTTTCGTGGAACATTCTTTTACTTCCTCCTTTCGTCGATCACATGAAGTATATCTTCTGTTACCCTTGGTTCCTTTGGAGTTATCTTCCTTGTACCAATGTTTTTTTCTTCGAATTTCTGTGATGGCCCGTTTTAGAGATGTCCATTCCTCTATACTACCTGCAGAGGTATCCATTCCTGCTGTATCTATAGCCTTAGATACCTTCAAGCGTATCTCGTCGTTCCTTAGCGCATCTGAATCTTACTTCTTTGCATATTGACTCTTCCTGAGTAATGTCTTAAACTTCAGCGTACTTTTCAACGGTACTGTATTGTGATCTGAGTTTATATCTCCTTAGAATCCAGGATCTGATTTGGGTATCTTTGTCGAACCATGATGTAATCCCGTATCACCCGCCCTTTTCCAAGTATACCTCCTCGTCTTGTGATTCCTGAACAGAGTATTCGCTATTACTAGCTGAAACTTGTTACAGAACTCAATTAGCCTCCTCCTCTCTCATTCCTTGTCCCAAGCGCATACTCTCCTGCAACCTTTTCTTTTAATCCTTCCCCATCACCTGCATTCCAGTCTCCCATGACTATTAGATTTTTTCCTCGGTTTACGTACGGTGTTACCCTCTCAATAGTCTCGTATACTTTGTATATCTCTTCAGGTTACGACGTGGGCCTATACACCTGAACTACCGTTGTTGGTGTTGGTTTGCTGTCGATTCTGATGAGAACAACCCTATCACTGAACCGTTCACAGTAAGACATTCTCTGCCGTACCTTCCCGTTCATAACGAATACTACTCCCGTTATGCCATGTTCTGCTCGTGTTGATATTACGCTATACTCACCTGACCAGCAATCCTTGTCTTATTTCCATTTAACTTCAATGACCCCTAATATATCTAGCTTGAGCCTCTGCATTTCCCTTTTCAGATTTTCTGGCTTCCCTACCACTTTCAAGCTCCTGACATTCCACGCCCCGATTCCTAGAACGTTATCCTTTCGTTGATAATTCATACTTCTTCTCATGGTCACCTCTCCCTTGGCAGTCCCCGCCCTGAGTTCCTAATCGGGGACTATTCCGGAATCTTTTGCCAATGGAGACATCATTATGACACTTTTCAGTTACAGGCCACAAGTCCTGTGGACACACATTACGTGTCTTTAATGCTGGGGTTTCCATTGACTTCTGTGCCCTCGTGCCGTTGATCACTGCTGATTCTTCCGCATTTAGAGGCAGTTTCCCACCCCAAGGACAAGAGAGGGCCCTGAACCTCTGTTCGCTCCTCCGCCGTTGGTAGAACAAGGTTGACTTCTTATACCGGAAGTCTTCGACCGCCAATGCTGATTATTAATCACAATTTAAGCAATGGCGGGATTCGAATCCTGGACCGAGGACGTTTTGATTCCCATTGAAAGACGCTACCCCTAGACCACGGGTACTGTGAACCATCAGCGTCTAGTTGCAGTAATAGTAGTGGTAGTAGTAGGAGTAGTAGTAGTCCTGTGTCTAGGGGCTGTTCTTTTCCCCTTCCTTTTAGTGAAGGACATCAGATGAGTAACGCCACGCCACAATTAGGGCACTATTATACGCTAGTTATAATTAACATTTTTGTGATTCAGTTAATTGAAATTTCTCATATTACTGTAAAAACTGATTTCATTCTTTTGGAATGATTGCTGAATCAGATCATGTTTCTAAATTTCGATTGTTGTTTATAGCTTTATAATTATTTTCAGTGGGACGTACATGTACTGCTAGACTCAGGGAGGAACAAATTGGTTCCTAAATTTACTCCTCCTCGTCCTTCTTCTACTACAGTTCAGTCGGACGTAGACGGCCCACTTAAAATAATTTATCAACAAAGTAAATACCATTACTAAAGCAATCAAATTTATTTATCCACAGCTTAACATTTTTATGAAATGTTTCAAAACATGGTTGAATATATTGTGGTACATTGTAATAGCTACATATGAAACTAGTCCTCATCTCTTGCTTCTCTACCCTGCATTGTCTGCATCGCCCCCTTGGGCACGTTGCTGGAAAAAGTTTTCCAACTGCATACAAGTGCAAGTCATCACCACATGGTATGTATCTGCAGTAAAGAGGAAAGATTTTAGCAGCTGTTACAATTTTGTCAACTGCTCGCCACACGAAAGACGTAAGTTCGTCACCAGAAAAAACAGAGTTGCTACAACCTCAACTATATGCTACCTGCATCCATAGCAGGGTACACAGCCGCAATGGGAGCTGTAGAACTGTTCGGACAGGGTTCAAAAGATATGTTATGGGCAGTAGGTCAATCAAATAAAATTTCTTTACGACTTTGCAGTAGTAAACAGCTTTATCAAGAGGAACTGTAGTAGTGAATAAAAATGTAACCATCTTTGTTTTCACCTTGCTCTTGTAACGTGGTTTTCAACTGGGATAAAGAGATGGGAAAGGCAAGTATTCGTCACAAAAAGCAAGACTTTGTGGTGTTTAAAATCAAGAGAAAGAAATAGGATTACAGGATCAAATAAAATTTATAAATAGAAAATTGTATACATAAATATGAACAAAATCGCAAATACAAATTCTCTACACACACTGGCCAAAGGCAAAACCACTAACCGAATTTAAAAAAAAAAAAAATTATATAATTACTTATGTGCACAAATCCGTATGTTTTTTAGCTAACAACGAAAAAAGGCAATAAAAACGTTCACTAAGTTTCTCTATTTCACATACCAAAAACATTGCAGAAAACCGCCAAAACACAAGGCACATAATGCTGAACTGAAAGAACTAAGCGATATCTGGCGCATTACGTACGAAATAATGTACCCATTCGCTCGAAACAGTTGGTACATTCAACGCAAGATCGCAGCAACTCAAAGAAATTGGACTTTCTTACACCTCTCACCTCAGGGAAATAAATTTGTATTGGGATTCATATGCCCAATTGGTCAGGAAAGGGTTAAACTTTCGCTACATGAGAGGGCTCCCATGAGAAATGAGTAATCGTTGGACAATGGGCTTCGTGAAAAAAATGTTTAAGAACATGCGGAAGCGAAGTAACGAACAAACAGTTGAAAGAAACATATTTTAATTTTCGCAAGAAGGCGTAACATTTGTTAATTACGTACCACGTTTATTTTCCAGATTACAAACACTGCTCAGTATGATGACCATCTACATCCACGACAGCCTGGCACAGGAGACTTGGCTCGCAGCATTTTTCGAATGGTGGACTATGGAATATTCAGCTGTCGCGACGACGCTCGTGCTCTGCTTGAAGACCACACATCAAGTCCGACATTCGCGTCCACGTCAACAGTAACTTTTTCAACATTATGTGGTGCAATCGGACGTCAGCCTCTCGCGGGAGAAATTTCCAAGTGATCAACAAATTCGAACTTCGTAGTCATGTCCTTCAACCCCAATGTGGAAAGAAGACTTCTCCATATTCCTTTTATGCACGGGCGTCCAACCCGCGGCCGCATATGGCCCAAAACAGCTATCACAGACAAAAAAATCCTTGAAGTTAACATAAATTGAATATTTTTTATTTGAAACTCCCTCCAGGCCAAGGTAATTTCTCATTAGTTCATCCCATTTTGTTTATTATTATTTCTTATGTGAAGCCCAAATGTGGCCCAGCTAAGCTGTACGTTAAAAGGTTGGCCATCCCTGCTTTAGTGCGTCGATAACAGTGAAGAGCAGCGTCACTATTGTTGCTGTTTTCTCGAAACAGCTTTACGAGTAAAGCCCTGCTCAGCTTATCCAGAACCAAGTTGGCTGACTGCAACTGTGATGTACACTGATGATTGTATTTCAGCCTTGTGTCACCGTAACAGTGCGGCGCCTAACGGGAAGAGATGACACTAACTACGCTAACAATGCGAATCCTGCAGCGTAACTTCCGCACATTTTTTGTGAATTATTGGGTTCCCACACGATAAACGGTCTACGGTCCACATTGGCTCAAGTAGCGAAAGATTAATTATATCCATCCTGTACACTAAAGTGACGAAAATCAAGAGATACTTGCAAATATCGTGTCAAATTTCCTTTTGTCCTGTGTAGTGTAGCAAGTCGACGTGGCTTGGAATCAACGAGTCGTTGGATGACCCCTGCAGAGATAAAAAGCCATGCTGCCTCTATAACCGTTCATAATACAGAAAGTGTTGCCGGCGCAGGATTTTATGCACGATCTGACCTCCTATTTGTGTCCCATAAATGTCGAGTGATACGGTTTGTAAAATCATTCGCTCGAACTTTCCAGAAAATTCGTCAAACCAATCGCTAACAATTGTGCCATGGTGAGAAGGCGCTTTGTAGTTCATAAAAGATCCATCGATGTTTGGGAACATGAAGTCCATGAGTGGCTGCAAATGGTCTCCAGGTAGCCGAACAGAGCCACTTCCAGTCAATTATCGGTTCAGTTTGACCACAGAAAGCAGTATAGTCCATGTAAACAGAGCCCTTACCATTGTGGAGCCACCACCAGCTTCCACAGTGCCTTACTGACAACTTGCGTCCATGGTTTGGTAGGGTCTGCACCACACTACCATGCTATCAGCTCTTACCCACTGAGATCGTGACTCATCTGACCAGGCCACGGTTTTCCAATCGATATAGTCACGAGCCCAGGAGAAGCGCTGCAGACGATGTCGTGCTGTTAGCAAAGGCACTCGCATCGGTCGTCTGCTGCCATAGCACATTAACACCAAATTTCGCAGCATTGTCCTAACAGACACTTTCGTCGTACGCCCTGGGTCTGTGCTTATTTCACACAAATTTTTTCTTGTCTGTTAGCTCTGGCAACTGTATGGAAACGCCGCTGCTCTCGGTCGTTAAGTGAGGGCCGTCAGCCTCTGCGTTGTCCGTCGTAAGAGGTAATTCCTCAGTTTTGGTATTATAGGCACACTCTCGACACTTTGAATCTCGAAATTTTGGATTCTCTAACGGTTTCCAAATTGGAATCTCCCACATGTCTAGCTCCACTACCAATCTGCGTTCAAGATCCGTTAATTCCCCTTGTGTGTCCATGATCATGTTGGAAATCTTTCCACATGAATCACCTGAATAGAAATGACATATCCACCAATGCACTGAGCTCTTACGCCTTGTGAACGCGATACTATCATCATCAGGATGTGTCCATATTGCCATCCCCAGAATTCGTCACCGCAGTGTATTCTGTATCCGAAAAATTTGTAAAGTTTCTTTATTAGCTGTCCTGCCATCTGTTACAATTTCAATGGACATTAGTGTAGAAGGGAAAACGTGTTGGTTCTTTCAGTGGTATAACATGGGCACTATCAGTACCACTGTGCGTTGATATTTTATTTAGCCTATTTTTGGAAACGATTAGTATTATGAAGCGTTTACGCAATACTTTGGCATCAGTAGTGTGGCACAACGGGTAAAACTGCTAAATTACTAGTCTACTTCATCATGGACATTAGTAGTATGACAAGACAAGAATATACATGAAAAATCTGCTGCCTTGTCGGTAGCCACAACAAGTGGTCTTAAGCCTTGTTCATACAACTTGTCTCACATTCGTAATAGAATTTGTATTAATTATCAAATATGTCCTATGTGTAATCTATAGCTATTGGAATAAGGATTTAAACATAAAAAGATAAAAGCATGACTGTAGGTATATGCGAAACGCAAAAAAAAAAAAAAAAAAATGTTTTCCTGGGTGATAGCACCCTGCATTAATGAGCATTTAAATTACATTTCTGATTCATGAATATTTATTCGACGACGTGCCTGTGTATTTAAATGAGGATTCTGTTCGAACGTAATCCATAGACGACTACGAACTTCAAACATTGCGTCCATACATTTTATAATATTTGCCCGGCCGCCTCGTTAATGCTTTTCCAGCACTGAAGGGATTGAAACATTATTCATCGCCTGGCGGCACAGTTTCACACTGAGAGGCGACAATAGCTTCTTATTTTGTGGAAAAGAATTAGCATTTATTCTCGAAGATCATCACTCGTTGTTCCCAGCATGTCAAACGATCAATCTTCGAGTCATATCCCCTTACCAATCTAGCTGATCTGAATATCATGTGAATATAATAAACAGGTGTCCCCTGGCAGAAAATTAAATACATGGTAAATAACTGAATCGGTCATTTAAGAAAGGTCATGAGTCACAAATGTAAAATTTTGGTGGTGAAGGCAGGAACGTCCTGTGGCATACATCATCTATGTACCTATTACTATTTCGTAGTTAATGGTTACTGAGTCTTCAGGGACTGTGAAGCATTGTGTATTTTTATTTTGTTACTTATAGTTCAGCGCAAAAGTTAATTAAAAAATTGTTGAGTGACTATCTGATTGCAACGAACAACTACTCGTGACAGTAAATGAAAGCTCTACTTGGAAAGCGTGTTCAATTTATTACATAATCAGTAAATGTGGTGATCTGCAAATTTAAATGATTCTGTATATTATTCACTTTTTGAGCTGCAGCTCTGCTTCTTAGAAAAATGGTGAGGCAAAACACAATAAAAAAGGTAATCATCTTGAACTTCATCGTCGTTGTTTACTCTCTCCCCCACTCCCCCTCATTGGCCTTTATTCCAATTGCTCGTAAAATACCATATACTTAGGTGGAATGTATCTTTCACTTTCAGTACATCTTGTACTTTTTTTTTTTTTTTTGACGTTGGTAGGCACCATTTTTCAGGAATTCTAATTCATTGGGAGGATGCTAAGTGGAGCTTTAAAGGAGCTGAAATATCTCTGTGACAGCACCATGAATGAACTGCCCTGTTTTCAGTTGAAAAGGATTATGTGATTTATACTCAAACCTCATCCACTTAGAACGTGGAAAAGAAATTTTATGTTCTTTAGGAAATTCTCTCATGCTTCATTCAGACAGGCAAGACTTTTTTAAAACAGACAGGCCACCAATTTTTAAACGTTAAAGTAGCGACGTGTTCAATAGTTTCCACTGAGAATTTACTTGACGCCTTTTCGATCATTATGGAACACCCTTAAAATGGATGGATCCAATCACGATGGCTTTCCTACTTCATTATAGTCCGATCTCTGTCTTTTGGGACACAACTATGTCCATTTAAAGAGATGTAATGTTTCATTATCTCTTGCCACAAATTTTAAACGAAAATGAATCATTGTGTTATTCTTATTCTGACCCGTACACCCATTGGAGAACATGTGAAGCATATTCACATTATGTGGGAACGTTTCTGGACATAATGATAATGAAATAATCGAACTTCATTTCCACCTTCCTTGGGTTCGCCTTCGTGGTACTTGTAAAGTGTGAGTGATTATTTTTGAAATTATGTGTGTTAAAAATATTGACACGTAGCATTTTCTTCTGAAAGATATATTGAACAGGCACATTTGGTAATGGTAAATTTTGCATGTAGTCAAACTTCGGTTCACAGTCATTATTTTCCTATCCATCGCATTAAGAAACTTCATTAATTTTACAGAAAAGTATTTTAGAGCTTCTGCAGGTAAGCAATAACCGGATTGTTCAGGTTGGCAATCTTAACAAGAAAAATACACTTGAAGGGAGCGACAGGCCACCAAAATCTTTTGAATTCAACTAAACAAGCTTCCAAAAGTCATTGCAAAAAGGGCATGAATCTATCACATGAACTTTCTAGATGGAGCGAAAATTTCGAACTCTGATAATGATGCCATTTGACGGTTGACTACTGCCCTTCTTGTATGCATTAGTCTGGCTACATTTCATCACCAACTCCAATATATAACTAATTTTTGCAAAAACGTTGATTCGTCACCCTCCTACAATGACCGATTCAGGTGAGCTGCTGGCCCATATGTCAAGGCAGTGTTGGAACTACACATAATGCAGGTTGACTGTTGTTGTTGACTGTTGACTGTTGAGCTGATGATGTTCTGAAAGGCACATTAAGCAAGAAGAGCACTGATCTAACAGAGAATTGCTTCCAATACATCATCTTCGCGGTTTTAGACTTCTACCTTATGCAGTATGCCAACATAAGCAAATTCTAATGAAGCCGAGGCAACGCTCCCGTAAAGCATCTGGCTATTTGTCAAATACATGAGAGGCCTAAATGGAATGCAGCATGTATATCAACTGACTTTCCGGAACACCATTAGCTTATCATTTCAATCAAGTTCCTTAAGTGCAATACTTACCCACTGCACATTTCTCTATTGGATGAACATTTTTTCCTGGATGAACTTCACAAACCAAGAACAATTATGGCATATGCTTCTCTATCAGATTTCTGAGACTCGATGTTATTAGGGAGCGTTTATGCAAAAGATTCCAATTTTCATTTACTTGTTCTTATCGGTTTGGAAGGTGCCCAGCATCGCACTGTCACTCGGTGGTCGCGTTAGATCATAGCCGTAACACCATTTTTAGTCTAAGTCTGCAGGCTTTAGTGGCCAATATCATTGAAGGTAAAATTCTTCTTGGTTGTTAGGCCGCGTGATGTTCCTCCCCAGTTTTTTGTTACACAACAGACTTTACGACGCCTATACTCAGACCTTCTTCACAATTTTCTTTAGTCTCTGGTTAGCTGAACACTAACAGGAATAATTGAAAGCAAAATGACACTGCCTAAAACCTAGGATATATTACCTTATGATTAGCCTTTGCCCTACATTTTTGGAGTGAGTGTTAAATTGAGACACGCTCGATAAGCTGTCATTTTGTTAACAGATACTAGTACTAAAATACACGTATTCTGGTATGATGTTGATTTAGTGTATTATTATTTGGGATTAATCTTCTAATCCTTCTAATAATATGTGCAGCGCATAAGGAAATAACTACTCATTTCATTCAATAAAACGCCAGAACATAACTATTATTTGCTCGTATGAGTACACGTACACAATTACAGCGATAGTTATACAATAAAGTACAAAAGGAATATGCTAGAGCTCTGGTCTCAGTAGACTTTACAGAGTGATGTCAAGTGTGTGTGCCCATTCCAATGTTGTTGGAGAGGCAGTGATGACGTCCTTCCAATCCTTACTGAGACATCTCGTCGGATATTCCTCTACAGTGTGGTCGATGATCTGCTCTGAAGCTTTGCGATCACATAATGGGGTGTCCGAGAGTGCCCATATGTACATGATGGTCTTACTATTTCCGTGTCCACATCGTATTCTGTTCAGTTGACAGCAGGCCTTCTAGGCAGTTGCAACCACGATATACGTGTGGGGCCTCCGAGGCCATGACTACGTTTTCTGGATTTGTTCTCCCATGCCTCATTCCATACGTCTTCAGTCTTGAGTGCATGAATCTCCGGAGGTGTCCAGAATACAGGGTGGTCCATTGATAGTGACCGGGCCAAATATCTCACGGAATAAGCATCGAACGAAAAAACTACAAAGAACGAAACTCGTCTAGCTTGAAGGCGGAAACCAGATGGCGCTATGGTTGGCCCGCTAGATGGCGCTGCCATAGGTCAAACGGATATCAACTGCGTTTTTTTAAAATAGGAACCCCCATTTTTATCACATATTCGTGTAGTACGTAAAGAAATATGAATGTTTTAGTTCTTTGTAGTTTTTTCGTTTGTCTCTTATTTCTTGAGATACTTGGCCCAGTCACGGTCAATGAACCACCCTGTATATTCCTTGAAGTGAGACGCATGTTATATCGACTGAGCACAGTTTCCCGCACATGTAGCCTTTGAGAAAACTCTTAAGTTATTAATCTCTGTTGTGATACATGTCGTTAATCGTTCTGTCCCGAGAAGCCAAATGCTACGTCCTACATTACTAATGATAACGAGTGCGACGTAGCCAGAGGATCTGTCGCCGTAGGAATCTGGACAGGTAAGCCAAAGATTAGTTGACAAAAGTGCACATTAAATAAAGATAACTTATTCATCATGTGCGAAAGACCTATTACACAGTTGACGACTTGTGGCTCGCTCGCTATCAGGTGGAGAGGCCCGCCACAGGTGAGCGTCATGTACACTGAATGTTTGTCGGTAGAGCTATCAATCATACGGTGTAAAGTTCGACACCAACAAGCAACCAGACGTAATCTTGAACTAGCAGACCAGTGTCCAGGTGCCCGCCGCCTGTAACACCAACCTGGAGGTCTTCATTGGTCGGCGGCTTAGAGGTTCTTCATTGGCGATGTCCAAGAGCTGATCGCAGCGACCGCAGCAATTTTCGAGGTGCTGGCTCCAGAAGCATTGATAGAACACGAGACTACAATCTTATCCCATTCATGGGTCACTGCTTTCTGCTGTCTCAGTGTTACTGAGAGCATGAACGGTTATTGTAGAACTTTGAAAGTGTCTGGTTGGTGTCTGATGAATGTGAAAAATTTATTTTGACATCGGAACATGTAAAATTCAGTGCAGAGCAACATAACAGTGTTGAAACTAAATTTTGGACGGAAGTATGTGAAGCTCACGCCAAACAATGCGAAATTCAGACTATCTGTCCCGTTAAACGATTCGTTCGCCAGAAAGTAATCCGCTTTCAATGGGATTTTGGTATTCCATCTAACTATTCCGGTAAAAACGTTGGCCCTGAATATTGTTAATCTTTATCTTTAGTCCCGCAAACAACGCCTGTACCACAATTGTTAATTTCATTACAAAGCAAACGAACATAATATTTAACGCATCTGGTTTTCTGATAAAACTGCTTGAGTGTTCACAAGTTAACTGTTTTCTGAAATCCTTAAGTGACTTGAAACCTCTGAAATGATGTGATATTTTTGCAAATACATTACGACAATCACTGTGCCTTACAGTGGACCTAAATTTTGAAGATAATTATATTTGTTGGCCTACCTGTGCGCACGGAACCCTCATCTGTTCTGCAACCGGTTACTATTAGGAATATTGGTCTGACTCTCCAAAAGCCAATTTCATTTGCCGTACGGTATCTTATCAATTTTCACAAAATGCTTCTGCAGCACACAACTCACTATATGGAAAATCGGCATACATTTTAATGACGTTCATACACGTAGACAAGTTAGCAAAATGTTTCTTAATATAAAACACACTGGCAGATTAAAACTGTGTGCCGGACCGAAACTCGAAATCGGGACCTTTGCCTTTCGCGGGCAAGTGCTCTACCAACTGAGCTAACCATGCACGACTCACGAACCGTCCTGACAGCTTTAATTCATCCAGTACCTCGTCTCCTACCTTCCAAACCTCACAGAAGCTCTTCTGCGAATCTTGCAGAACTAGCACTCCTGGAAGGAAGGATATTGCGGAGACATGGCTTAGCCACAGCCTGGGGGTTGTTTCCAGAATGAGATTTTCACTCTGCAGCGGAATGTCCGCTGATATGAAACTTCCTGGAAAGTTAAAACTGTGTGCTGGACCGAGTCTCGAACTCGGCACCTTTGTCTTTCGTGGGTAAGTGCTCTACCATCTTTTTTTTCACTCAGTTTTTTTTTATTACAGAGAGCTCCATGACCGAACACTCTGAGCTACCGTGCCGGCTACCATCTGAGCTACACAAGAACGACTCACGCCCCGTCCTCACAGCTTTACTTCTGAGGGTATCTCGTCTCCTACCTTCCAATCTTTACAGAAGCTCTCCAGAACCTTGCACAACTAGCGCTCCAGAAACAAAGGATACTGCGCAGAAATAGCTTAGCCACAGCCTCGGGGATGTTTCCAGAAATAGATTTTCCAGAATGAGAGAGTCGATCCCCTTCCACTATCAAATTACATGATGTGCCATAGCTGCGGAGATTTCGCAGGAGAGCTTCTGTAAAGTTAGGAAGGAAAGAGACGAGATACTGGCAGAAGTAAAGCTGTAAGGACGGAGCGTGAATCGTGCTTGGATAACTGAAATTGTAGAGCACTTGCCTCCGAAAGGCAAACGTCCCGAGTTCGAGTCTCGGTCCGGCAAACATTTAATCTGCCAGGAAGTTTCATATCAGCGCACACTCCGCTGCAGAGTGAAAATATCATTCTGGAAACAACCCACAGTGTGTGGCTAAGCCATGTCTCCGCAATATCCTTTCTTCCCGGAGTGCTAGTTCTGCAAGGTTCGCAGAAGAGCTTGTGTGAGGTTTGTAAGGTAGGAGACGAGGTACCGTCGGAATTAAAGCTGTGGCGACGGTCGTGAGTCGTGCTTCGGTAGCTCAGTTGGTCGGACAGTCGCAATCAGGCACACTCGGCCAGTGCACATCGTGCGGGGACGGGCGGTAGCGCGGGCCAGTGTTTACGTCGCGAGCAGTGCTGAGGTGGAGAGCTGAGCAGCGTGTGCGAGCGCTGTTAACGTTTGTTTTTGTATAACTGCTGTAAGTACGATGTTGACAATTAACAGAGCGAACAGCGTTCAGTGTGTTTTAGACCGACGGTGTTTGAAATTCATGAGTGGATCTTTGAGAATTTGAAATTGCCTGAAGATATAGTCGACATGTTCCAGTTGGACTTTGTGCAGTACTCGTTATTTGTCAAATTTATTTCGAGTTACACTTATGAGAAATTCGTTGATGAGCATGCTGGCGCGTGACCATTTCGTCACAATGATGGCAGTATAAGTCCAAATCGTGCCTTCGGGATACGGAGTGAGAACCGTCAGGGCATTTAATGTGCCACCTGAGTGCCCTAATGATCTGATTGCACGTTCTCTGTCGCTGTACGGCGCTGTTTTGTCAGTTACAAATGAGAAATGGTAGAGCGCATATCGCTACCAAGTTAACAGCGGGGTGCAAAGTGTACGTGTAGACTTAAAAAAGCATATACCTTCGTATGTTGTCATTAACGGCTGTCGTGCACAGGTAACTTACATTGGACAACCATCTACCTGTTCGATCTGCCATTCAAAAGAACATCTGCTGATGAAGTGCACACGTCGACGTCCATTTCAACTTCCACGGGAACGTCCTCCAGACGGTAGTGCAAGGCCTGTTCCGCTATTGAGTGAGGTAGTCGCGGGGATCTTTACAGACGAATAGAAAAACTAGTAGAAGCCGACCTCGGGGAAGACCAGTTTGTATTCCGTAGAAATACTGGAACACGTGAGGCAATACTGACCTTACGACTTACCTCAGAAGAAAGATTAAGGAAAGGTAAACCTACGTTTCTAGCATTTGTAGACTTAGAGAAAGCATTTGACACTCTTGACTGGATTACTCTCTCTCAAATTCTGAATATGGCAGGGGTAAAATACAGCAAGTGAAGGCTATTTACAATTTGTTCAGAAACCAGATAGCAGTTAAAAGAGTCCAGGGGCATGAAAGGCAGGTAGTGGTTGGGAAGGGAGTGAGACTGGTTTGTAGCCTATCCCCGGCGTTATTTAAGCTGTATATTGAGCAAGCGGTAGAGGAAACAAAAGAATAATTCGCAGTAGGAATTAAAATCCATGGATAAGAAATAAAAACTTTGAGGTTCGCCGATGACATTGTAATTCTGGCAGAGGCAACAAAGGACCTGGAAGAGCAGCTGAACGGAGTGGACAGTGTCTTGAAAGGAGTATATAAGATGAACATCAACAAAAGAAAAACGAGGATACTGCAATGTAGTCGAATTAAATCGGGTGATGCTGAGGGAATTGGATTAGGAAATGGGATGCTTAAAGTAGTAAATGAGTTTTGCTATTTGGGGAGCAAAATAACTGATAATGGTCGAAGTAGAGAGGACATAAAATGTAGACTGGCAATGGCAAGGAAAGCGTTTCTGAAGAAGAGAAATTTGTTAACATCGAGTATAGATTTAAGTATCAGGAAGTCGTTTCTGAAAGTATTTGTATGGAGTGTAGCCATGTATGGAAGTGAAACATGGACGATAAATTGTTTGGAGAATAAAAGAATAGAAGTTTTCGAAATGTGGTGCTACAGAAGAATGTTGAAGATTAGATGGGTAGATCACATTTCTAATGAGGAGGTATTGAATAGGATTGGCGAGAAGAGAAGTTTGTGGCACAACTTGACCAGAAGAAGGGATCGGTTGGTAGGACATGTTCTGAGGCATCAAGGGATCACCAATTTAGTATTGGAGGGCAGCGTGGAGGGTAAAAATCGTAGAGGGAGACCAAAAGATGAATACACTAAGCAGATTCAGAAGGATGTCGATTGCAGTAGGTACTGGGAGATGAAGCAGCTTGCACAGGATAGAGTAGCGTGGAGAGCTGCATCAAACCAGTCTCAGGACTGAAGACCACAACAACAACAGTCGCGGGGACTGTACCGCCACCCCGGCAGCCGGAACTTGTTAGCGGGGCGGAGATGCCAGTTCAGGTGGAATGCAGTGCCAAAGACATTCGCGGTAAGAAGGACGTCGATTCGGCCCCGTCATCCTCGCCGGGACAGTTACCGCTGGATAGCAACGATGCGCCAGCCACCTCTGAAACTAAGCCATGTGAGATACAGGAGCGGGTGCAGATCAGTTTGCCTGAACCATCCCAATCGGTAGAGACTGCAGCAGAAATAAGAAAGGCCGCCGAAGGAGAAGCAAAGGGAATAGTAACAAAGTCAGATGATTGGAGACCCGTACACATGTTAGAAAGTGGCAGCGAGACTGAACCTCAATCTTCTTGTTCCGTGCGCAGCGAGGACACCGCGAAGCAAGAACGAATTCGTGAACAAACCGAACACCTGAAGGCACTACTGAGCGCTGAGAGGGAACAGAGCACCGTACCGGCAAAGAGGAAGAGCGAGCAGAGCAGCGAGCAGCTGCAGCAGCTCTCCCGCAGGAACTCGACGTCAGTCGCAGCCTCGCGTGGTGGCCTGGCGGATGCGTCCACGCTGACAGACTCAGCCGGCGGTAGCGGGCAGGGCGGCGCGCGCACCGCGCAGCACCCCGACAGCAATGAGCCGTGGGGGCAGCAGAACGAGGAGATGCAGAAGTAGCTGCTCTCGCGCACGATCATCGCGCTGCGACATTTCCACTCCCTGGCTCGTTATTGGTTTTGACATTTCACCTCGTACTCCAGACGTTACCAACGAGCTCGGTTCAATGACGTCGAGAAGGACGATCCAACACTCAGAGCTCATGTGCGACAGCTAAACCTACAACATTACCACACTTAATGTCAATAGGATTCAAAGTGCGGTGAAACTCCGTTCGCTAACTGATTTCTTGTATGGTACCAGCGTTGACATTGCCCTCCTGCAGGAGGTAGTCACAGGCTTAGAAGTGCCCGGCTACGTTCTTATTGATGACATCAATCTCCAGGATGCGGTAGGCACTGCCATACTTCTGCGCGACGGTATATCCTTTACGGATGTGCAGCGGCTACCTGGTGGTCGTGGCATTTCTCTTCGAGTGAATGATGTGCAGATTGTTAACGTGTACGCCCCCTCCGGTAGCACTAGTAAGAGAGATCGTTCAAATTTTTATAAAAACGGGGTTCCCATTCTTCCTAGCGCTTATCGTGCACATCTCATCCTTGGTGGTGACTTCAATTGTGTGCTTAACGACAGAGACCAAACTCCTAACACGAACAGATGTTTCGAATTCGAACATTTAATTCGTGGTATGCGTCTTCACGATACGTGGGAACAATTGCACGGTGAACGGATAGCGTACACCTTCGTAACCAGTCATTCTGCCAGTCGGCTGGATAGGATCTTTGTGTCCGATGCCCTCCAGCAACACACTGTGAACTGTGACATAGCTCCTGCCAACATCTCCGACCATTGTGCATATCAGTGTTACCTTAATCTACAACGCCAGCAAATTTA
Source organism: Schistocerca piceifrons (assembly GCF_021461385.2). Classification (NCBI taxonomy): domain Eukaryota; kingdom Metazoa; phylum Arthropoda; class Insecta; order Orthoptera; family Acrididae; genus Schistocerca; species Schistocerca piceifrons. The sequence goes on along the minus strand of NC_060141.1, from coordinate 254,427,178 downwards.
CCGCGGGAAAGGCTACTGGAAATTGAATGTCAGCCTTCTGCAGGTTGCCCAATTTGAAGAGGAGGTGAGCATAACGTGGCAACTGCTCCAGCGGCACCGACGTCGTTACGCTAGCGTTCTACAGTGGTGGATTCAGTGTGCTAAGCCTAAATTACGCCTCACCCTCATGAGCTACGACCGACAAAAAAGCTTTTGGCAGACACAGACTATTGAATTTTATTATCGCTGTTTGAGAGAACTGTACAGTCGCACTACAAATCCTTCTCGCGATATCGATGTAAAGATGAAACGATACAAAGCTAAAATCACGGCGATACAACGCCAACCAATGCAAGGCATCATTGTGCGAGCCCACCCCTAGGACGTTGCTGCCGAAGAACGGGCCTCCCTGTACCACATCCTGAGAACGACGAAACGTTGTAAAGCCATGTTGATTGAAGCCGTCGTTGATTACGCTGAGAATGCCATAACGGAGCAACGGGACATGATCTCGCACGTCTACGACTATTACAGTCAACTTTACAAGAAGCAATCCGTTGATGAACACTCGTGCGACGATTTTTCTTAGGCCCTTGAGCTGTCGCTTGTCACAACAGGATAATGCAAATCTGGAATCTGTTTTCATAGAGGACGAAATCCGACTGGCGGTCACCAGGACCCGACAGTCTCAGCGCTTTTACCAGCGATACTGGAACCTCCTCGGTCCGACACTCCTCGAGATAGCGAATGAACTCCGGCACCTGGAAGTAATACCCAAGGCATTTACGGAAGGTATCATCTCGCCCTTAGCGAAAAAAGGTAACAGTAGGAAAGTCGATGCGACCCATCACACTCCTGAATGCCGATTTCAAAATCATCACCAGATCGATTAAGCTACGGATACAAACCGTTATGTACAAGATTTTAGGCAGTTACCAGTACAGTGCAGGGCAAGGACTAAGTGCAATCTCAGCTGCCTGCGATTGAGGGACATCATATGTTCATATGCTAAAACCAAAGGACAGGGCGCTCTGATCTTTCTAGGTTTTGAGAAGGCTTATGACCCGTGGTCTAGGGGTAGCGTCTTTGATTCATAATCAAAACGTCTTCGGTCCCGGGTTCGATCCCCGCCATTGCCTAAATTTTGATAAATAATCAGCATTGGCGGCCGAAGACTTCAGGCATAAGAAGTCAGCCTCATTCTGCCAACGGCCTTGTCACAGAGGGCGGAGCAGCGGATAGAGGTTCAGGGCACACTCTTGTCCTAGGGGTGGGAAATTGCCCCTAAAGGCGGAAGAATCAGCAATGATCAACGACATGAGGATGCAGAAGGCAATGGAAACCACTGCATTAAAGACAAGTAACGTGTATCCACAGGACATGTGGCCTGTAACTGAAGAAGTGTCATGATGATCTCTCCATTGGCAAAAGATTTCGGAATAGTCCCCCATTCGGATCTACGGGAGGGGACTGCCAAGGGGGAGGTTACCATGAGAAAAAGATTGAATAATCTACTAAAGGATAACGTTCTACGAGTCGGGGCGTGGAATGTCAGAAGCTTGAACGTAGTAGGGAAACTAGAAAATTTGAAAAGGGAAATGCAAAGGCTCAATCTAGATATAGTAGGGGTCAGTGAAGTGAAATGGAAGGAAGACAAGGATTTCTGGTCAGATGAGTATCGGGTAATATCAACAGCAGCAGAAAATGGTATAACAGGTGTAGGATTCGTTATGAATAGGAAGTTAGGGCAGAGGGTGTGTTACTGTGAACAGTTCAGTGACCGGGTTTTTCTAATCAGAATCTACAGCAAACCAACACCGACAACGATAGTTCAGGTATACATGCCGACGCCGCAAGCTGAAGATGAACAGATACAGAAAGTGTATGAGGATATTGAAAGGGTAATGCAGTATGTAAAGGGGGACGAAAATCTAATAGTCATGGGCGACTGGAATGCAGTTGTAGGGGAAGGAGTAGAAGAAATGGTTACAGGAGAATATGGGCTTGGGACAAGGAATGAAAGAGGAGAAAGACTAATTGAGTTCTGTAACAAGTTTCAGCTAGTAATAGGGAATACACTGTTCAAGAATCACAAGAGGAGGAGGTATACTTGGAAAAAGCCGGGAGATACGGCAAGATTTCAATTAGATTACATCATGGTAAGACAGAGATTCCGAAATCAGATACTGGATTGTAAGGCGTGCCCAGGAGCAGATATAGACTCAAATCACAATATAGTAGTGATGAAGAGTAGGCTGAAGTTCAAGACATTAGTGAGGAAGAATCAATACGCAAAGAAGTGGGATACGGAAGTACTAAGGAATGACGAGATACTTTTGAAGTTCTCTAACGCTGTAGATACAGCAATAAGGAATAGCGCAGTAGGCAGTACAGTTGAAGAGGAATGGACATCTCTAAAAAGGGCCATCACAGAAGTTGGGAAGGAAAACATAGTTACAAAGAAGGTAGCTGCGAAGAAACCATGGGTAACAGAAGAAATACTTCAGTTGATTGATGAAAGGAGGAAGTACAAACATGTTCCGGGAAAATCAGGAATACAGAAATACAAGTCGCTGAGGAATGAAATAAATAGGAAGTGCAGGGAAGCTAAGACAAAATGGCTGCACGAAAAATGTGAAGACATAGAAAAAGATATGATTGTCGGAAAGACAGACTCAGCATACAGGAAAGTCAAAACAACCTTTGGTGACATTAAAAGCAACGGTGGTAACATTAAGAGTGCAACTGTAATTCCACTGTTAAATGCAGAGGAGAGAGCAGATAGGTGGAAAGAATACATTGAAAGCCTCAATGAGGGTGAAGATTTGTCTGATGTGATAGAAGAAGAAACAGGAGTCGATTTAGAAGAGATAGGGATCCAGTAATAGAATCGGAATTTATAAGAGCTTTGGAGAACTTACGGTCAAATAAGGCAGAAGGGATGGATAACATTCCATCAGAATTTCTGAAACTATTGGGGGAAGTGGCAACAAAACGACTATTCACGTTGGTGTGTAGAATGTATGAGTCTAGCGATATACCATCTGACTTTCGGAAAAGCATCATCCACACGATTCCGAAGACGGAAAGTGCTGACAAGTGCGAGAATTATCGCACAATCAGCTTAACAGCTCATGCATCGAAGCTGCTTACAAGAGTAATATACAGAAGGATGGAAAAAAATTGAGAATGCGCTAGGTGACGATCAGTTTGGCTTTAGGAAAAGTAAAGGGACGAGAGAGGCAATTCTGACGTTACGGCTAATAATGGAAGCAAGGCTAAAGAAAAATCAAGACACTTTCATAGGATTTGTCGACCTGGAGAAAGCGTTCGACAATATAAAATGGTGCAAGCTGTTCGAAATTCTGAAAAAAGTAGGGGTAAGCTATAGGGAGAGACGGGTCATATACAATATGTACAACAACCAAGAGGGAATAATAAGAGTGGACGATCAAGAACGAAGTGCTCGTAGTAAGAAGGGTGTAAGACAAGGCTGTAGCCTTTCGCCCCTACTCTTCAATCTGTACATCGAGGAAGCAATGGTGGAAATAAAAGAAAGGTTCAGGAGGGGAATTAAAATACAAGGTGAAAGGATATCAATGATACGATTCGCTGATGACATTGCTATCCTGAGTGAAAGTGAAGAAGATTTAAATGATCTGCTGAACGGAATGAACAGTCTAGTGGTTACACAGTATAGTTTGACAGTAAATCGGAGAAAGACGAAGGTAATGAGAAGTAGTAGAAATGAGAACAGCGAGAAACTTAACATCAGGATTGATGGTCACGAAGTCAATGAAGTTAAGGAATTCTGCTACCTAGGCAGTAAAATAACCAAAAAAGGCATTTCTGGCCAAGAAAAGTCTGCTAATATCAAATACCGGCCTTAATTTGAGGAAGAAATTTCTGGGGATGTACGTCTGGAATACAGTATTGTATGGTAGTGAAACATGGACTGTGGGTAAACTGGAACAGAAGATAATCGAAGCATTTGAGATGTGGTGCTATAGACGAATGTTGAAAATTAGGTGGACTGATAAGGTAAGGAATGAGGAGGTTCTACGCAGAATCGGAGAGGAAAGAAATATGTGGAAAACACTGATAAGGAGAAGGGACAGGATGATAGGACATCTGCTAAGACATGAGGGAATGACTTCCATGGTACTAGAGGGAGCTGTAGAGGGCAAAATCTGTAGAGGAAGACAGAGATAGGAATACGTCAAGCAAATAATTGAGGGCCGGCCGGAGTGGCCGAGCGCTTCTAGGCGCTACAGTCTGGAACCGCGCGACCGCTACGGTCGCAGGTTCGAATCCTGCCTCTGGCATGGATGTGTGTGACGTCCTTAGGTTAGTTAGGTTGAAGTAGTTCCAAGTTATAGGGGACTGATGACCTCAGAAGTTAAGTCCCATAGTGCTCAGAGCCATTTTGAAATAATTGAGGACGTAGGTTGCAAGTGGTACTCTGAGATGCAGAGGTTAGCGCAGGAAAGGAATTCGTGGCGGGCCGCATCAAACCGGTCAGTAGACTGATGACCAAAAAAAAAAAAAAAAAAGAAAGTCATGACTTCCCCTTTAAAATCATGAAGAAACTAGGATTTTGACCTCATCTCATAGGATTAATTCGCATACTTACTACAAACGCCTCTTCACGGATAATAATTAATCGCCATTTTACAAAAGAAGTTTACATTGGGCAATCCATCCGCCAAGGATGTCCTCTATCGATGATTTTGTACGCCATTGCTGTAGAGCCGCTACTGAACAACTCAGCGCATAGCGGGATCGGGCTTTTCGTCGAGTCTGTCACTGTCCCACTGCGTATGCTGACGATATCTGCGTAACTGTGTCATGATCGCAAGAACTTCTGTCAGCGGAAACTCTTTTACAAACATTCACGTTTCTTTCAGGAGCAATACTAAATAGAACTAAAACCACAGCTTTGCGGATCGGAGGCGTTATCGGAGACATATTCCATGTTACCTGGTGCAAAGTCAAGGATTATCACACAGTCCCCGGTGTTACCTTTGAGGCCAAACTAGACAAATTCCTGACGAAGAGTCGGTCACACATGCTTAATAAATTACGTGCTGCTTTGATACCTCAGCCGGCTGGAGTGGCCGTGCGGTTGTAGGCGCTACAGTCTGGAGCCGCGTGATCGCTACGGTCGCAGGTTCGAATCCAGCCTCGGGCATGGATGTGTGTGATGTCCTTAGGTTAGTTAGGTTTAATTAGTTCCAAGGGGACTGATGACCACAGCAGTTAAGTCCCATAGTGCTCAGAGCCATTTGAATCATTTTATTGATACTTCACTCCGACCGTGACTTGAACATACTACAGAAGGTTAAGGCCATCGAGATCGCCATTACGAGCAAGATGAATTATTTGGCGCAAATTCTTCCAATCGCCGACCATCTAGCCAAGAGTATACAACAAGCGTTATGTTGGTTTCTTTTTAGGGGGCACATTTTCAAACTTCAATTCGATACCTTAACCATACCTTCCTCCAAAGGTGGCCTTAACGTCATTAAGGTACACAAAAAATGTGTCACCCTGCTCCTAAATCGCATCAGGAAGGAGTTTCGTACCCGGAGGACCAGTATCATCACAAACCTCATTCAGCGGTGGAAGCCTCATAGCCTTGACCCACCCGTTAATATCGCCGGCATTCCACTTTCTTACCGACATGTGCGACTGTACTACATGGAAATGAGCTACATTCGACACAACATCGTCGATAACGGAAGCCTAACGAACAGGAAGCTCTATGACCTTCTCATGACAACAAACCACATGAATCGTCTCGAAGAAAAACATCCACATATACACTGGAGTATAGTATGGCGGCATGTGCACAGCGACATGTTACCATCACGCGTCATAGCCGACTGGTATCTAACAGTCAACGATAAAGTAGCAAACAATGAAAAGCTACATAGAATAGGCCTTCATCCAACGCCCAACTGTGACGCGTGCGGCAGAGTCGATACGCTTATTCATAGGTTCACGTGCGGACATGCAGAACAAATTACAACATTTCTTCGTCAGCGATTGTCGGTGATATATCGTACGATGCCCAGTGGTGTAGACCTTTTAGAGGTCATTCAGCCACAAAAACTGAGATATCCACGAGCAAAAAACCACGCTGCAACGTTGATCATGGGCCACACAGCATCGTTTATTATGCAGAATAGGCATGCTACTTTCCTAGACTATTATTCTTACATAGAAATTGAACACTTTAAAATGAGCCAACATTGTGACTACAGGAGGATATTTGGAAATATGCTGAAAATCATAATTAACGGTTAAATGCTTCAAATACAATACTTCGGATAGCAGAGGTTGCCAGTGATCTGTATGTTCTTCTTCTGTAGTGGTCAATCCAAGGATTGGTTTGCAACACCTACAATGGCAGCTTGTCTCCATTCTGTGCGTCTTTCAGCTTTTCTCTTCATTTCTTTATAGGTGTCACATCCCACATCTTTCACGATTTGATCCATGTACCTCAGTCGTGGTCTTCCTCTTGGTCTTTTTCCCTCGACATATCCCTCTATGATTGTGTTCAGGAGTCCTTTATGTCTTAATAGATGGCCTGTAAATTGCACTCTTCTTATAACAATGAAACTCCAGAAGCTTCTCTTCGCACCTGCTCTTTCCAGAACCACTTCGTTGGTGACCTTGTCGATCCATTTTATTTTGAGCATGCGTCTATAGCACCACATTTCAAAAGAATTTAGCTTCTGCTGTTCCTCTGTCCCGAGAGTCCATGTTTCACACCCATAGTATGCCACACTCCACACATATGATTTCAAAAATCTTTTCCTGGTTTCAAGGCTGATGCTCTTAGATGTTAATATGTTTTTCTTCTTGTTAAAAGCAGCCTTTGCTTGAGCTATTCTACTTCTCACTTCTGCCTTGCTCCTTCCATCCCTGGTAATATTACTGCCCAGATAAGTAAATTTATCAACTTGTTCAAGCAGTTCATTGTCTACATGAACTTGGACTTTCACTTGATCTTCTTTGTCGCATGCCATTACTTTTGTTTTTGCTTTATTAATTCTCATATTATATTCTTCACCCATAACTTTATCCATTCTATTCAGTAGAACTACAAGATCTTCTTCACTTTCAGCCAGGACAGCTATATCATCGGCATACCTTATCATATCTATTCGTTGGCCATGAATTACTACACTTCTCTGTGAATTTTCCCTTACTTTTTTCAGCGCCTCTTCAATGTATACGTTAAAGATAACAGGGGATAGTGCGCAACCTTGTCGGACAACTTTCCGTATCTGCAACTCTTCTTGTTTTATCCGTCCACGGATAACTGCTGTCTCGTTTTTGTACAGGTTCCATATCATTTTTCTATCTTTATGGTCTATTCCTACTTTTTTGAGTACCTCAAACATCTTATCCCATTTAACATTATCAAAGGCTTTCTCTACATCTACGAAAGCTATGTATGTTTTCAGGTTCTTATCCAGTCGTTTCTCTATTATTAGTTTTAGAGCAAATATTGCTTCTCTGGTTCCTCTATCTTTCTGGAATCCAAACTGGTCTTCGGAGAGTGTAGCTTCGACTTTTTGTTGTATGCGTTTTAGGATAATTGAGGTTAATATTTTAGAGGTGTGAGTAACTAGGCTGAGTGTCCTATAATTTTCACATCTTGTAGCATTTGCCTTCTTCGGAATGGGGATCATAATGTTATTCTCAAAGTCTGTAGGAATTTTACCCTGCTCGTACATGTTGAAAACAAGATTATACAACTCCTGATTCAGTTTTGCTCCTCCAGATTTCAGAAGTTCGGCTGGGATATTGTCTATACCAGGCGATTTGTTGTTTTTCAATTTTTTCAGAGATAGTTCAAACTCTACCTTTAATATAGGTTCACCTATGTTGTGTGCATCTACTTCTGTTTCTTCTTCCATGATGTTTTCAGACAGGTCTGGTCCGCTGTACAGTTTTCCTATATATTGTTTCCATCTTCTTGCAACTTCATCATCGTCATCCAACATATTGCCATTTTCATCCATCACAGCCCTACACTTGTTTCTTCTGTCTCCAAAGCAATGTCTCACACATTTATAGGCCTTGTCGATATTTCCCTTGCTCATGTTGTCCTCAACTGAAATACAGAGATCAACAAGGTATTTTTCTCTTGCTTGTTTTGCCTCTCTGTTGATTCTGTTTTTCAGACTCTTGTATTTCTCTTGGTCTTCCTTCTTCACAGAATTTTTTAATTTCCTTCTTTCTTCCATCATATTTAGTAGGTCATTAGTGATCCATTCCTTCCTTTTCTCTGTCCTTTCTTTTCCTATTACTTTTTCTGCTGCTTCTAAAATACCAGTTTTTATTTTTTCCCAGCTGCTTTGGATGTCATTGCAGCCCTGTGTATTTGTTTTCTTGTCTGTTTCTAGTTGATAGTGCTTCAGTGTATTTTCGTTTTTCAGGTTTGTCAAATCCCATTTACATGTACTTCTTCTTTTAATGTTCTTGAATTTTAGTTCAGTCGTCATCATAACGAGTATGTGGTCACTTTCCACATCACAGCCTGGATATGATCTGCTGTCCTTAACTTGGTTTTTAAATCTTTGCTTCACTAATATGAAGTCAATTTGGTATCTGTTAAAGTCACCAGGCATTTTCCAAGTATATCTTCTTCTTGGATGATGATTAAAGAAGGTATTTGTAATGCAAAGTTTATTTCTTTGGCAGAATTCTACAAGTTTATCCCCTCTTTCATTTCTTAATCCTAATCCAAAATTCCCTGCCACATCCTCTTCTTTACCTTCCCCAACAACGGCATTCATATCTCCCATGATGACAAGGTTTTCAGCTCCTTTAATTCTGCCAATTACTTCTTCAACGTGGTCATACATCATGTCGATTTCATCATCCTCGTGCCTCGTAGTTGGCATGTATACTTGGATTATGATTGTGTCTCTTGGTTTAGTTTCCAATCGGACATAAATTATCCTCTCACTATGTTGAACAAATCCTTTTACTCTTAACCCCATCTCTTTATTGAGGATAATTCCCACTCCTGCAATCCCGGGACTGTCGTGTGCTGTTCCAGTGTGTATGATTCTGTAATCCCCTGACCAAAAGTCGCCAGCGTTTGGCCATCTCATTTCTGAGACTCCCAGTACATCAATATCCAGTCGTTTCAATTCCATTTTCAAGTTTTCCAGTTTACCACATTTAAGAAGTGAGTTGACGTTCCATGTTGCTATCCTTCTTACATTAATGCTTTTGGGTTTTGGTATCTCTTTAGATGTCCCCGCCCGGAGATCCGAATGGGGGACTATTTTACCTCCGGAGAATTTAACCAAAGAGCTTTCCATCATAAGCTGTTGATACTTGGGATATCCTCCCAGGTCTTTAATGGAGTGGTTTCCCGTTGCCTTCTCCATTCTATGCCGTTGGCCACCTTGTGGGTCCTCCGCCTTTAGGAGCAGTTTCCCACCCCAAGGGCAAGAGAGTGCCCTTCCTTCTAGCCGCTCATCCGCCCTCCTAGAAGGCCGTTGGCACTTGATAGAAGGTAATCTCCTTATCCCGGGAGATATTCGGCTCAGTAGAAGTATAGGTTGGAAATGGAAGACCCCTAGCCCTCGAAACCTAATAGCGTCAGGGTCGGAAAAGAACAAGAGTTGGCCGAGGGTGGCCAAATAGGAAAGATAAAAGTGAGGAGCCTGGCACAAGTAAGTGGAAGCAATGCCAGGACTCAGCTCGGGACCCCGTGGTCGCCAGCCACGTACTCACTAGGTGTGAATCCCTGAAGGGATCTGTATGTATGAACCCTATTTGCTTCCTGGAACTTTTAGTTCTTGTCTGAATTTTCAGGTACTATCCAGACGCTCACCAATGCAAAGGGCATTTTTGCTTTCCCATTTTCGTTTTAACATTTTCCTTCTCTTCCAGAGCAGCGGAGAAACTTTCCTTCAACAATGAAGTGGTAGTCCTTTGTGCACCATAAAATTTTCTGTTTACTACTCGGAAAAAAACTCAAGTAGACATTTCATTTCTTATATTCAGCAACGGCAGCCTAGAACTGATATATACTTTGTTCATTCTATTCTCATTACAAATTGGAGCAAATGTTTATTTTCTCTTCCTTAAAAAAAATTAAAAAAGATGGATAGAGCGTCTGCCACAAAAAGAAAGTGGAAGAATGTCTACTTCGCATGCAGAAAGTCCTAGGTTCAGATTCCAGCTCCTCCAATTTTTCTTTCTCCGTACAGCAGTACATGAAAACTTTTGACTATCACCATATTCTATAAAATTCAGGGTACAAGATTCTTCCCCCAAGCAAGTGGATTTCGTACAGTTCGACCTCATAGCGGGAGGACAATGACCTGCAAGAGCCTGGGCTCCGATCCCCCAACTGAATAAGTAAAAAAATAAATAAAAAAAGGGAAAAAAAGTTGGTAGAGCACCTTACCGCGAAAGGCAAAGGTCCGGAGTTCGAGTCTCGGTCCGCTACACAGTTTTAATTTGCCAGGAAGTTTCATATCAGCGCACACTCCGCTGCAGAGTGAAAAATCTCAGTCTGGAAACAACCCCCAGGCTGTGGCTAAGCCATGTCTCCGCAATATCCTTCCTTCCAGGAGTGCTAGTTCTGCAAGGTTCGCAGAAGAGCTTCTGTGAGGTTTGGAAGGTACGGGACGAGGAACAGGCGGAATTAAAGCTGTGAGGGCGGGTCGTGAGTCGTGCTTGGGTAGCTCAGTTGGTAGAGCACTTGCCCGCGAAAGGCAAAGTTCCCGAGTTCGAGTCTCCGTCCGGTACACAGTTTCAATCGGCCAGGAAGTTTCATATCAGCAAACAGTCGGCTGCAGAGTGAAAATCTCATTCTGGATATTTCTTAATAATTTTCCTGAGAACAATTACTTTCCTTGACACTTGTTTCAATTATAAAACAAAGCCTTGTGCTTCACTATAAAATTTCTACAGTAAACTTTAACCATAGATAATGTTATAACAATAAGAAACGACACAATTACGAATGTAAAGTAAAACTACATTACCTCAAAAAAATTCCGTTATTATGTCCTTGCATTCATATCATCTCGGTTTCACAAAGATTTTCCGCGAAATATATTATTACAAGATCATTTTTAACTGATGTTGCCCTCACTACACTGCAGGTCAGCTTCAATCCTTCTCAAAACAAGTACATAGCCAGACTGTCAAACACACATTCACTCTCTGACCAACATCTATGCTCTCAAGAACAGACATAGAAAGAATACGGTTATATCGGCACGATAGATGTTAAACACCATTATCAGATTCGCTACTGCATTCACAACTATGACCAAAACTTCTTGAAAATCGATATGGCAAAAAGGATAGCTCTCTTTCAAGCAGACACCCAAAACAGATCAGTTGATCTAGAGGCATCTATTATGATTCTCATGTATCGTTCAGATTAACATCTACCTTAGTGACATGCACGCTCTTGTGTCAGACTATTGCACAATATTAAGTCACAGAATATACAAGAGACAAGGTCGCTGTAGTCCTCACTCCCTAATAATTTCCAGATAATTTCTGGATAATGTTATTCCTGGTCTTTAACTTTTTTGCATGTGGCGTGAGATGAGTTCAGAACAAAAATTAATGATCAGGAAAGTGTGGTTCCTAGATAATTAACTGATGAAAGCGTTATGAATTATAAGAGGTGCAGAGCAAATGCTTAAACTTTGGTCTCCTAGAAGATTTTATTAATTGAACTCAATTGGGTGTTTAGCAGTATTGTTCACTATTGGGATAAATATTCAAGCTGTTATAACTGCCTAAATAAGTTTGTGTTTCGATAACTGTTTCTTCAGTGGTAGTCGATTTTAACTGTTACTGATGTTTGCCAATTAAATTATTGCGTTGTGACGTTATTAAAATATGTAATGAAAAGAGCAACTAGAACGTAAATCAGCACAGAATACCATTTTCCTTTAATAAGTTCGATATTTTGACTCGGTATTTTCCTGTCCCACCACTTGGAAGCGGGAATTTCAATTACCACTGGCTCAGCCTAGAACCAAAACTCAGTGACTTTCCACTGTCTTGTAGCCAGCAAGAGGGACGAAGAGGCTACAGAATCTGAGGACACAAGCACAGTAAGCCCATCTACTTACAAACTGATCAAATCCCTGCAATAAATTATGGCTGAGGTTTTTCAAATACTGCTACTACACACAAAATTTATTGACTGCTTAAACGATTGAAACATCAACATCATGGAGCTACAGTGGCAGTAGAAACAAACATTTAACACAATTGCTTATGAATATTAAAGATTCTTTGTATTGTCGTGGTATGTCCCGTGATAACCTAAGAAGAGACAGTATCACTTTGTATCTCGGTCTGTTGTTAACAATAAAATTTTTTGAGTAATAACTCACTTTGTACTGGCGCCGTGACTGTTCTTGTGCTATGTCGACGTAACTCTATTTCTATGACTCTTTCAAACTAGTAAGCTACTGTTGATAAACTTCTAAATGTAACTTGAAACATGATATCACAAACAAACCAATAGTTCAAAAACATGGCATCGACCAGAAAAAAAGCTAGTTTCGATATGAGTGTCGACATGTCATTCCTGCTGTTGTCTGTCACTGGCACTGTCTACTGATTATCTTCCAGTTACAGCATGGATGTTGTTCGGCAAAACGTATTAATAACTGAAGGATTATAATGGAAATGACAGTATACAATTTATATTTTTAGAATTACAAAGAGACGCCGAGAATGTTGAATGGAAATTGATGAGGAAATGTGAGTTCTTAATCTATGTCATTTTATTTAGGATCTCTTCTGTCCTCTTTATGTCATGGATGAATATTACAATTTCCCCCAAGATGGCCATTCTCCAGCTCTCGTCTAAGATATGCAGAACCTCAGTATCATTGTCTACTGCAACACTGAGTCTTATTTCGTTTCTGTTTCTCTGTAGTTGATTTGTTAGTTTATAAAGCCTGAAACGATCAGTGTGTTCTTAAAAATGTGTTTTGAAACTGTCAATCTAGTATTTGTTGCAAGGACTGATTATGACTGTATGAATTCATGTTTTTCTTAGTTTCCCTTCTGGTTGTGAGATGTCATGGGCCCGGTTTCCCGGGCTCGATTCCCGGCGGGGTCAGGTGTTTTCTCTGCCTCGTGATGACTGTGTGTTGTGTGATGTCCTTAGGTTAGTTAGGTTTAAGTTGTTCTACGTTCTATGGGACTGAAGACCATAGATGGTAAGTCACATAGTGCTCAGAGCCCTTTGAACCATTTTTAGATGTCATGGAACAGTTTCCTTTCTGAAATAATCTGGATATCTGAGTTTTTAAGTGCATAGCTATTTTGTCTTTAATAACTTCTGGGTATATTATAGTTATATACTTTATGTGTTTGTATGTTTCGGAAGATGGTTCTGTACATTTTTTCGCTTTTGTTTTACCGCATGTGTTATGAAAGTGTCTCTATTTCATTTTCATGATAGCCTGTCATGTGCAATGTATCTGATACTGTTTATTTCAACCTCATCACCTTCAGAATTAAATGGGAATTTGTGTGCTTGCTTAAGAAGGATCTGAATGCATCTTGTTTATGTGAATAGGGGGTATGTGCAGGATTTATTAATAACAGTGTCTGTGAATTTTGGTTTTCTGTGCACAGTGATGTTCAGCGTCTGCTTTGTGTTAGTTATCGTTATGTCTGAAAACTTTATTTTGTTTTTCTATCTGCTGTTCTATTCCAAAGTTGTAATTTTTGTGTAAATTATTGAATCTGTACAAGAACGTTTCTATTTATCCTTCAGTTCCATTTCACACCATGAATGTGTCATCCGCTAAATGTCTGTAGTAGTGTACAATTTTCTGGGTAATACCATTATTGTTTAGAATTTTATTTTTAAGGCGGATAATGCAAATTTTTGCAAACATCCCGCAGGCCTATTGCTATACCTATATCATTTTTGTTCATTTCATCGTTGAATGTGACGCAGTTGTGAGAGAAAACAAGATCTAGTAATTCTATTAGTGCAACTACTTTAACTGTGAACATAGATATGTTGATAAATTATACTTAATGACATTTATAGACTCATTGATGGATATTGTGCTGTACAAGTTTACTATGTCTAGGTAAATAAGATTTTCATTGGTGAGATTTGAAGTCATTTGATACCGTGAATACCTTGATAGCTATTGTTCACTGAAAAAGAAGTTAGAAATCTGTTTTGGTTTTGTAAAGTTTGGTGTAGCTTTCTCAAGAAATTGTAGCTTGGATTGGTCATAGCACTAATAGTTGGACTGAGAAGGACATTAGTTTTATGGCATTTTGGTTGAGAATAAAACTTAGGAGTTGCTGGGTTGATAATTGTTAACATTTGACTTTCCTCCCTTTTTAAAAACAAACATGGGTTATTCACCTGCCTCTTTATTTTAATGTTGAATTTCTGTGTGGGGTCATTGAGGTACTTTGTACGTGATTATTCTGAAAAGCCTTCTTTACATACTCACACTTTCTCATAATCATTATTGTTGAAGCCTTATCAGATTTCACTGCTGTAGCGTAGCCCTCAATCAGCTTCCTGTTGATCCTTGTACGTGATTGATTCATTCCTACAGCTGCTTTTTTTGGATTTATCTTTACGTTTCCCATTATCAGTTTATTGGTTTTGTGATCTGTTACTGTTTGTTCATTTTTATTAAGTTTGGCCATACAAGCTGCTCTTTTTAACGAGAAAATGATGACCTTGATGGTATTCTGATTAAGGTCTCATTCTAAATTATGCTTGAGACTCTTCTTTAGCAGAGAAAGTTTACAGTCAGTGAAATGCATGTTTGTAGCACTTACTACTCTTAGAAAAAGTCTGTGAGAGATCTGACTCTTGATGATAGAGGAAAGATTAGCATTTGACTGTCAGAATTGATCTAGTTTCTTCATATGTGTTGCTTTAATTTTGTTGCAAAAACTTTTTAGATGTACATTTAAGACATCTTTGAGGAAAGCTGCTTGAGATAGAAGGGTGAAGAGTAGTGAATCCAACTGCAATTTAAATGCTACCATATGCAGTATACGTGATCTTTTTTTACTGTTATTTCTCTTCATTTTTCAATATTATCGCCTTTCTTTTGTGCAAACTTGACTGTGTAAATGTTTGGGAGTTACACATTCTTTCAAACAGATTTTTTTTTTAAATTATATACTTAGGTTGGATTTGAGGGCTACAGCGGGACGAAGCCTCTCCATCGTTTCTAGGTCCTCAGTTCAATACACAATACACAATAAGTTGGCTTCCTCTATTTTCACTTTACATTTACCTTTATTGATTAGTACACGCTTTATGCAAAACACTATTTCTTTATATTCATCTCGACTTACCTTCTGTGGTACAAATTTGTTTGTGTTAAGTTTAATACAAAGTTTATGTTCTTTTTCTCTATTGTAGGCCTAAAAGTTGGAAAATATGTGCTATGTTCAGCATGTTTTGATTGTTCTCTTGAAAATCGTTAGCGAAAATTCCTTGTACAGATGTGCTTCTTGGGTCCTTTTCTGTCGTTTTGTCGTTTTGACAGTATGTCATCAGCAAAGTAATCATGAACCAGATTTATGATTTGTTGAAGCATCAGTTTGATGAGGGTTGTTTATACGAGGGCTGCAACTTTAATAGTGGTAATTATTTATTTACAGCTCGTAGAAAATAGATACGTGTACCTTCAAAGTATTCACCAGCATTGTGTAACCCGCTGCCAGCGATGTGGAAGTCGTAGGATACTCTTAGCAGTACCAATTGTGTTGACAGATCGAGTGGCGCGGTCTATTGCCCGACGAATTTGTAGCAGCTCTGTCTCTCAGCTGGTCGTAGGTTGTGTTACAAAAATGAAGAGCATAGAGACAGAAGTGATGACACTTTCTGCAGGACCTGACCATCATTTTGCAGGACAATGCTCAAGCACGTACAGTGCAAGCTGTTACTCATTTGTTTGACTAATAGGGCTGCTAAGTGCTATACCACCTACTGCACTTTCCTGACTTAAGCCCTCGTGAGTTCAACACGACTTCTAAACTAAAGGAAACATTTCACGGCATTTACTCCAGAACTGCTACGAATTCGTCGGGCAATAGATCGCGCAGGTCAAACTTTCAACACAACTGGCTCTACTAAGAGTATCCTACGACTTTCACATCCCGGTTAACGGGTTATACACAATGCTGATTGCTAATTCGAAGGTCAGTAAAACTTTGAAACACGTATCTATTTTTTACGAGTTGTAAATAAATAGTTGCCACTATTAAAGTTCCAATCCTCGTATATGTTACCTTATTTACATTTTCTGTCATGTTGTGTATATCTGGTGGACATCTTTCTCTACCGCTAATATGTACACCGCTTTTACACCGCATTCTTTTATATAATTTCACACTCACATATACTTTCATATCTACATGGATACTTTGCGTATCACACTTAAGTGCCTGGCAAAGGGTTCGCCGAAGCACCTTCACAATAATACTCTATTATTTCACTCTCGAACAACATGCGGGAAAAACGAACACCTATATCTTTCCGTGCGAGCTCTGATTTCTCTTATTTTATTATGATGATCGTTTCACCCTATGGAGGTCGGCGTCAACAAAATATTTTCAAATTCTGAGAAGAAAGTTGGTGACTGAAATTTCGTGATAAGATTCCGCCACAATGAAAAATGCTTTTGTTTTAATATTGTCCATCCCAAATCCTATATCATGTCCTTGACAATCTCCCCTATATAGCTATAATACAAAACGTGCTGCTCTTCTTTGAACTTTCTCACCTACACCGTTAATCCTATCTGGTAAGGACCCCAGACTGTGCAGCAATACTGCAAAAGAAGACGGACAAGCGTAGCATAGGCAATCTCTTTAGCACATCTGTTACATTTTCTAAGTCTCCTGCCAATAAAATGCTGTCTTTGGTTTGCCTCTCCCACACCATTTTCTATGTGCTCTTTCCAATTAAAGTTGTTCGTAATTGTAACTCCTAGGTATTTAGTTGAATTTACGGCCTTTGGATTAGACTGATTTATTGTGTAACTGAAGTTTAACGGATTTATTTCATCACAAATATGGATAGCCTCACACTTTCCACTATTTAGGGTGAACTGCCAATTTTCGCACCATTCAGATATCTCTTCTAAATCTTTTTGGGATTTGTATTCCTCTTGTGATGAGTTTACTAGACGATAAAAGACAGCATCACCTGCAAACAGCCTACGACGGCTGCTCAGATTGTCTCCAAAAACGTTTATATATACAAGGAGCAACAGAGGGCCTATAACACAACCTTGGGAAACGCCAGAAATGACTTCTGTTTTACTCGATGATTCCGTCAGTTACTACTAACTGACAGGAAATCACGAATCCATTTACACAACTAAGGCGATATTCCATAAGCACTCAGTTTCACTACAGGCGCCCATATGGCACAGTATGAAAAGCCTTTTGGAAATCTAGAAATGCGGAAGCAACTTTAAATCCCTTCCAGTATCTTTCAACACTTCGTGTGTGTAAGGAGTTTGTTGTGTTTCACAAGAACGATGTTTTCTAAACCATTGTTGATTGCGTGTCAGTAGACCGTTCTCTTCGAGGTAATTTATAATGGTCGAACTCAATATAGGTTTCATAATCCTGCTGCATATCGACGTTAATGACTTGGGCCTGTAATTTAGTGGATTACTCCTACTACCTTTATTGATTATTGGTCAAACTGCGTAGCTTTCCAGTCTTTGGGTACGGATCTTTCGTCGAGCGCACGGTTGTGTGTGGTTGTTAAGTATGGCGCTATTGCATCAGCATACTCTCTAAGGAACCTGACTGATATACAGACTGAACCTGAAGACATGCTTTTATTAAGTGATTTAATTCATAGCTATGGTGCAGGGAAGGCAGTGACTGTGTCTTGCCGCTAGCATACCTTACATACGACCAAAATCTCTTTGGATTTTCTGCCAAGCTTCGGAAAAAAGTTTCGTACTGGCAACAGTTGTAATCATCTAGCATTGATGTCCGCGCTAAATTTCGAGCTTCTGTAAAAGATCGTCAATCTTAGAGTTTTTGCGTTCGTTTCAAATTGGCATGCTTTTTTCGTTGTTTCTGCGACAGTTCTGACCCGTTTTGTGTACCAAGGGGGATCAGCTCCGTCGTTTGTTAATTTACTTGGAATAAATCTCTTAATTGCTGCCGATACGATTTCTTTGAATTCAAGCCACATGTGGTCTACAGTTATGTTGTTAATCTGGACTGCCGGCCGGAGTGTCCTTGTGGTTCTAGGTGCTACAGTCTGGAACCGAGCGACCGCTACGGTCACAGCTTCGAATCCTGGCCCGGGCATGGATGTGTGTGATGTCCTTAGGTTGGTTAGGTTTAATTAGTTCTAAGTTCTATGACCTCAGAAGTTAAGTCGTATCGTGCTCACAGCCATTTGATCCATAATCTGGACGGAGCCGAGATTTCGAACAAGAAGGCGTCAAGTGAATTTTTGTCTGCTTTTTTGAATAGATTTTTCGTTTATTATTGCAGGATTTGGTGTTACACTATTCAATCTCGCTACTACAACAATTTGTCACTTGTCCCTATTTCCGTTTTGATGCTCGTTATTAGCTCAGGATTATTTTTGATAAGAGGTCAAGTACGTTTTCACAAACGTTTACTATTCACGTGGACTCATGAATTAACTGTTCTAAACATTTTTCAGAGACTGCGTTTAACACTGTTTCGAATGATGTTTTATGCCTACTTCTGGGTTTAAACATGAATTTTTGGCTAATGCATCGAGTGTAAATTAAAGTCACCACCAAATTAAACTCAAGTTTTCTTTGAACCTTTCAATAACTGTTCCACCTGGGTTGGGAGGATTGTAAAAGGATCCAATTATTACCTTATTCTTTTTGCCAAGAATGACCTCTGCCTGTACTAACTCAGAGGGACTATCTGATTCTATTTCGCTACAGGATAAACTACTTCTAACAGCAACAAATACCCCACCGCCAACTGTGTTTAGCCTATCCTTTCGGAACAACGTTAGCTGCTTCGCAAAACATTCGGCTGAAAATGTCTCCGGCATTAGCCAGCTTCCAGTGCGCATAGCGATTTCAGCATCAGTGCTTTGTATTAGCACTTGGAGCTCTGGTACTTCCCCAACACAGCTGCTCAATTTATAACTGTTATAACGATGGTTCCTATATCTACGTTCTTCGTATGTTCGACCTGCACCCTTTTTGTATTTCCCCGAAATCCTCTAACCTAAAAAACAGCCCAGTACACGCCACACAGCCCCTACATCCGTGTACCCGCCTCCTGCGTATAGTTGACTACCGATCTATTCAGCGGAAACCGAAGCCCAGTCACCCTATGGCACAAGTCGAAAAATCTCAGACTAAACGGCCGCAGAACTGTCGGAGCCTCTGACTCAGAGCCTCCACTTGGCTCTGTATCAAAGGTCCGCAATCGATCCTGTTGATTATGCTGCAATTGGGTAGCTCTGCTTTCATCTCGCAAGGAAGACTGGCCGCCTTTACCAGAAAGAATCCCAAGTGACACTCGTCATGGCTACCAACGTGAGCCACCACCTGAAGTTGGCTGCACCCTCTGCTCTTCATGGAATCCAGGAGAACCCTTTCTACATCTAGAATGACCCCATACAGGATGCACATGGAGTGCGCATTGGCTTTCTTCCCCTCCTTCGCAGCCACGTCCCTAACGTGCCCCATAACGCGCCTAACATTGGAGCTCCGAACTACCAGTAATCGCACCCTCTGTGACTGCCTTGATCTTGCAGGCTGAGAGGTTCCCTCCGAAACAAAACAAGCGACTTGTAAAACAATAAACTGGTAGCCACGATCGTAGGAATTCTTTTAATTCCATGATTACCGGTTTTGGCGAAACTGAAGCCGCCATCATCGGATCTTAGGACACATACAGGTTACACCATCAAGAAAAAAACCACCATTGTTTGCCTTGATGTTGTAACCTGTATGTGTCTAAGATCCGATAACGCCGGCTTCAGTTTCGCCGAAACCGGTAATCTGGAATTAAAAGAATTCCTGTGATCTTTGCTACCAGTTTATTGTTTTGCAAGCGTCTAGATCGCTCCCACATGAGCATAATGTGCTCTCTACAAGAAAAGCGTCAGCATCTGGCTGAGGGTCGGTGTCAGCCACAGACAGCACCTAGAACCTGTTCGTCAGACTAACCGGGAAGGCCTTAGGTGCAGCCACCTGGGAAGTCTTTCTCCGCCTGCCACGCCCAGAAGCGACCTCCCACTCATCCACACTAAAGGCCGTGGAAAACTATACTACACAGCAAAGAAGGACAATCGAAACGCCATACGGAACTCTACTATGGACATGGAGGAAAACCTAAGAACAGTGTTCAATAAACTAGATTAACATGCAGAAATTCCCAAACTGAAGTACTGTAGCACAAAGGTTAGACTACATAATTCGCTCCTGATTAAAATCGGTTGACTTTCCGACACAAATGGAAAGGTGAGAACTGCGTCTATTAAATATTACATTACCTCCAAGAAACTCAAGAAAGTAAACCATCAAAGCCACAGATGAAACGATATAATTCGCTCCTGGTTAGGAAGTATTAAAATGCCACAGAACAGATTACTTCCCTACGGCTGCCTGTGTTTCGGCCGGCTGCTGTTGACTACACGCATTTTCCACAAAACGTGGTTTGAAAAGACACTTATATGTCTTCACACTCCTTGTGAGGGGCTATGCTATTGTCGCTGCTGCATTCTTCATCGTTCGCCTTACGTTTAATGGGGCAGTAATTTTGCATGTTTCGTGAGGACTATTGTGACGCGTTTGCTGAGAGAGAACTCAGGTATTGTGATGTGGTGGTATCGTATTTGCGTGTGCGCACGCACGTTTCAGATACATGCTAACGGGTGCCACAGAACACTACCGGACAAATTCAGCTACATACAAGAACTATACGCAATATACCAGGTGGAGGAAATGGCTACAACACACAAACAAACCAAACAATGAATTGAGAAAAAACATTTAAATAAAACTCACCATGAACAAATTACCAGGCAAAACAGAGAACGAAGAACGCAAACACTTATAAAATACAGGGAACCAGGAATATCCTACAAAGGATAAAGAATGGCTCATACTATGTCAAGCTACAAAACGATCACAGGGTGGAGAATATCCTGAATATACAAGGACTACAAATATCATTCCCCAAAAACAACACAGTGAAGAGAAATCTAAACGCTAAGAACAAATGGTTCAAATGGCTCTGAGCACTATTGGATTTAACATCTATGGTCATCAGTCCCCTAGAACTTAGAACTATTTAAACCTAACTAACCTAAGGACATCACACAACACCCAGTCATCACGAGGCAGAGAAAATCTCTGAACCCGCTGGGAAGCGAACCCGGGGACCCGGGCGTCGCTAAGAACAATACTACAGAAAAATTCTCCTAAACTAGTATATACTAGTTAATCTATAGCTCATTCCAATATGTCCATACAGTCCAGAAATGCAGAAAATTCAGAATAAGATATTCTGAACACGTCAGGGCTATAAAAATTTACAGTACACACTCCGCTTTTGCAGATCACGTCATACAAGAAACCCACTACCCAAACAAAATTGAGAGTCATCTTCAGATCCTCAGACGAAGTAATACTTTTTATCAAAGACTCTTAATAGAAGAGAACTACCACACACAAAACACAGTGAAAGAAGGCCATGAAGCCTGGAATGAAAATACAACATTGTGCAACAGACCACTATTTGGAACATTCAGTAATCTCTACAACGACGCTTCCCCACAAAAACTACTTTAATCGGAATCCCTCAGTATCCAAAAACACTTGTTTCTAAATACCTTCTCCCACCAAACCCCCCCCCCCCGCCCTCTCTTCTCTCTCTCTCTCTCTCTCTCTCTCTCTCTCTCTCTTTCTCTCTCTCTGTGTCTGTGTCTGTGTGTGTGTGTGTGTGTGTGTGTGTGTCCCTCTCATTTGACAAACAGAAGCATTCACGCAAGCGCGCGCGCGCGCGCACACACACACACACACACACACACACACACACACACACGCACACACACACACATACATTGCAAAAGTTCTCCAGCAGTAGAGACACCACATTAGTTCAGATGAAACATTCAACATTGGCGCCACACTAAACGTAAGGCGAGCGATGAACAATTCAGCAGCGACAATGACATGGAACCTGGCAACGACTAAGGAGACATGTCTGCTCGAATCCCACTTTGTTCAAGATACGTATGAGACTGAGATTATACAGGGGGATTCAAAAAGAATACCACAACTTTAGGAATTTAAAACTCTGCAACGACAAAAGGCAGAGCTAAGCACTTTCTGTCGGCAAATTAAGGGAGCTATAAAGTTTCATTTAGTTGTACATTTGTTCGCCATTTCAGCCAATAAAGTTTTCGGTCCCTTTTTCTTCGAAGGTGGTACTGTAACTGGACTACAGTATCTGGAGACGTTAGAGAATTGGCTGTTCCCTCAGCTCGAACAAGAAGCACAACAATTCATATTTCAGCAGGATGGAGCGCCACCACATTGGCACTTATCTGTCCGTAACTACCTGAACGTCAACTACCCGAGGCGATGGATCGGCCGCCAGGCAGCCCGTGACAGAGCACGTCATCACTGGCCTCCAAGAAGCCCTGATCTTACCCCCTGCGATTTTTTCTTATGGGGGTATGTTAAGGATATGGTGTTTCGGCCACCTCTCCCAGCCACCATTGATGATTTGAAACGAGAAATAACAGCAGCTATCCAAACTGTTACGCCTGATATGCTACAGAGAGTGTGGAACGAGTTGGAGTATCGGGTTGATATTGCTCGTGTGTCTGGAGGGGGCCATATTGAACATCTCTGAACTTGTTTTTGAGTGAAAAAAAACCTTTTTAAATAGTCTTTGTAATGATGTATAACAGAAGATTATATTATGTTTCTTTCATTAAATACACATTTTTAAAGTTGTGGTATTCTTTTTGAATCACCCTGTATTTTTAAATCAAGGAGTGAAATCGGTGTACACATTAGCTGTAGAAAGACATAACCACTAGAGCCACTCAAAAGGGTGGAAAACGAGACATAGTAACATACTAAATCACTACTCACGAAAAAAGTACTCCAAAATGCACAAATTTTCCTCATCACTATTATTCAAATGACTTTCTGTTAATACAACAAAAACGGTCAAAAAAAAAAATTCCGTAAATCGCCATTTTCACTGCCAATGTAATTTTCAAGCAAGCACTCGAAACAAGCGAAACAAAATGCACGTCTTATAATTTTGAGGCATGTTGTAGCTAAACGATCATAATCTGTCTATCATACGTTACAGAAATAAATCTGACCTACAGAATATGACACACAGGTGTGAGATCACGTCTGTGTGAATAAAAACAAATTAATGGTGTTTTTAAAATATGGAGCTTAAATAAACCCTAAAATTTAGATCACAAACAAGGGCCAGCCGAGGTGGCCGAGCGGTTCTAGGCGCTACAGTCTGGAACCGCGTGACCGCTACGGTTGCAGGTTCGAATCCTGCCTCGGGCATGGATGTGTGTGATGTCCTTAGGTTAGTTAGGTTTAAGTAGTTCTAAGTTCTAGGGGACTGATGACCTCAGAAGTTAAGTCCCATAGTGCTCAGAGCCATTTGAACCATTTGAACCACAAACAAGGAGAAATGTCAGGAGCTTCCAGTTACAGTATAAGATGATTAAATGATATATCAACGTGAAATATTTGTTATTCATTTTTAAAAAGAACCATAGCATCTGTAAGTAGACATGCTACGGGTACAAGTCCACATTCAGAAAAGAAAGTAAGGGTAATAGCATGTGTAATATTGGAAAGACCAGCCAGGAATTTACCTTGTTTGATTAGGTGGAAACCACGAGAAATCCAAATATAGATGGCCGAACCGGGCCATCACCCTCCAGGATGCGAGTATGTGAATAGACATTCCCAACTAGAGGAAAGTACTCTGCATCTGGTACGCTGATGGACGAGTACTTGGTGTATAGGTTACTATCAGTTGCAAGTGTATCATATCTCCTTATTAAAACCTGTTATTCTTTCATCTCTACCTTAATTCTTACGGCACAAAACATATTTGAAATACTTGGCTATGAAAAGAGTTGCTGGTTTAAGACTGGTCTAGCGCTGATAACTGGAAGAATGATGCTCTGTGCTGTAGTTTACATTACACAGCATGTGAAACTGTGTTCGCTGAAATACGTCAAAAGGCACTATGCATCAAAATTTACAGTCATTAAAAGCAGTCGTAAAGAAAGTGACAACTTATATCTACTGCATTTTTTATACAATACATTCTAATTAACACTGCATTATATCCGTTTTTTCTGTATAGTGCATATATTACTTCAGTATATATAATGTACATTACGGTCAGCAGACATGGGATACAACCGTGATGACGGATTTTAGCTTAAAGATCTGAGTAATCCAGAGTATAGTCACCATTAGTCTGCTGAAATGAAGTTCCCATTAAATATTAGAAGCAAATATAAGGCGGTAAAGTTCATGGGATAGCGATATTGACATATACAGATGGCAGCAGTATGGCGTACACTAGATAATAAAAGGCAGTACCTTGGCAGAGCTGTCAACTGCACTCAGGTGATTCATTGACACTGTTTCTGATGTGATTATGAACGCACAACGGGAGTCAATCGCCTTTTAACGCTGAATGCGTATTGCAGCTAGAAGCATGGGACATTACATTCTGGAAATCGTTAGGGAATTCAATGTTCCGGGATCCACAGTGTCAAGAACGAGTCAAATTTCAGGCATTACCTCTCATCAGTGGCAACGCAGTGGTCGACGTTTATTACGTAACGACCGAGAGCAGTGGCGTTTGTGCACAGTTGTCAGTGCTAACAGACAAGCAAAACTGCGTGAAACAACCGCAGAAATCAGTATGGGACGTACGACGAACGTATCCGTTAGGACAGTGAGACGAATTTTGGCGTCAGTTTGCTTTGTCAGCAGACAGCCGGCACGAGTCCCTGTAGTAACAGCGCGATATCGCCTGTAGTGCCTCTCCTGAGCTCGCAACCATATCGTTTGGACCCTAGACAGATGGAAAACCCTGGCCTGGTTAGATGAGTCCTTATTTCAGCTGGTAGGAGCTGATGGTGGGGTTGTCGTCTGGCGCAGACACAAGGGAGTCATGGACCCTGCTTGTCAACAAGGCACTGTGGAGGCTGGTGGTGACTCCAGAGTGATGCCGATTGTGTCTGCATGGAATGGACTCAGTCCTCTGGGCCAAGTAAACCGATCGCTGATTGGAAGTGGTTATCTCCGGTTACCTGGAGACTATTTGCAGCCACTCGTGGACTTGTACCCAAACTACAATGGAATTTTTGTGGATGACTATGCACCATGTCTCCGGTCCACAATTATTCGCGATTGTTTTGAAGAATATTCAGGACAATTCGAGCGAATCGTTTGGTCACCCAGATGGTCCGACATGAATCACATCGAAAATTTATAGGATATAATCGAGAGGTTAGTTTGTGCACAAAATCCTGCATCAGCTAAGTTTCACAGATGTGGATGACTGTAGAGGCAACATGGCTCAGAATTTCTGTATGGGCTTCCAGCGACTTGTTGAATCCGTGCCACGTCAAGTTGCTGCACTAAGCCGGGAAAAAGGAGGTCCGACACGATATTAAGAGGTATCGCATGACTTTTTTCACCTCGGTATGCAGCTGCCTTCGAGTAACTTTAGGCGCATGGGAGAATACGTATTTTTTGAATGATCTGCATCTAGAACCTGAACTACAGCTGCAGCATGCACCCACTGGTGCAGGTGATTTTGCCAAAGCGTCGTAAGTTAGTCGCGAAGTGGTCCTACGAAATGAAAAGATAACTGTATCTCCACGAAGGAAATGCAATGTAATTTCGTATGCCGTGCCACTCAGCAACGGTGAAACGATATTGATAGTGTACGATCGTTATTTGACGTTTTCTAATGGCTAATAGGTAAATTTGCTGGGTTCTCTGATGAAAGAATACAGTGAAATTGGTTGTTGAATGTTCGATCTCCATACAATAATCGAGAACTTCACCTCTTTATATGTAATACATAACATTGGTTTATGTTGAGGACCAAGTGCCAAACCTGCTTCAACAGTCGACGATCTGTAGGTCTTCCTGCATGATTCTACAGTTATCTAGCATTGCCCCCGACGTTTAAGTACAACAGCATCAGCCGGGAGTAGCCTCACTTACCTTCTGAAGATACCTGCTTAGAATACGAGGTGAACATTAATAAAATCGACAAACTGCGGGAATTGACTCTTGTCTGGAAATTGAGGAGAAAATGTCCTCTGAACATGTGTCTGGAAACCTACAGTTGCGGTGGTAAATGGCGCTGACGAATGATAGTTTGTATGTCCGAGTGTAGTGTCCTTCTTGCCTCTTGCACGCTGTACTATTGGCGGAGCATACTTTGAGCAGAAAAATCATCCGATATTCATAACGGGAACATGGCGAGAGGGTGATTCTGTACGGCCAAGCGGATGGAAACGGTCAGAAGAGCACGTCTATAGCAAATCAGGTACCCTCACAGACACCAACCACATCACACATTTCAAGAACTTCTTGGGCGTTTGTGTGATTATAGGTCCTTTCAGACAGACTAACGTGCAGGGAGGCGGCGGTGTGTACATACACCAGATTTGGAGGACCAGGTACTAAATAATATTGAGACGAATCCTAGGACAAGCTCCAGGCAAGTGGCCCACCAATATGGCGTAAGCAAAATAAGATTATATGTATCCTGCATGGAAACCGCTACTATCTCTGTCACCTGCAGCTCCACGGAGGCTATTCTTAACATCTACATCTACAAATGCATCTACATCCATACTCCGCAAGCCACCTGACGGAGTGTGGCGGAAGGTACCTTGAGTACCTCTATCGGTTCTCCCTATTATTCCAGTCTCGTATTGTTCGTGGAAAGAAGGATTGTCGGTATGCCTCTGTGTGGGCTCTAATCTCTCTGATTTTATCCTCATGGTCTCTTTGCGAAATATACGTAGGGGGGAGCAATATACTGCTTGACTCCTCGGTGAAGGTGTGTTCTCGAAACTTCAACAAATGCCCGTACAGAGCTACTGAGCGTCTCTCCTGCAGAGTCTTGCACTGGAGATTATACATCATCTCCGTAACGCTTTCGCGATTACTAAATGATCCTGTAACGAAGCGCGCTGCTCTCCGTTGGATCATCTCTATCTCTTCTATCAACCATATCTGGTACGGATCCCACACCGGTGAACAGTATTCAGGTAGTGGGCGAACAAGTGTACTGTAACCTACTTCCTTTGTTTTCGGATTGCATTTCCTTAGGATTCTTCCAATGAATCTCAGTCTGGCATCTGCTTTACCGACGATCAACTTCATATGATCATTCCATTTTAAATCACACCTAATGCGTACTCCCAGATAATTTATGGTATTAACTGCTTCCAGTTGCTCACCTGCTATATTGTAGCTAAATGATAAGGGATCTTTCTTTCTATGTATTCGCAGCACATTACACTTGTCTACATTGAGATTCAATTGCCATTCCCTGCACCATGCGTCCATTCGCTGCAGATCCTCCCGCATTTCAGTACAATTTTTCATTGTTACAACCTCTCGATATACCACAGCATCATCCTCAGTGAACTTCCGATGTCATCCACAAGGTCATTTATGTATATTGTGAATAGCAACGGTCCTACGACATTCCCCTGCGGCACACCTGTAATCACTCTTACTTCGGAAGACTTCTCTCTATTGGGAATGACATGCTGGGTTCTGTTATCTAGGAACTCTTCAACCCAATCACACAATTGGTCTGATAATCCATATGCTTTTACTTTGTTCATTAAACGACTGTGGGGAACTTTATAGAACGCCTTGCGGAAATCAAGGGAACCCGTGTCTATGGCCCTCTGAGTCTCGTGGACGAATAGCGAGAGCTGGGTTTCACACGATCGTCGTTTTCGAAACCCATGTTGATTCCTACAGAGTAGATTGCTAGTCTCCAGAAAAGTCATTATACTCGAACATAATACGTGTTCCAAAGTTATACAACTAATAGACGTTAGAGCTGTAGGTATATAGTTCTGCACATCTGTTCGACGTCCCTTCTTGTAAACGGTGATGACCTGTGCCCTTTTCCAATCCTTTGGAACGCTACGCTCTTCTAGAGACCTACGGTACACCCCTGCAAGAAGGGGGGCTAGTTCATTCGCGTACTCTGTGTAAAATCGAACTAGTATCCCATCAGATCCAGCGGCCTTTCCTCTTTTGAGCGATTTTAATTCTTTCTCTATCCGTCTGTCGTCTATTTCGACATCTACCATTTTGTCATCTGTGCTACAATCTAGAGAAGGAACTACAGTGCAGTCTTCCTCTGTGAAACAGCTTTGGAAAAAGACATTTAGTATTTCGGCCTTTAGTCTATCATCCTCTGTTTCAGTACCATTTTGGTCACAGAGTGTCTGGATATTTTGGTTTGATCCACCTACCGCTTTGACGTAAGACCAAAATTTTATAGGATTTTCTGCCAAGTCAGTACATAGAACTTTACTTTCGAGTTCATTGAACGCCTCTCGCATAGCCCTCCTCACACTACATTTCGCTTCGCGTAATTGTTGTTTGTCCGCAAGGCTTTGGCTATGTTTATGTTTGCTGTGAAGTTCCCTTTGCTTCCGCAGCAGTTTTCTAACTCGTTTGTTGTACCACGGTGGCTCTTCACCATCTCTTACGGGCACATACTCATGTAAGGCATCTGTCGTGACGTGGAAGAGATGCGGCTTTGTACTGTTTCCCGGGAGGATTTGCTGTCGTTGCACTCACACCGTTCACTTCTGCACATATGTTCATAGGACCTTTTTCCTTCCATTTCTAGCCATAACTCCGTCCCTGCAATTTCTCGGTTTTATTAATGCTCTTACTGTATAATCATGATGCGTTTGTACACTATACTCAAAGATTAACTTCTTATGTATTCATTTCATTTCATTGCGACCTCCCACGTTCGACAGACTCTTGGTTGACCAAAAGTTGTGGACATGCATCTTTTCATCTCGCTCTGCAGCTACAGGCTAGCGTTGGTAAGACAGTTAATGTTGTGCGGGTCAGCCGTATCTTCCCTCATGGTCCCTGAGGACGGGGAAATTTTTGATGCTTCAGTTGGCGCGTCTGGTGTCTCTTGGTCCCGGCCCGTTGCCTGCCAACTAACAGCGTATCCCGAAACAAATTTGCAAGCTTTTGTCTTCGCGCTATTGCCCTCTTTTACATTTTTTCCCCGGACTGGAAAGGAATTTCATTGTTTTAACTAGAATGGATATTTTGCACAACATCAAAGGGCCGTATGTCCAGTGCGGCGTATATTTGCGTTCGGCGCCAGCCATTGGAGCCCACAAAGGATCGCCTGGGGATGGCTCTCATTTTCCGTTCTTTTTGTTTTTTTCTCCCCCTTATTTTTAGTCGCTGTGTAGCGTAGAACTGGGGGTTCACAGCCACGCGCATCCCGCCTAAGCAACGGCAGGAGCGGGTGTCTCCAGAGCAGCCGCCTGTGGACAATGACGCCGGCGCAGAATCCTCTTAGGGTGCCGCTGACGAAGAGGAAACAGAAGAGCTCCGGTGCCAGCGGCGCCCGGTCGCGACCCCCTTACCGCTAAGCAGATTACAGCCGCCGCCGCGCCGAGGTTTGAGGTCCGCGGCCGCCGCAAAGAATTACAACCTTTGCTTTGTCTGTGGCCATTTTGCTGAATCGCTTTTATAATGTGAGAAAGCGCCGAGAGATGGTCAAACTCGGTAACCGAGTTAAGAGGCGAGTCAGATAGAACGAGAAACCCTTCCTTGTTGCTCACGACACCAGCCTCTGGAATTACGCTGCTGACCATTAAACAGCAGTATGTGGAATAACTAACTCTCATAAAACTGAGCCATATGAATGTATCACCATCTTCACCTACTGGGACTAAGAAAATCATAAATTTCTTCAAAAATAAAAGCTCGTCTGATGTCTCCAAATGATTTGTTCCCGCATAATAACACCGGTCTTATCTAAAATACGTAATGGATTACTAATTCAAAGAACTTTTTCAGAGAGACTGAAACATGCCGTTCTTAGTTAGAGATTTCTATAACTGCCGGCCTATTTCAGTGCTGATACAAATCTTTGAGAAGGTGATCTATCCTGGGGTAATATCTTACCTCACAATTATAATATCCTCTGGAAATCACAGGGTTTCAGAGGATTTCCTCTATTGAGAATGCCATTTGCATCATCGCTCACCAACATAATAAAATAGCGCCGGTTGGTATTTTCTGCGACCTATCTAAGGCAGTTGACAGTGCAAAGCAAAGTATTCTCCTAGATAAATTGAAGTTTTATGGGTCTGGGGTACAGTCAACAAATGGGTAGTGTAATATTTTACCAAAAGAGTGCAGGAAGACATATTTAATAACCCAACCAGTATGGTACAGGGACTGACAGAAAAAATCCCGGATAGGGTTCCCCAAGCCTCAATCGTAGGTCACTATTGTTCCTCTTAAAGGGACTTCTGTTTCATATACAACAAGCAGAACTGAAGATGATTCTAAAAAGCAATCAAAGTGTACTAACAGAAAAAAGTATGATAAACAATGTTCCTAAGAGTATCATTGATAGAATTTATGCAAATGGTCTCACCCTCAATTTTAGAGGTACTACATCAATGATAAGTGTAACACATAGTGAGGAAATAATAATTAGGATGAAAACATCAAAATTCTTAGATGTTCATACTGATGAGTATTTAAACTGGAAAAAGCACATTTTGAAACTCCTAAAACAACTTAGTTCAACCACATTTGTAATTAGAATCGTTGCAAATCTTTGGGAGAGACAAAGCAGTAAGTTGTAAGGTGGCAATAATTTCGCACCTTACAAGCGCTTATTCACATACTTTGCCATGATATACAACTACATTAGGTATTACTTGATAGGTAGTACATCGTGTATGTGAATATTTAAAGGCGACTGACATTGTCATGTGCACCTTGTAAATAATTGTTAACGCTTATTGCATGAAAGGTGAGGGAATATCTTTATTATCATAATGGTAGAGGTTGGAAGAACAGTGGAAATGAAACTGCAGACGAAACTGAAGCCCTGGGTGGAAGGCCCACACAGGTGTGTTGGTCCTGCTTAAACACGGGAAGCAGGAGACGGTCGTCGTAGCACCTAAGCGCTGGAGCACAATAGAGTCGCGACCGGCCGGTTTTGTAGCCAAACCAGAAGGATTATTACAACTATGGAAATCTTGGACGCAGGTGAGAGGAACGAAGAAGCGGCACCTCGGAAACCACACAGGCTGGGTTATTTTCAAGGATTTTTACCCAGAAGCGTGCCATTGTAGGAGTATAGGCTTTTTCCTCGCAAACTTTCTGCACTGGATGATACGTTGCAGCTCTCAGTCCTAGTTTGAATAGTGCTCTGTGTAGTTTTGAGTGCATAATGTCGGAGTTAAGTGAATTCGAACGGGGGGAATATTGTTGGTGCTCGAGTAATGGGTGCTTCCGTAGCCAAGGTAGACGAAGTGTCTGGAATTTCAAGAAGCACCATATCGAAGATTTATATTTCATATTGAGAAGCGGAAAACGTCATCCGTCAACACAGAACGCCGACGAAAGTGTGAGTAGAGTGATCCTAACGGAAGGTCATTGAAGAAGATTGTGATGAAAAATAAGAGAACAACAGCTGCTTACGCCAACGCATAACAGACTGTGTCACTCATGATCCCCGCCAGTACCGAAAAAACACGAAGGGAGCTCCATAAGCAGGGCATTGCCGGGCGTGCTGGAATTGCAAACCCTGTCATGAAAAATCCTGTAGCTAAATATGTTCTGCTAAAGCCAAAGGAACTGGGCTTTGGAGGAAAGTAAGAGAATGCATTTAGTCGGACGAGTCCTGTTTCGTAGTACTCATCTTATAAAATAGAAATGTCCACACCATACCCATCACGAAGATGCAGAACAAAAGAAAATAATTGGTCAATGAGAATGTTTAAAGAAACATATCGTTTCATATTAACGAGAACGAATGAGCCCAGTTCATGGTGCAAACCGCACCCCCCGAAACATCACATATTTATCTTGTACTGTACTACTGCGTGACACACAACGGTAAGTAGAGGTGGGCTACAGAGTGTTGCTGCAGCTGTCATTGTGGGGACGCTGTACAGGAGCAGAAATGATTAGTAAACAAGGTATCACAACAGACAGAAGTTTTAGCTAACGTGTATTTCTCCAAGCATACGAAAGATCGTTACAAATAACGTAGTAAGAAAAAGAGTCCAGCCACTACAACAGTAAAAACGATGGTGACGGAGTCGCGTCTAGGCGGCATCTGGGTAGCTTCTCATTGCACTGCGGTTCCGAGCACTAGTCGGCTGAGTCGCTGCTGCTGGCCGTTCCATATCGCGGCGGTAGACGAGCCTCGTTGTACCAGGCTGCTGGAGGTGTGGCTCAACGGGCGAACTCCATTGGGTGTACCTGATCCCACACGACTGCTACCAGCGTTTTACGGAAACGTGCAATTCCTTAGTATGACGTCCACTGCTTAGTATCTATTCTTGATATAGCACATTTCTATCCTTATCTACATCCTCTGCATACGGCGCCTCATTGGAATGAAAGCTTGCATCTGTGTGTACTGATGAAACCACAGGTCTTTCGTGAGATACCCGATTCCAGATGTCTAATGCAAGCAGCTTCTGCGTGATGTTCGCTCAGGCAATGTCCGCGATGGTGCTGCAGTCCCTGTCGGGTTGGATACAGATGGTAGCTGACAAGCAGCAAGGATATTTCTGCTGGCAGTATTCTTACGCGGTGTAAGAACGCTGCGCCTGGTAAACCATTCCTTCTAGATACGTCAGACAATTCGCGTTGATACACGGATAAATATGGCAAATTTATTCTCGGTGTGGTGATGGACTTAGACAAACACGAACAGTCCTTTCCGCCACGCCGCTCTGTCGACCCATTTTACAGCGACGGTGCCACAAAACTGACTTAGCACATACTCAACAGTTGTCTGACTTAACCTACCTTAGCAGTGGATGCAGAACTCCTATACAGTTCGCTGTTTTCCCCAGACTAAGAGGATTCAGCAGTGTTTACCTTAGATGGTTATGCTACTCAGTATTTTCACGTGTCGATTATAAAGAGAGTATTATACACTGGAAAGCCAGAAAAACTGGCACATCTAACCAATATCTTGTAGGCCCCCAGGAGCACGCAGAAGTGCCGCAACACGATGTAGCATGGCCTCGAATAATGTCTAAAGTAGTGCTGGACGGAATTAACGCCATGACTCCTGCAAGGGTGTCCATAAATCCGAAAGAGTTCCAGGGGTTGCAGATCTCTTCAGAACAGCTCGTTGCAAAGCATCCCACATATGCTCAATAATGTTCATGTCTGAGGAGTTCCGTGGCCAGAGGAGATGTTTAAACTCAGAAGAATGTTCCTGGAGCCACTCTGTAGAACTGTCCTTTTGAGATAGCCCAAGGCCATAAGAATGCACAGTGGACATGAGTAGATGCAAGTAATCGGACAGGATTCCTACTTACGTGACACCTGTCAGAGTCGTATCTAGACGTTTCAGGGGTCCCGTATCACTCCGACTACACACGCCCCACACCATTACAGAGCCTCCACCAGCTTGAACAGACCCCTGCTGACATGCAGGGACCATGGATTCACGAGGTTGTCTCCATACCCGTACACGTCCATCCTCTCGATGTAATTTCAAATGGGACTCGTCCGACCAGGCAACAAGTTTCAGTCAGTCGCTGCTGACGGGCCCAGGCGATGCTTAAAGCCTTGTTCGTGCAGTTATTAAGGGTACATGTGTGAGCCTTTGACTCCGAAAGCCCATATCGGTGAAGTTTCGCTGAATGTTTCACACGCTGGCACTTGTTAATGGCCCAGAATTGAAATCCGCAGCAATCTGCGGAAGGGTTGCACTTCTCTCATGTTGAACGATTCTCTTTAGTCATCGTTGTTCCCGTTCCTGCAGGATCTTTTTCCGGACGCATCGATTTCAGAGATTTGATGTTTTACCTTGACATTCACGGTACACTCGTGAAATGGTCTTACAGGAAAATCCTCACTTCATCGATACCTCGGAGGCGCTGTGTCCCATAGCTCGTGCACCGACTATAACACCAAGTTCATACTCACTTAAATCTCGATAACCTGGCATTGTCGCTGCAGTAATCGATCTACCAACTGCGCCAAACGCTTGTTGTCTTATAAAGGCGTTATGGAAGGCAGCGCCGTATTCTGCCTGTTTACATGGCTCTGTATTTGAATACCCATGCCTATAACAGTTTCTTTCAAGCTTCATTGTATTTACTGAGGACCAAGGTGCAATATTAATACGCCACGACAGTGATACAACCACTGTTACTGTTACTGTTACTGTTAGAGAAAATGTAGTTCTTGCGATTAAGTACCTAATATCCCTCCTCATTGTCTGACCTCAACACTAGAAGAGTGTTCGTATAGGCCCATTACCCTTAAACGAAAGTTTCATGTAAATTTTTGCTCGTTAGATTAAGGGCAGATGTAGGGTAAAATTGCGAGAAAAATTCGAATTTCTTGTATAGCGTAATTTATTAGAGTGATTCTTTAAGAATAACGCCGAATTCTGGCTAAACATATGTTTTACAGATGTTTGTTTGGTAGTCTGTGCTTGCCACGCTCCCTCTTTCTATGCTTTGATCAACACCTTCTCTACGCTAGAGATTTTTTGTACATTAATTTTAGTTTACACAGTCGAAACGAACTGCAAGTGAGTCTAGGTGGCTGTGAGAACGATTGTCTTTTCTTGTTACTTTGTTCACAACGTGGTCTTTAGAAGATATAAAGCCACTGGAATATGTTAACAGACTGGCTTACATAGTGTGAAAACAATGCAGCAAGCCGTGTGGGCAATATTATTGCTCAAAGTTTCCACAGATGGTAATCTTCAGCGTTCCCTTTGTGACACATCTTAGAGAAAATATCTTCAGGTAGAAGCGAGAGGAAAGCCATACACCCATAAACATGGTTTTACACTTGCTATTTTACATATTATAAACCCAAGTTTAAGGTACCTAGCCAATCCTGAACTACTTAAAAAATATGTGCATGGGAAAACACGGAATACAAACGAGAGCTACAATCTGTTCTGTTCTGTTTGTGTTCTGAATTGTTGTCAAGGTAGCTGCATGTGATACTTGTCTAGTGTTCAGTAGTGGAAATGTAGGTAGGATTAAGTGCCTGCGGAGACAAAGCTTCCATCGAGGTACAGTACATTCACACTGAAGGTACTCAGAAGCATTGATGAATTGGAATGGGACAAAGCTCTGGCAGCAGAAGAAAAAATGCAAAAATTGGCTAGGCAAAGGAGATAAGGGAAAAGAGTTATTCCAGGAAGACGAGTAAGAGAATAAAGATTATTGGCATGGACGGCATTACTCACTAGAGGTATAGCCACATTGTCAAAAATTGAAATAAAAACTTCAAATACGAATTCCGTAAATCGAATTTTTGAGCGATAATGTATCTTTCTCAGGAACTACTAAAGCTAACATACTGAATTTAGGCATAGTTTATAAGAATTACTTACTGAGTAATCCTCTTCAGCACTTTTCCGTTATCTTTTCTCTGAGAGAAGTTCTCCTTGACAATTTGAGAAAAATAGAGCAGTCCCAGGTAATACAAAGTTGAAAAATTAATTTCAAAACAACTATAACCTTAAACAAAAATCTGTTCGAAACGTTTTATTAGCCTCAGTGATTGATCGATGAAAGGATACAGAGCACAAAATATCTAATGAACTTATGTAGGCAAATGCATAGCTTACATGTTGGAGACAATTTATTCAGTCATTCTTTGTTACAGAGACTGCGGCCTTCTACGCACTGTATCATGCAGCCACAGTTATGGTAAACATGATTTCCTCCTAGGAGGAATGTCGTGACCTAGTGACCTCTCCTGCCATAGTAATCGGTAATTTTGTGTCTGATTCACTTCTCTTGCTGTACCACCTTGTAGTGAATGTGATAACGCGTTGTACACAATGTTTCCGTATTCGAATCGAGAGCTTGCCGACATTGTATTACTTACGGAAAAACAAATGGCAACGGGCGGCGGGCAGCAGGTTTGGATCCGGAGACCTATCCTCGCCGACAACTTCCACAGCATTCAATATTTGCAACACAGTTCCGCCGTTTGTCTGAGACAGGGTCGTGTCATAAAGCAAGAAATCATGAAGGACTTACCCGAAATGTTTGGACACCACACCTGGGGGAAAACATGATTTACGTTGGGGAGGGCGACTGCCCTGTCAGTACCAAGCAGTGGGCCCGCCAGTGCAATAAGCCAGACGATTGTGTGGAACATTCTCCATCATAATTGTTACCACCCTTATCACTTATAGCGTGTGCAAGGCTTACTAGCGACAGGCTTCCCACATTGGGAGCAGTTCTGTCACTGTTTTCTTCACCAGGCAACCATGATTCCGGGATTTGTGCCATCCATCCATTACGGAGACCGGTATCTTCAGCTTTCATAACAGTCATCTGTGGGATAGTATGGAGAACCCCCATGGTATTATGAAAGTGAATGATCAGAATCGGTGCAGCTGGAATGTGTGGGCCTGGATAATTGGCGACTGTATTTTGGGACCAGTCTTCCTTCCACGTCGCCTAACAGGCCGGAACTATCAGCGTGTCTTGCAGGTGACTTTGCCTCCCCTGCTGGAAGAAGTTCCACTGATGATTCGAAGGGTTATGTGGCTAATACATGATAGTGCACCAGCGCACTTCGCCTCTGACGTGTGGAATCATCTCAGTCGTGTCTTCCCTGATCGATAGATAGGACGAGAGGGTCAAGTTGCTTGACCTGTCCGCTCACAGGATCTCAACCCTTGCGATTTCTTGTTATGGGGGCATCTCAAAAGTATCGTGTATGCAGAACTCATTCCAGATGTGGAGACAATGGAACAGTTTATTTATGCTGCCTTTCACGCTGTTCGGATGGAGACTGGCCGATGTGAACGTGTGAGACAGAACATGCTACGGCGCGTGCACGCCATTTCCAACACATACTGTAACTGTGGCTTTATGGCACAGCACGTATTAGCCCCCGGTCTCTGTAAGAATGTATTACCGAATAAATGGTTTCTAGCATGGAAACCATTCATTTACGGGCATAAGTTCAGTAGACCTTTTTCTCCGTATCCTCTCATCGATCAATCACTATAGTTTGCACACGATGGAAACAATCACCTTGTACTTGCAATACACAATTGAGCTCCAGGTCCTGGTCCCCAATTGTTTCAGCGGCAGTTCATGGCCCTTCTTTTTCCTCATTCGGGGTCACTTGGGAATCTAAACATGCGAAATACATTTTTGCAGTGTTCAGCGCAGTTTATAGCTAAGCAAATTCCCATTTTACAACGAATTCTACAAAACATTTAATTAAGAATCTGTACTTGTTCGCGACTTGTTTGTAAAGAAGCGTCAAACCCTATGCTTCAGGGCAAACGTGGCGGTCAGTTCAGCTTAGGTTATAGTAGTCTAAAGTGGAGGGCCACAAAACCGTCTGTTATCAGTTGTAGACTTTCTGCAGAGCTTCGAATCGACCAGTCTCCTATTTAAAGAACCCGATTGACAGGTTGTTCGGCGCCAGTTTATGTACGAGTGTGTGCTGAGACGTAATGCCTCCGAATTTTATATGTGAAAACTCCTAAAGCTGTTTAAATAAGACAAACATTATTGGATTTCCACATCTTTATTATTCATGTCTATATATTTATTTTTCAACATAGTCACCGTGGCGAAGAACACATTTCTCCAAACGAGAGGCCAGCTTACATCTTTGAGGTGTTGGGTATCCTGCCGGATATCAGCATTGTTCTGGCACGATATTATCACCATCATATGTTGCCTGGAAATACCTCGCGGGTGGAGTGTGTCGAGTATTTATACGTGTTGCTTTCCCCTCCCTCTAAGGTAAATTCCAGTTGTTTCCACTAATCTCCTGGGTATCGGTTCGTACTGTAGGCGACAGTCAGGTTGGTATCCCACCACTGTCCGGGACATCTCCAGACAAGTCTTCGGCCTGCAATATCATTTACTGAAATGTAATTGTCTTCAGTGGTGAGTCCCGCTTCGAATTGGGCCCCAATGACCAGCGAAAACGCGTCTGGAGAAACCCAGGACAGCAGTGGGCTGTGAACCTGATGGTCACCCGCTATCCTGGAGTGGTGGTCTGAGGCGCCACTTCTTTTCACAGCAGGACCGCTCTGACTGTCATCTGCGGCAACCTTACAGCTCAGCGGTAAGTGGGTGATATTCTATGCCCCTTTTTATTGCCCTTCGTGGTAAACTATGCCAGACTTACATTTCCACAAGACAATGCAGGGTTGCACACAGCTAGAGTTTCTACTGCTTGTCTTAGCGCTGGCCATACGTTACCTCGGCCAGCAGAGTCGCCAAATCTCTCCCCAATTAAGAATGTTGGGAGCATTATGGGCAGGACCCTCCAACCAGCTCGAGATTGCGACGATGTAACACCCTAATTTTATAGAATTTGGTACGATATCCCTCTGAAGATCACCTAACAACTCTGTTAATCAGTGCCAAGCCGAATACGTGCTTTCTTAAGAGCGAGAGGTGGACCAACACGTTGTTGACGTGCTCAGTTTGTAACGCTCATTGTCCTGAATCAATGATGTAACGTTTCTGAAATTGTAACCAATTGTTTGTCTGTACATGTGCATCACATCTACCGATTTTCCTCGCATTCGGCTAATTCGTTCGTGGTGCGTTGTCTTTTCTTTCTAGTGTCTATCCATGTGTGGTGTGGTAACCGCACTTTCAAGTTTAATTCAGCCATCCGAAATAGTTTTCGCTCAATGAGATATTTCCGTTGCACAACATTGTTTTGTTTCTTAATTTTGCACGATTTTATGGTCAGATACCCTTTCCTGCAGGTCACCGAGGATCGGACTTACGGTATCTGAAGGGCGTACTGAACAGCTCAATTGACACGTCACTTAGGAATTTGGCCACTGCTGTTCACGAGTCATTTTAGTAATCACATTTTTTTTATTTACGTAATCAAAATCTTTAAATCGACAAATCTTAATACTTGAATTGTTTGCTTATTGATGGCATTTTAACGAGAATGGTCTGGACGAGCTGCTTAATCATAAAAGAACTTCAACTAGTGATAAGTTTGCTTGTGCTTCTCTTACAGAAAAATCTTGGTGAGTAAAGCCTATCGTTGTCTTGAGTTTGAACCTTGGAATTTCGGTGGAAATATTTTAATGTGTTTGTGTTTTTGGAGGCATCTTACCGTGTTTCATTTGGTTATGCTAAGGATAATTCGTGCTCGCGCACGTACTTTAGAAAAGGCGAGTACTTTTGATAGGAAATAAGTTTGTTGATCTGCGTCTGTAAACCGCTAACTTAATACGAAAGTGGCTGAAGACAGTTCTCACAGTACAAAGATCAGAAAATGTCGTGAAAGTCATTTGGATGGATCATTAACTGCGGCTATCACTTCGAAATACTACTTCCGTTTTTTGGCTCTTAGGTCATTTCGTATTACAGAATTTCATCTAATACTCGTTTCTGTAGAACCACTCTCTAAAGAGCGGTTACAAGTGGATGGGCATCACTGTTGAGGGCCAGCCATGGGGATCCAACGGACGTCCAGCATGTCCGAGTCCTCCGATCGGTCCTCACCAGCGGCCAGCCGAATACTGCTCGCACTAGGGTTGCCCCCTCACCAGTGGTCGACTGAGAGGTAGCCCCAGGGCGTGGCAGGTGGCAGAAGGCTTCCCAGGGGGCTGAACACAAGGTCTCCCTAGTTTGTCTGACAAACAGGTTCCAGGTACCGTCCGTGTCTGACACTGTCGCTCAGCCAGATGCAGTCGACTGTCCCGTTTCAGAGGAAACGTCTGAGCCTGCATGATCCGGGCAATCACAGAGAGTGCGATTATCGATCATTGGGAGCTCCAACGTTAGGTGTGTTATGGGGACATGGTTGCCAGGAAGGGGAAGAAAGCCAATGTGCACTCCGTGTGCATACCGGGTGAAATCATTCCAGATGGAGAATGAGTTCTTCCGGATACCATGAAGAGTACCGGATACAGCCAGCTGCAGGTGGTCGCTCACGTCAGTACCAATGATGTGTATCACTTTGGATCGGAAGAGATTCTCTCTGGTTGCGAGCAGCTAACAGAAGTGGTAAAGGCTGCGAGTCTTCCTTGTGAGATGAAAGCAGAGCTCACCATTTGCAACATAATCGACAGGATCGTTTGGTGACCTCTGGTACAGAGCCGAGTGGAGGGTCTGTATGAAAGGCTCAGATGGTTCTGTGACCGTATAAGCTCCAGATTCCTAGACTTGTATTTGTAGGATAGCAGGGAACAATCCAAAGCTGATTAGTTCTGTGAAGATAATGCAACAGTGTCACAGGCAACGGAAGACCTCGTAACCAACTGACATGAGGAGGTAATAGAGTTACCGAACATGCCATAAGTTCTTCTTCACTACCACGTTTTGATTTCCATTATTTCTAAATCCCATTGGGAAATAACCGTCAGTACGAGAAGACCGAGCAATGGTACAAAAAGACAGAGGAGCGTCATAAACAGCATGTAAAACAGGATGAAAGAGAGGAGGAGTTTTTCAAAAGGTTGGTTGAACAACGTAAGAAGCCGGATAACACAGAATAAGTTTTCAAAATGACAGACAAATATTTCAAAAAGCAAGGAGAGAAGAATGTTGAGCATTTCAAAAATAATAAAGTACTGTTCAAGGAACATACTGATCATTTGAAGAGATTAGAGCAGTAGTTAACTGGTCACGTACAACGTGTGTCGAAAGGATTGTCAATGTAAACAAAAAGATCAGGGGGAATTTGTGGTGTCACCGCCAGACACCACACTTGTTAGGTGGTAACTTAAATCGGCCGCGGTCCATGTAGTACATGTCGGACCCGCGTGTCGCCACTGTGATCGCAGACCTAGCGCCACCACCTAGGCAGGTCTCGTGATACGAGAGTGGACTCGGCCCCAGTTGTACGAGAACCAAGCTACCGGCCAGTTGTACGAGAACCTAGCTATCGCCCAGTGGTACGAAGCCTTTCTCTCTCATTAGCCGAGAGACACAATAGCCATCAGAAGTTAAGGGCTACGAACTAGCAAGGAGCCATTTGTATCAGTGCCTATAGCTTACGAGTAATCAAGAGAGAGATGTATTCCAAGGATAAATAAAAGTTAAGTAAAAAGCATCTACATACTTTTCGTCTTATTCATTCATAAGTTTTTATGTTCCAGACTTCACGCCCGTATGTTTATTGCCGTTCGTGCACTATCGGCCACAGCGTTAGTTTAGCTTTCTTTTGCAGCAGTCAACTCCACAGTGTCGGTCCAGCAACCGATACCACAACATATGGCGACGAGCTAAAGAGTTTGTCTTACTTTGTTTGTACCATTGCTGACGTTTCAAGTGTTCTGATTGTTTCTATTTAATTGTGTCATGGCTTCGCCACATTCTCCAGATGTACTGTCCGAATTTTATCGCTTGCAGAATCAGCAGACGCAGGCGTTACTGGATGCCCTTGGACAGCTCGTCCAGGGTCAACGTGCGCTGCACACCGATGCGGCCGCAGCCGCTTCACCGCTACCGCAGCCACAACCTGCCGTTGCACCGCCTTTTAGGCACTACGACCCGAACCACGAGACCTGGCAAGAGTGGTCTCGTCAGTTCG
Source organism: Schistocerca piceifrons (assembly GCF_021461385.2). NCBI lineage: Eukaryota > Metazoa > Arthropoda > Insecta > Orthoptera > Acrididae > Schistocerca > Schistocerca piceifrons. The sequence goes on along the minus strand of NC_060141.1, from coordinate 254,385,305 downwards.
CATTTCATCTAGAAGCCTACAGAATTCAAGGTAAAGAGCGGCAGCCGTTTTTGCTTTCTTGTGTCGGTGTGTCCACATACCGTGTGATAGTGAAATTGTTTCCCCGACGCGACGTAGCAACTCTGTCCTACGAGGAAATTTTGTCTGCATTAGATGCCTATTTCAAAGAAACAGTTAATGTGGTTGCAAAACGGTATACGTTTTTTCGTACAAAACGTACGGCCGGTCAAACTAATAGGGAGTGGGTAGCAACATTGCAAGGACTTACTAGGGACTGTGCCTTTGAATGTGACTGTGGTCTTTCTTATTCAGATACAATGGTGCGTGATGCAATTGCACAGAACGTTTCTGATGTTTGCATACGGGAGCAAATTTTGAAACTAGTTAATCCCTCCCTTCAACAAGTGATAGACATATTGGATAGACAAGACACACTGGACTGTGCTCAGGAATCTTTTGAAACTTCGCCAGCCGTGTGTAACATTAACCGGCCCGCTGGACGCGCTCCGCGGCCCGGTCACCGGGCCGTGCGCACGGACGCACAGCGACCGCCGCGTGCTAAGCCAGGTGTGCCGCGCCAGCACACAAATACAGTGAAATCATGCCCGCGGTGTGCTACTAGACATTCGCGTGAACATTGCCCGTCACGCCAAGCTATTTGCTTTTTCTGCAATAAGAAAGGACATGTTCAAAGTGTTTGCCAGAAAAAGCTCAGATCAGACAATCACAATCGTTCCAGGCCCTTTGCTTCGCGCCGGAATCGAACCAAGGACACTCAGGCTCGTGGACCTTCGTCTATGGACATTCATGTCGTTAATTCCACTTCGTCCAGTGACACTTTCTCTAACAGTAACTGTGATCGTCCCACAAAAACTGTACGTCGACGTCGCCGGAAGTCCCGTCAATTAGCAAGTGATTCTGTACCAGTGTCTGTTCCCATTGCACAAAACAGTCGCTCTTGTCGTCAGCAGGACAATAAACTTTTTGTGGACTTAGACTTTGAAGGCCAAGTGATACCATTCCAGCTCGATACCGGAGCTGCAGTTTCATTGCTCAATCACGACACGTACAAACAACTGGGCAAACCTCCGTTGCGTTCCGCAAATGTTACGCTAACCACATATTCCGGACAGACAATTCCTGTGTTAGGACAGTGCAGCCTTCTTGCAACATACAAGGGACAAACAAAACTTGTGTCATTTTACGTTCTTCGTTCTTCTACGCCAGTGAACTTATTTGGTCTAGATTTATTTAAGTTGTTTAACATGTCTATTGTAAATCAGGTCCTATCAGTGAATCAGACTGTGCCTCCAGACAGTGTTTCTCGCTTGTGTGACGAATTTGCAGACATTTTTGCACCGGGCTTAGGTTGCGCTACAAACTATGAAGCACATTTAGAACTGAAGGTCAACGCGCAACCGAAATTTTTCAGAGCGCGCAATGTTCCCCACGCATTGCGTCAGGAGGTCGCAAGAACATTGAACACTGTAGAATCACAAGGTGTGAGTGAATGTGCGCACTGCCTCTTTCCTTTCAGCTCCGCTTCATCGCTTACGCCGTACACGTGTTCCGTTTCTCTGGACGACGGAATGCGAACGCGCCTTTCGCCAGTTGCAATCGGCGTTGCTTTCTAATACTTGCCTTACGCCATTCGATCCCCAGAAACCCCTTTTGTTGATGGTAGATGCATCAGATTTCGGGATCGGTGCTGTGCTTGCGCACAAAGTTGGCTCCCATGATCGCCCTATTGCCTTTGCGTCCAAATTGCTCTCGTCTGCGCAAAGAAATTATTCACAGATAGAGAAAGAAGCGTTGGCTCTCGTGTTTGGTGTTACTAAGTTCCATGATTTCTTGTATGGTCGTCACTTTACCATCATCACAGACCACAAACCTTTGACGTCGCTTTTTCATCCGACCAAGCCTGTACCTCCACGTACAGCGCAGAAATTCATTCGCTGGTCTATTTTCCTCTCGCAGTACCGCTACGATATCTTGTATCGGTCCACTGCTAAGCACGGAAACGCCGATGCGTTGTCCCGTTTGCCTGTTGCTGAGGATAAAGCATTCGATTCTTCCGAACTTGCTTGCATGTTCATTGATTCGGAAACCGATGAAGTGGTCGAATCGTTTCCGATTGATTTTCGTCGTGTAGCTACAGCCACAGCTGCTGACCCTGTTCTTGCTACTGTTTTACGTTTTGTTGCTACGCAATGGCCTTTGTCAAAGTCTCGGATCGAGGATCCGTTGGTTCGCCGATTTTTTGCTCACAAAGAGAGACTTTTTGTTCGACGTGGTGTTTTGTTGTTGCGTTCTGATAATGATCAGTCCAGAGTCGTGGTCCCACGTTCGTTGCAGTCCTCTGTTTTACGGCTTCTTCACCAAGGACATTGGGGTATAGTGCGAACGAAACAACTTGCTCGTCAGCACTGTACTTGGTTCGGAATCGATGCTGCGATTACGAATATGTGTTCTTCGTGCCCGGCGTGTGCCGAACAACAGTCCGCACCGCCGCGGAAAGTCTTTGCATGGCCCAAAGCCACTTCCCCTTGGCAACGCTTGCACATTGATTTTGCTGGTCCATTCTGGAATGCTCGATGGTTGGTTCTGGTCGACGCCTTCAGTAATTTTCCTTTTGTTGTCCGGATGTCTTCCACGACGTCCTCCGCCACCATCCAAGCGTTGTCTGCTATCTTTTGCATTGAAGGTCTTCCGCAGACTATTGTTTCCGACAATGGCCCACAATTCATGTCCGCCGAATTTCAGTCATTCTGCCAGGCCAATGGTATTCAACATCTGACATCCGCGCCGTTTTCGCCTCAGTCCAACGGTGCCGCTGAACGATTGGTCCGGACTTTCAAGTCACAGATGTTGAAATTGAAAGAGTCGCATTCTCGGGAGGACGCATTGTTGCTCTTTTTGTCTTCGTATCGCTCTCAGCCCCGAGATGGTCGCTCGCCGGCTGAGTTGCTCCACGGTCGTCCTCATCGCACCTTGATGTCTTTGCTGCATCCGCCGCATCAGGTTCCTTTGCAGCGGCAGACTCCTGCTTTTGCTCCAGGCGACGTTGTATTTTATCGCAACTATCGCGGTTCACGGCGTTGGCTCGCAGGGCGCATTCTTCGCTGCCTCGGCCGCGCGATGTATTTGGTTTTGGGGGCCTCTGGTGAGGTGCGTCGGCATCTCAATCAGCTGCGCCTCTGTCGTCGCTCGGGTTCTGCCGCTCCCCGTCTGCTTTCAGCGACGGTGCCGTCCGGTCAGCGCCCTGGGGACCCATCTACTGGCTCGCCTCATCCCCAGGTGTTACCGACGATGCCTTCCATTTTGCCCGATGGCGACGCGCCGCCGCCGCCGCCGCAGCAGCAGCCGCCGCCGCCGCCGCCGCTGCTTGTTCTCCCGCCGCCGGCGCCCGCGTTCGACGCTTCGTTGCAGCCGCCAGGCGCCTCCCAGGGTCACGCGCCGCCGTTCGCTTCCCGTGACCCGCTGTCCTCCGCCAGGGAACTCCCGACCGCTCCGGACCACATGACGTCATCGCGCGTCGGCTACCCCGACGCAATGGAGGTCGACAATTCGGCCCCTAATGTTTCTTTACGGGCGCATACACCGCATGTTGACGTGCACCCTGGACTAGTTTTGCAGGCGTTTCCTAGCTCCCCTCGGACCGGATGGCCGGGTGCGAGTGGCACAGCCTCGCCTGTTGTTAGGCTCCCCACCTCCTCGCATACGTCAACATGTGGTCCTCCCCACGGCGGGCGGAAGCCTTATCTCACGACCGTTCGCCGATTTGCGGGGGAGGAATGTGGTGTCACCGCCAGACACCACACTTGTTAGGTGGTAACTTAAATCGGCCGCGGTCCATGTAGTACATGTCGGACCCGCGTGTCGCCACTGTGATCGCAGACCTAGCGCCACCACCTAGGCAGGTCTCGTGATACGAGAGTGGACTCGGCCCCAGTTGTACGAGAACCAAGCTACCGGCCAGTTGTACGAGAACCTAGCTATCGCCCAGTGGTACGAAGCCTTTCTCTCTCATTAGCCGAGAGACACAATAGCCATCAGAAGTTAAGGGCTACGAACTAGCAAGGAGCCATTTGTATCAGTGCCTATAGCTTACGAGTAATCAAGAGAGAGATGTATTCCAAGGATAAATAAAAGTTAAGTAAAAAGCATCTACATACTTTTCGTCTTATTCATTCATAAGTTTTTATGTTCCAGACTTCACGCCCGTATGTTTATTGCCGTTCGTGCACTATCGGCCACAGCGTTAGTTTAGCTTTCTTTTGCAGCAGTCAACTCCACAGTGTCGGTCCAGCAACCGATACCACAACAGAATTAATTAAGGAAAACGAACCAAAGACGAAACAGTTAATAGCGAAACAAATAAGCACCTATTAAAGTAAATTAGGCATGGTAACTCTAGAAATAAAGGGCACAACCGATAAATTACACAAACATGTTGATGTTTTTAAAGACTGCGAAGACAGAGTCACGGGAATATATCACTGTCAGGGAACCGGAAGAAGCGTTGTTTTTAAGTAATGATGCGGGTTATGGTAGGCACATTCTTTAAAATTAAAATTTCGAAAGAAAATAAAAACTTAGCTCTAATTTAAGAAATATAGCCAGACATCAGTCGGGAAGAGCTGGTAGGATTGTTTGAGGAGAGGCAACGTCATAGTGATTCAGCAAATAGTATGAAGATGGGGGAGATTTTAATGTATGAAGATGCGCTTAAGGAAGAATAGAGGTAACGTGAATTAACATACAGATTCTGTCGTACAGCAGCGATCCCTTCGCCACCAGTGAATGTACAATCAGCTGTGCGGTTAGAAATGAATTGTCGGGATGTTGAAGAGGACGAAATTAGAAGGCAATTTTTTTCTGCTGAGAAGTACGTGCTTATTCCGCACAGTTAGCATCCCAAAATTTGGAGTGCACTGTTCCAAGACGGACTTTCCCGGTCATGGCCCTTTGTTATGAAATCTCTTTCATTTGAGTCTATCTTCAGGAATAAGCTGCCGGCACGATGAGAGTGATCACGGCAAAGTGCATGACTTATCAGGAGTTGAACGCGTTTCTACAAGTATTTTGGGGGCAAGAGATGCAGGAGCGTGTCAAACTAGGAATTTAGATAAAGGAGCCTTACGCAGGATCACAGTTTTGTAGTCCAACGAAGTATTTCAAAGAAATGGTGAAACCACACTATTTCTTAGAAGCGCTCATTGACAGAAGTGCTGATACGGATTTTCCAAACAAAATTACGTGGCAGAACTGAAAAAGGTATTACGCTTGCCAGTCGTGGCTTAAGCCATGTAGGAACATTCTTACATGTACTTGATGACCTTGGTTATGCTCGTGATATCAGAGAACCAGTGCACGTTTAACAAACGCACTACGGTCCAACGAAAAATGGACTTTGTAGAGCGAGCTGGCGAATGAGGCGTCCACCCCGTAGAAATGGCAACGCTGAAAAACAATACTCCTCGTGGTTCGTTGATGACACCCTACTGAGAAGACGAAATGCGATGATCTGGGAAGAGAGGATGTGCAAATCATTGAAATACGAAATCCAGATCCACATCATAGATGAAAGAATTAACGAGAGGTGTCACTGACTGGCATACCTGGCTCCAGAAATCAGCGCATGTACAAGGGAACGAAGATGCTATATGTTGATATCCAGGAACTTCGGCTGACACTATTAGGGGAAGATGAAGAAGAAATGAATACTGGTTACCTTGTAGTTAATATAGTGCTACACGTAGTTAATATCTGGGAAATGTGTGGATAGAGTTATTAGTGAAGAAGTACGAAATTATAAGGTGATGCACGATATTGCTGTTTCTCACGCATCTCAGTTTTTATGACATCATATCTCTGAAATGTGTGTCGTAAAGTGATACATCTTTCTAGCTACATTCTATTGCATATGTGGATACTGTCTGAAAAATTTGTTGCGAACATATTAACAAAATTAGTAATGAATTTAAACGTCATACACGATGCCGTGGTTTTTCACACATCTCAGTTGCTTATGACATCACATCTCCTGAATTATGTGTCGTACAATCGTATGATTTTGCTGGTATATTCAGTGGGATATGTGAATACTGTCTACAAAATGCGTCACGGATACTGTTATGGTAAAGAAGTAATAAATTACAACGTCATGCGTCAAGTGCTACTGCATAAACAACGAAAATGAAGTAAATGATATAATTTTATCCCTTCATCATTTTGTGGGTATTGTCAGCGACAAATAGGTTCGTTAATTTTTAAAAATATGTGTAAAAATTTGTTACAAATCATTAAGTGCGCTCATTCTTACACAGTGAATGAGTAAAGTAAGGTATTTGCACGGAGCGGGCTAAAACTCTTAAATGATGGTCTTTCAAGCTTGCGGCGTTCGATTTTTATTTGTGTAGATTACTGGTTGGAAATCTAAAGGTTTGCTGCAATTGGCTGGTGAGATTCCTAAGCTGGCGGAAATGATCAAGCTCTGGAGAGCTGTGTGATCAATAAGTATGTACTTGCTGCTGGATGATGAACAGCAGACTCTTACTACTGACTAGTCACACTGAAGGATGTCAACACACGTGAACAGAGCACGCAGTACGAGGTGAACTGAGAATCTCCAACAGTTACTGACTCTGTCTTCCGCATTCACACTGTATAAGAGGGGTAAAAATGAGCCAGCTTTGAAGTCACTGAACTGAGGGGAACGCAAGAAAAGGTAAATTAAATTTGGACTGAATCACACAATTTTAACGTTTACAGCCAGCTACTTGCTTTCATTATTCACAGGGGTTGATACATATTTTTCCGGTGTTTATTCTTTAAACCATGAACCATTGTTGCAGACATTGGTTGTTACTGCGAGATAGTTTCATCTTTTGCTTTCGTGTGTCAACCCATTTGTGCCATTGGTATATTTCAAAATTACAAATCCTATCTATTCACTTATTGAGTATTTACATACTGTAATTCAGTGGATAATTCATTTGTTTCTTGTCGTATGACCTTAAACCAAATTGTTATAATGACCACTAGTTTCCTTTGTAGTTCGATAATCCCCTTGACTTATATGTCCGTGTGTGGTATGGTAGCAGTACTTTCATGCTTAATGAGGCACCTATAATAGTTTCCTTTCAGTGTGACAGTCCTACTCTGCGACACTGATTTTTCCTTAAATTTGCATGATCGTGTGGCGAGTTTCACTTCTGTTTAAGTTATCGGGGACTGGCCTTGTAGCATATTGAGTGTATGCTAAATACTTCAACTGACACCTCAGAAAATACCAAACTCCTAGGCCACACTCGTCACACCTCGTCATTTTCCCAGTTTCTCGATGATTCTTCGCCATACGAAGTCATCCAAAAGTTTACGGCAGCCCTTGTTGTAATGAAGAATACTACCGCAGCGCATCGTAACTGCTTGCTGATGGACGAACTCAATCTTTTTCCGTTCATTCAACTGCCTCGTGTAGTGCGGCCAGACCAATTTCGAATTGTAGTAAAGCAGACCTCACGTCATGTAGCGTCCAGTATGACCATGCATGACCAGCAGACCTCTGGATACATGTTCCCGCACTTTCATTGCTTTCTACCGAGTAGTTACGTTACTTTATCTGTCTCGTCCTTATGTTTTGCAGAGAAGTGTAGTTATTATCTGTATTAATATTAACTGCAGAAAGAATAATATTCCCGCAGTAGTGGTGAATCACATGTAACTGAAAGCAATAAAATGACTCTGTATACCACTCAGATAAGACTCCCAAAAGTGCTCTGCGTCTTAACTTGGAAAATCGTTGTCAAGCTGGCGGCAATTCTCCATGGTAACAGACTACCATCGAAAGTTCGAAATGCCACGTAATGTTGCCATTAGTACAAGTGGAGATCCTGATATGACTTTGAGGCAAACGAAGTAAATAAATGCCTCTACCAAAATGCCACCACGCACACACCCCCTACAACATATGGGCTACTAGTTTAACTTAAATAGCTTTAAGACAAATCTGTGCACTTACTAATATATTAATGTGGAAAAGTAAAGGACGATAGTAATTATCTCGTGATAGGTCATTGCCAATGAACATAGCTCGTTCAAACTCGGATCATACGTAGATAGGACTTATACAGTATAGTAGAGAAGGTAACCTAAGAAAAGAAATGAAACAAAAAGAAATGACACTTCCATTCAAAGGCAATAAATTCACTGGTGTCGCAGCGATTTTTGATGGTACCCTGGACCACAGACGACACATGGTTCCTCATTTGGTATGTTATCGCTACCGTCAGCAAAGCGTGCTATGCAACGTGCTCCCAAGCTCTCCACAAGGTTGGTGAAGAGCTCTAGCGGCAGGGCGTTCAATTCTTCCACCAGAACAGTAGCTAACTTCTGGATGATCACTGCTGCATTCGAACATGCTGCAGTTCGTCTTCCCAAAGCATTCCTCACAAACTCGATGGCATTTAAGTAATGGGAATGGGCAGGCCAATCTGTTCACCAATATTATTTCATTCTAGATCCTCCGCCTGCGCTGTCTGATGCAGTTGTGCTATGTCATCCATAAAATTGAAGTCTGGACCACATGGAACCCTGTAAACACGCACATGGGGAAAGAGTAGAGTGTCAAAATAACTTTGACCGGTTAGTATACTTACGTACTGTGTTCAACGATTTGGACGTCAGTATGACCGTGCACCGTCATTCCTCCTCATACTGTAACACCCGGACCAACAAAACTATCACGTTTGACAATGTACCTGGGCGCGTTACGTATTCTCGCCTCTCGCCATATGAGGATATAAAATTAGGATTATATTAATACCTTCAGCTGCTAACGGGCGTTGATATATATCAATGGGGACAGGTGAAACTGTGTGCCCTTGCCGCGACTGGAACCCGGGATTTCCTGCTTACATGGCAGACGCTCTATCCATCTGAGCCACACTGGGCACAGAAAATAGCGCGACTGCAGGGACTATCTCGAGCACGCCTCCCGCGAGACCCACATTCTCACCTTGTATGTCCACACACTACATTCGTAGTGTCCCACCCCAACACTCTCATTGCACGTGGAAGACATTCTTACCAAGTCCCGTAAGAGTTCGGGCAATATGTATGCATGCACTACGAATGTAGTGTGTGGACATACAAGACGAGAATGTGGGTCTCGCGGGAGGCGAGCGGGAGATAGTCCCTGCAGTCGCACTATCCTACATCTACATCTACATCTACATTGATACTCCGCAAGCCACCCAACGGTGTGTGGCGGAGGGCACTTTACGTGCCACTGTCATTACCTCCCTTTCCTGTTCCAGTCGCGTATGGTTCGCGGGAAGAACGACTGTCTGAAAGCCTCTGTGCGCGCTCTAATCTCTCTAATTTTACATTCGTGATCTCCTCGGGAAGTATAAGTAGGGGGAAGCAATATATTCGATACCTCATCCAGAAACGCACCCTCTCGAAACCTGGCGAGCAAGCTACACCGCGATGCAGAGCGCCTCTCTTGCAGAGTCTGCCACTTGAGTTTATTAAACATCTCCGTAACGCTATCACGGTTACCAAATAACCCAGTGACGAAACGCGCCTCTGTGCCCTCGGTGGCTCAGGTGTAAGGGCACACATTTTCACGAGTCCCCGATCATATATACCAACGCCCGTTAGCAGCTGAAGGTATTAATATAATTCTAATTTCTTTCTAGATGGCTGCAGGTCATCAATGGTGTCTGTTCTTTCGGACATGTCCATATAAATATATGAGGTTATGTCCAGAATCTCTCCTCACACTAAATATGCCCTTATCCGAGAAGATCACACATCTTATCTCGTCGTGGTTCCAGCCCCTATGCTCTTGACATCATCGCAGTCGGCACCGCCGATATGTGCGATGTGGGGGTGTCAACTAAACTGAACAGAACACAACGTGCTGGTTGTCAGCCAATGAGACCTTCTCATGCATTCGCCGTACTGCTGCGGAACGTGAGACTGCGTGCCTTTCAGTCGTATTAAATTGTGGTTCCAATTACACTACCTTTATGATGTAGGTCCCTTCTCGCTTGTTGCACAACTTCTACTGTAGTGCACCGTGGGTGACCACATCCTCTCCTTCAGGCAGCTTGTCGGAATGTTGCCCATGCACGAGAAACAATGCTTTGAGCAATACCGAACTCCTCGGTTGCGCTCTTCAAACTTCGTCCTATTCCCAGTTTCTCGATCAGTCTACCCCTTGTGAAGTCAACCAGATGTTTTCCTCGGGCTATGACGTAATGACAAACCATAACTGCTAACTGCTTGCTGAGGGACAGAATCTTTTCCCGTTCCTTCAACTGTACAGTCAAGCTGAATTGACGCCGTCTGACATCCAATTTTCTGTGGAAGACTGGGAAACCTCTTGCAACATGCTACCATACTTTCATTCATTTCCACCGAGTAGTTCTTATGTTATATTATCTATCTCGTCCTCAATTTCTGCATAGTAGTGTAGCTATTAGTTACATTAGTATTAACTGATGATTTAATAATACTCCCCCTGGTGATGCCACAGTAGTGGCGTAACATTTACGGTTGAAAGCAAAGGACCTCAAAGTATTTTTCCCTCACTCAGATTCTCGGTAAAGACAGTCCACTTCTTAACGTTGTAAAACGTAGTAAATTTGGAGGAAATTTTCAATAATAGCAGTGTTATCATGGAAGGTTTTAAATGCAACGTAATGCTGTCATCGACAGAAATGGAGATCATGATATGACTTTGAGGCAGACAATTGAAATACGGGTTGTTGCAACGAGAATATACGTATTAGAGAGAACTATATTGTCAAAACTGTCGATCGCCGTGCCACGGCTCCTTTGTTGGAGCAACGAATACCTTCTCTAGTTTATATTCAATGCCACTAGATGTTTCTTGTATCCTGTTTGTTTATTTAGCCTCACATGCTGCAAAATGGCTACTCCACGGCAAAAATCTTTAGTGTTCTACAGTTCCAGAAGTATTATTCCGTGATTACAGAGCAAAGACTTTTCAGACTGAAGTACCAAACTGATCCTCCGGATGGAACATTCACAGATGGTATCGACAGTTTGTAAACAAAAGACTCCTGGCCGCCCACGTGCTTCACACGAAAATGTAGCAGAAATTGATACAACCTTCCCACGTAGTCCTACAAAATCATCTCATCGTATCACGGTCTTCATGTCTCCAAACAATGGAATTCTTAATAGATGAAAATACGCCATGTCACCGGACTACAGTTGTTCGTGGATGGTTTGAAGAATATTCCGGACAATTTGAGCGAATAAACCCATCGAAAATGTATGGCCTCTTCTGACGAGCTTCAGTAAGCTATTAACAGTGATTATAGTTTCACACAAGGCATCCTGTTCTGTGATGAAGCGATTTTCCAACTTAGTGGGAAAGTATACAAACAGATTTTGGGACCTGCAGAACCCACATGCATACGACGAACATGTACGAGATTCATCCAGGGTCAACGTGTTTGGTGCGATATCCTACTCATACGCTTACAGCTCATTCTTCTTTGATGGAAACACAGTTAACGGCCAGCGGTTAGCTATCTCCGAGGTTGAACGAGGACAGCTTAATTTTTCAAGAATATGGGGTACCCTCTTCAGCAGTCACGATGTGCGTGACTATCTGAATGACACTCTACCAAGCCTTTGGATTGGTCGTCAAACAGCTGGAGACTTAACACTTCATAGCTGGCTTCCACAGTCACCAGACTTGAGGCCTCGAGACTTCTTCCAGTGATGTTCCATTATGAACAACGTTTATGCACCAGCAGTGCCACAGAATCTAATAGAGGATCTGTACTCTCCTGACACCAGTAGCGTTGGGTATGCTTATTCTGAGTATGGGAGGACTTCGAAAATAGATGTGATATTCTACGTATCCCTTCCCCCACTGGCAGAGGACGTATTGTGCTGCTCTAAACTAAACATGAGAGATAGTTTAAAGTGAGATTAAAAAGGTCATGGGATGCCTCCTAATAATCTGTTGGAACTCTTTTTGCCAGGGGTTGTTCAGCACCTCCATGTGGTATCGTCTCAACAAGTCGTCGGAAGTCCTCTACAAAATATTGAGCCATACTGCCTCTATAGCCGTCCATAACTGCGGAACTATTGGCGGCGCAGGGTTTTGTGTACGAACTGACCTCTCGACTATGCCTCATAAAGGATGGATGTGACTCATTCGATCGAATTGTCCGGGATGTTCTTCAAACCAACGACGAACGACTATGGTCCGGTGACATGGTGAATTGTCATCTATTAAGAATACTTTTACTTTGGAACATGAATTCCATGAACGGTTGCAAATTATCTCCAAGTGTATGACCAGATCAGAGGGCCCCGTCCGGGTAAACACAGACCACACTGTTATGGAGCCACCATCAGCTTGCACAGTGCCTTGTTGACAACCAAAGTCTATGGCTTGGTGATCTCTGCGCCACTCTCGAACCTTACCATTAGCTCTTATCACCTGAAATCGCGAGTTATCTGGTTAGGCCACGGCTTTTCAGTAGCCTAAGGTCCAATCGATATGGTCATGACCCTCCCGGACAGGCGCTGCACGCGATGTCATGTTGTTAGCAAAGACACTTGTGTCGGCCGTCTGTTACCATAGCCCGTTAACGCCAGACGCACTATCCTAACCGATACATTCGTCGTACGTCCCACTTTGATTTATATGGTTATTTCACACAGTACCGCTTGTCTGCCGGCCGCGGTGGACGAGCGGTTCTAGGTTCTTCAGTCCGGAACCGGGCGACTGCTACGGTCGCAGGTTCGAATCCTGCCTCGGGCATGGATGTGTGTGATGTCCTTAGGTTAGTTAGGTTTAAGGAGTTCTAAGTTCTGAGGGAACTGATGACCTCAGATGTTAAGTCCCATAGCGTGCAGAGCCATTTGAACCATATGAACCGCTTGTCTGTTAGCACCGGCGATCGACGGAAACGCCGCTGCTTCCAGTCGTTAAGTGAAGGCCCTGGGCCACAGAGTTGTCGGCCGAGAGATAATGCCCGATATGTAGTATTCTTGGCACGCTATTGACACTGTGGCTCACGGAATATTGAATTCCCTAACAGTTTCCGGAGTGAAATGTACCATGCGTCTAGCTGGAACTACTATTCCGCGTTCAAAGTCCGTTAATTTCCATCCTGCGGCCTTAATAATGTCGGAAACTTTCACATGCATCATCTGCCTACAAATGACAGTTCCGCCAAAAAATTGGCCTTTTATACTTCGTGTAAGCGATACTATCGCCACTTGTATACGTGCATATCGGTTTCCCATGACTTTTCATCTCAGTGTGTGTCTCCCATTTTCACAATATATATAAATGACGTAGTAGATAGTGTCGGAAGCACCATGCAGCTTTTCGCGGATGATGCTGTAGTACACAGAGAAGTTGCAGCATTAGAAAATTGCAGCTAAATGCAGGAAGATCTGCAGCGGATAGACACTTGGTGAAGGGAGTGGCAAGTGACCCTTAACATAGACAAATGTAATGTATTGCGAATACATAGAAAGAAGGATCCTTTATTATATGATTATATGACAGCGGAACAAACACTGGTAGCAGTTACTTCTGTGAAATATCTAGGAGTATGCGTAAGGAACGATTTGAAATGGAATGATCATATACAATTAATTGTTGGTAAGGCGGGTGCCAGGTTGAGATTGAGGAGAGTCCTTAGAAAATGTAGTCCATCAACAAAGGAGGTGGCCTACAAAACACTCGTTCGATCTATACTCGAGTATTCCTCATCAGTGTAGGATCCGTACCAGGTCAGGTTGACAGAGGAGATAGAGAAGATCCAAAGAAGAGTGGTGTGTTTCGTCACAGGGTTATTTGATAAGCGTGATAGCGTTACGGAGATGTTTAGCAAACTCAAGTGGAAGACTCTGCAAGAGAGGCGCTCTGCATCGCGGTGTAGTTTGCTATCCAGGTTTCGAGAGTGGGTGCGTTTCTGGATGAGGTATCGAATATATGGCTTCCCCCTACTTATACCTCCCGAGGAGATCACGAATGTAAAATTAGAGAGATTCGAGCTCGTACAGAGGCTTTCCGGCAGTCGTTCTTCAAATGGTTCAAATGGCTCTGAGAACTATGGGACTTAACATCTGAGGTCATCAGTCCCCTAGAACTTAGAACTACTTAAACCTAACTAACCTAAGGACATCACACACATCCATGCCCGAGGCAGGATTCGAACCTGCGACCGTAGCGGTCGCGCTGTTCCAGACGGAGGCGCCTAGAACCGCTCGGCCACTCTGGCCGGCAGTCGTTCTTCCCGCGAACCATACGCGACTGGAACAGGAAAGGGAGGTAATGACAGTGGCACGCTAACTGCCCTCAGCCAGTATAAATGCGGAGTATAAATGTAGATGTAGATCTAATACATACATGCGTTCGATATAAATGGTTCAAATGGCTCTGAGGACTATGGGACTTAACATCTGAGGTCATCAGTCCCCTAGAACTTGTTGTTGTTGTTGTGGTCTTCAGTCCTGAGACTGGTTTGATGCAGCGCTCCATGCTACTCTGTCCTGTGCAAGCTTCTACATCTCCCAGTACCTACTGCAGCCTACATCCTTCTGAATCTGCTTAGTGTATTCATCTCTTGGTTTCGCTCTAAGATTTTTACCCTCCACGCTGCCGTCCAATACTAAATTGGCGATCCCTTGATGCCTCAGAACATGTCCTACCAACCGATCCCTTCTTCTAGTCAAGTTGTGCCACAAGCTCCTCTTCTCCCCAATTCTATTCAATACCTCTTCATTAGTTACGTGATCTACCCATCTAATCTTCAGCATTCTTCTGCAGCACCACATTTCAAAAGCTTCTATTCTCTTCTTGTCTTAACTATTTATCGTCCACGTTTCACATCCATACATGACTACACTGCATACAAATCCTTTCAGAAACCACTTCCTGACATTTAAATCTATACTCGATTTTAACAAATTTTTCTGCTTCATAAACGCTTTCCTTGCCATTGCCAGTCTACACTTGATATCCTCTCTACTTCGACCATCATAAGTTATTTTGCTCCCCAAATAGCAAAACTCCTTTACTACTTTGAGTGTCTCATTTCCTAATCTAATTCCCTCAGCATCACCCGACTTAGTGCGTCTGTATTCCATTATCCTCGTTTTGCTTTTGTTGATGTTCATCTTATGCCCTCCCTTCTTGACACTGGCCATTCCGTTCAACTGCTCTTCCAAGTCCTTTGTTTTCTCTGACAGAATTACAATTTCATCAGCGAGCCTCAAAGTTTTTATTTCTTCCCCATAGATTTTAATACCTACAGCGAACTTTTATTTTGTTTCCTTTACTGTTTGCTCAATATACAGATTGAATAGCACCGAGGAGAGGCTACAACCCCGTCTCACTCCCCTCCCAACCAATGCTTCCCTTTCATGTCCCTCGACTCTTATAACTGCCATCTGGTTTCTGTACAAATTGTAAATAGCCTTTCACTCCCTATTTTTTACCCTTGCCACCTTCAGAATTTGAAAGAGAATATTCCAAACAACATTGTCAAAAGCTTTTTCTAAGTCTACAAATGCTAGAAACGTAAGTTTGCCTTTCCTTAATCTTTCTTGTAAGATAAGCCGTAGGGTCAGTATTGCCTCACGTGTTCCAACATTTCCCTAGAAACAACAGTTCCCTATAACTTATAAATACTTAAACCTAACTAACCTAAGGATATCACAGACATCCAGGATTCGCAACTGCGACCGGAGCAGTCGTGTGGTTCTGGAATGAAGCGCCTAGAACCCCTCGGCCACCGTGGCCGACCTATATAAATATATTAATTTTGGAACACCCTGTAAATAGCTATACAAAGAGATCACCCACCCATGTCCGTGCGTTTAATTTCAACAGGTGTAAGGCAAATATGTCCAATTCATACAATGAGCAAATACCTAATTCGTTGTGTGGTAGCACCAAAGTGCTATCATAATGGACTAGTGACGCCCAGTGAGAAGGCGAGCGGGTGCTGTGGCGCCTAATGGGACCGGACGCTGGTGGCGGGGCTTTGGCACAGTGTGATGACGCCGGCGCGTCCAATCTGCAGCTGGCGTCGCAAAACGAGGCGCCGCGCGCCGGTCATCGATCGCCGCTGCCGGAAGCGGTTGCCCGATGCACACCCGCGCCAACGCAGCCCTCCCCAGCACCCCTGCCCCCACCCCCACCCCTACCCTTACCCTCACACACGCCGCCTCGCCACCGGGCCTATGATGAGATCTACCCTATGACAAGCAATTATTTTATTCTCGACGTCTGGCCTCTTCGGCGTCCTACTTTCGACGCCTGCGGCCTCGGGAGAGGTGACGCAGAGACCCTTCACCGCTTCTGCCGCATGGAATCTGGGCGGGTGGTGGTGGTTAGTGTTTAACGTCCCGTCGACAGCGAGGTCATTAGAGACGGAGCGCAAGCTCGGGTTAAGGATTCGGAAGGAAATCGGCCGTGCCCTTTCAAAGGAACCATCCCGGAATTTGCCTGAAACGATTTAGGGAAACCACGGAAAACCTAAATCAGGATGGCTGGAGACGGGATTGAACCGTCGTCCTCCCGAATTCGAGTCCAGTGTGCTAACCACTGCGCCATCTCGCTCGGTATGGAATCTGGGCTGTTCAATTCAGAATGCTGGTCAGTGGCGTGTACTGAACTTTTCGTTAAGGTAACCGGTTACAAAACAAGAAAATGCCGTTTATGAATGTGAAACTCTCTTATACGTAATGAAGCTCCGTCTTCGATGAATTCAGGTTCAGGCACCAGATGCCACTCTAAATCCTGTTCCATAGATAATGAACGTAATGTCCCGAGTGACTGGAAAAAAAGCGCAGGTGACGCCTGTATACAAGAATGGTAGAAGGACGGATCCTCAAAATTACAGACCAATATCCTTAACATCGGTTTGTTGCAGGATTCTCGAGCATATTCTCAGTTCGAATATAATGAATTTCCTTGAGACAGAGAAGTTGCTATCCATGCATCAGCACGGCTTTAGAAAACAGCGCTCCTGCGAAACGCAACTCGCCCTTCTTTCACATGATATCTTGCGAACCATGGTTGAAGGGTATCAGACGGATGCCATATTCCTTGACTTCCGGAAAGCGTATGACACGGTGCCACACTGCAGACTCCTAAGATACGAGCATATGGGATCGGTTCCCAAATATGTCAGTGATTCGAAGACTTCTTAAGTAATAGAACCCAGTAAGTTCTCCTCGATGGTGAGTGTTGAGTGTTCATCGGAGATGAGGGTAGCATCTGGAGTGCCCCAGGGAAGTGTGGTAGGTCCGCTGTTGTTTTCTGTCTACATAAATGATCTTTTGGATAGGGTGGAAAGCAATGTGCAGCTGTTTGCTGATGATGCTGTGGTGTACGGGAAGGTGTCGTCGTTGAGTGACTGTAGGAGGATACAAGATGACTTGGACAGGATTTGTGATTGCTGTAAAGAATGTATGCTAACTCTAAATAGAGATAAATGTAAATTAATGGACATCAACAGGAAAAAGAATCGCGTAATGTTTGAATACTCCATTAGTAGTGTAGTACTTGACGCAGCCACGTCGATTAAATATTTGGGCGTAACATTGCAGAGCGATATGAAGTGTGACAAGCATGTAATGGCAGTTGTGGGGTAGGCGGATAGTCGTCTTCGGTTCATTGGTATAATTTTGGGAAGATGTGGTTCATCTGTAAACGAGACCGCTCATAAAACACTAACACGACCTATTCTTGAGTACTGCTCTCGCGTTTCGGATCCGTATCAGGTCGGATTGAGGGAGGACATAGAAGCAATTCAGAGGCGGGCGGCTAGAATTGTTACTGGTAGGTTCGATCATCACGCGAGTGTTACAGAAATGCTTCAGGAACTCGGGTGGGAGTCTCTAGAGGAAAGGAGGCGTTCTTTTCGTGAATGTCTACTGAGGAAATATAGAGAACCAGCATTTGAGGCTGACTGCAGTACAATTCTACTGCCACCAACTTATATTTCGCGTAAAGGCCACAAAGATAAGAGAGATCAGGGCTCATACAAAGGCATGCAGGCTGTCATTTTTCCCTCGTTCTGTTTGGGAGTGCAACAGGGAGAGATGCTAGTTGTGGTACGAGGTACCCTCCGCCACGCACCGTATGGTGGATTGCGGAGTATGTATGTAGATGTAGATATAGAAGCTGAGTTCGCTAGCCGCTCTTGAGTTTTTCAACTACGAGGGCGTTCTCGAGAGTTGTGCCTCCGAATTTTTTTATGTGAAAACTCTTTGAACTTTTTAAATTAAACGAACCCAATTAACAATATACACCATCGTTCCGTCATGCTAACATATTAATTTCTCAACATAGTAACCCCGGTGACGACACATTTCTCACAATGAGAGACTAATTTGTTTATACCGTCACTGACTTCATTGACGCAGCCCCAACTTCACTTTTAATTCTACCGCTTCTTCACTATCAAAGTGAAGTCGTCGAAGGTGTTCTTTAAATTTTGGAAGCAAATGAAAATCGGTTGGGGTAAGCCGGGACTTTAAGGAGAATGATCGACGACTATGAATCGAAGGCGTCGGAGAGTTGCAGATGTGACAGCGCTTGTGTGTGATTCGTATGAGGTCTGGCACTCTCGTACTGGAGGTTGGGATGTGTGGGCGAAATCTTCGAAAATCGCTTACAGCACGCTGTTTCTCGCACGCCAACATAGCTACGATCCACACCGCCATGTAACACTCTACGATTCGGGGACATCTAGCGGCAGAGAGCTACAAATGTCTAGACGAGATTAAAGATGTAGAATTTTAATAACGTTAGTTTTGCTTAAGAAGCTTCAAGATATAAATAACTGGGAGGCATTAGTTTTCTGCACGCCCTCGTATGTACCCTTCTCTCAACTGAGGCCCTGGTTGCAGGCAAAAGTACAACAACAGTTTCTCTGTCTGGCCTCGGCGCACTAATCTCGACCGCCCGACCGTCTTCTCATCCTCTGCCAATGGCGCCATTTGAAGCAGTATGGAAGGTTCTGGAGCCCGCGCGCCGCTCTCCTGGCGTTGTAGGCTTTCCGGGCCTTGTCAAAGACATTCATGAATTTGCTCCTGGAATGGGAAATTGCTCCTGAAAGGCGAAAGACCAATCACATGAGGATACAAAAAGCATCGGAGAACACTTCATTAAAGAAACGCAATTTTTATCCACAATACGTAGCCTGTAGTTGAAAGCGGGTCGTGATGACTCACCATTGACAAAATATTCTGGACCACTGCAACATTAAGACCCTCCGGTGGGTACTGAAAAGAGGGAGGTGACCATGAGAAAAGGATTCAACAATCAACGGAAGAGCAACGTTCTACGGGTCAGAAGTGGAATGACGGAAGCTCGAACGTTGTAGGGAAGCTGAAAAATCTGAAAAAAGAGAACTACTAAGGATGAATAAACTAGATGTAGTTCGGGTCACTGAAAAGACAAGGGTTTCTGGTCATACGAATATAGGGAAGGATCAACATCAGCAGAAAATAATATAACTTGAGTAGAAGTCCTCAGGAATAGGAAGGTAGGGCAGATAGTTATTGTGAACAGTTCATTGATACTATTATTCTCACCAGAGTCGACTACAAACCAACAACGACAACGATGGTTCAGGAATACGTGCTGAAGTTGCAAGCAGAAGATGAAGAAATGGAGAAAGTATATGAGGACGCTAAACGAGTAATTCAATATGTAAAGTAAGATGAAAATGTAATAGGCATTGGGGATTGGAATGCGGTTGTAGGAAAAGGGGTAGACGAAGGATTAACGGAGGAATACGGGTTTGGTTTTAGGAACAAGGGAGGAGAAAGAGTAATTAAGTTCTGCTATAAACTTCAGTTAGTTATAGCAAATACTGTGTTTAAAAATTTCAAGAGGTGGTAGTAGACTGGGAAAAGGCCGGGAGATACAGAGAGATTTCAATTACATTACGTCATAGTCAAGCAGAGTTTCCGAAATCAAATAATGGATTGTGTGGTGAACCTAGGAGCACATACAGAGTCGTATAACAGTTTAGTAACAATGAACACTAAATTGAAATTGATGACAATAGTCAGGAAGAATCAATGTGTAAAGAAATGGGATACGGAACTATTAAGGGAAGAAGAAACTTGCTTGAACTTCTCTAAGGCTATAATGAACAGTTCAGTTGGTACTTCAGTTGAAGGAGATTGGTCGTGTCTGAAAATGTGCTCGGATTTATGACAGAGTAAGACAGAGATGTAGTCTTTCTCCCTACTACTCCATCTGTACATGGAACAAGCAATAATGGAAATAAAAGTTTCAATATTGGAATTAAAATTCGAGGTGAAAGAACATCAATAAGACGATTCGCTGATGACACTGGCATCATCAGTGAAAGTGAAGAGGAATTAAATAATATGCTGAATGGAATCAACAGTCTAATGAGTGTGGACTGAGACTAAATCGGAGGAAGACCAAAGTAATGACTAGTAGCATAAAAGAGAACAGCGAGAAACTTAGTATCAGGATTGACGGTCACGAACTAGATGAAGTTAATGATTTCTACTACGTAGGCAGCAAAATGAGCTGTGACGGACGGAGCAAAGAGGACATCAAAAGCAGACTAGCACTGGCAAAAAGGACTTTCCTGGCCGAGAGAAGTCTACTATGATAGCAAAAACCGGAACAGAAGAGAATCACATCATTTCAGATGTGATGCTAGGGACTAATTTTGAAAATTAGGTGGACTTTTATAGTAAGGAATGAAGAGCGTCTCCGCAGAATCGGCAAAGGAAGAAATATATGAAAAACACTGACACAAAGAAGCGACATAATGATAGAACATCTATTAAGGCGTCAGGGATTAACTACCAGGAAGCTGTAGAAGGTAAAAAATGTAGAGGAAGACTGAAAATGGAATACATCCAGTAGATAATTAAGGATATAGGTTGCAATTGCTACTCTGAGATGAAAGGGATGGCACTGGAAAACAATTCGTGAAGGGCCGCACCAAACCAGTTAAAAGACTGATGAGTGAATTTTTTTTTTATTGATCAAAATTATGTTCTTTTAAAATTTCCAAATATAACAGAGATTCGCAGTTGTTAAATCTGTCTTTAAACTACTCCACCACTGCGTTGAAAATTTCGGAGTTGATTATTCTGCAGCTGATTTTCAAATTGACTGCAGCATCCTACGAAGTTTAGATATTTGCTTATCCGTATGTTCACTATAAATCATTTTTCCCCAGTTTTTTTTAACTATTACGTTTTTTCTCCAACATATTTTTGAATCCATTAGTTTTTTCTTACATAGCAGCCGATATCATAAGCTTTGGCTTTCGATACATTAAACGATATGCCAGTGAGAGGGAAAATATCTGCAAATGTATGTGGAATGAAACATCATTTCAGATCGGTCAACGTTATTTCAAATCCACGAGCGAATATCTAGGAGAAATGAAATGGGTTTGCTGCGACTTTCACATAAGAGTTTAAATCAGACGAGACGCAGAACTTCACCGCTGTCAGATGCTTTAGGCAAGTACTGCTTTACGTCTTCATCTAGAGCCCTGACTTGGAACGGATAGTTGATACAATTAGAGGTAGCACTACATTCATGATGAAACAGCGAATGAACATTGCAGTAGGAAAATTGCTTTTGCTCCATTCAAATATCCAACCAAAATTCCGTCACATGAATGTGTGGTTTCTTTTCTTTCTGACATGTCAGAAGGAACAGACATCACCTGGAATCTACATCTGTGATACATATTATGTAAATTGGACGAGGGTGGGGGGACAGGGGGAGTTACTTCCATGCACTTATAGTCGAGCATTAGATGTATCAAAAATGACATAGTACCACAGCAGTTCTATCATGACAACTCTTCACGAATTTGAAAAAGTTTTCTGGACTTGACCATCAGCTGTGACCTAGCGAGATACTGACAAGATCTACAAGAAGTTGTTCACACCCCTTCTTTCGTACACAATAAATGAGATAAAATTCTAATTTCTTTATCCTTTCTTCTTTTATACAAGAGAGCTTTTGCAACTGAAGGAATTAAGTCACTCTCTATTAGATTTGACACCAGATCTAAACCCGTAAAATAGTGTAAATCATGTTTCAATTTTCCGTGTAAGTTACTGACGATATGTACTAGCTTTCGATGCTTCATTTAGATGGATGTCTACCGTACTATGTGGTTACATGAATGCGTGGTGTCTGTCCTTTTGGGCATGGTCGAAGGAGCAGACGCCACCCGGAATTCGCAGCTGTGGCATTTCATGTAATTTGATAGTGAAAGGGGAAGAAAGGAAAGGAGAGGGAAGGAACTATTGACGTCAGCTGCTTCGGGTCTTTAAGCGGAATCAGCAAAGACTAGTGA
Organism: Schistocerca piceifrons; assembly: GCF_021461385.2. NCBI lineage: Eukaryota > Metazoa > Arthropoda > Insecta > Orthoptera > Acrididae > Schistocerca > Schistocerca piceifrons. The sequence continues at coordinate 254,362,902 of NC_060141.1, read as the reverse complement.
AAATGTGTACCAGACCGAGATTCTAATCCGGCATCTTCTACTATCGAAGCAGTTGCGTTAACCACTGCACCACTCAGACGTAACGATAATCGCGATCCATATTCCTAGCACCTTCTATCCACAGTCACTGTCCGTGTCCCCCATGCTCGCTACTTTGATATTCGTGCAGGAGGCCTAACGTAAATGTGCAGCCACACTGAAGGTGGTGGATCCACGGCCCATAGAGGCGAATCCGTCACATGAATGTGTGGTTTCTTTTCTTTCTGACATGTCAGAAGGAACAGACATCACCTGGAATCTACAGCTGTGATACCTATTATGTAAATTGGACGAGGGTGGGGGGACAGGGGGAGAAACGAAAGGAAAGAGAAGGAACTATTGATATCAGTTGCTTTAGGGCTTTATAAGACTAACAAAAATGTGTGCCGGCCCGAGATTCGAAACCAGAATCACCTGCTTACTAGACAGTTGCGTGCAACGCTGCAGCACCCATACTTTGCGTTTATCGCAACTGCGTGGACTATGTCGGTATGCCATCTGTCCGATCCACATCTGCACCTAGTACCACCTGTCAGCATCCCCTGTCAATGTCCTTTATGAATCTTCCTGGCAGATTAAAACTGTGTGCCGGACCGAGAATCGAACTCTTGAGATTTGCCTTTACTTCTTCCAGTATCTCGTCTTGGTCCGTCATACAGTTTTAGTCTGCCAGGAAGTTTCATATCTGCGCACACTCCGCTGCAGAGTGTAAATCTCATTCAGGAAACATCCCCTAGGCTGTGGCTAAGCCATGTCTCCGTAATATCCTTTCTTTCAGCAGTGCCAGTTCTGCAACGTTCGCAGGAGAGCTTCTGTAAAGTTTGGAAGGTAATATACGAGATACTGGCAAAAGTAAAGCTGTGAGGACGGGGCGTGAGCCGTGTTTGGGTAGCTCATATGGTAGAGCATTTGCCCGAGAAAGGCAAAGGTCCCGAGTTGGAGTATCGGTTCGGCACACAGTTATGATCTGCCAAGAAAGTTTTATATCTGTGCACACTCCGCTGCAGAGTGAAAATCTCATTCTGGAAATTTCCTTTATGCTTGATCCTTTGAGATGCCGGCAGGAGTTCGAACGCAGTTGGACATCAGCACTGAAGGTGTTGGATTCACCACCCATCGAGGTGGATCAGTTGGATGAACGCGTGGTGTCTGTTCATTCGGACGTTTGTATAATTTTGACACATGTGTATCGATCTCTCTGCTCGGTTAACACGGCGTAAGAGCACGGAATAAGGGTTGTGGCCCGCCAAGATTGGAATATTGTTTCGACTGTGGTACAGGGCTCACCTCAAGCACTCCATGATGTTGAGAGAGAGTAAATAAACGTGACATCTCTTGTCAATGGTTTCAGAAATGTTCTACCCAGTATTGACCCGCAAAAGTTTACGTTAACTCAATACAAATTAAGGACTTCGCTCTGCGACAGCAAAAAAGAGCAAATGTCAGCATTTTAGAGAACATTAAGCTGGAATAAGACGCCTTTCCTACGAGAAAAGAATTTCAGTGAAATTTCGGTTCAGGCTAATTCGATAGTGTGAAACACACCTTCCTTTATTCACACTAAGTCGCCCTGTTGATCACTGCAGATGAACTGATATATATCGTCTTTCTTTGACAGCTTGGACCGTGTAATAACGAAGGTACGGTCCTACTAGAGTATATTTAAAGAAGGCAGATTGGACTTCTTTTTGAGTAATAGAACCTAGCACGCTACACTCAATGGAGGATGACTAAATAAATTAAAATGCTAGTTTCTCACTCACCTGAATGATTTGATTTTGCCCCCCCCCCCCCCCCCCCCCCCATGAATTCCTCTCCTATGCTTATGTCTTCATCTCAAGTAGCATCCAACGACCTGAGTTGTTTGTGGGATATATTCCAGTACCTGTCTTCCGTTACACTTTTCTCCGTCCACAGCTCTGTCTAGTACCATACAAATTATTCCATGATGCCTTAACATATATCCTATTATTCTGTTCATGTTTCTTGTCAGTATTTCCTTTCAATGCTGATTCTGCGGAGAACCTCGTCTGTTCTAGTCTTTGCAAGGATAGTGCATGGCATATGTAAAGGCAGTCGTAAGGAAAATAATGTGACGCGTTTCGATTACTGCTGCAGAGTTTTGAGTTCCTATCAAATGCGAATAACAGCAGATACAGAAAAAATTCAGAGATTCGCTGCAATAATGAAACTGGCCTGTATTAAATTTTAAACTTCTGGCTGGTTTGATACTCTCGTCCGCCTTTTCTTTAGGCTAATCTTTTAATCTTTACGTAGCAGCTATTCCCAGTAACCAGTTCAACATAGTCTGAATTTCCTAGACTTTGACTGCCTCTAACAGTTTTGCCTTATAGCACCCTTCGTGAATCCCGTATAATGACGTGAGCAGACGTAAACTTAAAGTAATCTCTTCTATTCCATATCGGTATCTAATAGTTGGATAGCTTTTGTCATGAAGAAAGCATTCTTTGACTGCGGCTCTCTACTTCTGGTATCTCCTTTCCTCGTTCGTTCTTTGTAATCTTACTTTCTAGATAGGAGAATCATTCCTGTTGCACTATTGTGTCGTTCCCAATTTTCATATGAAGTAAGTAATTATTCTGCTTTTTAGCAGTCTTCATCATCTTCATCTTTCCTTTGGTAATCCTGAAGCCTAATTCTATGCTACATATACTCTCTATTCCTTACAAAAAGTACTTCGGCCACTGGGGCTACGTCGTCTGCAGAAATTAGCGTTACAATCTCCTCCACTTGCATATTCATTCCTCCTCCAAACTTTTCTTCCACTTAATTTATGCTGCTAATCATTTCCTTGCTCTTTCTTCGGTTTCCTCTAAGTCCATATTCTGTGCTACTAAGAATGTTCATTCAGTAAAACAGATTATTAAATTCTTTTTAATTTTCACTTAGAATATGAATCTCACCAGTGAATCTTATCATTGATATCCTCTGTATTTCAGTGCCATTGGTGTACATTTCTTTTAGTTCCGTCAATTCTTCTTTGGCATACAGATTATACGTTGTGGGCGAAAGTCTCTCTCCCTGTCTTATACACTTCTTAATCTGAATAATTCGTTCTTGGTCTTCCATTATTATTGTCCCCTTCTTGGTTTTTGTACATATCGTATATTACGGGTCTTTCCCCATAGCTTCCTGATGTTCTTCGCTGAATTTCGAAAATTTTGTACCCTTTAGATTGTCAGACACTTGCGAGGTGCCGGGGCTAGCAGTGTATTTAACACTAAATTCTTCTAGAATCTACATATGTAAATGATGCTCTAAGCGCCCCCCTATTCTGACTCCGACTTTTGCTGTTGCACATGGATTAAAAAGATACGCGAACTGACTGTAATCAACCCTGCAAGTGGAGTAGAAAAGAGTTTGGCACCTGCAATAATTAATTTGAATAATAAGTTAAATAAAGGAAGGTTTCATTAACGTAATGAGAAATGATGGGGTTGCTCTACCGATTAACAGAATGAAAGTTCTGTCCAAAATAACAATATGATTTATTAAGACTAAACACAAAATAATAAACAAAAACACATGAAACATTTACAATACATCAAAATTGGCTCAAATTGGATACTCAAATAACGCTGTGAAGGTGAAGTTGTCCCTAAACTAGATTGTGACGTTTATGACGAAGTGGTATGTGGAGCCAATTCCTCGCAACTCAAATCTTAAGAGAGACACATAGCTAACCCAACATTAATTGCTGCTACATTAGTGAGAGCTCAGACAATGAACACCCAAGATAGAACAAAGTTAGAAAAGACGAACAGGCACGCTCTGCTGAGCTCTGATTATCGCCTAGCAAAAATGCCTGCTTTGCCGGTCCTGCGGACGTACATTACCAAGCTGTCTTCTTAGCTGCAAGGACACGATCTAGCGTACTGGAAGCGATGGCTGGTTGCTTCGACGTCCCGTCGTGGTGATGATAATGTCGCGAGTATAGCCCGAAAAAAATTGTCCTGGTCTGGTTGTTCCAGACTAAAGACTTCCTATCAATACAAATGCGCCTCTAAGGGAGACGAAGAAGGCCCGCCACACAATCACTGATGGTACAGTGATTGATTTTCACAAGCGAAGTCACACAGTAACTCAGATACAGTCAACTTTAGCCAAAACTGCCCAAGACAGACAACATAGGCCGCTTGTACGCAGAACGCTCAATTGCCAACTGTACTCGGAAAGTTACGTTGAAGTCGAAACTTCAGCAACTTCGTTAAACAGTTACAATCAAATAAAAGTATATTAGGCAGCCAACGGAAGGCAGGCTGTCCAGAGCAGCGAGAGCTCAGTGTTGTAACCTACTCCGACTGAAAGGCGAGAGCCGACCACTACAAGAGTATCCGTACAAACCGAACACAGAACATTCCCGCCCCCACGACAGTGGCCGTGCTTAAACGTTCCAATCAGCAACTCGAAAACCGACGGAAGCACTACCATTCCACCAATGGAGATTCTTGGCGCCAATTTCTGCGCTGATTTTGCTACATCACGGAGCTATGCCCCGAGCAAGCCTATCACAGTTACGATTTTGCAGAAAGTGCGGGAATTTGCCCGCCTCAACTGCCTGGGTACACAAGTCATTCCCACGCCTCGCTGGTAGCCCGCCAGAAAGTGTTTCTGCGAAGTAACGGAACCTCTAGCCCAGCCGCAACTTCAGGCCCCGGGCGAGGGTGTCTCAGCCGCTATTCTCCAATGTCAGCGTCTGGAAAGCATTCACTCGACTCCCTCACACCCGTCGGCTTATCCTTTCAAGATCAGCCATGCCCGCCTGTCACCGGACCACCCGGGTGACGAGGGACGCTGCGTGGGAAGTCCGCGTGTGAAGGAATAGCAACTTTTCACCACATGCAATTAGACGGGAAAATCGTAAGATAGAAATATGAGAGGGGGCTCATGCCACCTGTCACACTTTGTATCGGTGACCAAATCCAGTGACGTGTCGTGATATTTCTACAGCCTTGCTTCAAGCACAATCTCACAAATGCCACTATAATGTCCTTACCTTTCCGCAAGCCTTCTCTTTCATTTCATCTGTCCAATATTCTCGCCAGTCTTTCCATGCATGAGACATCACTGTGTGATAGTCTTGCTGTTATCTGGTCTTGCTATCTTCGAGGTTGTGTGGAAAATATTTTCTGAAGCATCGATTATAGCAATCAAATTGACAGATTCTACTAATCAACTTGAATACACATTTGATTACCACTTACCCCAATGACTAATGATTTTAGAAATTCAGAAGGAAGGTTACCTGTCCATTGCACCTTATTTTGTCACAAGTCTTCCGAAGCTCTCTTAAGCTCTGACTCTGATGCTGGATCCTCTACATCTTTCATACTGAATCCCATTTCTCTCGGTATCACACCCTGAGGAAACTGCTCCCCCTCATAGAGGCATTCACTGTACTTTTTCCACCTGTCCGCTAGGTCCTCGGCATTTGACAACGGAATTTTCACTGCCTTAACTGTCGTGTACAAGTTGATACTGCTTTTAGGGTTAATTTGATACTATTTGGGGGTCAAGTTAATGCACTTAAGGGGGCATGTTGACACATGTTAGGAGCAGAATAATGTAGTCTGGGGGAAATCTTATACAGTTTGTGGGGCAAGTTGATACAGTTTGAAAGACAGTTTGATAAAGTTTGAGGACAGTTTGATACAGTTATGGGAAAGTTGATACAGTGGTGATAGCTATCTGTTACAGTTTGAGGATAAATTGAGAAAGTTGAGGGCAAACTGGTAAAATGATAAAATTTGATGGGCAAGTTAACACAGTGTTGGCGGGGGGGGGGGGGGGGGGGGGGCAGGAGGAGGAAGTTTGTAGCATTGCTGCAGGATTGTGGATAAGTGCGAACTGAAAACAGTGAACATTGAACATCATATTGTAAGCGATGACCATTGGATGGTAAATGGCGAAAGGTGACAGTAAAGTGTGAGTAATAAATGGTCGACAGTAAATGGTAAATGGTAAACAGAAAATGGTACAGTATACCCTTAATCACTTACTCATTACCCATCACCTGTTAACCCTTACATATGGCCCATTAACCATTACCCATTACAATTACCTGTTGTCCCTTATGCAGAAAACTGTATAACTGTAATTATAACAACAGTAAGAAATTGACCCCAAAACTGTAACAACTGCAACAATTAACTCAAGTTACAGCAAAACGCGTAAACTGTACTATAGTAACAACTGGAAAAAATGGTAGGTAGGAAATGGCAAACGATAAACAATAAATGGTGAGGTACATCCGTTACCCATTACACACACTGCCCATTAGCCAAACACTTGTACCAGCTGTAACAAAATGGTAAATGGCAACTGGAAAACATCGAATAGTAGACAATGAACGACAATGGTGAATGGCAAACGATGACTGATACATCCTGATCAGTAAATAAAGAATTGTAAATAGAAAATGGTAAGCAGCTAACAGTATGCGGTACAGTACACACATTACCCATTACCTGTTACCAGTTATGTGTTTCTAAAAAAAATGTAACAACTGTATCAATATGCCCATTAAGTGTTTCAACTTTCTCCTCAAACTGAATCAAATTGCCCCCCAAACTGTATCAATTTACCCAAAAGCTGTATTAGCTTGCTCCACTAACTCTATCGACTTGCCCCAAAAATTTGGGGTCTTGCTACCTAAACGGTTACACATTACCCTAAAACAGTAGAAGTTTAAAAACTGTAATATATTGCCTCACAACTGTAACAAAATTCCTGAAAGTTGTATCAAATACCCTCCAAAATTCTAAGAAATCACCTCCCTACAGCGATTCCTTATCATCTCAATACTTTATCAAGTTGCCCCCCCCCCCCCACACATGCACACAATTTGGTTACATATGTTTGGCTGTGAACATTGGGAGAAACTGTGGAATTAAGTCACAATCTTTCCTACACAGTGCAGTCAAGTTTCGGACCTCCCTACCTCATAAAAACGTAAGGTGATACCAGGAATCGAATCCAGGTCCTTCAAATCGAAGACTGTGATGCTAAGCATTCAGCTACGGAGGTAGCAGTTTTTATTTTGTGAGCAAAGCTAAGATGATGAATAAAATCAACACTCCCTCTTTCTCCCTGTCTCTCTCAACCTCCCTCTCTACCTCCCTCCCTCTCTCTCTATCTCTCTGTAATGTTTTCTTTAATTAGGTAACAACATAATTATTAGATAGCAAATGAAAGTCTATAATGTTTAATTCAATGAGGTAATAACATTATGATATATCAGGAATACAGGTTTCCACTGTGTAACTTCAGAGGATGACAACACTTACGACTGCAAGAGAAGTTAATGATACAGGATACTTATAAATGGTGGAAAAATGGAATTTTTTTTATGACTTTACTAAGTTCTACAGTTTTTTTCTTGATTACGTTGATATATACATTTTAGGGTCTCAAAAGAAAAATGACCCATATATACAAAATTTTAAGGTTACCGTTCTGTATGCCGCCACACCCACTTTATTTCTGTTATAGAAACCATTATTATTTCGAAACGAACGGTGAACTTCCTGTTTCCAACAATTATACGTATGACACATTGTATATGTTGGTAACAGTGCAGGTTTCTAGTGTCTGTAAATGATTATCTTTGCTAGTACTTACTTTTGTGTCACTGAAGCAGTTTGTTCACGTGTTACTGAATGGTTGTTGCCCAAGTGCTACATATATTTGTGGTAGTTCATATCCTTTGGTCTGCAATAAATATGAACTATGCCATACGCCAAGAAATTTAATAAAAGAAAATTCCGTGGTAACCAATTCACAAACAAAACACGTCACACTCTTGAAACTAATCTACGTATCAGTTCTTCAAGGAAGAAACTCCCACACCTACGGGTGATTCAAATTTTTTGTGTTAACAATGACAATGTTTGTAGCGGTTTTGTTTTTCTTGATGTGGCCATCTCATCTTCTTAGATAAAGGAAGTAGCGAAGTGTAAACAATGTGATGGTGTACGCTGTCTAGAAATAATTGAACGAAAATGTAGCAGGAAGGTTTTAGCGTCCAAATTAGTTGTTCTGTGTAGATCCTGCAATAAATCTTCCTCGAAATTGACTTCAGATATTGTACATAATTCATATGATTTGAATCTGAAGTTAGTGTATGAAATGCATGTAATAGGAAGAGGAAAAACTGCTGTTCAAACGTTTTGTGGTTTGATGGACCTTCCTTCTCCTCCTAGTAGGTACAGCAAGTACATAAAGATACTTTTAGGTGCCTTGACGGTTGTGTCTAAAGCATCTATGAAACGTCCAGTAGAAAAAACTGTAAATATTAGTGGAACCATGGACATAACTGTTACACTTGATGGGACATGGCAACGTTAAGGACATCGGTCCTTGAATGATGTTGTAAGAGCTACTTCTCTACAGAACGGAAAAGTTCTTGATGTTGAGTGCTTATCTACATACTGCCACACCTGCCACGATAACACAGAAGGACATATATTCATAAGAATTATGAAGTTATAATGGAGGTATGGCGTGTGACGGAGCTGTAAAACTATTTCAGAAGTCTGTGACCGTTTATAACGTTAGGTATACGAAGTACCTAGACGATGGGGACTCAAAAGCTTTCAATAAAATTAATGAGTTTAATGTTTATGGTGATACCTTGGTAAGAAAACTGGAGTGTTGGGGACACATGCAAAAGAGGATGGGTGGTAGATTGAGGAAGCTACGAGGAGAAATGAAAGGAAAGTTGCAGTATGATGGAAAATCTCGGTCTGGCCGGGGAAGATTGACAGAAACTGAAATAGACTTTCTTCAGAGTTATTATGGACTGGCCATTAGACGAACTGCACATCTGAATGATGTTACAGCTATGAGAAAAGCTGTATGGGCCACCTACTTTCATAAGTATTCCAAAGATGACCACTCCGTTCGCAGACTTTGCCCTAAAGGAGCAGATTCTTGATGTGGTTACCAAAAAGCACAAGAAAGTGGACAAATATAATATCGTAAGGATTCTCTTCCTGAGCCTGTTGTGAATGAGATAAAACCAATTTTAGAGACGTGAGTGACCCTGCTTTGCTTAGTAAATACCATCATGGGGTCATTCAGAATATAAATGAAAGTTTCAACCATTGCATATGGGAATGATTACCCAAGAATGTTTTTGTAGGATTAAATACATTAAACGTTGGTGTACTAGATACAGTGATATGTTTCAATGATGCAGTGATAGGAAGGCTGGAAGTCCTGAGGAATTTAGGCATAAAATGTGGCTGTAATATGGAAGAGCAGTTGTTTGCATGTGACAGACAACGGTTGCATGGAGCTGAAAGGTTCGCTCTGCGACTTACGAAAGAAGTAGTAAGTGCTAAAAGGATACCAAGAAGAAGTTTCAAGATGAAGAAGTGCTGCAGGATGAAGACTATGCCTCAGGAATGTTCTGAGGGACAGTTTAATTGGACTCATATCTTCATTCGCAATTTCCTGCAAGTTGTATTTTTCAGAATTAAAGTGCAATTATTTCCTACAGTTTGTAAAGCATTGCTCTAATTTTTTTTCTGTAACTTGCAATAGTCCATACTTTGTAGTAGACCTAAGTTTTATTGCGGAATCACCTAAATTATAGAAAAAACATATTTATTAGGAAAAAATATAAAAATTAAAATGTAAGATAAGAAATGTTTTTATCGCTGTAACATACATAATAGGTAGAATATAAATAGATCTAGTACCTCAGCCATCATGTCATGCATATCTGGCAAAAATCTGGTCTCCTACAAACGTATAACACTGAATTAAATGGTACCTCAATTTCAGGAAGCAATTTGGGGAAAAAATTACATCAATTTCTTTGTAATTTTTTTAATAACCCTAAGCAGGTTCAGAAATATTCAAAATACTTCTAATTTGTTAAGAAAGTGTGCTGCATTACCTGATATCAACAAATATATTATAATCAGTCCCTGAAAGAAATATTTGTTGATTTTTACTTAACATTGAGACAGAAAAGTACTCTGTATCCTTAATAGCCTAGAATGCGTTAACAAAGCAGTATATTGAATTTGAGTAGAAATATTGAAGTTTCATTGAGATTTAAATGTGACACTAGTATTGGTGATTCTTAATGCATTTTAAGCTGCAAACTTACATCAGCACTCAGGTTCATTACGTGTCTTGGCAAACAATTTTTATGTATTTAGATGAATATATAATTGATGAGATGAGCATAAAATGATTGTCAGCTATTAACCAATTATTTATTTCATTAGTGCATATAACTAAGGTGCATGTACCTTTATAAATTATATGGAGAATTTAGATTCAGAAAAATTCTATATGCAGATTAATAAAGTTCGAAAATTGTGAGATATTTTACATATTTCGAAAAAAATACAGTCTAATTTCACACAGTTAAGCAGCCAGAATATTTATGCGTGTGTGTGTGTGTGTGTGTGTGTACTTAATAAACGATAAATAACCTTATCAAATGCTTTACTTTAGAAACATCGACAGAGCCATTGTCTTTAGTCATACTGTGTGTAAACAGTCGTTCACAATTTTTAGCAATATACGGTAATCAAACACATTCTTCCTTCTAATCTAAAAACGTCTGGAGATTTGAGCGATAAATTCACATTTCTCATTCTTTATTAATCAGTGTTTTTCTATGTTGTGTTCGAGTGTGGTGATATTTTTATTGTATGTTAATGTTGACTACAGGAAATAGAGCCTTTCAAGATCTTAGTGAACCTGTTCCGTCTGCCAAACGTTTTTGGATGCTATATGTACGACTGCAGTAGTTTGTTTCCACCATCTCCAATCATCTGAAGAAACTGCCTCAATTACATTTTTCTAATGATATGTTGTGCTCACCTTTGTCCCAAATTGGCGGTGAAAGGTGGAGTCTTACACCAGATTGCGCCTAAATGATTAACTGCGACTGCCTATTTGTTTTTATGTTTGCCTGGTACTTTATCCTGGTATATCAACTCACTACAATTTTTTGCTTAAACAACATGTATTTAGGCCAAGAAGTAGTATACTTTATTGTTCACAATCATATTTTAGACACTAATTTAACAGATGTTTAAATATAATTACATCATGATACTGCACACAAACATTGTCATTCTCTCAGGTGAACATTGTACCTTTTTCTACTGGTGACTAATTTTTGAGGACATTTTAGAATATTGTGACACCTGACAAGCATTATAGATGTGGTAAACAATTACTTTGAGCCTATGTTGGCTCTTACATTATTGTACAGCAATTGGGCATTGAAAGTTTTACCAGTGCACCCATCTGTTGGCGAAGAGAGAAAATGGAGGGGCGCATAAAACAGTATTTGATTTTATTTAAAGATTTTGAAGTACTGCGGGGTGTCGTCATTGTGATCTTCAGTCCAGAGACTGGTTTAATGCAGCCTCCCATGCTAATCAATCCTGTGCAAGATTCTTCATCTCCCAGTAACTACTGCAACCTACATCCTTCTGAATCTGCTTAGGCTATTCATCTCTTGGTCTCTCTCTACGATTTTTACCCTTCACACTGCTCCCCAATTCTAAACTAGTGATTCCTTGATGCCTCAGAACGTGTCCTACCAACCGATCCCTTCTTCTAGTCAAGTTGTGCCACAAGCTCCTCTTCTCCCCAATTCTATTCAATACCTCCTCATTAATTATGTGATCTATCTATCTAATCTTCAGCATTCTTCTGTAGCACCACATTTTTAAAGCTACTATTCTCTTCTTGTCTAAACTATTTATCGTCCCTGTTTCACTTCCATACATGACTACAATCCATAAATATATTTTCAGAAACGACTTCCTGTCACTTAAATCTACTCTCGATGTTAACAATTTTCTCTTCTTCATAAATTCTTTACTTGCTAATGCCAGACACATTTTATATCCTTTCTACTACGACCATCATCAGTTATTTTGCTATCCAATCCGCAAATCTCATCGACTACTTTAAGTGACCTATTTCCTAATCTAATTCCCTTAGCATCACCAGATTTAATTCAACTGCATTCAATTCTCCTCAGTTTGCTTTTGTTGATGTTCATCTTAGGTTTCATTTCTTCTACAAGAATTTTAATTCCTACTTTGAATTTTTCTTTTCTTTCCTTTTTCTGCTTGCTCAATACACAGACTTAATAACATCGGGAATAAGCTACAACTCTGTCTCACTCCCTTCCAAACCACTGCTTCCCTTTCCTGCCCCTCGACTCTTACAAATGCCATCTGGTTTCTGCACAATTTATAAACAGCTATTCGCTCGTTGTATGTGACCCCTGCCATCTTCAGAATTTGAAATAGAATATTCCAGTCAGCATTGTCAAATGCTTTCTCTAAATCTACAAATGCTAGAAACGTAGGTGTACCTTTGCTTAGTCTATCTACTAAGATAAGTCACAGGGTCAGTAATGTCTCTCGTGTTCTAACATTTCTACGGAATCTAAACTGACCTTCCCCGATAATGGCTTCTACCAGTTTATCCATTCGTCTGTAAAGAATTCATGTTAGTATTTTGCAGTCTTGTTAAACTGATCGTTCGGTAGTTTTCACAATGCTCTTTCACCTGCTTTCTTTGGAACTCGAATTATTAAATTCTTCTTGAAGTCTCAGGTTATTTAGCATGTCTCATTCATCTTGCTCACCAGATGGTAGAGTTTTGTCAGGGCTGGCTATCCCAAGGTAATCAGTAGTTCTAATGGAATGTTGTCTACTCCCAGGGCCTTGTTTCGAATTAGGTCTTTCAGTGCTCTGCCAAACTCTTCGAGCAGTATCGTATCTCCCATTTCATCTTCAGCTACGTCCTCTTCCTCCTCCATAACATAGCCCCATCGCCCTTGCATAGACCCTCTATATACTCCTTCAACCTTTCTGCTTTCCCTTCTTTGCGTAGAATTGGGTTTCCATCTGAGTTCTTGATATTCATACAAGTGGTTCTCTTTTCCCCAAATGTCTTTTTAATTTTCCTGTAGGCAGTATCTATCTTACCCCTAGTGATATATGCCTCTGAATCTTACATTTGTCCTCTAGCCATCCTTGCTCAGCCATTTTGCGCTTCCTGTCGATCTCATTTCTGAGACGTTGGTATTCCTTCTTGCCTACTTCATTTACTGCATCTTGTATTTTCTCCTTTCATCAATTAAATTCGGTATCTCTTCTGTTACCCAAGGATTTCTACTAGCCCTCACGTTTTTAATTACTTGATCCTCTACTGCCGTCACTAATTCATCTCTCAAAGCTACCCATTCTTCTTCTGGTGTATTCTTTCCCCTGTTCTCGACAATCGTTCCTTAATGCTTTCCCTGAACCTCTCTACAACGTCTGGTTCTTTCAGTTTATCCACGTCCCATCTCCATAAATTCCCACCTTTTTGCAGTTTCTTCAGCTTTAATACACAGTTCATAACCAATCGATCGTGGCCAGACTCCACATCTGCCCCTAGAAGTGTCTTACAATTTAAAACGTCGTTCCTATATCTCTGTGTTACTGTCTTACGGTTATATAATTTATCTGAAACCTTCCAGTATCTCCAGGCCTCTTCCATGTATACAACCCTCTTTCATGATTCTTGAACGAAGTGTTAGCTATGATTAAGTTACGCTCTGTGCAAAATTCTACCAGGCGGCTTTCTCTTTCATTCCTTACTCCCATTCCATATTCACCAACTGCTTTTCCTTATCTTACTTCTCCTACTGTCGAATTACAGTCACCAATGACTATTAAATTTTCGTCTCCCTTCACTTTATGAGTTATATCTTTTATGTCATCATACAAATCATCGATGTCTTCGTCATCTGTGGAGCTACCTGGCATATAAACTTGTACTACTGTGGTAGGCGTGGGCTTCGTGTCTATCTTGGCTACAATTATGCGTTCAAATTGCTGTTCGTAGTAGCTTATACACGCACTTCTGCTTTTTGTTATTTATTATTAAACTTACTCCTGCAATACCCCTGTTTAATTTAGTATTTATATCCCTGTATTTACCTGACCAGAAGTCTTGTTCCATCTGCCAGCGAACTTCACTAATTCCCACTGTATCTAACTTTGACATATCCACTTTCCTTTTTAATTTTTCTAACATACCTGCCCAATTAAGGGATCTGACATTTCACACTCCAATACGAAGAACTCCAGTTTTCTTTCTCCTAATAACGGCGTCCACCTGAGTAGTCTTCGCCCAGAGATCCGAATGAGGGACTATCTTCCCTCTGGAATATTTTAACTAAGAGGCCGCCATCATCACTTAACCATACAGTAAACCTGCATGCCCTCGGGAAAAATTACTGATGTAGTTTCCCCTTGCTTTCTGCCGTTCACAGTATCAGCCCAGCAAGGCCGTTTTGGTTAATGTTACAAAGCTAGCTCAGTCAGTCATCCAGACTGTTGCCCCTGCAACTACTGAAAAGGCTGCTGCCCCTCTTCATGAACCACACGTTTGTTGGGCGTCTCAACAGACACCCCTCCGTTGTGGTTGCACCTACGTTACGGCTACCTGTATCGCTGAGGCACACAAGCCCCACACCAACACCAATGTCTATGGTTAATTGGGGGAATATTTAAAGTAAAACTCATCCTTACAAACTATGTAACACTAATTCATTAACTACACCAATAAACATTCGATGTTACCTATTTCTTGAGATTATGTGTCACAGTTCTTCTGTTCTTCTGTAATGAATAATACATAACTTCTAACGAAAGTCACAGAGAGAACTGAAGTGTCAGTCCATAATCGAGTTCTTTAGCCAGCAATGAAAACATAGATGACAATATATTAACAATGCTGACAAAATTTTTTTGATAATTAATTTGAAAACTTTTGAGAACATCCAAGATGTCTTTCATTTTAATAGCTTATAGGTCTGATTCTGGTAGAGGGGAGGGGTCCGATATTTTATGCGTTGTATACGTTTATGCAGTTTTAAGTAAATGAAGAAGATAGGCAATTTTTTGGCATTTTTACGTATCGTTCTTACATTACGCCAAAGGTATGTAAGAGTACATTGATTTTCAGTGAATTAGGTTTATGTTTCGTTTCATCATGTTTACTCATCGTTTTAATATTATGCCAGAAATATATAGGTGTACATAAATTTCACACAAGTAATGCAATTTGGTACGATTTTTACACCACATTTTAATACTACCTTGTGAGTGGTCGGAGACGAGAACGAAGGTAGCATGGATTATGAAGCACAATTGGATTTTTTATTGATTATTCAGTTTTTCATACTTAGTTGTTATTATTGGAGATAGGGGGTGTTTAAAATATCCCATTAACACAGCTGGGCTGTGAACGGCTGTTTCACTTTATTACTACTCTGTGGCTGGGTGGAGATCCTGGAGTGTGTGCGGAGGGAAGGGGGAGCGAGTGACTTGATGTCGCTAGTAAGGATGATGCCACTGATAAATATGATGACATATCTGACAAAGAGGGCTGAATCTGTGACTTCTTGGAAAACAGGTTTGATCCAATTTGTTTCAAGATAATTTTACATCCGCAAATTGTCATCCTGCTTCCAATCAAGTGCACAATAGTTTTCGTAACAATATATGTAAAAGTAACTGACGGCGTTATGCTACCACTGTGTAATAAAATAGCCTCCAAACGTCTTTTAGAAGAGTCTGTAAATAGCTCCCCATTCCTGCTTTTTATATTCAGTTCCATATTCTTTCATTTAACCAAAACGTCTGAGCAATACATTAAATTTAAGAGTTCTTTGAAACACTTAAATAGTTGCCTTCCTTATCCTACATCGCCAAAAAGTTATTTTCTTTGATCTGCAACGAAATTGAAAATTTTTTTCCCTTAGTTAGGTCCAAATCCCCAAACTAATTATTTCATTCGGTTTGTGTTAAGAGCTTTGTTTCAAAAATAATTTGTTGTACAATGAAACTTGTGAAGCGCTTGTTCATATATGTTAGACCAGAAATAACTATCAATATCACGGATGTGATCATCAGAACCTTCTAGTGGTTTAAGAAGACACAAACCAAGGACTATTTTTCAAATAGCAGATGGGTGTTATGACAATTTATCACATCTGTAATCTGGGAGTTGTAGCCAAAATCATCAACGCTCCAAAAGTAACCATCTCACCTGTGAACAATATAGCCAATACAGGAGAAATTCAAACTGGAACGGAAGCACATTGATAATACGTTTCATCCATTTGAGGGTGGAATAATGGAAAGATATAGTCAGTGGGTTCTTCCACCAGCTATAGTATTTTCTAGAGTATAGAGGGAGATATATACTTTTCTTGCACAAGAAGCAAACGACCGTCCCATCCCCTACGGCAAATTAACCCTCTGAACTTGTTCTTCCTTTTCATACTGAAATTCTACCCTAGAGAAAGCGAAAAATATTTTCATTTACCCTAAAATGCTAGTTCCATAAGCTTGTCTCACAGTGCTTCTCGCAAGAAATGTTGTCCTTTTTGCAAATTTTTGCATTTAAAACAAAAAACCGTATGTGCAACTGTTACTAAGCGATTTTGTCTGTTAGTAACCCTAGCAAGATGCCTCCTATTTTATCTAGCCTTCTCCTTAAATCTTTTTTTGATGTTGATTTGAGAGGGCGAATGAATGAATTGATATATTATGGATACATAATTGTTGTACTATCTTTATTTTGTCTCATATCATAAATATTTACTGTGTTGTAAAATTCATCGTATGTCTGAAGCGGCAACAGCGGTATTTTATTGACGTACCAACTGCATTCTAATATCATTTTATTTGCCCTCATATGTCGCTTCAGCAGTAAAAATTTCTTCCTAGAGCTTGGTGGTAAACGCTCTTCTCCGAGACGTGCAGCCAGTACATTAAATTCCAGCAGCTGCGGGAGAGCGTGTTTTTTTTTCCTCCTGCAAGCAGCAGCTGGTCCCAGCAACAGCTGTGGAGGCACTAGGGGCCACCATCTCGCGAATCTACTTCCCTTCTGCTCAGACGTGGTTCGCAACGCACGGAAAACCAATTTACTACTGACCGCATGACACCCTGTAAAGCGTCGCCACCATCTGGCATCAACGGCACCAGGCGAGGTTGCAGACACGCACTGTGTCGGCAAGAAATTTCGAGAACTCTCTGAGGGCGGTGTATGGTGGGAATGTAGAAATAATTTTACACTGTTTCGGTCAGTACTACTGTGCAGCACAGGATAAATCTGTGGTCAATTCACCCCAAGCATTCTGAAGATTAATATGCTAGTCTAAAAACCACTTCGTTGATTTCCACATAAAAATCTGAGTAACATGAAGCACAGAGATCAAATAACTAATCATCCGCAGGAGAGGGTAACACTGTGAAAGACAGACTTTAGTACTGGTAATGGCCTCAGTTCAGTGAACAACAGTGTCCTACTAACACCACTCTATGGCGGTGTCATAATATAGAGATACCATATTACAGGTGTGGTAACTGTCATGTATCAACCACTGTTTCATGTAACCCCAGGCATTTCCTACAGATTTCGGATCCAATGCTTTGACAGCTCATGGTGAGATAGGATGCTTCAGTGTTAATCAAGCATGGGAGGTACGCCTGAAGTCCTGTGAACACGGCTGTTGTCGCCTTGGAAGACGGGAGGGCCGAGAGCATTCGAATAGAAGAAGGGTTACCGCCTGATTACGGAGATGATGTTTAAGTAAACATCCTGATTCGCGTAATGGTAGTTTAAATCCGTGGGTCAGAGTCACTGTACGATAAACACCTCCAAAACTGCACAGAATCACCTCCAGCCTGAACAACACTCTCTACCACCGTGTGTTGAATCCTTTGGGAAGAGGTAGAATCGTTACTGACCGGATCTCAGTACACGCCTCCACCCAGCTACTGTCTGCTTCTGTCTTGTTAAGCTACTGACGACGTCCAGCTTCATGTCGTGCAGTGCGCAATGAGCTTCGCCGACGTAATCACCTAAATCGCAGTTTCTTTCGCTCGCAAACCGGTTGAGATGTACCTGCATTCATTGTCAGTAACAATTCCTGTCGGCTTTGAAATCTGTATCTACTGGAAACGTGTCACACTCGTCTCAGTTCTTTGTGAGTTGGATCTTTCTTCGATCACTATTCTCACGACGTGTTATATGGGCTTGAATGATTCTTTTTAAACAGGTTGGACAGTTTCTGCTGTCACTCCAACAGATCAGGCAACTTTAGCCATGGTGTAGTCATAGGCAGAGTTAAACACAAGAACTTGTTTGTGCCATTCTGTCTTGTTTCCATATCGAGCAATCCTTCTGTGTTAATTCCATAAGGGGGCTGGCATATCAGTGCCACATCACTACTATAGAATGGCTTACGTCAGAATTGGAGATTCACATGAACGCCTACGGCGAAACAGGACCTTTTCAGTTTTAATGACAGTGTTCATGCAGATATCTCTTAAATAAAGACGAAACCTGACGAATAAAAATCAAAGGAGACTGACTCCGCAAAAGCGCAACGAGCACAAATCGTTGAGACGTATATTTTTGGAATAACTTAAGAGAACTGTAAATTTATACTATTCCCAGAAATTACCGAATAATACTGTCACCTTATAACACTCCCTGTCCGCTACTGCTCTACCCTAACCTCAAAACTGGAGGCAGTTTGCAAAACAGAATTATTTTGTTATAGCAGTTATGGTATAAAGCAACAGAGCAGTGTTACCCTCTGAGAGGAATTTTGTTAAGTTGACCGTGTCGTTCCTAACGGAGGTGGCTTATCGGAAATGAAAGTCAAAATTACGTAAAAATTGGAATAGTAACAAACAAAATTTTGCCTAGCTATATTGTTTACAGAATAAGGGAAACGGTCGCCAGCCTAATTAGGCAAGAGAAAGAATAACGTTCTCGTTTATGAAAGTAGGTAAAGTAACTATAACGGACAAACACAACCTAGACTAGGTCACACGCGAGTGCAATGAACTCTGACACACATATGCTTTAAGATTGAAGCTAACAACTGGGGCAGCACCAAAAACTATTTGCAAAATTATAACACGTACAGAAAAACACTATCACTTTCAAGGCTTACACAAACTGAGTGGTCTTTACACTGTTAATATGCACACAAAAGAGACAAACACTTAGTAATTATGAACATATAATTTCCTACTATGCAGTTTTCCACTTTTACTACCATGAGACACAATGTTAACAAAATTGCAAGAAACTGACTCACCTTTTAGAATTTACTACAGATATCAAGGTGATCATAGCTAAGTAAAACTTTAGAAACCTCAGTCTTAAGAACTTTTAATTTTACAGTTGGCGACAGCACTTTAATAAGCAGTTTTAATAAGAAAATTATTTTCGGCAAACAACATTTACTTTAACTCATTCTATTGCCACATTAACTTTAAATTTCCTTTTACTAAGTTCAAGAGGTTTTAATTAGCATAACATTGGTCATAAAAGTTCTTTCAGTAGGGACACTCGGTGATTACTATAGTTCAAACGGAAAGGAACCTGAGAGGTGTTATGATGAGGAGAAAAATCAAGGTATGAACATAAATTCCGATATGAATTACCTTATATTTCAGCACACTAACACATCCATTAGGCTGATCCTTCACTGTACATCAATATAGTATTACGTTACAGTGATTGTGCAATGTGGTGGCAACTGCATGTTGGTAGGTGGAATTACAGGTAGAATTGCCGGACTTTATCGTATCTTCATGGCGATGATTCATACAAATTCCAGAATAGATCCAGCTATTTATCCACCCATCCGAGGCATTGGAAAGAAGCAGTAAAAGCCTTTCTCTGAATCAGCATGATATGCACCTTTACATTGGCAGTGCACAGACTGGTAGCTCCTTTCCGACTGGTGGCTCGTCTCCGACTGACTATCAGTTCCACCTTTTCCACCTAGGCCAACCACAATTTGCGCGCGCTACACAGTTCCGTCCCCGAGGGGAACCACTACACCTTTTGCATACGAACTAACTAAGAGCCCTAAGTGATGATCAGCAGCTTACATAACAGCAAACAAATGTATTAAATAAAACAGAACATTTTCACATATTGACACTTCTACAAAAATTATTCACACAAAATTACAATCATATACAGTAAGTTTTGTTCCCTCCAAATGGGACAAAGAATTTAAATTACAGATACACTACTTTGCATAGAATCAAATCAAGACACCAAAGTTTTTAACAAAGAAAAGAGTACACAATTTTATGTTATCGATTCAAACACATTTACAAAACATCAACAATGTGACATTAAATAAAGCAAAAGCAAAATAAATCCATACAGCATAAGAGCTGTGGTGTTACACATGCCCCATGTTTCGTTGAAGTTTCCCGTCAGGGATACTTCAAGGAAACATCCATAACACCTAAGTGGTGCTGGTGGTAAAAAAAAAATTATTCCATCCAACTTCAGTTGGGACATAAAAAAATACATATTACAGACATACAGCATATATACTAAGAAATTGCATGTATTTCTTCCAAAATATTTTCAAAGTAAAACATCTAAAGCAATTTTCAATTTCACAATGGTTTAAGGAAACTAATTTCGCACCATTACACAAGATATCTTTAAGCATGTTCTTTTCATACACACACAGTTCAAGTAACAGATAATCAGTACACAAAATAAATCTGCATATTAGTAGCAAAGGTATAGCCTTCAACATAAAATAAAAGAATAAATACATATACAATAGCACAGAACATTCTAAGTTAGCAAAACAGAAGTTTGACTCTCAATAATTTTAAAGAAATATAAAATTTCACAGACACACAAGCATATTAATGATCACAGTCCATTTTACAAGGTTCAGCAATTAATGAAACATTGAAAATTTCAGTTTGCATCCGGATATGCACAATTATTTATACAAACAACTATGAGAACTTTTTTCCAACTGACTCTTTAAATACCAAATTAACTTTGCAAGGATGTTTCAAAATAAAGCTGCTCTTCATTAATAGCAGTCCAAAATATTTGTTACACATAAACACACTAACCTATTCAGAACCTATCTTTAATCATCACCGCTGTGTTTTAAAACAAGGCAGTCCAAAACTTTACGTTATTTCAAAAAACCTAGTATCAAAAACATCTACATCCATTTAAATAAGATTCCTTATATATTTTATAATAACTTTTCACTGACTTCAATAAGAATAGTCAGTTTATAACATATTGCTCAAAAAAACCTAACTTAATTCACTGCTTGCCTCAGCACTAGCAGTCCATGTTACACATTCTACCCATTATTGGTTTAGCAGTCTTTTTACATACACATTTAGACACAAAAACACAATTTAGATTAAGAATACACAAAAAACACATTTTTAAATTGACACACTGCCCCATCCTCTAGGTTTGGCAGTTCATGACCACTTATCAGCTCCTTGCCCCACAATGGCAAGTCCTTTGGTTACTGCTCACATCGTATATTTTGTAGTCCTTAGCATCAGGACCACAGCATTTTTATTATTTTGTCTTGTTTTACTGCCCATCAACATATTTTTGAGCAGTTTATTGTCATCATTTCCAGGTTTTTTTTCATTCTGACACACTTTTGGTAAAATTTGCATTAGTGGTATAAAACATGAAACCTGTAACTTTGAAACAGCAATTAGACACTGGTAACAAAACCATTTCTTTTCAAATGACACAATCAGGTAACATATACATTAATCGAGAAAATTTTAAATGACATTATTGGTAAAATGACAATGTTCAGAAGTTTATTGAGAGTCCCAGATTTGTGGTTTCTGTCCCCTCTTTCTTACTCAGTAAGATCTCTTTCATAGTCAATATTCAGTTTAATTATTTTTCCACACATTTAGGTCATCAAATATGTCAAGATCAGAACATTAATTTTACTTCCTACTGTAAGTGATTTCTGCCCACTTTTGGTGGCACTAGACACATACCTCTAACATCTACTTCACATGCATTAGTCAGGTTTATCTCCTCAGTTTTAAACACACATACAATTTTTCAACACCATATTTATCCCTATTTACAAAACCACTTACATTTACATTCAGTCATATTATAGTATTCATTTACCTTGTTTTCAGTATTCTTACCTTTTCTCAACCATATTTCTCCTTCCAATTACTTTTCCAATACATTTTTCCTTTACAATACCCACTACTTTCATTATTCTTGGTCGTTTTCTAGTGTACCCAATTTAATTAATCATTTAATTATCCATAAACAATACACAGTATCTGACATTATTTCTACACTTTTCCGTTTATTCTTATAGAGAAGAGGGGAAGAAGATAGTAAAAGTTCTGAATGATGAAGAGGAAGGTTGGCAGCACGAAAAGAAATGGAAGTAGTGCTGACAACGACTCGGGTCCCTGGTGCTCGTCAGGCACCTGACAATGCAAAGAGTGCATTGCCCCCTGAGGGTTGAACAACCCTCACCTGAGGACATGTATCTTTAAGTAAACCACAAATTGCAAACATAAGCCCTTTCTGATCTTTAAGTATATTAGGAAAAAATTATTATCTTATGGAGTTCCTTGCACTCTTGTAAAGTTACCATAAGCATAATTATTCACAAAGTTATAAGGTTTGCCACACTACATGCCCCCTCTTCATAATTAGGCTGGCAACAATAAGTATTCAATTGAAAACAAACAGTTCCTAAGCAAAGTCAAACAGTACACTACAAAAAATAAACAACCTGCCCCAGGCCTCAAGGTCAACAAAACAATAATTCACTTTCAGATAACACTCAGATACAATAATAATACTAAAGTCATGCATTATATTAACAAAATATATACATACATCCTGCCCCCAGTCTCTTAATTAACAAGGCAGTCTTTTAGGGTTCATAAAACAGTCACTTAAATCTGGTGGCTTTTTAGGCCTCCTACTTTCTACATCTTTCACTAACCTATTCAGATCTTGCCAACGTTTTGTTTCATCAGGTGGCTTTTTAGGTTGTGGAATTTCAAAGTCTTTAGCAAGGTACATGATCTCCTGTTCTGCTGTTATCTTACCAGGTGGTTCTTTTTGTTCCTGCAATTCACACTCCTTCAAAACATTTGTTAAGGCTTGCCCCAGTATAGTATCATCTGGAGGTTCCTGCCAACTATGCCCCTGTGTTACACTACTGAATAATTCATCCGGTTTTGGCCCAGTTTCACTTTCTGTATCTTGCTTTGGTAAAATGTCACTAATTTTCTCATACCCTCTTTCAGTAAAAGTGTATTCACTTTCGTTTACACCCGAAAATTCATCTTCACTAGAGTCATCACTACTCTCTTCCTCACCATCAGATTCACTTAAGACCTCGACCTTTGCACAATAGGGAAAGTTAGAATATTCATTCTTATCTGTATTCATATACCCTTCATCATCTGAACTATCACTGATTTCATTTTCGTCATCAGATTCTAGCAGGAAAGCAACTTTTAAACAGTGAGGCAGATCATCACTAGATGTTTCAGCCACTTCGTTTTTTGACTCATTTTCTACACAATGCACATCGTTTGGACAGTCAGGCACTTCTGTTATATCACTTTGAACGATTTCAGCCTTAACTTCATACTTAGCATAATCGTCACATACTTCAATAATTTTCATTTCATTTTCTTCCATGCTGTCATTTTCAGGTAATCGTGCGAAATTCTTACTAGACCCTTCTGCATCAAAACTATTAAACACCTTTCCATCAACAATAATTTCATCTGCACTGCTCATAATGTCATGATTACGAACGTCCTCCTCTACCTCTTTTTTACCTATTATTAATTGTGCACACGTCTTTTGCGTGGCATATTCTACCTCCCTTTCCTCTTTATTCATCACAACCTCCCCCACATCTACGCCTTTTAATTCATACACATCATTAACAGTACAAACATTCCCCTTTTCACTCGTCTTTTCTGTCTCCCTTTTATTCTTTAATAAAGTCTTTTCGCACGATTCCGATACCGAGTTATCTTTATCATATGACATATTAACTTTATTTTCATCTCTACATTCATCTACTACTGAAACCGGCCATCGGAAGTGTCCGATCCCGCCTCTTCCGTCTCTCTCTACGGCAGCCATCTTGTTCCGACGTCTGCCATTTGTGTCTGCTGCCAAGTGCAATGTACGCTGCTTCGGCAACGGCTGGCCCGAGCACGAACGGTCACGTGACTTCGCACTGGGAACGCCACTATGTATCATTCCGCGCCCGTCTGCTATGGGCGCGCCCTTAACCTTCCTGCCCCGTAGTTCACGTCTTTCCTTCTCGAATCTAATATTTGGCATCTTTTCTTTGGGCCCAAAATCGGTTTCCGCGTGAATCCGGCCCGTAACACACGCGGTCTTTAGTTTTCCATTTCGTCTCTAGTTTGGGAATTTCGTGCTATGTATCCTCTGCCGCGCGTCGTATAATTTCCTCTACCTCTCGCACGACCTCTTTGAATCGCGTTTACACGATATCTTTCGTTTTCAGGTTGTTCATTTTGGTCATTACTTTCTCGCAAATAATTATTGTTATTATGGGGACGGTACTCGCGATTTCTTCGCCAGTGATCTTCATCTTCTACCCTTTCCAAGAACGCAGAAAAACTACTGTGTGTACTCCCAACATATCGTTTCGAATCCTCAGGCAGTTTCTGCCAAAGAACCCAAACGATCTCAGCTTCAGTTCTTCTAGCCTTCAAATGTATCAGTTTTCTGTACCATGATTCGCAGAATTCTTTCATGGTTTGTTTACCTCTGATGTCATACAGTCTGGCCATTAGAAATTCACGCCACAACTGGTCTTGTTTTTGTTCTGACCAGTATTCGTCAATAAATTTTTGTTTAAACGTTTCAAAATACATCTGGTTAGTATCCAGATTCAACCCCCATCTTTTTGCTTCTCCCGTTAGTGCACTAATTACAACATTAATTTTTTCCTGATCAGATAAATATTCAGGAAAATTTCTTTCGCAGTTCTTTACAAAGTCTAGGGGGTGCCATCCGTTATGCCTCTTTGCAGGGTCGAATTTCTCTTCGCCCTCTAATATTTTACTGAGAGGCATTTTTTCAGTAAAATGTGTAGGTACTAATTGTATTTTTCTTTCCAAGTCATACACTTTGCCTTGGATTTGTGAAGCGTTTTGTTCACACTTCTTTTCGCAAGTAACAATCTGTTTGGTTAATTCTCTACTTGTTTCTGTTACAGATTGTTTGATCTGTGCAAATTCCACGTTACATTCTGTTTCTATTTCGGATTTAATACCGAATACCTTTTCGTCTACTTTCGTGATGACTAAGGGTTCTATTTGATCTTGAATTTTAATTACTTCAGAGTCAAATCTTTCGTTAATGTCATCAATTTGTCCTTGTACATTGGCAATATTGCCATTGATGACAGTAATTTCGCTTTTAATACTTTTGATTTCATTACTCACTGTTCCTACCCTTGAATTGACTTCTTCAATTTGTTTACTAAGTCTGGTACCCTGCTCTTGCATTTGTTTACTAAGATCACTACCTAGTGCTGCGTTTTGCGCTGCAATTTGTGCCTTAATATTGTCATTTTGCGCTGTAATTTGTGCAGACAACATTTTTAACAAATCAGTCACATCTGGTGTCTTTTCACTTTGAGATTCTACTGCCTTTTCGTGTTCAGATCCTACACCCCTTTCTGGTTTTGGTGATTCAAACATATCCCTCGATACATCAGCATAGCCACTGTCTTCGACAACATCGCTTACATTGTCTTGCTTAGTACGCGCTACACACATAGCTTCGATCTGTTTATTAACGTCTGCGTGATAACGTACGTAATTTAACTCGCGCGTCATGCCATCTGTTGGTGTGCTGCCTGAACTGCTCTCGGTTGCATTCTGCTCTCGTGTGTCTACATTTATTTCTAATTTCTTGTCCATTTTAGCCATTATTAGGTACTGATACCTTTTATTTTTAATTTAAACTGAACTTTCACTACTAGTTCTGTCAAGTAATGTACAGGTTCGTGCCGCTGGACGTTTTATGTTCACTCAATGTTTGTAAAATGCTAACTACTTATAATTTTTTCCGTCTGTAGGTGCAAACTGAACAACGTCCTGTCACGCGGCGCCACGTATAACACTCCCTGTCCGCTACTGCTCTACCCTAACCTCAAAACTGGAGGCAGTTTGCAAAACAGAATTATTTTGTTATAGCAGTTATGGTATAAAGCAACAGAGCAGTGTTACCCTCTGAGAGGAATTTTGTTAAGTTGACCGTGTCGTTCCTAACGGAAGTGGCTTATCGGAAATGAAAGTCAAAATTACGTAAAAATTGGAATAGTAACAAACAAAATTTTGCCTAGCTATATTGTTTACAGAATAAGGGAAACGGTCGCCAGCCTAATTAGGCAAGAGAAAGAATAACGTTCTCGTTTATGAAAGTAGGTAAAGTAACTATAACGGACAAACACAACCTAGACTAGGTCACACGCGAGTGCAATGAACTCTGACACACATATGCTTTAAGATTGAAGCTAACAACTGGGGCAGCACCAAAAACTATTTGCAAAATTATAACACGTACAGAAAAACACTATCACTTTCAAGGCTTACACAAACTGAGTGGTCTTTACACTGTTAATATGCACACAAAAGAGACAAACACTTAGTAATTATGAACATATAATTTCCTACTATGCAGTTTTCCACTTTTACTACCATGAGACACAATGTTAACAAAATTGCAAGAAACTGACTCACCTTTTAGAATTTACTACAGATATCAAGGTGATCATAGCTAAGTAAAACTTTAGAAACCTCAGTCTTAAGAACTTTTAATTTTACAGTTGGCGACAGCACTTTAATAAGCAGTTTTAATAAGAAAATTATTTTCGGCAAACAACATTTACTTTAACTCATTCTATTGCCACATTAACTTTAAATTTCCTTTTACTAAGTTCAAGAGGTTTTAATTAGCATAACATTGGTCATAAAAGTTCTTTCAGTAGGGACACTCGGTGATTACTATAGTTCAAACGGAAAGGAACCTGAGAGGTGTTATGATGAGGAGAAAAATCAAGGTATGAACATAAATTCCGATATGAATTACCTTATATTTCAGCACACTAACACATCCATTAGGCTGATCCTTCACTGTACATCAATATAGTATTACGTTACAGTGATTGTGCAATGTGGTGGCAACTGCATGTTGGTAGGTGGAATTACAGGTAGAATTGCCGGACTTTATCGTATCTTCATGGCGATGATTCATACAAATTCCAGAATAGATCCAGCTATTTATCCACCCATCCGAGGCATTGGAAAGAAGCAGTAAAAGCCTTTCTCTGAATCAGCATGATATGCACCTTTACATTGGCAGTGCACAGACTGGTAGCTCCTTTCCGACTGGTGGCTCGTCTCCGACTGACTATCAGTTCCACCTTTTCCACCTAGGCCAACCACAATTTGCGCGCGCTACACAGTTCCGTCCCCGAGGGGAACCACTACACCTTTTGCATACGAACTAACTAAGAGCCCTAAGTGATGATCAGCAGCTTACATAACAGCAAACAAATGTATTAAATAAAACAGAACATTTTCACATATTGACACTTCTACAAAAATTATTCACACAAAATTACAATCATATACAGTAAGTTTTGTTCCCTCCAAATGGGACAAAGAATTTAAATTACAGATACACTACTTTGCATAGAATCAAATCAAGACACCAAAGTTTTTAACAAAGAAAAGAGTACACAATTTTATGTTATCGATTCAAACACATTTACAAAACATCAACAATGTGACATTAAATAAAGCAAAAGCAAAATAAATCCATACAGCATAAGAGCTGTGGTGTTACAACCTCTACTAGAATAAATATTAACACTCATCAATATAAGCGGTCGCATTATCTTGAATACTGCAATATGACAAACAATATGCAATATAATAGGTCTGTTTATAAATAAATCTTCTGCTACCAGTCACGCATATACTTTATTTACTTTTCGCACGAGGCTTTTCGGGAAATGATTCCCATTTTCAAGTGCATTTTTTTTTGTTTGCATTAAGTGCAAATTCTAAATTTCACCACTAACTTCATCGGAAGAATCGATAACCATTTACAAAATCGCGTGTTTCTTATATATAGCAGTAAAAGTCAACGAAATGAAGCAGAATCCCACATATTCACAACATCAATAGAAATGGCTTAATGCTCGCACTTGAAAAATGGAATCATTTCCCGAAACGTGTCGAGCGAAAAGTAAATAAAGAAATATCGTGACTAGTAGCAGAAGATTTATTTATAAACAAACCTATTGTCTTCACTGTCGCAGGCTTTCAAAACCGATTTAGAATGGATCAAATCATAATATGCAATATGACTTGTTCGTTTGTATGTAAAAGAATTCTGGTAGTAGTAGTAGTAGTAGTAGTAGTAGTAGTAGTAGCAGCAGCTTTATTCACCTGTAGATCTCTCTTTACAAGGATGTACAACATGACGAAGTATTTACAAGTTTAGAGCAATTTAAAATAAGCTAGTTTGCTTACACACACGTTTACAGACTTCTAGTTGGGCACAATAATTATATTTACTTTTGGTATACAACACTGTTTGTTCAAATAACTTATTAAATAATGTAATGCCACACTATTCACTCATATCTAGCTATCAGTCACTTCACACACTATACACACATCGTTTCATAACACTTCACTCACTACACAAACAAACGCACACACACACACACACACACACACACACACACACACACACACACACACACACTGGTGATCTCTGGGTCATTTTTTGTACCGCAGAATCCCATTTGCCATCCAGAGAAACTGAATCAGCATGTTGAGCTTAGAAAGGGGAAAAGGTGTTAGTATTGTACTATGCGTAGCTTGGGGGTAAGTCCTTCTAGAAAAGGAAATGGAATGTTGGATGTTTTGTAATCACTATTATTATTTATTTGTATAACATTTTTTACCAAACCACCTACTCCGTTTTATCTAAGTAATCCTTCGATGTATAAAATGTGTCGAATAACAGGTACTTTTAAGCTGACTTTTAAAATAAGTGCATTTTTGTAATTTCTTTAATCTCTTTTGGTAATTTATTGTACAGATTTATTTTTTGATAGAAAACGCTACTTTGAGTTTTATGTTTATTTTTTCTTGGTAGGAGTAAGTTGAGTCTAGCTTTAGTTCCATGCTCATGGACAGAGCTGTTTGTGGAATAATTAACAATGTTATTTTTGATGTGTACAACTGACAGGTAAATGCATTCACATGGAGCAGTTAAAATCCCTAGTGTTTTGAACAGATCTTTACAATGAGGTCGACTACAATTTCTGGTTATTATACTTACGGTTCTTTTCTGGAGTTTGAAAATTGTGTTCATATTTTGTGCATTTGTTCCCCAAAAAAGAATGCCATAGCTAAGAATTGAGTGTACATATGAATAGTATGTATCTAAAAGACACTACATGTTACACACTGATGATAGGGTTCTAAGGGCATAAGATGCTGATGACATTCTGTTTGCAAGTAAATTTGTGTGTTCACTCCACCACAACTCAGAATCATTATTCATTACTATAAATTTTGCATTTGTTACATACTCAATAGAGGTGTCATCTACATTTAATTTAACATTGTCATTTTCCCTCTTCAAACTGAAATTCATGCCATTAGATTTCTTTGGGTTAAATGTCACTTTATTGCTGTTTGACAAATCATACACTTCCTTGAGAGTTTCATTTCCTTTCTCTGCAAGGAGATCTCTTGTTTTCTCGGTGGCTATAAAATTCCTGTCATCAGCAAAGAGAAATTTTTCGCCATAAGTAAAACTACTGGGAAAGTCATTCATGTATATCAGGAATAGTATTGGTCCTAAAATGCAATTTTGTGGAACCCCTATATTAATGTATTTTGGTACTGATAAGAGTTTTACTAAAAGTTTAGATCTATTTGAAGTATGTGTTATCTCTTCTCTTTGCATACTATCTGCTAGGTATGATCAAAACCAGTCATTAGCTAACCCTCTTATTCCTAATGCTTCTAATTTATTTAATAGAATCTTGTTGTTGACTGTATCAAAGGCTTTAGAAAGATCGAAAAATATGCCTATGAAACACTTATATTTATCAAGAGCATCAAGTACAAAATTTGTGAATTTTACTATGGCTGATTACTATTTAGTAAGAAGCTTGCCTAAGGTCTGAACATTCTGCGAGTGAAAAGCCACCATTTCTGCTCTGAATTGTAGAAGAAAACCGGCTTAATGGCGTACACTTTACGAGGCACATATTTAACGAGCACTTCTGATGAATTATTGCAAAACATCCACGCACATACCAATTCTATATAGCAGACAAAGCAAACCAAAAATTGAACGGGACATTTCTTATTACAACAATGTCTAGAACATGTAATCCCTTGATGACTCGATAAATGAACAATTTAAAGTGTATATGAGAGAGGAATGGCACAAATGGATGATGGATGAAACCAAAAACGAATTCACACCGAAGAGAGCTTTAAAACGTCCTACAATCAAACAAGTGTGTCAGTGGATGAAACAGTCCTGGTCTACGGTGAGAGACGACGTTATTGTTAAATCTTTCAAGAAGTGCGGCATAAGTAACACTCTCGATGGTAGTGAAAACCGTCTTTTATAAGTGAAGAGGATGACGATGGGAAAGAAGAATAAGAAGAGGAAGAAAGTTCAGATGACTATTTTAAATGTAAGTTCGGTTTTATGAGCAAGAACTCTTTCTTAGTCTGGCTTTCCATCCTCGTAACAAAAATGCCAAAAAATGTTATTTTTTAAAAATTGCTTAAAACTTGAGGCGCATCTAATAGTCCGTGGCGTCTTAAAGTCTGTAAACTAAGGTAATCGGATGTCTTTTAAATCCGGAGATCGCGTTTCATTCCACATTTATGACTAGGCAATAGAGTGAAATAAGCGAAACATTTGTTGAGCTTTGCAGTTTTTTAAGGCTAGGAATTTCATTTATTCATCGACGCAAAACATGATCATTTTGTGTCGTCCATTCCCCGTAGATATTCCTCCCATTTTATTTTCTCTTCGAAAGACTGCACGGATATTTCTAGTGGCATTGAGTTGACGCCTGAGAATTTGCTACTGAATAATATAGTAGTATTACTGGTGCCAGCTAATACCGTGCTTAACGCCAAACCGTTAGCAGATAAGCCACGAATACATGCGCTCACAAGCCCACGCTAGCACTTAATCCTCTTGGAGTCGAGCTATGAAGAGCACCTCAGCGGATTATCTGGCTTCAGTTGGTGCTGTAATCGTGCTACCTAATTAATTAACAGCTGCCATAATTTTGCCAGTACTAGAATTGCTTATGAGTTTCACTATCAAAAACCGTTAGTAGTACCATGAGCTTTGATATTGTTCTGATTTAGTCTTGAAGTAAATAAAATATCTGTGTCATACATTTCAGCGGTGTCTGTCTATACTGAACTACATCGAAACTATTACCTCATACATAAAAATGCGTATACTATTAATAACTATTCATAATTAAGTAATTTCCATGTAGTTCTAGTCACTAATGTTAATGTAGGAACTGGTGGTAACTATGTTGTTAACTGTCTTGTATCATGACGTTATTATATTAGACGTTGGCACATTAGAACTAATGTTTTTCCAAATCTCAATCCACTCAATGTTTGGAAACTGTCGTTCTATTCTCTTCCTTCCTCCGCTTTCCTTTCGCCACTCAGATACCGAGGCCGGACCATTTTCCAATATCTTGTATAGATTTTGATTGGTATCACTTCTCTTACTTCAATATGAATGTAGGTACCATTGCAAGCCGCCTCCTAGATTGTGGACTACAGCTTATGTGTTCAAACAAGTTTAGAACGATTATTTAAGGCCGTAAACAAGAAACTATACTGAGATCTGATTCGGATAGTGAGAAGGAGACAAACTTACGCAACTAACAGGGGACCATCATCTAATAGTGATGCCTTGATGAACATTAAACATGAATCGTAGATTGTAAGGTCTTATTTAAAGTATTTTAAAGCATAACAGATAATATCTAAGCCAATTCTGTAAACTGCGAAAATGTATCTAAACATCAGCTGTTCATTACTGTTTAATGAACTACAAGTCCCTGCCTTTTGATCAGTATTGAAAGGTTCTAGTTGTTCGCTTACCCGCCAGAAAGTCTTACAGCCAACTGCATCAGTGTCACACATACGTTACGATCAGAAGGTAACTTATGAAAGATAACATCTAATTGAACATGTTTGTGCTCGGAAATATTGTATTCTACGGATGAAATGAACGCTCTGAGCAGTTTCATTTAAAATTCTAGCATGTATAGCGTAAGACATTGCAAATACATAATTCAGGAAGAATGTGAATTAAAACGCAAATGTAAAAAGAGAGCTAGCCATTTGGCTAAATCAATCAACACCCCCACCTATGTACTTAATTACAGTCAGAATAAATGAAGCACTACCGTTAATTCAGAAGTTTGTCTATGGGTAGCGCTGTTTACATAGGATCAGAGGAGTCTGAAGAATCACAAGTTGTTTTGAGAACAATGTCGTGGTTGTTTAGCAATTTTTGAGAATGCATTTATTCTCTTACATTCACCTTTTATAATAAAATACACTGACCTAGTGAACTAGTAAAATTGAAAGAACTTTTAGATATGGAGTAGAACTTTCTTTCTTTCTTTTGCGTGTGCCTTTGTCCCACATTTTTCGCAGGGTCGGCATGGTTAGAATCGGATTTGGCATGGGTAATTTGAAGGGGTGGCCAGATGCCCTTCCCACCGCCAACCCGTACCCATCGGGACAGAATTAGTGTACCCCAGCTGTCTGCATCTAGTGTAAATCGTGAAAGAGTCCGAATGTGTTTCAAATGTATGTGAGTCGTGTAACTGAGGGGGACGTGGGGACCAGGCCCGATATTCACCTAGAGGGATGTGGAGAACCGCCTAAAAACAACATCCAGGCTGGCTGGCACACCGGCCCTCGTCATTAATCTGCCACGCAGATTGGATCTGGGGCCAGCACGGCTACCCAAGTCCAGGAAGCAGCGCATTAGCGATCTTGGCAAACCTGTGCAGGTAGGTATGGAGTAGAACATATAAAAAAAATTAAAATTTTTTTTTACTTTCCTGTTTCCACCTTTTTTCATAAAATATTGAATTTAATTTCTTACGTGCACCATTATTAGAAAATATTAAATTTATTTTCTTACATGCACTTTATAAGTGAAAAAAATAATTTTTATGTGTAATAAGAAAAACAGTCATTTCTCTTAAATTTTCTAAGTAACGTATAATAAAATAGGTGTTTCTTAACTAAAAATGACCTAGACCTGGAATTTAGACTATAGTAGATAGAAAGTGAAGGATCTAGGTAACGTTTTTGAAAGGTATTAAGCTTTCTGACTCACAAAACTTGGCAAAAAGTGACCTAGAACATAAACTTCCTATCTACTCGAGCTGTATCGACCACCGCACGATGAATTCAGGCGACACGTGATTTACCGCAAGACCACACACAAACTGGAACAGACGGTCAGACTTCGTCGACGAACTACCACAGTCTTTGTTGCAAGTTTGTGCAGATAGTTGGACAGATAGGTATTATCAGCTTGGCCATGTTATTCGTACCACATGGTGAGCGACACGGGCTTAGACTCTGCAGACGTTGGGTAAATTTTATGTGGAAGAGTGAACATGGCAACTAATGTGTCACTCTAAGAGAAATACTATGTGTCAAAGCATATACAGAGACTAACACTTACTTCTACGCCACTAATTATCTTCACCATCGTATTGTCCAGTAGGGTTTCGAAAGCTCATTTCGAAATTTACCACATGAAAGGATAAATCGCACAGAGTAATCCGAATGGATAATATTTGCACTGTTTGATGTAGATTTAAATTTTTGGATCTCAGAATATCAGTCCTTTGATCAATTGAACACATGTATTGTTTGATAAACTGAACAGCAGGTTAATCTTTATGATTGGTTCATTTACTAATAGACTATAGAGTTCCAAAAAATTACACAGCTGTTTATGAGAACACTGTCTGCGATTACTTTCTCTAACATTTACTTTTTACAGGGACGCCTTTGAACTTTACTGATTGCTCATGGCTATGGAGAGTACGAATTCTGATGCAGTGTTTGGTTTCTGTTCTGTCTAAGTTAAGATTTCTTACAATCTACTTTTATTCGTAGTGTTTGAAATCTTGAGGAGTTCATGTATGAGATCTTAGTGTTTTCATTGTTCATGTAGGCATACTTACATAGTCAAAATATGTAGCACCAAGCCTTAACAGGCTCTCTTCTAACATTTTGACCATTATAAATGTAAATGCAGTATCTGCCAACTTATTCCAAAAGACATTGTTTAAGCAGCATAAGTTTATAATCTACCTATCTATTTCTTTAGCTCTTTATGATAATTTACGAAATGTGGTGAAGTTAGACATAGAGCAATGAAAACTGGAACACATTTTCGAGATTTTTTACCTACCTCACTCTGGGCCTAAAGATAATGTTCCTTCAAACGTCTAGTATCATTCTTAGCTCGTTATTGATTTCACACACAACAGCAGATCTACTGAAATGCAGTTATTTCAATTAATCTGAGAGCCAGAATTTGTCGAATCTCTTCTTTTGTAACAGTTATTACCTAAAAGGGCAGAAAAATTTTCGGGAAATTGATATGGTTCCATTTTACTTTAATGCTGAGAGTTTAGTTAAATGTTACTCTTCTTAAAAAAATTGTTTGTTATTTACACGTCAGTCATTTTATTGTTAACTTTGTCTCATATCTTTCTGGTTGATCCACACTCCAGCTGTATCTTCGATACTTCCTATGGCTGAATCTTCCTCTTCCTCGGTGTAATAGTTATTACTACTATTGTTTCGAGTATCCATCTCAAGAATTGGAATTTTTGGAACGCCATATATCTGTACTAACAAAACTAATAATATCCGAATCCTGTTCGTTGCCTGTCATCCGAACAGTAATCCAGAATCCGATTTGCAATCTGCAGTTCAATCGTTAACTTCAAATGTTTCTAATTTTACTGACCCACAGCGGACGATCTTACTACTAACTGGAGAAAAGGCACTCCCAAATTTCGGATTCCACAGAGTGAATATATGAGAGAGTAAGCAGTAAAAGTGAATATTATTGTTTATAAAAATGTACCCATTTTCTGACGTAACCAGCTAGTATGTTAACACTCTACGTATTTTTTTCTAACTCATAGATTCCAGTAATGAATTGTGATTTGGGAAGATCTGACAAATACCCTTCTGTGGCTACGTTATCATCTTCTCCAGGCACAGATTTCTATAGTGAGTGGAGCAAGTGGAACTTCGTGACAAATCTTGTAAGAATAGTGAACATCTTTCTCCATCTCAAAACACTTCGTTTCCGGTTGACGAAGTGTCTTTGTGTTCAGACGCGTTGCCCTGATGTTTAATGAGATTTTTCTTTGGCAATTTCGAAATCTTCTCGAGATTTTACTTCAAACCGTCACTCATAAATACTTCTGTAGCTCTCGCCAGTTACTGTTTTGCTTTCTCCAACGTAATGTACAGAAGGAATGTCTTTTGACTCTTTTGTAGAGATAATTTTCAAGGTCAATATAATCTGCGTAGCCTTTTTCGATGCAGGACTACAGTCTTTCCCCCAGCGACTGAGATTATTATTTCATATGTGGTGTGAACCTGGAGATACTAAAAGGTTTCAGATAGATTATATAATGGTAAGACAGAGATTTAGGAACCAGGTTTTAAATTGTAAGACATTTCCAGGAGCAGATGTGGACTCTGACCACACTCTATTGGTTATGACCTGTAGATTAAAACTGAAGAAACTGCAAAAAGGTGGGAATTTAAGGAGATGGGACCTGGATAAACTAAAAGAACCAGAGGTTGTACAGAGATTCAGGGAAAGCATAAGGGAGCAATTGACAGGAATGGGGGAAATAAATACAGTAGAAGAAGAATGGGTAGCTTTGAGGGATGAAGTAGTGAAGGCAGCTGAGGATCAAGTAGGTAAAAAGACGAGGGCTAGTAGAAATCCTTGGGTAACAGAAGAAATATTGAATTTAATTGATGAAAGGAGAAAATATAAAAATGCAGTAAGTGAAACAGGCAAAAAGGAATACAAACGTCTCAAAAATGAGATCGACAGGAAGTGCAAAATGGCTAAGCAGGGATGGCTGGAGGACAAATGTAAGGATGTAGAGGCCTATCTCACTAGGGGTAAGATAGATACCGCCTACAGGAAAATTAAAGAGACCTTTGGAGATAAGAGAACGACTAGTATGAATATCAAGAGCTCAGATGGAAACCCAGTTCTAAGCAAAGAAGGGAAAGTAGAAAGATGGAAGGAGTATATAGAGGGTCTATACAAGGGCGATGTACTTGAGGATAATATTATAGAAATGGAAGAGGATGTAGATGAAGATGAAATGGGAGATATGATACTGCGTGAAGAGTTTGACAGAGCACTGAAAGACCTGAGTCGAAACAAGGCCCCCGGAGTAGACAATATTCCATTGGAACTACTGACGGCCGTGGGAGAGCCAGTCCTGACAAAACTCTACCATCTGGTGAGCAAGATGTATGAAACAGGCGAAATACCCTCAGACTTCAAGAAGAATATAATAATTCCAATCCCAAAGAAAGCAGGTGTTGACAGATGTGAAAATTACCGAACTATCAGTTTAATAAGTCACAGCTGCAAAATACTAACACAAATTCTTTACAGACGAATGGAAAACCTAGTAGAAGCCAACCTCGGGGAAGATCAGTTTGGATTCCGTAGAAACACTGGATCACGTGAGGCAATACTGACCTTACGACTTATCTTAGAAGAAAGATTAAGGAAAGGCAAACCTACGTTTCTAGCATTTGTAGACTTAGAGAAAGCTTTTGACAATGTTGACTGGAATACTCTCTTTCAAATTCTAAAGGTGGCAGGGGTAAAATACAGGGAGCGAAAGGCTATTTACAATTTGTACAGAAACCAGATGGCAGTTATAAGAGTCGAGGGACATGAAAGGGAAGCAGTGGTTGGGAAGGGAGTAAGACAGGGTTGTAGCCTCTCTCCGATGTTGTTCAATCTGTATATTGAGCAAGCAGTAAAGGAAACAAAAGAAAAATTCG
Organism: Schistocerca piceifrons; assembly: GCF_021461385.2. NCBI lineage: Eukaryota > Metazoa > Arthropoda > Insecta > Orthoptera > Acrididae > Schistocerca > Schistocerca piceifrons. The sequence continues at coordinate 254,325,715 of NC_060141.1, read as the reverse complement.
GAGTAGGTATTAAAATTCATGGAGAAGAAATAAAAACTTTGAGGTTCGCCGATGACATTGAAATTCTGTCAGAGACAGCAAAGGACTTGCAAGAGCAGTTGAATGGAATGGACAGTGTCTTGAAAGGAGGATATAAGATGAACATCAACAAAAGCAAAACAAGGATAATGGAATGTAGTCTAATTAAGTCGGGTGATGTTGAGGGAATTAGATTAGGAAATGAGGCACTTAAAGTAGTAAAGGAGTTTTGCTATTTAGGGAGCAAAATAACTGATGATGGTCGAAGTAGAGAGGATATAAAATGTAGGCTGGCAATGGCAAGGAAAGCGTTTCTGAAGAAGAGAAATTTGTTAACATCCAGTATTGATTTAAGTGTCAGGAAGTCATTTCTGAAAGTATTCGTATGGAGTGTAGCCATGTATGGAAGTGAAACATGGACGATAAATAGTTTGGACAAGAAGAGAATAGAAGCTTTCGAAATGTGGTGCTACAGAAGAATGCTGAAGATTAGATGGGTAGATCACATAACTAATGAGGAAGTATTGAATAGGATTGGGGAGAAGAGAAGTTTGTGGCACAACCTGACCAGAAGAAGGGATCGGTTGGTAGGACATGTTCTGAGGCATCAAGGGATCACCAATTTAGTATTGGAGGGCAGCGTGGAGGGTAAAAATCGTAGAGGGAGACCAAGAGACGAATACACTAAGCAGATTCAGAAGGATGTAGGTTGCAGTAGGTACTGGGAGATGAAAAAGCTTGCACAGGATAGAGTAGCATGGAGAGCTGCATCAAACCAGTCTCAGGACTGAAGACCACAACAACAACAACAACAACATGTGGTGTGAAGCAGTGGGCACATGTTTAGTCCACATTGAGATAAACAGTATATAAAACTAGCTGAATGCTTCATTTACTTAAATGATTAAACGTTCCTCTGCCACCCATATTAAGTAATGAAAGAGGAAGGATATTATGGAAACGTAATAAAGTAAAAACATAACAACAATTCTGCTGCCTGTGTCTGCACAATATGCCTTTAAAAATGGGCACATTAACACGAAAAGCAGAGTTTTCGGCCACAGTTTTCACTCTTTAGCGGTGACTATTCGTAATGGTTCAAATGGCTCTGAGCACTATGAGACTTAATTTCTGAGGTCATCAGTCTAGAAGTTAGAACTACTTAAACCTAACTAAGGACATCACACAAATACATGCCCGAGGCAGGATTCGAACCTGCGACCGTAGCGGTCGCGTGGTTCCAGACTGTAGCGCCTAGAACCGCTTGGTCACTCAGGCCGGCACTATTCGTAATGAATGAACACTTGTACGATCCTCGATAGCAATATAATTTATGAGCATAGTTTCAAAAAATTATAATCAATGATATGTATACTTTTTGTAGTATTAAGCGACTTACCAGTTTTCAAAAAAAGCAGTGAACGGTGGACAGATTAAGCTTTCTTTTATTTATGTGTTGAATTTAATATTTTCACTCTGTATATCTTGAAAAGTGAGATTTAAAATTTTTCAATCTTTGTCTGTGTGTACGTCTGCAAACAGAATGTGTAAAAAAGCGAAAATCGTCTATTTCAGATACCGGTTATTGTGAGCGGTTTTAACAGCCGTTTTAAACTGGTGTGGGGTAATACCTACAAAACCGAAAACTGGTTGTTTCAGCGATAACAGCATTGCCTGCGCTGCCGTGGTCTTCACTTGTTAGAAATTTCCGCTCTAGGCAGACAGCCCCCATTGTGTTGCTTTGCGCAAAGGCCGCCTAGGAAGAAGCGATTTCACGGACCGGGGCTGCGAGCGCGGCGAGATGAAAGTGGGCGTTGTCACGGCTAATCACCTGCGCGCTGGCCGCGGCGGTCCCCGTCCTTTGTACAGACTGGCCAGCGGACGGCGCTCTTTGATTGCCGCACCACCTGAGACCAATTATCCCGGCACGTGCTCGCCGCCTCTGCCTCCATCCCCAGAGCGCTCAAGGCCGCGACAAGGTGCCCTCTTTGTCCACCAGTAGTGGCTCTCGCGCCGTGTCCACCGTCCTCAGGTGCCTTTTTGCTAAACGCTTCTCTTTTTGCTAGCAGCACTTGCCGGCAACATGCATAATTGCTGGTCCTTTCAGCTACGGCGCTGTGTAAGGTTTTTAGTCATTCACAGAAACAACTCTGATTTATATGACTTTGAACTACAGCAGGCATCACGAAAACAGGCAGCTTTGCCAGTTAGTAAGAGCTTCTAATGTCAGTAAAAATTCCGAAAAAAGATTCATACATCTCTAATTTTATACTAAAATACAATGAAATACTTTACAAAAGAAAATTATTGCCAGTCCTTAAGAAATAGAATTAAGATATAACTTCACAAGAAGTTTCCGAGAAAACTTTTTTTTTTTTTTACTTCGTTCAGTATTGCCTGGCATTCCAAACTACAACTCCTGCAAAATAGTAGTTTCATACGTGCTCTTGTATGCGTGACGATAGTCCATAGTACTTCTGTCGCCACCGTATGGTGTTGCTGCTAGCCATAGATGGCAGGGTTACCAGGTTTCTCTATACAAAATACGAGATTTCATTTTTTTCCGAATGTTGTTGTTGTTGTTGTGGTCTTCAGTCCTGAGACTGATTTGATGCAGCTCTCCATGCTACTCCATCCTGTGCAAGCTTCTTACTCTCCCAGTACCTACCGCAACATACATCCTTCTGAATCTGCTTAATGTATTCATCTCTTGGTCTCCCTCTACGATTTTTACCCTCCATGCTGCCTTCCGATACTAAAGTGGTTACCCCTTGATGCCTCAGAACGTGTCCTACCAACCGATCCCTTCTTCTAGTCAAGTTGTGCCATAAAAACCTCTTCTCTATTCAATACTTCCTCATTAGTTATGTGATCTACCCATCTAATCTTCAGCATTCTTCTGTAGCACCACATTTCGAAAGCTTCTATTCTCTTCTCGTCCAAACTATTTATCGTCCATGTTTCACTTCCATACATGGCTACACTCTACACAAATACTTTCAGAAACGACTTCCTGACACTTAAAACTATACTCGATGTTAACAAATTTCTCTTCTTCAGAAACACTTTACTTGTCATTGCCAATCTACATTTTATATCCTCTCTACTTCGACCATCATTAGTTATTTTGCTTCCCAAATAGTGAAACTCCTTTACTACCTTAAGTATCTCATTTCCTAATCTAATTGCCACAGCATCACCCGACTTAATTCAACTACATTCCGTTATCCTCGTTTTGCTTTTGTTGATGTTCATCTTATATCCTCCTTTCAAGACACTGTCCATTCCGTTCAACTCCTCTTCCAGGTCCTTTGCTGTCTCTGACAGAATTACAATGTCATGGGCGAACCTCAAAATTTTTATTTCTTCTCCATGGATTTTAATACCTACTCCTAATTTTTCTTTTGTTTCCTTTACTGCATGCTCAATATATAGATTGAATAACATCGGGGAGAGGCTACAACCCTGTCTCACTCCCTTCCCGACCACTGCTTCCTTTTCATGCCCCTCCACTCTTATAACTGCCATCTGGTTTCTGTACAAATTGTAAATAGTGTTTTGACCCCTGTATTTTACGCCTGCCACCCGTAGAATTTGAAAGAGAATATTCCAGTCAACATTGTCAAGAGCTTTCTCTAAGTTCTAAGATAAATCGTAAGGTCAGTATTGCCTCACGTGTTCCAATATTTCTACGGAATACAAACTGATCTTCTCTGAGGTCGGCTTCTACCAGTTTTTCCATTCGTCTGTAAAGAATTCGCGTTAGTATTTTGCAGCTGAGACTTATTAAACTGATAGTTCGCTAATTTTCACATCTGTCAATACCTGCTTTCTTTGGGATTGGAATCATTATATTCTTATTGAAGTCTGAGGGTATTTCGCCTGTCTCGTACGTCCTGCTCACCAGATGGTAGAGTTTTGTCAGGACTGGCTCTCCCAAGGCCGTCAGTATTTCCAATGGAATGTTGTATACTCCAGGAGCCTTGTTTCGACTCAGGTCTTTCAGTGCTCTGTCAAACTCTTAACGCAATATCATATCTCCCATTTCATCTTCATCTACATCCTCTTCCATTATCATAATATTGTCCTCACGTACATCGCCCTTGAATAGACCCTCTATATACTCGTTCCACCATTCTGCTTTCTCTTCTTTGCTCAGAACTGGGTTTCCATCTGAGCTCTTGATATTAATGCAAGTGGTTCTCTTTTCTCCAAAGGTCTCTTTAATTTTCCTGTAGGCAGTATCTATCTTACCCGTAGTGAGATAAGCCTCTACATCCTTACATTTGTCCTCTAGCCATCCCTGATTAGCCATTTTGCACTTCCTGTCGATCTGTTTTTGAGACGTTTGTATTCCTTTATGCCTGCTTCATTTACTGCATTTTTATATTTTCTCCTTTCATCAATTAAATTCAGTATTTCTTCTGTTACCCAAGGATATTTACGAATATGACACCTTTTAACTGAAGAAAATCGAGATATTTTAACGTGTGCTCGTAATGACAGTTTCGTCTCAGTCAGACACACTAAATCATCAGAGCCATACAATGCAGTGAACTTTACAGCAAATAATCTTTAACTTTTTGAAGCCATGACTAAACCTTACAACATTCGACACTAACATTGTTTTTCAATATCACGTTTTGCGTCTTTTTCTTCATTGCTACTTCAATACCTCCACTTACGGCGAATCCAGTGGTGAAAATACTTCACCGTCAGTAACAATATCCAACTTGTCATTGCCAATCTACATTTTATATCCTCTCTACTTCGACCATCATTAGTTATTTTGCTTCCCAAATAGTGAAACTCCTTTACTACCTTAAGTATCTCATTTCCTAATCTAATTGCCACAGCATCACCCGACTTAATTCAACTACATTCCGTTATCCTCGTTTTGCTTTTGTTGATGTTCATCTTATATCCTCCTTTCAAGACACTGTCCATTCTCGCTGTTAAGTTCACTGTAAGTTCGCCGACTGCAAGCTCCTGCATCCACATTCATCGCCACCGAGCACGGTGTACAAGCCACAGCCTCTTCTGCAAGGAAGTCAGAGGTTAAAATCAGTTAAATGATGTTCCCAGTCGGAAGTGAGATCGTCATGTTGTTGTTGTTGTTGTGGTCTTCAGTCCTGAGACTGGTTTGATGCAGCTCTCCATGCTACTCTATCCTGTGCAAGCTTTTTCATCTCCCAGTACCTACTGCAACCTACATCCTTCTGAATCTGCTTAGTGTATTAATCTCTTGGTCTCCCTCTACGATTTTTACCCTCCACGCTGCCCTCCAATACTAAATTGGTGACCCCTTGATGCCTCAGAACATGTCCTACCAACCGATCCCTTCTTCTGGTCAAGTTGTGCCACAAACTTCTCTTCTCCCCAATCCTATTCAATACTTCCTCATTAGTTATGTGATCTACCCATCTAATCTTCAGCATTCTTCTGTAGCACCACATTTCGAAAGCTTCTATTCTCTTCTTGTCCAAACTATTTATCGTCCATGTTTCACTTCCATACATGGCTACACTCCATACGAATACTTTCAGAGAGATCGTCATATATACTGATATTTGTAAAGAACTTCGTAACTACAGCAATGACGGTCATGTTTCACAAGGAAAGGAAACAATGAAAATAGTGTGAAGTACGACACATACTAATAAAACAGACGACAGCGGCTACATCTCACATTACTATCAGCTATAGAGGTAACGTTGGCTGCAGCGAAAAAAACAAATGACTGTCGACCGAAGCCTATCGAGATCTACTGATTGAGGACTTTTTCGTCCTTAATTGACATTTCGTCATTATCATACAGCGAATCTGGTCAAGGCGAACTTAATACTGAGACTCTAGCCGGCTGATGAACACAAGTGTATTAGTACTAAGAGCTGCATTTCCAAGTTCAGTAACACTTACTAGAGTGCCTCTTACATTGTATAATATACAGACCATATTGTGTGAAATATTATACGTTCGGATGTAGTCGGGATTTTTATGTATCCCGATGAGGTTTAATCGGGCGCTGAGTTATCAACAGAAAAATCGGGACAATGCCGCCCAAATCGGCGTATTCGGCAACTCTAATAGGTGGCGCATTGCAGCACCACTTGTTCCAGCTTGCCAGTTTGGAGTGGCTCCTTCCGACGTCCGCCAAGTGGCAGTGGCCACAGGTGAATAAACAGCACCAAGTCGCGGACCAGTGTTTTGTTGGGTATCACTTTTCAGAGACGCCAGGGACTGCAGTACGAAACGCGTGTAGCTACTGCACGCACATATACATCGCCCTGCTTCTCAATGAATAATGGGGTACTGGCGAGTCACGGTTGATAAACTGGAGGAGGACACAGAAAATATCAAGGGGAATCCTCCACATCATCAACCGTGAGCATTTGAAGATGATGAAGGCGTGTACACAATGGGTGCCCCATTCCCTCGCCACTGCACAGAGCAGAAGCATGTGGATATAAGCCAACTGTAGGTGAAACAGTACAGAGCAGACCCAGTGGAGTTCTTCGGTCACTACCGACTAGTCATGGTTCTTTCACAAGACTCTAGAAAAGAAACACCAGGCAATGAAGTGGAGGCATACTGTGAGCCCACGTCTCAAGAAGTCACAGCCAGTACTATGGCTGCAGAAACAAATGGTGACTTCAGCTCTCGGATCAGCATGGGATTCTGCTGGTGGGTTGGTTCCCTCCGAATATGACCCTCAAAAGTGATTGCAGTTCACTAAGCCAACTTCGCAGACACATTCAACAACGCCAACAACGAAAATCGCACCGAGGATTTCTGCTCCAACATAACAATGCATGGCCACATGTCAGTCGCCAGACCACTGACACCGAGCGTAACTAGGGTTTACAGTGTTGTCATAACCTCCATATTCTCCGCATCTGGCTCCTAGCGACTATACCCTGTTCGACGCAATGAAATAGGTCATGCTGGAATAAGAAGCTCATCACCAGTGACAAATTACGAACAGTTGTCCATCAGAGGCCCAGGATACCAACAAAGAACAGTTTGCTAAGCAAACATTGAAGCTCCCAGGACGATGGCGCGAAATTCCTGGAATATAATCTGTATTCGTTTGTTCGGTAAATGGTTCCTGTGAACAGAGTAATATTGTACTGACAATAAAATTTGAACGAGCCAAATATTTACTTTACCTGTGGGAACAGCGATAAACAATAACATATTTTTACTGAAAAATTTGTGTTCTAAAAGTTTATAGATGCGTGCTACGCATATTTAATTGCGAAAATATTAACGTATTCCGAGATAGAAAAATAATTCAGTAGGAGGTATGAAATTAGTTTACCTGTCCAAAGATGAGCGTCGTGGCTGACGAATTTTGTGTTCCGCTGGACCTCGTAGTAACTTGCAACAAGAAAGCTGTTTTTTTTTTAACACTAACCGTGTGAGATAGCATTACTGCAAAGTGTCACCAAGAAATGAGATTTACTTGTGAGATACTAAGTGTGCAATAACGCACGGTAGCTTGGAATCCGCCACGATTCTTGTTCAGACGGCTGGTCCTATAGCCAGAGTGGGTCATACACTGAAGCGCTAAAGAAACTAGTCTATTCATTCGTATTCAAGTACAGAGACAGCTAAAGAGGCAGAATACAACGCTGCGGTCGGCAACGCCTATTTAACACAACAAGTGACTGGCGGAGTTGTTAGATCGGTTACTGCTGCTACAATCGCAGGTTATCTAGATATTAGTGAGTTTGAACATGGTGTTATAGTCGGCACACGATCGATGGGACACAGCATCTCCGAGGTAGCGATGAAGACGGGATCTGCCCCTACGACTATTCTAGAGTGTACTGTGAATATCAGGAATCTAGTAAAACGTCAAATTTCCGACATCGCTGCTGAGGAAAATATCGTGCAAGAACGGGACCAACGACGACTGAAGAGAATCGTTCAACGTAACATAAATTGCAATCCTTCCGCAAATTGCTGCAGATTTTAGTGTTGGGCTATTAAAAAGTGTCAGCGTGCGAACCACTCAATGGAACATCATCGATATGGACTTTCGGAGCCGAAGGCCCAGTCGTGTGCCCATGATGACTGCACGACACAAAGCTTTGCGCCTTGCCTGAACCCGTCAACACATTGGACTGTTGATGACGAGAAACATGCTGTCTGGTCGAACGAGTCTCGTTTCAAATTGCGTCGAGCGGCTGGTTAACTTCATGAATCCATGCACCCTGCATGTCAGCAGGGGCTGTTCAAGCTGGGTCCGCAGCCCGTGGTCGTGCGGTAGCGTTCTCGCTTCCCACGCCCGGGTTCCCGGGTTCGATTCCCGGCAGGGTCAGGGATTTTCTCTGCCTCGTGATGACTGGGTGTTGTGTGCTGTCCTTAGGTTAGTTAGGTTTAAGTAGTTCTAAGTTCTAGGGGACTGATGACCATAGATGTTAAGTCCCATAGTGCTCAGAGCCATTTGAACCATTTGTTCAAGCTAGTGCAGGCTCTGTAGTTGTGTGGGGCGTGTGTAGTTGGAGTGATATGGGACCGCTGATACGTCTAGATACTGACAGGTCATACGCAAGTAAGCATCGTGTCTGATCACCTGCATCTATTCATGTCCATTGTGCATTCCGACAGACTTGAGGAATTCCAGCAGGACAATGCGATACCCCACAGGTCCAGAACTTCGACAGAGTGGTTCCAGGAACACTCTTCTGACCACCAAACTCCCCAGACATGAACATTATTGAGCATATCTGGGATGCTTTGCAATATGCTGTTAAGAAGAGGTCTCCAACCCCTGGTACTCTCATGGATTTATGGACAGCCCTGCAGAATTCATGTTGTCAGTTCCCTCCAGCATCTTCAGACATTATTCTAGTGCATGCCACGTCTTGTTGCGGCACTTCTGCGTGCTGCAGGGGGGTCTACACGACATTAGGCATGTGAACGAGTTTCTTTGGCTCTTCAGTGTATTTACTGCTCTTGCACATTCTTCATGACTAAACCTCTCGCGCAAAATATCGATATTGAAAAGTGCCTGTAGATGCTTCCGCTCTATATTTTCCCTTGATCTGCGCCAAATATATTTGTTCTTACGGTTTCTAGATGTCCATCCTCGTGAATTGACTGGAACTGATCGGCTGTCGGACACCCTCCGCTAATAGGCGCTACTCATGCATAGTTGTGTACATCTATGGGAGGGTTTAGTGACATTTCTGAACAGTCGAAAGTTTCATGTATCTTGGGATCAGCCCTTTTAAATTAATTTACTCACTAAGTTATCGATTGTGTGACATCTGTATTTAAATTCACTTGATCCTATGGGGAGCGATCTGTTTATTGGTAAGGTCACCCATACAGGTCTTTCTAAAATCTACAGCGGTACGTCGTTTGCTCAAATGTGCCATGGGCAGTGTCACTCATAAATGCATATAAAGCAAAAAGAGTTCACAGAAAAATGTGTAACCAGGCACATGGGAGAAGCGAATTCTGACGACAGACCAGTGATGAGCACCTGACATGTCAATAGCGCAGGGCCATGAGCAGAGAGGGGTGAGACACTAAACGACGGCCCCGAACAGTCTACTTTCGTGATGGCGAACATAGTTAAATACTTTTATCCATTTTCGGCATTATGCTACTACAACTGGTACTTTGAGATATATGTGAGTATACTTGCTGTTACGAACTGCTCTAATTTTCGGTACTGGTTACATCTGTGTGTAGGACCTAGGCAAGGGCTTATGTACACAGGAAAAACAGTTTCAGTAGCTTGTGGTAAAAAAAACTTGATACAAAACGGCATGAGCAAAACCGTTTTACTTCACGGATTTTCATCTTTTTAATACTATAGGTCTTTACTTTGCTTACATCAACATCAAAATTAATAGTTAACAGTGGTCACAAACGGCTGTTTTGAATCGTAATTAAATCACACATTTAACTTTCTACGAATTGACATAGTAAACGATTGTGTAGCAGGAACAACAGATGCGAGGAATACAAAATATTGCGATGCTGACAATAGTAATAAATTATGCATATTTTTTGTGGGTACACTAAGCACCTGCTTGCATGTGCACGCGAATTTGCACGTCTGCATTTTTGTGAGTTTCTGATGTTATTTTGTCGAAATTTCAAATGTTTAGATAGCTGTTGTATATCTTCAAATTATTCTCATATCGTAAAACATCTCATTTGGCTTGGAGTTTTTCGGTCTGAAGAGTTTCAAATATGTCCTGTGTTTAGGTTAAGCATAACGGAAGGAGATATACTTTTCTTCATAAAGGTTTTTGTTCGATGTGTATATGAGCGATATAAAATGAGATACCTGCGTGGCCAATATAAACCCAGTTACGTCTTAACACAAATCTTCGGAAACAATCACTGTAAAGGTGAATAAAAGTCACTGATTGCAAGTACTCGTATCTTTTATTTGATACCGCATAACTTAGAAACTAGGCTGTTAGGCGTATGAGGCATTACTCCTCACATTTTTATTACGACGTGGTTTACAGTGAATGTATTTTATTATAGCCTAAAATTCCACGAGAATATCGAGCCCCAATTTTTATAAACCTGTCCTGCCTGTGGTAAATTTAAATTAAGTCCTGTAATTCCGGTATCGTTCCTCTCTTAAGGTTTGTAATTGTGGACACCTGATGTATCTAAATTAACATTCCCCTTAAACCATCGATTCTCCTAGCTTTTATGTCACGACTAATTCAATTTCTAGCTCTCTGTTATCAGCATTCTGACGTGAGTCCCAGGCGATGCAGTCTCCAGTTTTCCGAGGGATTTCCACTTCTAGGATAAGGAATCTGTTCCTTAGTGTCCTTGTTTTCGTCTAACTTTCATTGGTTATACATGATATACAGCTTAGTTGTTGTTACCTTCGTTCCTTATTGGTTTGGATTTCTACTTAACACATTATCGATTCTCTAAATCAGTAGCATGTGCTAGGTGCATCAGTGCTTATTGTAATTATTGATATTGAGTATCTCTGATAGCAGCTTTGTTTGCAATTCCCTCGGTTCTATATGACGAGCGTCGTTGATTTTCTATAGGTTTCCATGATTTTTTCAGAACATCAGGAAGTTAAAATGTTTTCCCAGTCTCTTAATGACCATCTCTCTTAACACCAAAAGAAGTCGCGCTTTTCATTTTCCATTTTCAGTGAGAAACCTTCGTCTTCAATAAATTGTGTGACTGGACATCTGTAGCACACAACTTGCAGCATACATAAATTTCACCCTGACGTTATTACTACCTTATTACGCAATACAGAAGATGTGTTTTCCGAATCACTTACACATTAATTTTGTCCATACGGGAAATACGTGTATGTCAGTCTGGTTGGCTCCAGTGCTCTGCAATGTACATTAGCAGATCTAGTTAGACAAATCCATTTTTAACGTTTCTGAGTAGCTTTTGTAAATAAAGTGGAGATTAAATGTCGGTACATTAACGGAATGAAACATTGAATTGAATTTAAATCGGATAAAGGTGTATGGGCAAAGAAGTGCTGGTAGACGGGGAGGGGAGAAGGATCGCTTTGAAGAATGTTGGTTCTTGGCGGAGATACGAAGGTGGACGACTTTATACTCAGAAATAGTCTTTGAGTAAAGGAAGAACATTAAAGAATCTCCAGTGGGCACTATGTCAACCTGGAGAACATAGGACTTGTTTTTAGCTGCAGAGAGAAGAGATTTACAGTACAGTTCTGAGTATCCTTTAAGCAATCCTTTCCTCCGGAATTATTGTATTACTTTAGTTGTTTTCTTACTCTTTTCTTAGATTACTGCGTGCGGTACTGGAAAAGAGGAGGTTTGAAATCAGTTTATATTTATATTCTGATCTGGACCGATTCTCCTTAAATCCTTGTGTTTCGACAAATATTTACAGTTTTCGTTTGTTGTAAACGAAGTACTTGTAAGAGAATTCACAGTATACTGCCATAAATGAAACTGTTTTAGTAAAATACAGCACTTTTAATTGCAGGGTAGTGGTCATACATTTTTCAAATCTTAGAGCTTAATAGGTATGTAAGTCCCTTTATTATATCGTGGCCAGATATTGTAATCGAAGAGCCGAATTTCTAGATATACCTAGAAGTTTCACTATCAGATTTTCTGACAAATCGGGGGTTCGAAACATTTCCCCCAATACCCGTGAGTCAGAAATTTTGAGTGCATTGTTATATGCTCATCATTTTCTGCTGTTTATTTGTACAGTGTACTTTTATTACCTGGTCAGGATTATAAATGTAATCAAGCTACTTTTGTAATTATAGCAAATCCCGTTCTTACATTCCCATTTACGTTATTTTCTATTAGTCCATTCGTAAGCCCTATTCGCTTAATTAGTTATTTTCTTGTCATTAAAAATTTCGTGTGGATAGCATTTACCACGTTTTAAGTTTTTGAACCACTACCACAAGCTTCAACATCATTTTCATTTGAACCAATCATTCACAGTTAGTAGGCAACGTAATTGTAGTGCACTGTTCTTAAGTGCAGTAAATGCACTGCAACTAAACTGATTTGACCAACTTTGCAGAGTTGAATGTAAGGCGCCAGTGGGCCTACGCTGCTTCTGTTATTATAGCTGCTTCGGACACACTACAGAAGCCACAAGTGCTGCAGAACGTAGCCTTGTGGAGAGCATTAGACGCCCCTAGCTTCGTTACTCTTCCTGAGCTGCACCTTAGATGCTTGTCGTACCTGCATCACTAGCCGGCTGGCACCTTCATTTCATTTTCTTATAGCTTATTAGTAATTTTCGTAGTTTCTTGACATGTAATCTATTTTAACTTATGGGCTGTGCGTTGTTCACAATTACTAAAATCTCGAATATTCTGACTAGACACATCAATTTCATTTTGCAGATTCAATCATTTTTGCTTATTCATGTTTAAGATCCAATTACGGCTCAGTAGATCATGTTTTGGCAAGAACGAGCAGTGCACATGGCTCTAGAAGAAAAGCGGCTGTGTTGCTCAAGAATATTGCAATAGCTCTAAATTACTTATACAGCAAATTTCGTACGTCTTAAAAGAATGAGGTATAAGAATTAATTGCCTATCCATTTTGCAGTTTTCAGTTCCAAATTCCTATGAAGTTTTACCTATGTTTTAAAACATTTTATATAATTTTGTTGATACTTTCTGGTCATTTTAGTATTAATTTTCCAAGTGTGTTTAGGTCATTAAAATTCGGGACCGGCGGTTACGGATCAGCTTTCTCATCCGTAACTTAAATGAATTCTCACTTGTGGCGGCTGGCCCCACTGGCTCCTCCCTGTAGGTGCCCCTGGTCCCACGCATCTTAGTCAAAAAATGCAGTGTTTTTGATTCTGTATGGGTGGGTGGCAATGTGAAGCAGACGTCACTCATGAATATGTCAGTGCAGTGCCTAAACATTGGTTGCATATTGTAATTATGTTGAATAATGATACATTATGGCGACAAGGCAAACATTTTTAACTTATAAGTTAAAATTACAGGCGGACTACGAATAAGTATGTTTTTATGATGACGTAACTGTTATCTAAAATTATGTATGCCACACACATCCAAAACAGCACACAAGGAGCTACAGATTATTTTTGATGTTACGTCCACGAAAGGGCGCAAGGTCAGATGTTCAGCAAATGGTTTTCCCTGCAGGTCGAAATTCTGGTGCTAAGGTTTCTGATTATCGAAATTCCAACCCGATATCAAGTCAAAAGCCAATGCGTTGCTTTGTGTTGACTAATTTACGGACTAGATCCGAGGTAATCCTAAAACATTGTGCCAAAAGGCAGCATGTACTTTTGGGTTAGTCTGCAGTCGAAGAATACCAGAAAACATTCTTACATAGCTGACATACAAATTTTCTGGGTAAGGAGGTGTTCCTATCAGCAAAATAACTGTCAGAAATTTCTTTGTGTTTCGTTCCTCCTTTTGTCAGCTATGTCTGCTACAGCACAGGGTGCACGCCTGCATCAATATTTCACTGGTACAGCAAGATCCGTGAGTCGTCTGGTTCAACATATCTTACTGATCCGAGCAGTGCAGTTATGGCAACTGATCAAACTTCAGGAGTCAGCCCTGACTAATAAAGCTACACAAGAATTATGGGACTCTCTGCACTTTATCTTGAGTTGGTCTGACCTAACATACTTCTCTGTTTATGGACATGTGAAACGAAAATCTCTGACTAAAATACTATATTTATAATGTATTCCACAACGGATTAAACATACATTGCTAATAGTTTCGTGTAGTACAGACAGGGTTACATTAATGTCATTAGATGGTTGGAGGGAAGGTTCTGAGCTGGACAGGAATGGCAATTTGATTGAGATGGATGTTAGTAAATTACTAAGTTGTATGACACGTATGCAGTGATTGCAGGGCATGAGGATGACAGCAACTGAAGTGAAGCAGTAGCCACTGATGGAGGGTGAGCTGCTTCCATACAAATTACCAAGTTACCGCACCAGTGAGTCCCCATCATACTGGTACTGCAGGCATTCTATGGGTAAGCAGCGGTGGTCGGCGCCAAACCATTGCAGTGCAACTGGAGGGCGTCCTCCGTTCATGCCAGTTGGGAGTGCACTCCTCTGAGTCCGTTCATCTCCGAATCTCCGCTTGCGAAAATCGGACACAAAATGTATCTTGTCCACGACTGTTCAACCGAATGCATGTGAATCTCCAAACCCAGCTGCATAAAGCCGAATGTCAGCGATTGTGCTGTTCTGAACTCTATGCAAGAAATTTCACGAATGTCCAAAAAACACACTGTTCCATGCCTGGCTACAGTTTTTTGCACACATAAATCATTCAACCAATCACGCCATTTTCTATCAACCCTGGCCAATGGTAATATCTTGTAATGCGTTATTTCATCGCTTCAGCACGTCTGTATAAACTTCTCTGTCAGTCTACTTACCACCCTTCCACCCTTCTGCATCTAAAAAGTGGAACTCAGGACCTAAGTCACAGGCCATCTACCAATGACGATCTGTGCTTTTCTGACCGGCGAGTTTTTTTCCATTGTGGAAAAAAAAAAAAACATTCCCTATATCTCGGAATCGGCTTGGCTGGCAGGCACCCATGGAATTAGGTCACAACCGTTGGTGATTTTGGCATGCTTTCTAAAGACATTATACGAGGACGGAGGCTATGCTTTTGCAAAAGACGGCTAGCGTTTCTCTGAAATCCCTCAAACCACCGATCAAGTTTTCCTCGTTAACCTGATGATGCATTGTTTGGTCGGTCGGTTGGATTGGGAGGAACTGTGGTGGTAACGTTCTCTAGCACCGCGACTGTGCCCCGCTGTATTGGCCTCGAGCTGGTCCACTGCGGCCTGCGGTATGGCACCGACCTGGCGACAGCCGAGCCACCCGCTTCCACGTGGCCTTGGGTTCACTGTTCAGCTTATGAACTGACACTGACTCCTTTGTCCCAAGGGAACGACCTCTGTGGTAGTCCTTCACTCCTCCTCGCACTAACCCATACCCGATGATGCGGTGTCCACCTGTATACAACTCTATACGGCATCTATGAAGTCCCACCAGAACAGAAAAGCACGCAAAGTTAGTACTGCCACTGCAGTCACTGTCACATCACTCTTTACGATTCTTAGTACATTTGTCACGTTTGTCATTACTATACTAATCTATTCTATCTCCTCTTTTATGGATAAGATAAGGCTAGCTGAAATGGTTAGCCATCTCTGACACCTTCTTGCATTACCTGATACAAGATGCTTTACCTCTCGAGCCAATAAACAAGAAATACCCAAAATGTTCCCCCTCCAAGAAAAAGATATGTACACTATTATAAGTAAGTCTATGGGTAACTACTCGTTTTGTTATGAAGTTTCATTTGTGTTACCGAAGAAGAGGAAATTAAAACCTGGGTGATCTGCATTAGTCACATAATCTCTTCACTCAGCTACAGTGGTGGACTAAAATATTATTATCATAATAAAAATCTTTCAAGACCGAAACTAGCATATACTTGCAATCTCTTAACATCACAGTTACACCAATTAATCGTCCTGATTTACGATCGCCAATAATTTTAGTATCTCTTTGCTCCTCTTGTTGGTTCCTCTTTCTGTTGCCTTTGGCCTTTTACTTTAACACCAAACTTTTATTTTTTTGAGTGGCTTTGTCATGACGAGTAACGAGTTCACAAAGTTTGGTGGGTCTCTGTGTGCAGAAAACTTGGTCGAGCAATGTGCGACTGGAAAGCTGCCGTGATGTGACCGGACCAGGCAAATCAGACGTGGCTGAAGGGAGAGTACCTGATTAGCTGTCGAAGCGAGCTGTGAGTAGACGTGGGGGTATTCCACTACAAGGTGTAACACCCCAAGAAACCCAAAAAACCAAATAAGCATGTCCTGATAATTTAAAGTAGGGAACAGTGCTATCCTGACAGGTACGACAACTTTGACAATAATATAACACCTTAAAGTTTTGATGAACACCAATTCAATAATTACTGAGTATGTCATGATATAAAGGTAGAAAGTAAGAAAGGTTATTTTTAATTAGCAATCAAACATCTCAGTAATAACTGCAAATCAGTGACGAAAGTTAAGTCCAAAGTAATATGTCGGCCAGAGACAACATTTATTGTCAAAGAGAGCTGTAAACGCGGTGAAATGGGAATTCATTGCGTCTACAATGCTCGATCATGGAACTGTTCGTCGCTTGCTAGCTTGCTTGCTATCAAGTTGTGAGAGAGCGGCGTTTGCTGTAGTACGTACAAACGGAACGCTACGAGATTGTTTCTATTGGAAAAAAGTACCATTGCGTGCTAGAGATGCGCGGACTTTGTTCTCAGCTATTCTGTCATGAGAACTTGAACTGAAGTGATATTCTGATAGTGTACGACGAGTTAATGAAGTTTAATTATTGGAGATATCATTGTCTGACTCAACATTCATCAAATTGAACAGTCACAACGAAGAATGTACACAGTATCGAAGACTGCAATACCTGATTAGCCTTGAGTAGGAAACATTAATACGACCACACGAAGATAATACAAATACGCCCATTGTAAAAGTTGTCGTAATTGTCACGATCACCGAACTGAAAAGAATCGTAATTGATCTGATCCATCGGTGTGCTTGTGATGTGATGATCATAAACTAACTGCTGAGAAGGAACAATAAAAATTGTTCTTCAGTAATGGAAATCTCACATTTTGGCTCCATTAATTGAACTGCGTGATAGTTAATGATCAAAGTTAATTAACTGTGAACATTTAACTGAAAGAGTGACTTGATGAACATTGAGCATTGAAAGGAGTATTTTGCCGAAAGAATATTACGACGCACGAAAGCAAGATTGCATTATAGATTATCTCTGGATTTGCGTCGTGCCGTAGTGAACAATTCGGCCTAGCAACGTAATAACAACTACTGATACTGAACCGCAGATGAATTTTTCCTCGCTTTAGTCGTGTGAAACGACGCTGGTGATGAATGTGTTGAGTGTTAATTAAGTAAATAAATTAGTGAAATCAAAGTGAACTGAGAAATTAGAATATAAATGGAAAACTTGGTTTAGTTTAGAGAGTTACATACTGGCATTCAGCGGGCAGAAGAAACAATGACCGTGGAGTCAGCGAGTTCCACATAAGCGGGCACTGTCGATTCAGCCGTCAGGGCATCGCCCGACCGGCTCACGTGTTTCTAAGTTGTCGCATGAGCAAAGGCCCTCGCCTACATTCCAAGAGCCAATGACCGACGTTAAGAAGATTCTTCGAGAAGCCTTTCAACGTGACGGAAGAAGCAATGACCGGCTCACGTGTTTCTCAGTCGTCACATGCGATCAGAGGCCCCCGCCTACATTCCAAGAGCCAATGACCGAGGTCAAGAAGATTCTTCGAGAAGCTTTTCAACGTGACAGAAGAGGCAATGGCCGTGAAGTCGTTCACCCCCAGTGAACTGAAGTGAATAAATACGCGAGACGCGGTGGGCCCGACAGATGAAGACAGATGAAGTCAGACGGAGACGAAGACGAGAGACGAAGGAAGAAAAGAAGAGTAGCAGTAGTTTTCAGTCAGTTTCGGTGCTGAAGACCGTCATGCAAGAAGAGACTGCATCATGCACAGACGCACCAAGTCCGCCGCTGTAATGGAATAGCAAGCAGCAGCCGCGGCGCCAGAAGACAGAAGTTAAAAGGTATTGGAAGTCTGGTTTTTACATACCCGGGTGACTCGTGAGGACGGGAAGGAGACGGCCTCACATCAGTAGTTACCTGTGAGCTGGGATGAAGACCTGACAGCCGAAGACTGGCAAGCGGGAGTCCGTGGTTCGAGTTCGGGACACTGGCCTTCCACCGCCGCGCCGCTCCGCTGGTCGACGCACGACACACGCGGCCGCTTAGAGAAGAGAAACACTGGGACGCCACATTCAAGGTATCACCATCCGATGCACGACGTCGCTCGCAATAATTAAACGGGCCACCTCGCGCTGCGCGTCTCCGGTCAGCTGGGCGAGACGGCGACACGAGATACACACCGCTACGCGTAATCAGACGCCGCCGCCGCCGCCGCCGCCGCCGCTGTCGCAGCAGAAGGCTACGCAAACGACACGGCTGCCGCTCTCCGAACCAGAACGTCCCAGTAAGATACAGTTGTACGAAACTTTCAATAAAAGTTAACTTATGTAAAAATGATGTTTCATTCGACCTCATACCCGAGCCAAGGAAGAACCCACCCTGCCCACATGTTGTTAAGAGAGAAAAGTTAATTTATTTAATATTTTCATCCTGACAATTGACAGTATCCAAAGAGAAAACCCAGTTACATTGAGTCACATTTAGTAACACAACTGTTACATTTAGTGTCATAAGCCGTAGCAGTTGTTACAAATGATATACTCAATACTGCAATAACTAACTAACCGAACATAGCAAATCATCATAAAACCATAACAGATAATTAAAATCAGCAGTTCGCAGCGCTGAGAAGACTGTGCGGATTCGCAAACGGACTTTCATACATTAAAGGAGGAACAATTTTCTTTAGAGATTTTCAGGTGCTGTTCCACGTTATCCGACGGGGACAACCGTCACTGCGCGTCGCGTCTCTATTTCACCGGCGGAGCTGAGGCAGTACCGGCTCAACGTCAACAGCGACAACAAAAGGGGAGAGGGGAAGTCACAATTCTTAACGAAGCAAGTCAAGTGGCCCATGAGCTGACTATGTTGAAACTGAAGCCGAATATATTCACTGAAAATACTAAAATTGCTTACAGGCATACTAAGGAAATTCTACAGACTGTACCAGCTTCACGATTGTGAGACAAGCAGAGTAAAATGGCTCTGAGCACTATGGGACTTAACTTCTGAGGTCATCAGTCCCTAGAACTTAGAACTACTTAAACCTAACTAACCTAAGGTCATCACACACATCCAGTCTCGAAGCAGGATTCGAACCTGCGACCGTAGCGGTTGCGTGGTTCCAGACTGTAGTGCCTAGAACCGCTCGGCCACTCCGGCCGGCCAAGCACAGTAAAATTATTACGATATGCATAATATTGTTAACAAACTTATTAATATTTACCCTTAAAATTGTTTCTAAAATCTATAACGAATTACACAGACACGCAGCATAAGCACGTAACACACTGTTATGTACATCTTGATGACAGTACACAAAGAAACAAGCATTCATAAGTTATTTATGGAATAGCTTGAAGAAGCATGTCAAAACAAAAAAATTTCCGCGTGTACACAAACAAACATCACCACCATGAGGAAGTTCTTCAATTATCCTATCATTCCACATGTTTGTTTAATGAGATTTTGGAAGTTTAAAATACGTAAGATTGTCATTTTACTAAAGCAGAACTGCAGAACCATGGTGAATAAAGCTGCCATGTTGACTAGCTTTCCTGCAGTTCCGTTTGTGACATATAAAGTTGAATAAAGCCAGTTAATAACGCTGTGTTTGAAAGTGAACAATGTGATATAAGGTTAATAATCAAAGAAGAAAGTTTGGTATCCTACCTAATCCTACATTAACTGAAAGTGAAAAACATATAAATTATAGAGTTTTAGTTTTTGCGTGGAATTTTACTTTTAATGCTTCAAGAGAACGAGAACATGCTCCAGGTTGCTATCTCTCACACAAACTTGCGAACCACAAAAATTGCATTCAGGAGGTCGACGGTTCAAACCCGCGTCCAGCCATCCTGATTTAGGTTTTCCGTGATTCCCCTAAATAACTCCAGGCAAATGCCGGGATGGTTTCTTCGAAAGGGTGCAGCCGACTTCCTTCTCCTTCCTTCTCTAATCCGATGAGTCGATGACCTCGCTGTTTGGTCTCCTCACCCACACAACACTATCCAAATTCACGGCGCCACAGGCAGCGTAATTCGCAGAACCCCAAACAACGTACTAGGGCAGTATCGCAAAGCGAGATTTTGTACTGCGAAAACCATTATGAAAAGTAACGTCTGTAGCCTTGCTAAATAGATCGAGTTCTGGGGGAAGGTTCCCGGTACACCACGCATATTGAAGCATTTTCTCGAAAAGCGGAGCTTCTAGTGACTATGGATAGAGGCGTGCTTTTAAATTATTCTCCTATTTGTGATTTCTCTTTGCTGTGCGATGAGAATAGTGCACTTCTGTAGCCTAATAAGCGAATGTAATTCTTCACCCGTTGGCAAAAGTATATATTACTAGGTTGACAGAATGGAGTACACGTCACCGGAACTACTTTTAATGAACACCGATTTCATCGACCAACAGCTCACCGTACAAGGAGGACCCCTTTTACCATTCCAAGAGTCATTTGTCTACTGACACTGTTCCATTTTGGCCAACAACCGATGACTGGTTGTCTTGCGAACTTTCTAAATTTTGTGACTGTTACGTACACATTCCGATGTTGTTACGTTAATTGGTTTTTATCTTGTTGGACTCGACGACCAAATTTGCCACTGACTTCTAGAACTCAAACAAAAAATGTTGCTAAAAGTTTTCCGGAAAGTGCAAATCTGTAAAAGTGAAAGGTTCGAACATCCGTGAAAATGCTTCGATACATGTGGTTTTCTGCGAGATTTAGTAACGTTAACGAAGTTACTTTACGTAATGACTCTCACACTAAAAAATCTGGCTGTAGCCCGTGTGTCTCCGTGGGATGCTCGTGATGCTCCGAATTTGGTGCTTAGAATGTTTTTACAAAGGTGGTTTGGAAAGTTCTCGGAACGGAATAGAAGAAAAGTACTTACATTGCTGAAACTTCCTTTTTAATTTTTCAATGCAGTCTCCTTATAGATTACTGCAACGATGTTCCGATGCCCTGATGTCATCTCGAAAATGAGTTTCCTGCAGGCCTGCAAAACAGTTGTCAACTCCGGCTATCAATTCTTCATTTGAAGTGAATCTTCGTCCACTAAGAAAAATATTCAGTTTTGGGAAGAGATGGAAGTCTGACGGAGCCATATGAGATGCATAAGGCGGGTGTGGCAACAATTCCTATCTTAGTTCGTGTAATTTTGCCATGGCGACGGCACATGTTTTTGATCTAGCGACTAGAGTCGCGGAACCCATCTTGCAGATAATTTTTTCATTTCTAATTCTTCAGTTAAAATGCGATATACCCTTTCAGATGACATATGGCAAGCTTGAGCAATTTCACGCACTTTCAATCAATCAGCGATCCTCCACAACCATTTTTTGCACTTTTGCATTGATTTCTGGAGTAGTGACACATCTTGGCCAACCACTGCGCGAATCATGATCTAAGCTCTCCCGACCAAACTTAAATCCATTCGTCCAATTGGCAACAGTTGAATATGAAGGAGCAGTGTCCCTCAGTGTATTCTGGAAGTCGGTATGAATGTCCTTTGCTTTGATACATTTGTTTACGAATACTTAATCACTGCTCGAACCTCGATTTTTTCCATCTTCGCAAATCACTAAGCGGCACAACTACAGAACTACGTCACCGTCACAGCTCTCTTTTAATAGTAATAACGTGGCACGTGTCTACTGGCCACAGTCCAGTGAATATCAAGTGAACCACTCGTTCAGTTAGCGCTGACCTCTCGTGGGGATTCCAAGAAGTTTTCAAGCCACCTTCGTATGATACTTATCTCCGTGTGGAATGCACTTGTTCTCTTGAAGTATATAGACAAAAATCAAAGCCAAGTTCGAAATGCTAGTTACTGTTAATTATGTAGTAAGATATAAAATCGAGTCGTGGTGGTCAATTGGAGGTCAAGAGGGCGCGACAGGTACGAGAAGCGGCGAAACAAGTGAGGCCCCTGGGGGACAGAGGGAGCTCCGCACTGTGGACAGAGGTCTTTCCTGGAGTGTCAGCTAAGGCTGGGGTTCGTGCGCCTAGCCGGGAAGACGCACTTTGCCCGTGTCAGTCAGTTGCCGCCTTCATGTGGGCGTGTGTTGTGTTTGCACGCTGATATCACCGCTTGGCAGGAGGAAGTACCGGCAACCTTCACGTTCTTCCCTCCCAACCAAGACTTCTCCGGATCACAAGTGGCCAGCTAAGGCTTCCGAATCTGCTGAGCCATTTGATATGAGCATGTTTTGTGTGCACAGAAGAGCGCTCTCGACATTCCTTTTGAAATCCTAGTGGAAGCTGGCACAAGGATTTGCTTAGTGACATATTGAGCCGACGCCGCACTACATTCTTGCGGTGGAACGGTTATATGGTGGTGACTGTTACACTGCTTGTTGTGTTTGTATAAGTTTGTCAGCCCACAGCTAAGTTTTGTAGCCGCTATTAATATTCAGAAACGAATGTACTTGCCTCACCACGTTGTTTAAGTATATCTCATTCCTTGTAGCGCAACTTTAATTCTGATCATTGCTATGTATTGTAAAGGTGCTGCTCGTACGAGCTAATCCGCGAACATAATTGTGGTTCCCTTTACTGCCGCAGTTTGAAATTGGTCAGTTTTCCAAATTGCAAATTGTCGATTTAGAATTTTTGTCTGTTGTATTTGAGTATAATCTGAAGGCGTTTGTCATCTCCAAGTTAACGGGCAAGCCTTTCCAGCTGTTTTCCTTTGTCGTGGTTGGCAGCGAATCTATCGATCGCTGTCTCAGCTTTTCAGATTAAAATTCTGGTCAATTTTCATGTGCGTCAAGTTTACGCTTAGCAATTTATAATTCGAATGAGCATTGTGGTGCATTTTCTTAAATCGAAAATACACTCCTGGAAATGGAAAAAAGAACACATTGACACCGGTGTGTCAGACCCACCATACTTGCTCCGGACACTGCGAGAGGGCTGTACAAGCAATGATCACACGCACGGCACAGCGGACACACCAGGAACCGCGGTGTTGGCCGTCGAATGGCGCTAGCTGCGCAGCATTTGTGCACCGCCGCCGTCAGTGTCAGCCAGTTTGCCGTGGCATACGGAGCTCCATCGCAGTCTTTAACACTGGTAGCATGCCGCGACAGCGTGGACGTGAACCGTATGTGCAGTTGACGGACTTTGAGCGAGGGCGTATAGTGGGCATGCGGGAGGCCGGGTGGACGTACCGCCGAATTGCTCAACACGTGGGGCGTGAGGTCTCCACAGTACATCGATGTTGTCGCCAGTGGTCGGCGGAAGGTGCACCTGCCCGTCGACTTGGGACCGTACCGCAGCGACGCACGGATGCACGCCAAGACCGTAGGATCCTACGCAGTGCCGTAGGGGACCGCACCGCCACTTCCCAGCAAATTAGGGACACTGTTGCTCCTGGGGTATCGGCGAGGATCATTCGCAACCGTCTCCATGAAGCTGGGCTACGGTCCCGCACACCGTTAGGCCGTCTTCCGCTCACGCCCCAACATCGTGCAGCCCGCCTCCAGTGGCGTCGCGACAGGCGTGAATGGAGGGACGAATGGAGACGTGTCGTCTTCAGCGATGAGAGTCGCTTCTGCCTTGGTGCCAATGATGGTCGTATGCGTGTTTGGCGCCGTGCAGGTGAGCGCCACAATCAGGACTGCATACGACCGAGGCACACAGGGCCAACACCCGGCATCATGGTGTGGGGAGCGATCTCCTACACTGGCCGTACACCACTGGTGATCGTCGAGGGGACACTGAATAGTGCACGGTACATCCAAACCGTCATCGAACCCATCGTTCTACCATTCCTAGACCGGCAAGGGAACTTGCTGTTCCAACAGGACAATGCACGTCCGCATGTATCCCGTGCCACCCAACGTGCTCTAGAAGGTGTAAGTCAACTACCCTGGCCAGCAAGATCTCCGGATCTGTCCCCCATTGAGCATGTTTGGGACTGGATGAAGCGTCGTCTCACGCGGTCTGCACGTCCAGCACGAACGCTGGTCCAACTGAGGCGCCAGGTGGAAATGGCATGGCAAGCCGTTCCACAGGACTACATCCAGCATCTCTACGATCGTCTCCATGGGAGAATAGCAGCCTGCATTGCTGCGAAAGGTGGATATACACTGTACTAGTGCCGACATTGTGCATGCTCTGTTGCCTGTGTCTATGTACCTGTGGTTCTGTCAGTGTGATCATGTGATGTATCTGATCCCAGGAATGTGTCAATAAAGTTTCCCCTTCCTGGGACAATGAATTCACGGTGTTCTTATTTCAATTTCCAGGAGTGTATTTAAATTTCTGTGGACGAATTTTCATGTTGGTCAAGTATACACTTAGCAATTAACAGTTCTAAAGAGCGCTGTCGTGCAATTTTTTTTAAATAAAAATTTTTTAGCAAAATTTTAGTAGGCGAATTTTCATGTTGGGATGGTTACGCTTAGCAATTAGTAATTCTATTGAGTGGTATGACACATTTCTCTTAAATACAAAATTTCATTAAAATTGTTGTAGACAGATGAGATGTGAGTAATGTTAAGCTGAATTGTTAGTAACTGTAGGAGTCAGGTAGCTCATCTTTTGGAAATATATTACGTAATCTGAATCGCTGTCAATGCTAAAATTATGGGCTATTTCGACGTTGGTTAAGCCTTTTCTGGATAATCAGTTATTTAACTAAATATTGTGGCCGATTTCTTAAATAATGTAACTTGAGCCTGTGCGATTCTTGCTGTTTCCCAGTCTTTGTTTTAAAAAAAGAAGATACGCGATCGAAATTTGATAAATAAATTTGTTATTATAATAAGAGCTCTGAATGATGTTTCTGTCGCTGGGCTAACCCTTCCAATTGTAACGCCGGAAATGCATATCCTCCTATTTCCATCTATTGTATCATAATTTTTTCCTTATGTTGTTACCTGAATATATAACATTTCTGTGTCTTTGTATATTGTAATTGTTTTACTATTTGTATATATATGCATTTATGTCGATGTGTAATTGGTTTGTTTTGTGAATGTTATTTGTATTTATACGCTCGGTCTGGCCTAGGGAAAACTATACTATCGAACGAATACATCGATAGGTCGTGTGGAGAACGAAGGTGCTTAGGATCTTTGGCAGTGTTAACTCTGCCGCGTGGAGCGCGGGCAGAGCAGTGGGAGTCTGGCTGGGGTAGTGCAGTGGAGCAGGTGTGTTGTGTGACGCTCCCGCGAGTTGCCGCGCTTTCGGGGTTTGGCAGCATGTAATTGCACTCGACTTGCTATGATAGTTTCTGACACGGTGTCGCGGACGGGAAGCATTAGCTGGCGCACATCAAGAGCCCGTTTCGCCTGGTGACCGTGTCGAGAAAGAGGCGCGCCAACATCCAGCTTCTGCAACAGCGACGGCTGACAATGAGTGACTGTCGCTACCTCCTCGATCGACGGCTTCAAACCTTCAATCAACCAACAAGGAAGACTGGAAGCACGTAAAGTTTTAGAACTGTATGGCAGACCTCAGCTTTTAAAACTGTTCAAATCACAAAATTACAGCAACGTAGCATGAACCTTTGTTGCTCATTGTCCCAATTGCATTACGAAGCAGGGTCCCTTCCTTTTCCGGAATGAACCTGAGTGTCATTGAAATTCAAACACCAGCATTAAAGCAATATTATTCTATTTCACTGCTTTAATTTCAAAGTTCAGTTAAAGTATTAATAGCTGGCTACAATATTTAGATTACACAAGCACAAATTATGAGTGCGAGTTTTGTTACCATATTTTAGCTTACCTGTGACTGCAGCTCAGCTTGGTACGCACTAAATTTTACTATTGTTAATTGTTCAGAATCATTTAATTCAAGTTCAAAGATAAATCTCTTATTTCTAAATTGCGTAGATTCAAGTAGCTTTTGAAATGATTGTTGAGGTAGCCCAAGACTAACCATATTTTACTGAAATTCGATGTGCTTCAGAAACAAAGCTCACTATTAATTTCAGTCACTAAATTAACTTTCAATTTTCCAGTTTTATTAATTCTTTTGCTAAATTAAGTCAGAGTGTGGCGAAATTTATTACTTCTGACAAACTTTCAGTTTTCACACTACACGTGTCAGCCTTCAGTTGCCACGCTTCTAGTGCTAATTCTATGTGTAATAACCTTTCTTATTCAGTTACTATAGTAATTGTCCTTAGGACTGGCGAATGTAATTTCTCCCAAATCTCAAATATCTAATTACCGCTAGTTAATTGTTAACGTAACGGCCGCACATTTACTTTCTTTATTAACTTTACCCCTTTTCAAAATTAATTTCCATGAGTTTCATTTGCATTTTTCCTTTCATTTAGATGTAACCCTTTCCTCCCTCTTTGCCGACAGATTAACTTCGGTGACGATTGCTTTTTCAAATTTCTATTAGGTACACACGGTTTAATTTTTCACTGTCATTAAGGTCGATAAGTGAGGGGGAGGTTACACGTGGCGACCTGGTGACAGGACAATCTTCAGATTTGAGATTGTTCTGGATACGAATTTTGCATTGTGCAAATCTCGTAACAAAGTACTGGTTACGCAATGGTCGATACGTCAGCGAGAATTTTAGTGTGAGGAATTCTAATTAGATTTGAGATTTGGCATTCATATTGAAAATTATTAAAATGACTGAAGGCAACAAGTGCCAAAATTTGGTAGACTTGGATATGAAACAATCGGTCGAACAGTGGGAAACGCGCACCGCGGTATCCATTGTTCAGGGGCAGGCGGCTAGCATGAAAGACGCGACCGCCGAAACGCAACAAAGAGCAGAAATGGAATTCCAAGCTTTAGAAATTGTTTCGGAATCGGAAGTGAAAATCAAACCTGAATCCCTTGATGACGAATACGGGGGGACAATTAAAGAGGAAGCCGCTGCGGAAATAAAACCGGTAGTTTCCGGGAATTTAACTGATTTATTGAATGTTTTGATTAACGAAATCAAGAGTCAATCGGCAGAAATTAAAGCTCTGTCTGCCAAGCAAGAAGATCAGGCTGCCAAGCAAGAAGCTCAGGCTGCCAAGCAAGAAGCTCAGGCTGCCAAGCAAGAAGCTCAGGCTGCCAAGCAAGTAGCTCAGTCCGAAAAAATTGAACGAATGCTAGACAATCAGAACAAAGCTATTAATGTTGTTAACAACAATGTTGAAGTTGTTAACACAAAAGTTGATAAAATCAAAGACGATATTGTCGTCATTAATACCGAAATTGGTAATCTTAAACAGGAAATGATAGGCGTTCAGGCGGAAATTGCGAGCATAAATACTCGTTTTGATTCCGAAATTAGCAGAATCGAGAAAAGTGTAGGAGACGCAGTTGCTCCGATCATCGAGAATAAGGTGACGGAACAAATTCAATTAGTGAGAA
Source organism: Schistocerca piceifrons (assembly GCF_021461385.2). Classification (NCBI taxonomy): domain Eukaryota; kingdom Metazoa; phylum Arthropoda; class Insecta; order Orthoptera; family Acrididae; genus Schistocerca; species Schistocerca piceifrons. The sequence goes on along the minus strand of NC_060141.1, from coordinate 254,298,022 downwards.
AAGAGGATCAACAGAAGGTGGAAACTTTAAAGGCTTTGGTATCCGAAGTAGATACCAAAGTGACGAAGCAGGCTAATACCTGCGAAGAGAAAAAGAGGGAAGTGGAAACGCTTGCGACAACCACTTGCCAAGTGATTACGAGGGTGTCGTAATTAGAAAGGAAACTTGGCGAAAAACAGAGCTATGTGCCAATCTGTGCACATAGTTCGGAATTGTTGACGAAAGAGGAGCGGTTCGACCCCTTGAAAAAAGGCGGTATACACGCGACGGATTTCATTAAAAATTGTGAAAGAGTTTTACCCAGATCATGGACTAATGAGAGAAAAATTAATGCGGTTATTGATGTGTTGGCTGGTGATGCCAAGCGTTGGGGCTTAAACCTCAACATTACGAACCTGACTTTTGACGAATTCAAAAATTTATTTCTGGCTGAATACTGGTCAGAGCAAAAACAGCAAAGTGTCTGGCGCGAATTTGTCGTATCGAGGCCTTTCGATGCGAATTCGCGCGGCTCGATGAAGGAGTTTTGTGAGGGCTGGATCCGCAAGTTGGAATATTTGCGTGATCGCCGCACGGAATCCGAAATAGTCTGGGAACTCTACAAGAAGCTTCCAGATGATACAAAACGCTGCGTAGGAAGCAATTACAGGACAATCAATGATTCCCTGGAAAGAGTTGAGGACGAGGACAATTGGCGCAATAATCGCGATACTGGTAGAGGCCGTGGTAACAACAACAATGATAACTATGGGAATAATGCATACCGCAATCTTGGCAGCAATTACAATAACGGTTCGTGCCGTAATGACAATCGGTACAATGCAAATAATAACAGGAATGACGGAAACCAGTATCATACTAGCGTGATACGGACTTCACAGAATAGTAATAACGCCAGAGGGTGTGACCAGCCGCCTCAGCAGCATCCAGGGAGCGTATCTGCTGGGATGAGACAGGAAAACCATTAGCCGCGCCGGTGAGGGGCCCACCGGGCGCGGAGAAATTTTGGCGGCCCAATAACAGGAGAAAACCCAGGTGTCGTCGTTATGAAAATTCCGTGTGGAATAATCAACGGTGGGAGAGTGTGCCAGTGTTAGGAGAAAGGAGTGCACCCACAAGTAGTAGATCAGCTGTATACACGGCAGTAGAAAAAACATTCACTGTCAGTGAGAACAATTTAAGTAGTGTTCCGGAAATCGATTATAAAGTGGCAGCTGTAACACCCACAGTGGAACTGGAGATTGAGTTTAAGAATGATTCGCAAGTGTTGAGAGAAGATCAGATGTCGGATAAAACGTCCGTCATCGAGCGAGGGGATGCAGAGAGGGATGAGGTCTGGTTAAGGCAGTTCGGTCGCTTATACGACGAACTAAGAGATTATAGGGGCCTGTACGGGAGAAGTGTTTATGGGGAGCGCGGGCAGGATTTGCCGCGTCTCGTCCCACAGGAAGATAGTAGTTGTGGAGTGATAAAAAGTTCTGGCCCTAACCGGTAGACTTTACTAGAAATAGTTGATGTTAATGGGGAGCACGAGCAAGATGCGTCGTGTTTCGTCCCGCAGGAGTTGAATGTTGAAGTAGTAACGGAAAGTTCTGGCCCTAACCGGCAGACTTTACCGAAAGTTGTAGTGGTAGAAGTAGCCGACCCATCCGACGCGAACATCCAGTTTAAACATTGCGACAGTATTAAGGAGAAAGATTACGAAAATTTTACTGATAGCCGGACACGATTGGTAGAAAAGCACGTAGATTACAGCGTGTGTGAGGTTAGAGCTGACGTTATACGGTCAGACGGTAGCAGTGTGGGTTGCGCAGATCCAGAGGAAGTAATTTCAGATGCTACTGGGCACATTCCTCCAGGTAGATTGGCAGATGAGATCAATCTGGCCAAAGAGGAATCAACAAAGGTGACAATTAGTGAAATGATAGCAAAGCAACACTCACTAGTTGACGAGTTACAGGAAAAGGTTTCGGTATTGGAGGCGAAGCTACAGACTAAGCCTCAGGACAAACGTGTTGAAATTAAAACTGTATGTGAACAGAGGCTGAAAAAGCCGCCAGATAAGCCGAATTTAGGATCAAAGCCGGATGGTTTTTTCTGGAATGACCTGGATATAGACGAGGATTTACTGTGGGAAAATAATGAAACAGTCGAGGACAAGTGTAGACAGATAGTAGTACCTGTTAATATGCACGACCTACAACTAAACGTGTTGATTGACACCGGTGCAGAATTGAGTGCTGTATCTGGGAAAATATTTGAGTTACTGAAAGACAGACCCGGCATCGTAGTTATGCCAGTAACAGGAGTGAAAATTATCGGTGCTACTGGGAAGGCCAGTAAACCGGTCACAAAACAGATTTTTGTCAACTTCGAGATATGTGGGGCACGATTTGAGCAAGAGTTTGTCGTCGTGCCAGACTTAACTACGGAAGTAATTATCGGGTTAGATTGGCTATTAAAGTACCGTGCAGTGATTAATTGCGAAAGCAAAACTTTGACATGTACGTCCCAAGATAAAACAATAGTAGTTAGTTTTGACGAGGCAGGAGACGGTATGCATAGGCAATACCAGCCTATACACATTGTTAACTGGCTGGATGACATTGACGCAGGAATGAATTTGAACTGCTGTAACGTGAGGAATCTCAGCATTGACAATAGAGTAGAAAGTGATTTGGAAAGTATTGTAGACGGTGTGTCAAACGTAACACACGAACAAAGAGAGGCCTGTATGAAGTAATAATGAGGAATAAGAGTGTGTTTTCAGACAAACCGGGACTAGTGGAAGAGATAATCGAATTCCCTCCACGGATTGACATTAGTATTGGCGTGAAAAAGGATCGTTTACGAGAAGTAATGAAGCTAAAAGCCGATGCTCGCATACGTTGTCATGACGCTAAAGCGCGTTTTGATAAGTTTGCAATCGGAGACTTAGTACTTGTAAAAGCTCATGAGAAATCGAGCGAGATAGACAATGAAATCTCTAAATTTAAGTTTGTTTATAATAGACCGTATAAAGTCATTGGTATACCTCACACAAATGCTTATTGCTTAGAGTATCCAAGCTCTGGAAAACTATTAGGTATACGGAACATTGTAGACTTGAAATTGTACCAACCTAGGATTGATTAATACCACGGAAGGGTAATTTGTACAGTATGTAAATATAGAGTGTAAGATTTAAAGTTTGCTAGATTGCCATGCTTTTTCCTGACCAAGAGGACATTAAAGAAGTTGTAATTAATAAGTAATTAATTTTACTAAATGATTTAAGAGAGAGTGATTATTTGTCAGTTGAAAAATCCGAGCTGCTAGTCTGAGTTTTCAGCTGAGTCACAGTAGATTAAGGAATGTAAATATGATTTTGTAACTAGCTGTAAGATTTCACGAATATGTGTTTTACTAGTCACTGCCGATGTACTTAGACGCTATTTTAAGTTTCAGGCTAGTACATGCGTGCGATGATGGTCAGTGTTCAGTTATCCACTGTGATAGATTGATGGACTCCTTGAGATTACTCGGGAGTGAGGTTTTCCGAAAGAATTCAGTGAAACGGACATTCTGGAGATGCCGTTACACAGGGCGAGTGAGATCAAGCGTGCCGCACAGGCGGGCGCAACAATACTGGCGAGGCGGAGTCGCTGTCGGCTCTTGTGCCGCTGTCGGCATTCTTTGTACTTGCGAGTACGGAAGGGGGAGTTGTTTTTCTTCCCGGACAGCTGATGTGAAAGAATTCTGCTGTCAATATTTATGTTTTTTCGATCTGATGTGTATTATTTTCTTGTTTACCGTTTAAGTGGACTCTCATGGCGAGAGTATTAATTATGAAAAGGTTACATAGAAATGTGTATAATATGTAATTAATAATAATTTTGCGTATTTTGATCTAATTGATTTTATGGCCATGTACTCTGGTTAATTTTGTAAATAGTAGTACGTTTCTTGATACTGTTAGGAATTTTGACGATTTTAGAATAGTTAAACCATTTTCTATGCTTTCTATGAATTTTAATATGTTGTCAACCTGTTTTATTTTGTGCAAGATGACAGAGTGGAATAAGATTAGGAGTGTCTCCACTCAATTATTATGGTCCAAAAATTCGTTTATGGTTAATTAAACGAATGCTAAATTTTGTTGATGTTTTGAGCATATGCATTTCCGCTGTTTCTTTTTTGGGACATTTTCTGAGTCTGTTTAGGTTACACGAACATCCTCAGACAATGTGGGGCGCGTGTAACGCCGGAAATGCATATCCTCCTATTTCCATCTATTGTACCATAATTTTTTCCTTATGTTGTTACCTGAATATACACTCCTGGAAATTGAAATAAGAACACCGTGAATTCATTGTCCCAGGAAGGGGAAACTTTATTGACACATTCCTGGGGTCAGATACATCACATGATCACACTGACAGAACCACAGGCACATAGACACAGGCAATAGAGCATGCACAATGTCGGCACTAGTACAGTGTATATCCACCTTTCGCAGCAATGCAGGCTGCTATTCTCCCATGGAGACGATCGTAGAGATGCTGGATGTAGTCCTGTGGAACGGCTTGCCATGCCATTTCCACCTGGCGCCTCAGTTGGACCAGCGTTCGTGCTGGACGTGCAGACCGCGTGAGACGACGCTTCATCCAGTCCCAAACATGCTCAATGGGGGACAGATCCGGAGATCTTGCTGGCCAGGGTAGTTGACTTACACCTTCTAGAGCACGTTGGGTGGCACGGGATACATGCGGACGTGCATTGTCCTGTTGGAACAGCAAGTTCCCTTGCCGGTCTAGGAATGGTAGAACGATGGGTTCGATGACGGTTTGGATGTACCGTGCACTATTCAGTGTCCCCTCGACGATCACCAGTGGTGTACCGCCAGTGTAGGAGATCGCTCCCCACACCATGATGCCGGGTGTTGGCCCTGTGTGCCTCGGTCGTATGCAGTCCTGATTGTGGCGCTCACCTGCACGGCGCCAAACACGCATACGACCATCATTGGCACCAAGGCAGAAGCGACTCTCATCGTTGAAGACGACACGTCTCCATTCGTCCCTCCATTCACGCCTGTCGCGACACCACTGGAGGCGGGCTGCACGATGTTGGGGCGTGAGCGGAAGACGGCCTACCGGTGTGCGGGACCGTAGCCCAGCTTCATGGAGACGGTTGCGAATGGTCCTCGCCGATACCCCAGGAGCAACAGTGTCCCTAATTTGCTGGGAAGTGGCGGTGCGGTCCCCTACGGCACTGCGTAGGATCCTACGGTCTTGGCGTGCATCCGTGCGTCGCTGCGGTCCGGTCCCAGGTCGACGGGCAAGTGCACCTTCCCCGGACCACTGGCGACAACATCGATGTACTGTGGAGACCTCACGCCCCACGTGCTGAGCAATTCGGCGGTACGTCCACCCGGCCTCCCGCATGCCCACTACACGCCCACGCTCAAAGTCTGTCAACTGCACATACGGTTCACGTCCACGCTGTCGCGGCATGCTACCAGTGTTAAAGACTGCGATGGAGCTCCGTATGCCACGGCAAACAGGCTGACACTGACGGCGGCGGTGCACAAATGCTGCGCAGCTAGCGCCATTCGACGGCCAACACCGCGGTTCCTGGTGTGTCCGCTGTGCCGTGCGTGTGATCATTGCTTGTACAGCCCTCTTGCAGTGTCCGGAGCAAGTATGGTGGGTCTGACACACCGGTGTCAGTGTGTTCTTTTTTTCATTTCCAGGAGTGTATAACATTTCTGTGTCTTTGTATATTGTAATTGTTTTACTATTTGTATATATATGCATTTATGTCGATGTATAATTGGTTTGTTTTGTGAATGTTATTTGTATTTATACGCTCAGTCTGGCCTAGGGAAAACTATACTATCGAACGAATACATCGATAGGTCGTGTGGAGAACGAAAGTGTTTAGGATCTTTGGCAGTGTTAACTCTGCCGCGTGGAGCGCGGGCAGAGCAGTGGGAGTCTGGCTGGGGTAGTGCAGTGGAGCAGGTGTGTTGTGTGACGCTCCCGCGAGTTGCCGCGCTTTCGGGGTTTGGCAGCATGTAATTGCGCTCGACTTGCTATGATAGTTTCTGACACGGTGTCGCGGACAGGAAGCATTAACTGGCGCACATCAAGAGCCCGTTTCGCCTGGTGACCGTGTCGAGAAAGAGGCGCGCCAACATCCAGCTTCTGCAACAGCGACGGCCGACAATGAGTGACTGTCGCTACCTCCTCGATCGACGGCTTCAAACCTTCAATCAACCAACAAGGAAGACTGGAAGCATGTAAAGTTTTAGAACTGTATGGCAGACCTCAGCTTTTAAAACTGTTCAAATCACAAAATTACAGCAACGTAGCATGAACCTTTGTTGCTCATTGTCCCAATTGCATTACGAAGCAGGGTCCCTTCCTTTTCCGGAATGAACCCGAGTGTCGTTGAAATTCAAACGCCAGCATTAAAGCAATATTATTCTATTTCACTGCTTTAATTTCAAAGTTCAGTTAAAGTATTCATAGCTGGCTACAATATTTAGATTACACAAGCACAAATTATGAGTGCGAGTTTTGTTACCATATTTTAGCTTACCTGTGACTGCAGCTCAGCTTGGTACGTACTAAATTTTACTATTGTTAATTGTTCAGAATCATTTAATTCAAGTTCAAAGTTAAATCTCTTATTTCTAAATTGCGTAGATTCAAGTAGCTTTTGAAATGATTGTTGAGGTAGCCCAAGACTAACCATATTTTACTGAATTTCGATGTGCTTCAGAAACAAAGCTCACTATTAATTTCAGTCACTAAATTAACTTTCAATTTTCCAGTTTTATTAATTCTTTTGCTAAATTAAGTCAGAGTGTGGCGAAATTTATTACTTCTGACAAACTTTCAGTTTTCACACTACACGTGTCAGCCTTCAGTTGCCACGCTTCTAGTGCTAATTCTATGTGTAATTATCTTTCTTTTTCAGTTACTATAGTAATTGTCCTTAGGACTGGCGAATGTAATTTCTCCCAAATCTCAAATATCTACTTACCGCTAGTTAATTGTTAACGTAACGGCCGCACATTTACTTTCTTTATCAACTTTACCCCTTTTCAAAATTAATTTCCATCTGTTTCATTTGCATTTTTCCTTTCATTTAGATGTAACCCTTTCCTCCCTCTTTGCCGACAGATTAACTTCGGTGACGATTGCTTTTTCCAAATTTCTATTAGGTACACGCGGTTTAATTTTTCACTGTCATTAAGGTCGATAAGTGAGGGGGAGGTTACACACTTCACAGCCGTGTGCGCTGACCCTTGTTACCTGTTTGTTGGATTGCTTCAAAGTTTCGTGATGATAATAAATGTTCTTGATAATATTTAAGTTCTTGTTTCTTTTGTCAATGATTCCATTATATTTGACGATGTAACATGAATATTGAGGGTACAAAATAAGAGAAAAGCAATATCATAGAATTTATTTGAACACGGTATGCCACAAAGCGACCTCCTGACGGTATCCATTGCGCTACCGCCTCATTTTGTTTCTCGATGCTCGAGCGAACCGATGAAGTCGCCTCCATACTTACACCGTCATTTTGTTGGAGATTAATTGGTGTTGATACCAAAGTCTAAACATATGCACAACACAACGCGACACAAGCGTGTCCCGTGACACTTCCTTAACAGAGACTCGGTCCATAACAGTGAGCTTTACTGCAGCTCACCTGTCAGCTGTCCACCATTAAACCGTTACGTGTTATGCACAACACGTTTTTAGCTGAAAACATTACTATTACATGTGAGTAAACCAATCGCCTCACTGAAAGAACATCCTCACTTACCAAATATCTTGTAGCATTCACCTTCCATTAATGCTGCTCCAGTGCTATTCAGTTAGCTAAATACACTGAATTCCACTGTTATTAAAATTTTTCTGTGTTTGATTACTGCTAAGCTGCAACTAATAATTCTGCATTAATAATCCATCAACACCTCACCAATCGCGTGTACCACCTCCTCAGTGATCACACGTACACTACAAAACCAGCCACTAAAGTCTCTCGTGAAATTAAATTTCATTTCCACAGATAGACGCTACACGTACAGTACACATTCCTTAACTGCGAGTATTAGCTTTATGACTTCAGTGCTTCTCCTATTACATATTGTTAACCCCCACCCAGTTTAGACCCATGTTATTACTGAGATTACATTACTAATAACTTGTAAATATACCAGTGAAGTCTTATAATAATTCTATCACTTCAAGTCTATCTCAAAAAGTAATAATCAATTAGTCAACCCTAAGATAGGGTCCACCCGTGGTCTAGGGGTGGTTGGTCTCTGTTATTAAAAAAAAAAAAAAAAAAAAGAAAGAAAGACCTGGGTGGAAGGACCAACAAACGAATTGGAGCATACGAGTATATCATGTGACGTCCGACAACGATCAACAATGAACAAAAAGGGGAAAAAAGGGAGTAGCGTCTTTAATTCACAGTCAAAACGTCTCCGCTCCCGGGTTCGAATCACACCGCTGCTTAAATTTTGATTAATAATCAGCATTGGCGGCTGAAAACATTCGGCGTAAGAAGTCACCCTCATTGTGGAAACGGCCCTATCAAAGAGGGCAGAGGAGCGGACAGATGTTCAGGGCTCTCTCTTGTCCTAGGGGTGGGAAACTGCCCCTAAAGGCAGAAGAATCAGCAATGATAAACGGCATGAGGATGGAGAAGGCAATGGAAACCACAGCATTAAAGACATGTAAGGTGTATCATCAGGACATGTGGCCTGTAATTTAAGAAGTGTCATGATGATCTCTTCACTGGCAAAAGATTCCGGAATACTCACCCATTTTGATTTCCAGTAGGGGACTGCCAAGGGGTAGGTCACCGTGAGAAAAAGATTGATTTATCAACGGAAGGATGACGTTCTAAGAGTCGAGGGGTGGAATGTCAGAGGAAACTTGAGAATCTGAAAAGGGAAATGCAAAGGCTCAGTTTAGATACAGTAGGGTTCAGTGAATTGAAGTGAAGTGGAGGTAATATCAACAGCAGCAGAAAATGGTATAACAGGAGTAGGAATCGTTATGAATACGAAGGTAGGGCAGAGAGTATGTTACTGTGAACAGTTCAGTTATAGGGTTGTTCTTATCAGAACCGACAGTAAACCAACACCGACAGCGATAGTTCAGGTATATATGTCGACGTCGCCAGCTGAAGATGAAGAGACAGAGAAAGTATATGAGGATATTGAAAGCGTAATACAGTTTGTAAAGGGATATGAAAATCTAATAGCCGTGGGAGACTGGAATACTGTTGTAGAGGAAGGAGTAGAAGAAAAGGTTAGAGGGGAATATGAGCTTGGGGCAAAGAATGAGAGACGAGAAAGACTAATTGAGTTCTGTAACAAGTTCCAGCTAGTAATGGCGGACGCTCAGTTTAAGACTCACAAGGGAAGAAGATATATTTGGAAAAGGCCGAGTGGTACGAGAAGATATCAGTTAGGTTACATCATGGTCAGACAGAGATTCGGAAATCATATATTTGATTGTAAGGCGTACCCCAGAGCGGACACAGACTCAGATCACAATATAGTAGTGATGAAGAATAGGCTTAAGTTTAAGACATTAGTCTGGAAGAAACAATACGCAAATAAGTGGGATACGGAAGCACTAAAGGATGACGAGCTACGGTTGAAGTTGCCTAAGACTATAGACACAAGAATAAAGAATAGCTCAGTAGGCAATACATTAAAGAGGAATGGTCATCTCTAGGAAGGGCGATAACAGAAGTAACTGCAAAGGAACTATGGGTAACAGAAGAAATACTTTTATTGATCGGTGAAAGGAGGAAGCACAAACGTGTTCCGGGAAACTCAGGAATAGAGGAATACAAGTAGCTAGGGAATGAAATAAATAGGAAGTGCAGGGAAGCTGCCGAATTGGCTGCAGGAAAAGTGCAAAAATGTAACGACATCGAAAAAGAAATAGTTGTAGGAAGGACAGACTCAGCGTACAGGAAAGTCAAAACAACCTTCGGTGACATTAAAAGCAAGGATGATAACATTAAGAGTGCAACGGGAAATCCACTTTTACCTGCAGAGAAGAGAGCGGATAGGTGGAAAGAATACACTGAAAGCGTCTATGAGGGGGAAAAATTTTCTGATGTGATACAAGAAGAGTCAGGAGTCGATTTAAAAGAGATAGGGGATCCAGTATTATAATCAGATTTTAAAAGAGATTTCTGAAGATTTAAGATCAAATAAGGCAGAAGGGATAGATAACATTCCATCATAATTTCTAAAATCACTGGGGAAAGTGGCAACAAAACGACTATTCACGTTGTTGTCTAGAATGTTTGAGTCTGGCGACATACCATCTGACTTTCGGAAAAAACATCATCGACATAATTCCGAAGACGGCAAGAGCTGACAAGTGCGAGAATTACCGCTCAATCGGCTTACAGCTCATGCATCCAAGTGCCTTACAAGAATAATACATGGAAGAATGGAAAAAGAAATGGATGATGCGCTAGATAAGGATCAGTTTGCCTTTGGGAAAGGGCACGAGAGAGGCAATTCTGACGTTGCGGTTAACAATGGAGGCAAGACTAAAGAAAAATCAAGACACTTTCATAGGATATGCAGACCTGGAAAAAGCGTTCGACCACATAAAATTGTTCAAGATGTTCGAAATTCTGAAAACACAGGGGAAAGCTATAGGGGGAGACGGGTCAAATATAATATGTACAACAGCCAAGAGGGAATAATAAGAGTGGACGACCAAGAACGAAATGCTCGTATTAAAAAGGGGGTAAGACATGGATGTATTCTTTCGCCCCTTCTGTTCAATCTGTACATCGAGGAAGCAATGATGGAAATAAAGGAAAGGTTCAGGAGTGGAAATAAAATTCAATGTGAAAGGATGTCAATGATCCGATTCGCTGATGACATTGCTATCCTGAGTGAAAGTGAAGAAGAATTACATGATCTGCTGAACGGAATGAATAGGCTACTGAGTACAGAGTATGGATTGAGAGTATATCAAAGAAAGACGAAGGTAATGAGAAGAAATAGAAATGAGGACAGCTAGAAACTTAACATCAGGATTGATGGTCACGAAGTAGACGAAGTTAAGGGATTCTGCTACCTACGTAGTAAAATAACCATTGGAAATAACCATTGACGGACGGAGCATGGAGGACATCAAAAGCATACTAGCAATGGCAAAAAGGGCATTCCTGGCCAGAGAAATCTACTAATATCAAATATAGGCCATAATTTGAGGAAGAAAGTTCTGAGAAGGTACGTCTGGAGTTCAGCATTGTATGGTAGTGAAACATGGACTGTGGGAAAACCGGAACAGAGAAGCATTTGAGATGTGGTGCTACAGACGAATGTTGGAAATTAGGTGGACTGATAAGGTAAGGAACGAGGAGGTTCTGCACAGAATCGGAGAGGAAAGAAATATGTGGAAAACACTGGTAAGGAGAAGGGACAAGATGATAGGACATCTGTTAAGACATGAGGGAATGACTTCCATGGTAATAGAGGGAGCTGTACTGGGCTAAAACTGTAGAGGAGGAGAGACATTGGAGTACATTCAGCAAATAATTAAGAACGTAGATTGCAACTGCTACTCTGAGATGAAGACGCTAGCACAGGAGAGGAATTCGTGGTGGCCTATATCGAACCTGTCAGAAGACTGATCACGAAAAGAGGTAGATATTAGAGAGTCATGACACACAGAAACGAAGACCTGAGACTATTTGTACTTTCGTGTGCAAAAGTCTGTTTACCTAAACACAGCATTAACAAAACTCAATCAAACTCATCATCTCTACAGTACCAAATTATAGGGCAGCCTGTTGGTGGTCATTTGTATATAGTATGTCCACCATTCGCTATTATGACTACTTGACCATTGCTGGGGACACTTTCAGTGCTGTGTACAAGTATCTGAGGAGGAATGGCAGCCCATTCTTCGTCAAGAGCCAAAACCAGAGAATGGAATGGCGTCGGATGCTGGGGCCTGGATGCAAGTCAACACTGTCATGCCAGAGGTGTTCCATTAGGTTGAGGTCGGGACGTCGGGCAGGCCTGTCTATTTCAGGAATGTTGTGGTCCTCAGACCATAGTCTCACAGAAGCTGCATGGTCATGCTGTTACAGTCGGCGCTCCTCTACTGTACCTCTACTGTACACAGTACAAAATACTGTAAGATGTGTTACATGTCAGCATTTAGCGTCTTGTTAAGTGCAGTAAGGGTAACCACGAAAAATATTCTCGTTTTGTGATATCACCTACTCCATACCTCATTGGTAACACTACAGATAGCCGCTCGTGATTAGCCGAGCGGTTTGAGGCGCTGCAGTCATGGACTGTGCGGCTGGTCGCGGCGGAGTTTCGAGTCCTCCCTCGGGCATGGGTGTGTGTGTTTGTCCTTAGGATAATTTAGGTTAAGTACTGTGTCAGTTTAGGGACTGATGACCTTAGCAGTTAAGTCCCATAAGATTTCACACACATTTGAACAACAATAATACAGATAATGACAGATAGCGTTCTCCAAGCTCTAGCCAATCTCTGATATTCCCATCGGATTTCCACTGGGAATAGTGTCATTCATCATGCAAAACGTTTCCAGTCATCCACCGTCCAGTAGCATCCCTCTTTACACCACCTCAAGTGTTGCTTAGTATTGCCTACAGACTTGTGTGGCCTCTGAGGAGCTCCTCGACCATTGTAGCCCACTATACCTAATTCTCTAAGCGCACGCCTCGTGTTAACTGTACTACTGGTTGCACTTTGAGTTCACGAGTAACTCCTTTTGCTGATTTCCATCGCTTTTTACAGCCACCTTCCGCAATATGTGACGTCGTTAAACGAGGTCCATCTGATCTTGGGTGGATTGTGGTTGTACCTTCGAGTTTACTCTTCTTGTTGCATCAGCAACAATTGACTTCGACGGCTTTGAAGGGTCGGAATGTCCATGATGAATTTGTTACTAAGGCGATATCCAATGACAAGTCCTCGAAGTAAATGAGTCAATCTTCTAATACTGCTTCCCTGAAGACAACAGAGTACTCCTCGCCACTTTTTGTAAAGGCAGATCTTGCCCCTCATGGCATTCAGTGTGCAATTCCGCATTACGTAAGGGTGACCGGATTTTTTCAGTCAAGTAGTCTACAGTATATCCATCATAGAACACTACAAGATGTAACTGCAGTCAGATTCATAATTCTGTCACATAAAGGAAATACATTTCAAGTGATGAATGCCTAATCAATAAATACAGAAAGAAACAGAAGGAATCATCTCCAGGCGGGTGAAGTACCATGAAGTAACTCAATACAGAGAAAGAAACATGACTGGTTACGGAAAAGACACCTTTGAAGCAAGAATTAGACTACAGAAAAACATGCTTGCTGGTGTGTGAAGCATGCAGATCAAGTTATGAAGGCTGCAGTATCGATAGTTGCGATACCGCGCCTGCCACGAGAAAAACGCAGGTTGGCAGACAAGTTGCTGCGGGCCGCCACGAGGGCGCCCCGCCACGCGGCAGCCAATAGAAGAAGAGCACCGAGTCTTCCTGGTGAGAAGACGACGAGCCATACGGCAGACGTTCACCAGCTAGCCAGCGGAGAAGAACAAATTATCTGTGAACATTGTATCCTGTACTTTGCTTCGCTCAACATATCAGAAGTTATGTAATCTGTTTATTTCTCTTAATACAAGTTATTACTAATTGTTTGCTTTGTGTTACATATCCTCACATCCTGGAAAACTTCCTCGAATTGAACCCACACTTTTGCTCTGCTTATCCGCTAAGGATACGGCAAAGGCAAAAGCCGAAACCTGGAATGAACTCAACTCCCCTCACAATATGGTAATTCCGAAGCCACATGAGCTCATTACAAAAGCGGTGTTAGCGTGCGTGATTGCAGTCGAGGTGGCTGCGGGACAGCTGCGGTAGGCCGCCCTGCACTTTCTGCTAACTGCTGTTGGTACGAACCGACATGATGTCACTGCAAATGGCGGATCTCCTTCTGATTACTGGTCGCAGATGCGAGTAATTTCAAAGTGATACTTCAAAAACTTGGAAGAGGGCCAAAGTAAAAAAACAAGGAACACGTACGAGCGTGGAGTTCAAAGTAGAATGATAAGTAGAACCCCGGAGTAGAATGCCTCACTAAATTCAGATAGTCGTATTTCAGACTTCAAAAAGGCAGCCAGCTCAACCTTGCTAGCCAAGCCCAAAATGTGTGTGAATTTTATAAGGGACCATACTTCTTAGGTCATCAGTCCTTAGACTTTTAAAGTAACTTAAACTAACTTATGCTAGGAACAACACACACACTCATGCCCGAGGGAGGACTCGAACCTGCGGCGGGAGGGGCCGCCTCAAACCGCGCGGTCACTCCGCGCGGCCAGCCAAGCCTAAAAACTGCCTAAGTGCTCCATCAGTGAGGGATCTGGAACCCGTTCATTAGCTTCCACCATCAAGATATACCTGCCAATAGACATTCTTATATGGAAATTGGAAAAGAGTGTCGCCCCATTCATATGTCCAGACTTGTTTGTTGGAAATTCCAACAATTTGGTTGAACTCCGCAGAGTTTTCTCACTAGGAAGGGCAAAGTTTGGAAATTTTTAAACGCATGAGTGCTTATATATTTTGCTTGACGAAATGGTGTCTGGAGCCCACACACAGCAACATAACGGCAAGTGGACAACTGAGGACTCCACCAAAGTTTACCAACACTCAGAGTTCTTACCTCTTCCACCAGTGGTTTCCCTGTCTCCACTACACGTTGTCCGAGGTAACTGTACTAGGGTGATATCGCTGAAAGGCTCGCCCGACTGTCGGTGCGGTCCGCTAGCGTGACACCTGCATTCTGAGTCACTGTCAGCTCTTCGAGAGGATGAGAAATTTTCACCTGTTTTCGCCACAGCGAAAACGAATTCCCCTGGTCAGGACCAGCTGTATTTACGCGAAAAACTACTTTACGAATGACATGTAAAATGTACACAGATTATGAGTTACATTACAATAAGATAAGCCCTAACGATTCACGGAGTCAGCGTGCAATACAGGT
The DNA here is from genome assembly GCF_021461385.2 of Schistocerca piceifrons. Taxonomy (NCBI): domain Eukaryota; kingdom Metazoa; phylum Arthropoda; class Insecta; order Orthoptera; family Acrididae; genus Schistocerca; species Schistocerca piceifrons. The sequence goes on along the minus strand of NC_060141.1, from coordinate 254,282,950 downwards.
GAAAAGTCGGCAAGTATTAATCGAATCTGGAAGTAAATGGAGCAAGAGAATCTCGTACGCAAATTAAATATAAAAAACAGGACAATACGTAAGGAGAAAAGTCTGAAACAGACCGCCACCACACAAACTGGAGGTGTGTGTTCAGCGATCATGTTCTATTTGTATTTGATATTATCTTCTACACGTGTTATAAACTGAGACGTTTGTTGATATTCGGTACAGATGTTGATTGGGCTCTGCATTTGTCAACATGGCCCTCGATTCCTTTGGACGAAAGATAGTCTTAAAAGCTAGGTGTTGAAACCTCGATGAAGTATCCACAAGAAGTTACCGTTGCTGCGAAAAAGGACAACTGAAGCTGAGTTTGCAGTGGAAAAACATCTAAAATTGTTTCTTAGCCGCTAGAGTTACTGAGACTGATATTCTGAAAGGAGAAGACAGATCAGGACGAAGAAGTTAGGGACGATGGAATCTAAGTGTTTCTGAAAGCAGAAGAAGAAGATGAAAATAGGAGGAAGACCGTGATGCAAATGAAAAATAGTTATGAAAGACAATTATAGCAGACACGTTGTGGTAAACTAGCAACATCTGTTTTAGTGAACCAATAGACAAAATATCTTATACTGTATACGCCATCAGATTTGATCTTGTATCCGAAGATTGGATTATCGGGAACTGACAAGTAACTAGCGAAGGAGACAAGTTAATAACCATAATTTAAGATATCGGGGAATGAGGTAATAATATAGTCTACTGTTTCAAAATAAGCCCTAAATGGAGGTACTCAGCTTGAGGCCTCGGAAATTTTGTTAAAATTCACAGAACTACCAATTATGATAAACGAAACTCTCTCTCATTTGAAGGCTATCAGCATTATTAAGCCTGGATTAGAGAAAATAGCTGGTGAATCACTACTGACGGAACGTCTTACGTATCGGAATGGAAGAGAACCAAAATGAATTGATGCTTATGACTGGAAGACAGTACCCACCGAATCATCATCACATATTGTTTTTGTTTCACTGAATTAATTCAAGTGAATTGGAGAAGAGATTAGTTTTCATGCTGGCTTCAAAAGTAGCAAGCAGTAATGAAATAACATGTGCTAGAGAGATCATTGTGAGGCCTCGATTGTTGCTGGAAGTTTATTACAATTATGGAAAATAATAAACTGAAAGGATCAACTCTGGAATGGGATGTGTAAGTAGGCTGTTTATGTTTTCTTATTGGCAACGTTACGTAGCGCTCAATATGAAAATCACTGGCTGTGCTGTGTGCAGTCTGTGGCTAGTTTGCATTGTTGTCTGCCATTGTAGTGTTGGGCAGCGGCAGCTGGCTGTGAACAGCGCGTAACGTTGCGCAGTTGGAGGTGAGCCGCCAGCAGTGGTGGATGTGGGGAGAGAGATGGCGGAGGTTTGCAGTTTGTCATGAACTGATATATATATATTATGATTTGTGATGATATTAAGGTAAATACATTGTTTGCTCTCTATTAATATCTTTCATTTGCTAACTACCCCTATCAGTAGTTAGTGCCTTCAGTAGTTTGAATCTTTTATTTAGCTGGCAGTAGTGGCGCTCGCTGTATTGCAGTAGCTTGAGCAGCGAAGATTTTTGTGAGGTAAGTGATTTGTGAAAGGTATAGTTTAATGTTTGTCAGGGCCATTCTTTAGTAGGGAGTTTTGAAAGTCAGATTGCGTTGCGCTAAAAATATTGTGTGTCAGTTTAAGGACAGTCATGTATAATTGTTCTAAGGGGACGTTTCATATGGCGACCCTGCCAGGATACCTCACTGGAATCTTCTGATTTTTTCTTGTAGTTTGTGTATTTAGTGTAGCTTTTGTTTATTGCTAGCGCGTAATTGTAGAGAGAATTTCCTTTGTAGTTGCAGTCTTTCATTGTTGTATAGTAAAACAGTTGTGGCATGCATATAGATTTGCACCAAGTATTTCGCAGCTGTAATTAACAAGATATTATTTTCAGTGTTATGTTAATGTGTTCTCTTATTTTTACTCTTCAAATTGTGTTTTTCTGTGTTGTCGTGTGAAATACTGTGACAATAATGGCGTGTGAAAAACGTAATACTAGGCTCCAAAGTAAACTGAGAAATGACAGTGAAAATGAGAGCAGTGTGTTAGCGCCACCGAGTTATGAATTAACTGATGTTCAAAGTAGTAAATTGGTAATTGTGCATAAGGAAATGGAGCGGGCGGCAAACAATGGCGTGGACAGTGAAACATTTAGTGAAGAGGGAAGCATTATCGATCGATCGGTCGGCAACAGCTCGCCTCAGGAATCCGAAATGACAGGACACAATTTCGCAAATACTGTAGATTCAGGTTTTGGGTCATCACCGTTTTCTCAAATAAGTCAAGACACATTTTCTGCTTGTCAAAATGTGAATGTTGTCGGTGCAAATGCACTGCCGAAAAGCGTAGAGAAACAGATTCCAGACACTAATACATTATTATTGCAATTAATGCAACAAATGGGACAAAAGCTTGAAAAGTTAGACACAATGGAACAACACCAGAGACAAACACAGCAACAGTTAGACACAGTGGAACAAAATCTCAAAAAGTTAGACACAGTGGAACCAAATCTCAAAAAGTTAGACACAGTGGAACAAAATCTCAAAAAGTTAGACACTACACTTGAACAAACACGTGAAGATTTAACCACTGAGTTACATAACATCGAATCGAAATGTCAAAAAGTCTGTAATGACGTAAAAACACATATTTGTGAGCATTTTCAACCTATTTTTTCGTGGCATGAAAATGCATTACAGAATCACGAAGCAGCCATAAAAGAGCTGCAAACCATTGTTCATGAAAATCTTGAGACCTTGTGGGCTAAATTTGACTCAGTTGCATCTACCGATTCGGTTACGCAACTTGCAAAAGCTCAGGAAAACTTAAAGGACAAAGTAGATACTCTGAAACTTGGTTCAGAAAAACACGCTGAGGAGATAAGTACACTATCAGAGAAAGTAGCCGAACTTTCGGATCAATTCACTAACTTATCTACAAAGGTAGATGATGATCTGAATGACACAAGACCCGTAGCCTTCACTGACACAGAAGAGTATGAACAAATAAGAAAATTCAAACAAAATCAGAATCAAATTAATACACAACACCAAAGAGAAATCCGGGAAGTACAAGATCAGCTGACACAGGTAATACAAGAATTACGTATTTCAGAGGACACTCGCGCTCCAACACGGGAAGAGGGACTTAGAAACACGGAAAAGCTGCAAAATAATAACACAGGGCATTTCGGAAGTAATGAAAGAAATTGGGAATGTGCACCGAATTTTGAGATGGAACGGCCGACACGACCTAACAATGACCGATATGCGACTCGCCGTCATGATGATTTTGACTATAAGCTGTTCATTACTACACGTAAATTCAAAACATTTAAGAATTCTGGCAACGACATTCATCCACAAGCATGGCTCCATCAATTCTCTCATTGTTTTCCTCCCAACTGGTCGTTAGAACACAGATTAGAATTTATGTGTGGCTACTTGGAGAATGAACCAGCTGTAAGAATGCGATCGGTCATTCACGATTGCCACAGTGAAGGAGAATTTTACCATGCCTTCCTCTCAGCATATTGGTCTCAAGCCACACAAGACCGCGTAAAACATGGCATCATAATGATGAAACATTTCGAACAATCTGAATTTTCCAGTCTTGTGAAATATTTTGAAGACATGTTGCACAAGAATCAGTACCTGTCAAACCCATACAGCCCCTCAGAACTCATCCGCATTTGCTTAATCAAATTACCTGAACATTTACGACACATTATTTTGGCAGGGCGTTGCAAAGACGACATTGAAGCATTTCAGGGACTGTTACAAGAATTAGAAATTGACACTGACAATCGCGGAACGCGAAACCAGGAACACAGCAATTACAGGTCACATCCGTCGCAATTCCGCGATGAAAGAAGTAATAACTTTACACGACAAGGCTATTCTCACAACACAAATCGTGACCAAAACAGACACCACCCGTATGACAACCGTTGGCAGAGTAGTAATAACTACAGGGAAAGATCACCTCTCCGTGGTAATGACTATCACAGAGACAATAAGAGAAACAGACAATATGGGAACCAAAATAAATACTATCAAGGGAGACAGAATAACTTTAGACGCAACGGACCAGCGCGCAGTTACGATTCAGGGAGAAATTCTCCACCATGTGACCGACAAGAAAGAAACTATGGAATCTACCGACATGACGACAGACGATATGATCGTAACGACAGACCTGAATTGCATCAGAACTGGCGGGATTCAAACAGAGCAGGGCCCTCTCGTCACGGTGAATTTGTAGAAGTTAGGTCTCCAAATCCCAATAACGACGCGCGCCAACAAAGAGACAATAGGCAATGACTCATACCGCAGGCAGCCACAAAACGCACGTATGAAACTAACGACGCAGCTGCCGTAGCTAGTAATTACGTAAAAATGGAAGACATTAGGGACATTTTACTCCAAGAACACGACGTAAAACATAACAACATTGCATATCCTGTGATTCACATTACAGTAAATGACGTAAAATTTACGGCAGTACTTGACTCTGGCAGTCCCATTTCAGTAATCAGTGAAACAACCTTTAGCAAATGCAACAAATCGAACGATTGCCCCACACTTCCGTTACGTAAGATTAAATTACAAGGTGCAATCTTTGGAAAAAGTGTAGATGTACGCCAACAAACCAATTTAGAATTCTTTTGTCAAAGCCACAGCTTCTCTATGAACTTTCTCATTGTTCCATTATTGTCGACGGAAATTATATTGGGAGTAGACTTTTTGAATGAATACAAAGCAATCTTAAACTTTCACGATGCTGAAATAAGTTTAGAAAAAGAAGGTAAGTCAATAGCTTTGAAATTTGAAGATTGGCTCTCAAACCATGACGAGGAAATTAATCGGCTTTACCTTCTGTTAGATAACAGTTCGGAATTTTCTACGGAACTAGACACTAACAATCACTCTGCAAGTACTGACAGGGATGATATCGACGGCGCATTTGACACTAATAAGTTAATTCAGAATAAAATTCAAACAATTGAGAATTGTAATGACAATGATAGGCAAGACCTTTTTGAGATTTTACAAGCACATTCCACAGTTTTTACTCACAAAACAGGAACAATCAAGGGATTTCAATACCAATTTCGTGTTCGTGAGCATACTAAATTTTGTGTTAGACCATATGTAATTCCAGCACATTATAGGGACCGTGTTAGAACAGAAATACAATCTATGCTTGACGAGGGCATTATTGAGCCTGCAGTAAGCTCATACAACAATCCATTACATGTTGTTGAAAAGAAAAATGGATCGATCAGACTTGTCTTAGATTCGAGACAAATCAATACTATCATTATTCCTGAAACAGACAGGCCGCAGACGATAGAAGAACTTCTTCAAAATTTTAATGGTGTAAAAGTGTTGTCTTCCATTGATCTCAGATCCAGCTTTTATCAGATCGAACTTCATCCAGAATGTAGAAAATACACAGCTTTCCTTTGTTTCGGCGTTTGTTATCAGTTTCGGAAACTTCGTTTTGGTTTGAACATTTCTTCGGCAGCATTCATTCGTGGGTTAAATTCCATATTACCTGAGTTCTTAAAACGTCACATCACCTTGTATGTGGACGATATTCTGATAGCAGAAGCTTCATGGGAACAACATAATCGCATCCTCAACAGTTTGTTACGTATTTTTGCAGAATCTGGAATTACAGTTAACTTGGAAAAGTCTGAATTCGGTAGGACAAAGGTGAAGTTTTTGGGACATATTATTTCTTCTGAAGGGATTCAGCCGGATCCTGAAAAGTTAGAAGCAATCAGAGCCATTCCAGTGCCATCCACAAAAAGACAAGTCCGCAGTTTTCTAGGTCTCGTAAATTTTTACCGTCGTTTTCTGAATATGCAAATTCTAGCTACACCAAAACTTTGTTCTCTCACTGGAAAAAATACTATTTGGAACTGGGACGAACAAGCACAGTTGGAATTCAATTCTTTGAAAGAAGCGTTACTTCACGCGCCAATCTTAGCTCATCCAGATCTGTCACAAGATTTCTGCCTTAGCACGGATTCTTCTAAAGTCGGTCTTGGTGCCCATTTATTTCAAGAAGCCATAGAAAATGACACTACCATTCAGAAAACCATTGCTTTTGCTAGCCGAGTGCTAACAAAATCTGAAAAAAATTATTCCGTTACTGAATTAGAAGCTTTAGCTATCGTTTGGGCATTTAACAAATTCCGTTTCTTTCTTTCTGGTAAGCACGTAAAAGTATACAGTGATCATCGTGCATTACAATTTCTTATGTCTTCAAAATTAAATCATGACAGGTTAAAACGTTGGGCATTGTTTCTGCAAGAATTCCGCTTCACAATAGTCTACATTCCCGGCAAGGAGAACATTGTTGCGGACGCACTGTCACGCGCACCGGCTGGGCTTGAGAAAAGTACCACAGAAGGCAACCTCGAGAAAAATTTCAGTATTCTTTACATTCAGAAAGTCGCCTTTGAAAACTTCATCACCACATCTTTAAAGGACATTGCTCATGAACAAGATAAAGATCCGATTTGGAAAGACATCAAGAGCAAATGGCAGGAAAGGACACACACACAGATTCGGCATTATTATCTGGTTAGAAACAACATACTGTTCAAACGCTGCACTGTTGATGACAAGCTATGGGTACTTTGCATTCCTGACGATTTTGTTAATAAGCTCATTTGGTACATTCATTTCAGCTACGCACATTTTGGTCCACGAAAATGTTATCATATTCTTCGAACGACTTGTTATTTTAACAATATGGAAAAGCGAATTCGAAGAGTCTTGTCTATTTGTAAACTTTGTCAAAAGGCGAAACCATCTACTGTCTCACATCGTGCTCCGTTGTTTCCTATCATTCCTTCTAAATTAAAAGAATTTGCTGCTGTTGATCTCTTGGGACCGCTTGTCAGAACATCTAATGGATTTTCGTACGTTCTAGTCGCTGTTGAACTTACTTCAAAATTTGTTTCTTTCACACCGTTACGTAAAGCCACTGGACGGTCTGTATCCAACGCCTTTGTTAAAAATTTCTTACGTGAAGTTGGACACGTTAGTAAAGTCATTTCAGATAACGGACCGCAATTCAGATCTGCTGTTTGGTCACGCATGCTTCGCAACCATAAAATCAAACCTGTTTTTATTTCATTGTACTCACCACATTGTAACCCGTCTGAACGGATTATGAAAGAAATCAATAAGCTTTGTAGACTTTATTGTCACAGAAAGCATCAGCATTGGGACAGATATTTACACTTATTTCAAAACGTGCTGAATGAAATGCCTCACGACTCCACTGCTTTACCACCTACTCTTGTACTGAAGAATGAAGAACCACCGAACAGAATCAGAGAGCTTGTACCTTTCCCGAATACACGTAAACTTCGATACAAAGACATAATTGATTTGGCTCTTAAAAATATAAAATCTGCAGCAGACAAAAGGAGAAAACTACACGGTAAAGCAAATGCAAAGAAGTTGTATATTGGTCAGAAAGTTCTCATTAAAGCTCATTCACTGTCACATAAGAAGAAACACTTGAGTCACAAATTCTTTCTAGTTTACAATGGACCTTACAGAATCCGACGTATACCACATGATAATTGCGTTGAAGTTGAAACTCTGCGTACTAGGAAGAGTAAAGGTTTACACCACATTTCTCATGTAAAACCATTTATTGACAGATAATCTGCCTTTTAACTTTGTCTTTGCCATAAAACGTTTCACTTCACGTTACTAGTATGCTTTAGAAACTGTTACCATGCAACAATGTTTGAAGTTCAATATCCAGCCAAGAACCAAGAGAAATTATTTAAACAGAAATTACGAATGCATTGTTATTGCGAACAGACGACACAGTGTAATTGTGTGTGTACATTCTTGCTTGTTAGTTGTACGATTAGAACATTTACCAGTACTGCTAATGAGATTTTAATGCAACATTTTGGTTTACTTGAAAATACATTCCGGATTTAAAGTACTTTCTGAGAGATACCAGATGACACAGAGGTTAGTTTATGTGACAGCTACACGATTTTTATCACGACGCTACTAATGAGTGACAATTTACAATGTTGCTTTTGCAGTGTATCTGTTTTATATCTGCACAGTTTTCTGAATTTTTCTAGGAAGAAAAACATGTTTTAGTAGTAACTTTTGTGGTATAGCAACAATGAGACAGCCTTTTTCGTGGCATAACAATACGTTACTGTACAGTACTTTCCTCATCACGGCAATAAGCGTAATAACTAAGATATCTATACGTAAAGCATTTCACTTTTGTTTATCATGAGGTAAGTACATTGACTTTAGCAGAACTTTGCTTACAGAGGACGATAACTACGACAGTTCCACAGAATTATCTTACAGCAAGACGCGCATTTAGCGCTACAGGACACGCATTTGAGTGATTAATCTTATACTTAAAACACTTATTTTCAAAGATTTTTTAATTACAAAGAAAGTTTTCCGTGATACATTTCATTCCATTGCTGTAATTTGTAACACCTGAGGGTATAATTACGTTTATCCTCAGGGGGGTACATGCTTACTTTGTGTACCATGTGTGTGGCAACCACAAGGAACCCTAGCTAATATGGTATTTGCTTATACAACTTCACACATCGGTACCATATTTCTCTAACACACAATTTACACAGCTATCTGATCATTTAACTGAGAGAGACAACCATTTATTTTTACTATATCAGTGACAGATGTTTACGTAATTACACCATTGGATAACTTCACACTTACGAAATTGTATTTTGTCTGTACTGTGTGAACTCTTCATATTTTTTTGGAACCATTGTGATACTATGAGAGCTTTGAATGATGTATTTGGTAAAGGGATTATGATTTTTAAAGTACGTTTGAGGCAGATGACACTTTTGACATGAGCAGAGAATTTTTTTAATTATTGGAGGAAGCTACGACGATTTTGAGATTTGACTGAGGTGTTATGATGTTATTTTTACGACGACGATGTGTATTATGCTGTTGAGGTATGTTTATGATCAATAAGCTGATGCTATATGAGGAATTTGGTTATGCTATGTATTTATTATGATGAAATATTGAAGTGCCGTCGCAAGATTGACGTGTCGACGAATATATATATGGGTAATAAGGTAAGGAGTAATGAATAGTGATTAGGGACTCTGACTTATGGAAAAGGATGTTGGAAACCAAGAATCATACTTTAGAATTATGAAATGTGTGTACATGTGTGAATCATGTGTGAATGTATCACAATGCCACCGAAAATTTTTTTGGACACTGTTATATCAATAGCATTTTGTTTCTACAGATTTGCAACGCTAATTCTTGACCTGTGAAATATTTTTATGTGAGACTGTCGCCGTAGCGGAAGCTGGTGTCGTAAATATTTCCGTAAGAAAGTTAAGTGACCACCTGCACATAATGCGTCGCGGGCACCCACCTGGGCGACAGCCGCCCGAAAAAAAAAAGCCATTAGCCTTTCCGGAAGCCCAGGTAGAAAAAAAAGGGAAGGCCATTATCCTCGGTATTGACATTTCCTTGTTGAAAATATAATGTGGAGCTCGTAATTTATGATATTTACTGAAATGCCTAATGAAATGACGAGAAATATTTTTACATCTGCACACCTGATTATGACAAGCGCCTTTCTAAGAGAGTTGAGAGAATTTCTACTAATTTACGAAATGCCACATAGCTATTGAATGATGTTTTTATGCTTTGGTTTGCGTAATTGCTTATTTCATTTGATATCTGGTTTCCAGCTGTGTTGCAGCATTGCTTTTATAAAATGAAATGCATTTGCTAATGTGAACACTTTCTGTCAACAGATCTATTAAATAATTATTTTATGATCCACATTCTTTAAAAAAGGAGCACTTGGACAGGAAAGAACAATAAGAAGGAACTAGTAACTGCATTCATAATTTTCTTTTCAAGTAATTGGTAACTTTTGATAGAATAACTTCTTGTGGTGCACCACTTTAATTACATAGACATTAAGATGTGAATATACATTTCCCTTATCTGCATTGTTGTTTAGTGTAATATTTTTTCTGCTTGTGCTATGTCATGTTTAGGTATAAGTTGCTGCTGTTTGCCAGGCATAGTGTTATTGAATTTGACTTTTGCTCATTTATGCTGCTAGCTTTGCCAATTTGCATTTTTTTGCATTGCTGTTTGTGTTGTTTTGTTATGTGATGCTGCATTGCCTCGTCCCTTAGTTTAGCATCTGAGCTCAGTAGATTTAAGTTAGCTTAAGAGGGGGTAGACTATATAAGAGAATGAGTTGCGATGAATTGGAAGAAATGCATTGAGAATTAATACGAAAAAAGTACATAAAACAGGTTTAGGTAGGATTTTCTTGGAAATAAATGTTGAGGTAAGAAATGTGTGAACATATAAATACAGAAAGCATGCTTAGATAGAATTTTTTTTTGGTGGAAACAAAGGATGAAATAAGAGGAAAGATGTATGAAGTTTTGGGTTGGACTGCAGTACCAAATGTTACTCTGAAAACGAACCCTGTCCTTTCCTATTGGTGTTATCCCACTATGTGTTTGTGTACCCTTGAGTATTTGTTTTCTTCCTGTCTCTGTGTACTGTTTCATAGAATTTTTTTCTCTTCTAATACTAAGCTATATTCACTATGAGGAGGAATACTGTTATCCTCAAATATAAGTTGCATTAATAATATGTTATTTTCTTTGTAAAGTTGTTTACAATTCTGTTCTGTTTCAATGTTCATGTGTGAAATTAATGTTTCGAAAACTATTCTCATTATTTTATGTATGTACTTATGTCACTATTTTTGTAACACTGATGTATATGTTTATTTCTATTCTTTTGTAACGCCTGTTTTACTACAAATGTTATCTGTATTGTTATGTTTTTAATGATGTATTTTGTACCTTTGTAATTGTATTCTTATGTTATAAAATTGTAATTGTCACCAGTTCATGACATTATTAACTTGTTAGTTACATTTCACTGCACACGTTTCTGTTGGTCATAGTATGTGGACAATATATGAGAAGTAGGGACTGTTAGTGTTTGCACGTGTGTTGGTAATTCAGCAAGGGACTGGATAACAGCATTGCTGGTTCTAAGGACAATTAAAAGAAAAACTTTCTGAGTGCACAAGTGGTGGTTTATGGACTTGCTATATTCTCTGCAAGAATCTTCGATGGTGATTGTGCACCTGCACAGTCGCAACGGATGGCTGCTGGCCGTCTCTACCAGGACTACAGTGGGTCTGCACCTCTGGTGGCCCACCAATACCATTATCTCTACAAGGACTACAGTGGGTCTGCATCTATGATGACCTACCAACGCCATTATTTCTACAAGGACTACAGTGGGTCTGCATCTATGATGACCTACCAACGCCATTATTTCTACAAGGACTGCAGTGGGTCTGCACCTCTGGTGGCCCACCAATACCACAATCTCTACCAGGACTCCAGTGGGTCTGCTCTGTGATGACCTACCTAACAATATTCTTCAGAACGTCGAATGAACTCTGCTGTGGGTTTGCTCTGTTGTGGCCCATTACCTGTCAGCATGTCAAGAGTCAGCACTGTCTTTCCGTTGGAAGGACAACACTACTTCTTCAAGACTGCATGGAAATCCACTACTTCTGTGTGCATTGTCTTTTACTGCTCAGACTTTGAGAAAAGAAACGGCAGTTTCACTGTGATGAATGATCAAGACTGTCTTTATAGACTGTGAGAAAATTTTAGCTTTTGACCAACATTGTATCAATAAGTGTGTGCATTTTATATCTTTGTTACTGTAATTATGAAAAATTTTATCAAATCATTATTGGCCACTGCCCAAAAAAAAATTTTGTAAAATTTTTTGTGAGGAGCATGGGGGCTATGTAAGTAGGCTGTTTATGTTTTCTTATTGGCAACGTTACGTAGCGCTCAATATGAAAATCACTGGCTGTGCTGTGTGCAGTCTGTGGCTAGTTTGCATTGTTGTCTGCCATTGTAGTGTTGGGCAGCGGCAGCTGGCTGTGAACAGCGCGTAACGTTGCGCAGTTGGAGGTGAGCCGCCAGCAGTGGTGGATGTGGGGAGAGAGATGGCGGAGGTTTGCAGTTTGTCATGAACTGATATATATATATTATGATTTGTGATGATATTAAGGTAAATACATTGTTTGCTCTCTATTAATATCTTTCATTTGCTAACTACCCCTATCAGTAGTTAGTGCCTTCAGTAGTTTGAATCTTTTATTTAGCTGGCAGTAGTGGCGCTCGCTGTATTGCAGTAGCTTGAGCAGCGAAGATTTTTGTGAGGTAAGTGATTTGTGAAAGGTATAGTTTAATGTTTGTCAGGGCCATTCTTTAGTAGGGAGTTTTGAAAGTCAGATTGCGTTGCGCTAAAAATATTGTGTGTCAGTTTAAGGACAGTCATGTATAATTGTTCTAAGGGGACGTTTCAGATGTTCTGCAAGATAACATTCTCAGATTTGGCAGGTGCCAACAAAAAGTACGCTTCATAGATATGGAAACAGTCTATGTGGTTATTGTATGGGATTTCCTATATTGAATAGCACCATTGGATCTTGGGAACAGATGGCAGGGATCGTATTCACTTTCAGAGGATAACTGAAAACGAAGACCGAATTATAACCACAATATTATGTGCTCTCATGAATGGTCAGCAGAGTGGAGTATATAAGGTCAGAGTGGACTATATAAGGTAAGAGTCGCTTATCATTTGTTGTTTAATCAATGGTAGTTATATTTATTTCCTCAGAAGTTTGGTCTGTTAGTGTAATATTTGCAGCGCAGGGATGCAGTGACCGCTGAATTTGAGATCTACACTCCTGGAAATTGAAATAAGAACACCGTGAATTCATTGTCCCAGGAAGGGGAAACTTTATTGACACATTCCTGGGGTCAGATACATCACATGATCACACTGGCAGAACCACAGGCACATAGACACAGGCAACAGAGCATGCACAATGTCGGCACTAGTACAGTGTATATCCACCTTTCGCAGCAATGCAGGCTGCTATTCTCCATGGAGACGATCGTAGAGATGCTGGATGTAGTCCTGTGGAACGGCTTGCCATGCCATTTCCACCTGGCGCCTCAGTTGGACCAGCGTTCGTGCTGGACGTGCAGACCGCGTGAGACGACGCTTCATCCAGTCCCAAACATGCTCAATGGGGGACAGATCCGGAGATCTTGCTGGCCAGGGTAGTTGACTTACACCTTCTAGAGCACGTTGGGTGGCACGGGATACATGCGGACGTGCATTGTCCTGTTGGAACAGCAAGTTCCCTTGCCGGTCTAGGAATGGTAGAACGATGGGTTCGATGACGGTTTGGATGTACCGTGCACTATTCAGTGTCCCCTCGACGATCACCAGTGGTGTACGGCCAGTGTAGGAGATCGCTCCCCACACTGTGATGCCGGGTGTTGGCCCTGTGTGCCTCGGTTGTATGCAGTCCTGATTGTGGCGCTCACCTGCACGGCGCCAAACACGCATACGACCATCATTGGCACCAAGGCAGAAGCGACTCTCATCGCTGAAGACGACACGTCTCCATTCGTCCCTCCATTCACGCCTGTCGCGACAACACTGGAGGCGGGCTGCACGATGTTGGGGCGTGAGCGGAAGACGGCCTAACGGTGTGCGGGACCGTAGCCCAGCTTCATGGAGACGGTTGCGAATGGTCCTCGCCGATACCCCAGGAGCAACAGTGTCCCTAATTTGCTGGGAAGTGGCGGTGCGGTCCCCTACGGCACTGCGTAGGATCCTACGGTCTTGGCGTGCATCCGTGCGTCGCTGCGGTCCGGTCCCAGGTCGACGGGCACGTGCACCTTCCGCCGACCACTGGCGACAACATCGATGTACTGTGGAGACCTCACGCCCCACGTGTTGAGCAATTCGGCGGTACGTCCACCCGGCCTCCCGTATGCCCACTATACGCCCTCGCTCAAAGTCCGTCAACTGCACATACGGTTCACGTCCACGCTGTCGTGGCATGCTACCAGTGTTAAAGACTGCGATGGAGCTCCGTATGCCACGGCAAACTGGCTGACACTGACGGCGGCGGTGCACAAATGCTGCACAGCTAGCGCCATTCGACGGCCAACACTGCGGTTCCTGGTGTGTCCGCTGTGCCGTGCGTGTGATCATTGCTTGTGCAGCCCTCTCGCAGTGTCCAGAGCCAGTATGGTGGGTCTGACACACCGGTGTCAATGTGTTCTTTTTTCCATTTCCATGAGTGTATGTTTGCACATAAGTTTCCAGTTTAAAACTGTGTAACGGACCGAGACTCGAACCCGGGATCTTTGCCTTTCGCGGGCAAGTGCTCTGCCATCTGAGCTACCTAAGCACGACTCATGCCACGTCCTCACAGCTTTACTTCTGCCGGTACCTCGTCTCCTACTTTACAAACTTTACAGAAGCTCTCCTACGAACTTTGCAGAACTAGCACTCCAGAAAGAAAGGGTATTGCGGAGACAAGGCTTAGCCACAGCCTGGGGGATGTTTCCAGAATGAGATTATCACTCTGCAGCGGAGAGTGCTCTGGTATGAAACTTCCTGGCAGATTAAAACTGTGTGCCGGACCGAGACTCGAACTATGCCAGGTCTCCGCAATATCCTTTCTTTCGGGAGTGCTAGTTCTGCAAGTTTCCCACGAGATCTTCTGTAATGTTTGGAAAGTAGGAGACGAGGCACTGGCAGAAGTAAAGCTGTGAGGACAGGGCGTGAATCTTGCTTGGGTAGCTGAGATGATAGAGCCCTTGCCCGCGAAAGACAAAGGTCCCGAGTTCGAGTCTTTGTCCGGCACACATTTTTAATCTGCCAGGAAGTATTATATCAGCGCACACTCCGCTGCTGACAGAAAATCTCATTCTGAAAGTTTCCTGTTGTTTGAAATGTTTGGATTCAGCACTCCCTTTTGTGATTGAGTTTCTTTGATTACGCACGTCTTGAAGCGCTCACGCCTCAGAGGTCATTTCTCTTGGAAATTTGGATAACTAAATATGATGCTTATGTCAATAAGAAAGAACTTGCTGAAGAACGCAGACTAATCATATTGTCTACCTGTGGGAACTTGTTGATGTATTTTCAAAGTTGTAGAACCACTTCAAGTAGCTTGTCATTGTCTCTGGACTGTTGGAGACATAAACATCATTGTAGCCATCTTATCATCATCATATTTAAGCACTTTCTTCTTTTGTACATGAAACGTAAATATATCATGCACTATTAATGTCGTGCACTGCTAATAAAAATTGTGTATTATAAATTACCTGTTGTAATACAAGAATGCAGAGGTTCTACTGCTTGCATGTTGCAGATGGTAAGCATCTGGGCGAAGGTAGGAGCGGAATATACAGAAAGGCTATCAGAACTGGGGAAGGCATAGCTCCATCCAGGTTTGGGTGCTAGGTGTCAACACCAAATTTGGAACTGTAGTGTGTCTCCAAGATTCTCGACAGTCAGTGATGATGAACTTGACTTTCTCAGCATTGGTACCATTTGCATCATATAGCATGGTAGACTTGATATGTAATATAGTGATATTAATTAATCTATTTTTTCACATGTGCATGTGTCGAAAATCTGTACATGAGAAGATGTCAATTCCTATTCATTTATTATCACCTAGTGGAACTATAGCAAGTGTTAATGGTTATTCTCTTAAAGAAGATTGGTATGACTCTGTGTTTACTTTGTAAGACTGTTTAGTTGTCACATACAAAGTAATTTGTTTTGACTGCGAACCAAACATGATTTCAAAAGTGAATGATAAAATAATACTGCCCCTTATGACAGGGTGTTTCACAGATTCTGAACATTTTGTTGTTTTCGAAGTGTATCAGTATGAATGTATTTATTTACACTGAGTTATTTCTGTTTCAATGTAGCAAACAGGTTGATTGTTACACTGAGGACATATTATTCATACTGTATACAGTTTGTGTACAAAATGCATTTCAGTTTCATTCCGATTTTAATAAGGCAGAGTCAGCCGTCAAAACTTGGCTCCCTAACTGAGACATACCATACATTTACTCACAATGTAACAACCTATTGTTTTTAATAGATGATATTCTAGACAGCGTTGAATAAGAAGATTAAATTAATGTTTCCTTTGCGTGAACAGCGTAGGATGACGAACAGTTTTTGCTGCATCTCAAAGTTAAGAGATAATAATTATTGCAATAGTATTTTTTGTTTGTCATTTTTGTTCTTTTATGGTCTCTGTAGTACACTGCAATATTTTTTACTCGTGAAAGTAAGCGGTACTGTGATATATAAGTCAGAAAGATGAAATTTACTGATTATGATGATTATGAGGAGATAGATGTGGGAATACGTATGAGAATGAAATTTAATGACGAGACTGCAGTATTTACAGAGGTGGAACATTACGCAATGTGTGTGTGTGTGTGTGTGTTTGTGTGTGTGTGTGCTTACGTAATCTGACAGCCACATTATGCCTTAATGCCCCATTCTACTACTTGCTAACGCACTATATTGTTATTGGCTGGAGACGTGAAGGGTAAAAAAAAAAATGTTCAAATGTGTGTGAAATCTTATGGGAATTAACTACTAAGGTCATCAGTCCCTAAGCGTACACACTACTTAACCTAAATTACCCTAAGGACAAACACACACACCCATGCGGAGGGAGGACTCGAACCTCCGCCGGGACCAGCCGCACAGTCCATGACTGCAGCGCCTTAGACCGCTCGGCTAATCCC
Organism: Schistocerca piceifrons; assembly: GCF_021461385.2. NCBI lineage: Eukaryota > Metazoa > Arthropoda > Insecta > Orthoptera > Acrididae > Schistocerca > Schistocerca piceifrons. The sequence continues at coordinate 254,266,111 of NC_060141.1, read as the reverse complement.
ACCCGGCACGTGAAGGATAGATACAGAGGATGATGTGATGTATAGGGGCAGAATGACGTAATTCAAAGAGGGTATGATGCTTCACATGATGATGATTACGACGTTACTTACCACCGTCTTGGATTGTGGTGTCATTGCCCCTGCGTTTAGGCAACCACACTTGCACGTGCTACGTCAGTGGTATCGCAAGGTTCAATACTCTATTTAAGTGGGAATTGCACTGGAGTCGGCATAGATACACTAGTGGTAAGATTGTCGGCGTTTTGAATTTATGTCTTTACCACATGCAAATAGCCCTCTCGGAAATCAACCTGTCTTGTTCCCAGTGGTGACAGAGTCCTATAGGGGAGTACCTGAAAGATAAGCGGGAACAAGGGAGTGGAGAGGGACGCGGAAGGGAAGAAGAGAGGCGGTGCAGGCATTCCGTCAGTATGGGCATTCCCTGGCGAGTCTTGTGTGGACGCACGGACCGTGAAATATTTAATTTATATTCTCAGGCTAACAGCGGCTTGGGGTCTCGCCCTTTAATCAGTCGCACGCACGCTGTCCCTCATCTCGTCTCCACGTGTTTGACTGGCATACCGCCACGTGGAGCCATCCCAGGCGTCGGTTTAATTACGCCGCCGACTAACTCCCACAACCCAGGTTCAGAGGTCGTGGACGGCAGCAAGTTGGACGCCGACGAGCTACTGGACACTATATTGACTTCGAACTCACTTGACAGGCAGTGTGAATGTCAGTGCAGCTGACATAAGTTGTGAGGGGACACATGTTATTTCTGTGGCGTGTACAGCACATTACCCACATTTCGACTGATACTTGCTGGGATAACAAGTCGAAATATATTGTATGTTTCTTAACACCCAACTGTAATCATTGACATGTCCGCCTCCGTCGCGCAGTGATAGCTTTACCGCCTACCACGCAAGGAGGCCCGGGTTCGATTCCCGGCAGGGGACTGAGTGTTGTGTGTCCATCATCATTTTCATCACCATTGACACCCAAGTCGCCGAAGTGGCGTCAACTAAAAAGACTTGCAATACGGCGGCCGAGCACCGAAGGGGGTATCCCCGCCAATAAATGCCATACGATCATTTCATTTCAATCATTCACATCATTACTACTAGTTATTTCACTTCAGCTGTGGAAAAGGCCTTTTCTATTCTCTCACGTGCATATATTAGAGACTACGTATACAATGTAACATTGGATTGGCTTTGGCCATATTGCCTGAATGTGGATACTGTTACTGTTATGACTCATTTCCCTTGCACTGCTACAAGTCACGTTATTTATTTGTTGATTTAATACAATGGACTGACTACGACCACTTTGCCTATAGAAATAACTATGGCCATTTTGCCTAAATATTAGTGCTATGACTGTTGCTAATAATTTGTCTTGTGCTCCTAAAGGTCGCATTACTTACTTGTTACCTCAATAAATTGATAGCAATTTTGAGTACATTTCGTGTAATACCGGACGTAAATACAATTGTCGGTACAGTGGTGTGACTTTTACTTTGCTCTGGAAGAAACCGAATGGATAATACAACACACACAATGTTAGTTCTATTTATTGTAATGCAAGTAAGAAAGATTATTTAACCTTTCATAGGGATGTCATATTTACACCTGTCTCTGAACTTTAACGTATCACTTTGTACGGGCCAAATACAAGTCTCTCATTCAGAGAACACTTAATAACAACTTTCACGTAGAGTTCTGCCTAATACATCAGTCTCACAGCTGGCCTATTGGAAGAGGATGCTATTGTCTTAATCGCAGACTGGGATGAGAGGTACTTGTCTTGTGGTTGCGCTGCGAGGTACCACACTTGCTTTGACACCTAGATCTTCGAACGACATCACATTTTGCTCAGCATTGGACGTTTTCATTTCATGTGTGACAAAACAAAAGTTTATATTAAAAACAGTGAGAATAATGGAAAACTAATCATTCGACAATTTACGAAATATGTGCAATGTAAACTTGAAGCAGTTGCTTCTTATTGGAAGATGGGTGGGAACAGAGGTCGAGAAAGTGACATCACCTGTTCCTGTGTTGTTGAGCTGCATCTAGTTGATCGTGAAACTGCGATTTTTGCAGTTCAGGCTTCATTTGTCACGCATTTCCCGATAAAACCAACATATTACATTCCAATGTCGCATTACAAACATTATAATACGGCGAACTAAAAACTAAGAACTTTGCTGCAGTATTTTCTGAAATTCACCGCAGAACACACTCTGTAACTGAACATAAATATTTACTGCATCACGAATACATACGACATACACTTAAAATTATCAAATAGTGTATTTCACACTTTGTTAGTAACATTTTTAATATGAATGTATTAAAAACGATGTGAGCTGAATGAAACATAGTCAAAATGAATAGAAACGAATTAAATAAATATACAAGTAAATAATGTGACTATTAGCATTATAAAGCTAATAATTTAGTCTATACTTGAATGTTTTCTAGTGTCATGCAATCACCTAACATTAAATGGTTGTCTCACAACTCTCGAAATCCAGCACAGAGCTTCATTGTTGTATTTACCATCAATTCATGTGGTTACTTGTCCTGCTCACTATTTCATTTTCATTACAGTCGGAACATACGGTGTATGACTCTGAAACGTCCCCTTTTGAAAAATTATACATGACTGTGCTTAAACTGTCACACAATATTTTTAGCGCAACGCAATCTGACTTTCAATAATCCCTACAAAAGAATGGCCCTGACTAACATTAACCTATACCTTTCACAAATCACTTACCTCACAAAAATCTTCGTTACTCGAACTACTGCAATATAGCGAGCGCTACTACTGCCAGCTAAATAAAAGATTCTAGCTATTGAAGGCACTAACTACTGATAGGCATAGTTAGCAAATGAAAGACTTTGATAGAGAACAAATGATGTATTTACCTTAATAGTCATAATATATATAGCAGGTCATGACATCCAGTCTTACAAATTTCAAAACTCCGCCATCTCTCTCCCTACATCCACCACTGCTGGCGGCTCACCTCCAACTGCCGAACGCTATGCGCTGTTAACATCCAGCTGCCCAACACTACAATGGCCGACAACAATGCAAACTAGCCACAGACTGCACACAGCACAGCCAGTGATTTTCATACAGAGCGCTACGTGGCGTTACCAATACGAAAACCTAAACAGCCTACTTACGACTCTATTATTTTCGGTGAGTCAATTCTTCTTTGCTTTCGCCCGTTTTAGCTGCTGTTGTCTCAAATTTAGCCAGCGTGCATACACTGGTCGTCGGGAAAAACTGACCTATGGCCAGGCACATGGATGACCGGTATTCCTGGTTCTTTTTGCTCAACTTGCCTGGCCGCCAAAGCCGTCAAATATTCATCACTTTCTGTCGCACTGCTATCTGGTTTCCTGTAAGGAACGGCAAGTCTCCAATTTCTCTCATCTTCCGCTAACCAATCTGCCATAGCTTTGCTTGAGTGACACACTGTGCTTTTCCACAGTGCTTGAAGGTGATTTTATTACAGTGTTAAGACATTTTTATCTAGTATTTCATGTCCAATTACAATTTAAATACGTCGTTATTACTCCGAAATGACGATCTGTAGTAGCGACACTAGCCTTTTTGCAAGTCTGTCAGAGATTTGGCCTACACGTGGCACCAGTTCTTGTTACTACTCTCTATTTGCTGTCTGGCAGGGTGCACAAATGGTGTAATTTTACACAGATTTTCGTAGAATGTTGTCAGTAAGGTCAAGCATACATCGACTACTGAAAGCAGTAAGCTAACCTGTTTGTAATTCGGTTTTAGAAACAAATGCAGGTATTGGAAGTATTAACGGCGGCGCACCGTGAAATGGAGAGCTGCAATTTAGTAACTTTTGCGGGTGGTGAGGGGTTGTGATATCAATAGCCATTCTTTTTCTACAAATGTCTAACGAGTGTGTCTTTCAGTTAAGTCTGTGCTACGTTCCTAGAAATATTTAGAAAAGCCACACAGCTCAACCTCGAACTGAATTTAACAGTTCTGGGAGTGTAAATATTATAGAAATGTTTCCAGAATGAGATTTTCACTCTGCAGCGGAGTGTGCGCTGATATGAAACTTCCTGGCAGATTAAAACTGTGTGCCGGACCGAGACTCGAACTCGGGACCTTCGCCTTTCACGGGCAAGTCCTCTAACAACTCTTTTTAAATTGTTATTATTTTTTTATGTTGTAAGAAAAAATAAAATAAAAATTAAAACGCGGTTCCTCCGCTTTATGGTCCAACAACGCGACCACTTCTCTTTTTGGGGGAAACAGGAAGGCAGGGTAAACAAACAATCTTTATTTGTAAAATTGTGTTGTCCTGGGGATAAGAAAAGTATCGAGAGAGCAAAAACAATTTGGAAATCATAAAATCAACGCAAAGGACGCCCTGCTTTGTGTGTGTGTGTGTGTGTGTGTGTGTGTGTGTGTGTGTATGTGTTTGTGTAACAGGAATGAAGTAAATGACAATCCTAGTCACGGGCGGGAGTGAAAATGAAGTTATCATCTGCATCACAATCCCTGCAGCACGCGGTGTCGCATCATAAACCTGGCAGAAAGCCATATAATCTTGACTATTTCTGCCATTGTGGGCGGTATGTATTTCTCCTGCGTCGATCATTCGAAGGACGATTACCTGAGGCGGTTTTGGTGTTTACCATCGTTGTGTGCGTGTGTTTGTTTTTTTTTTTTCACGTTAACATAATCCAGTCATAACTGGCGCCAACAGGTAGGAGCCAGTTTTCTTCTCAGTGTGCTATATGCCAATGTAATTGAACCGCGCAAAACTGTCTCTAGTCGTTCTGCTACAGGAGTCTTCTCAGTTCTGGGACACCCCAGCTGTCGGGCGGATTGTGAAAAACACTTCCTAAAAAATTGGAAAAGTAAGTCCCGTATTTCGTATGACTCCGTATGAGCTCATGTTGTTCTTGTAAATACATCCAATAATCCATCACGGACTTAATGTCGTACGAATACAAATATTTCGTCGCATGTCCAGCGATCCAATTGACCGCATACGTCTTTTGTCTGGGAAAAAAGTTCTTGTCCGGTAGAAAAAGTACATCCGATGTGATTTCTGAGTAGTTAGCGCGCCGAAGGAAGGCCAGTATTCGACGCGTCAGCATCCAGACGTCCCTCTCTCTTCCACACACTAAACCATGTTCTTCCGTTGCTAGCAGTCCACAGTTTGCGCAAAGAGGAGAATGGACCATATGAATTGTCTGTAATCGACTCCTGGTCACAAGTTTACGGATTATAAGAATATACCACATCGATCTCGCCGCTGTTGACAGTAATGGAGTATGCACTGCACACCAAATGTGGTTCCACGTTCTCGACGGGTATTTCAGTTACATTATGTTGCGGCCATGGTGATCCATCAAGCATCTATAGATCTCCCGAGTCGTGGGTATTCTCGTCGAAGGTACTTTCAGACGAACATAACTGTAATCAACAAGAAATGAGGCAATGTGTGCAAGAGAAGGCGAGATATTGCCCACCGCAATAGGGGGTTCGTACGAAGGCGGAACAAGTACTTCTGTCAGAGCTGACGTTATGGTATGCTTTCTTTGTTGCCAATTTCGTATCATGGCTCGCATGTTAAGCGCCAGAGCTTTGTTTCGCACGTTTGTGAGGTTGAGGCCACCGCTCCGGAACTGTCGCGTTAACGTATCATATTTGATCTTAAATAACATCCCAGTACTAACATAGTAACCAAAGGCAGCATTGAGGCGGTCTGCAATACCCTTCGGTATTTGTAGGATCTGCGCTAAATGGGCAGTCGTGACGCTATGTGAGCGTTGGTGTATGCCACACGTTGGATCATGTCAAAGGCTCTCAGTGAGTTGTTGCGTATCGTCAGACGAACATTCTGCAGAAGCCGCCGAGAACTCGCCGCCGCTGACCGCCGTAGTGAACGGGTAAATGTAATCCCCAGACATCTCAGCGATTTCACGGTCTGAAACGGTCCCGGTACATCTTCCAGACCCCGTCCAATGTGCATAATTTTGGATTTAGTCATGTTAACGACACTGCCTGCCACCGTCCCGTAAGAGTCTAGATGTTCAACAGCCTGACGCACTTCATGTCCTGATCCGACAAGAAGGATCAGGTCGTCCGCATACGCGCGACAAACGAAAAAATTCTCATTAAGCGCTATCTCAGCAAGTGAGCGCCTCATAACACACATCAGCGGCTCAAGCGCTATCGCAAACAGCATCATGGAGAGTGGGCACCCTTGTCGGACTGAGCTGTTAATAGGAATCGAGTCTGCCCGCCGAGTGACTGGTATAAAAAGTGTATCCCTCACGGTTCCTATGAATCATGTCCCAGGTGTCGCTTAACTTCAGATCCCGGCATAGCACATGCAATTCACGACAGGTATTGTAATGTGGAGTCTGGTCTTTTCGGGCTAAAACACAATTGAAGTCACCACCTATAATGAAATGATCGAATCTGCCGGTAAATAAGGGCACAATCTCTTCCGAATAATATCTCGCACGTGCCCGTCTGTTGTCTGTGCCGGAAGGGGCATAAACATTGAGAATGCGAATTCCATTAACAGTTATCGCCAGTTCTCGTGCCGAAGGTAGATAAGCAAGGTCGCGAACCGGAATCCCGTCCCGGACCAATATCGCCGGTCCACTGTCGTTGTTCGAGTGCGGCGAGGTATAGGAGATGTATCCATGGACTACCTGGAACCCAGGAATGCAAATTTCCTGCACCATCAGTATATCCACATCCGACGCGTATATCATGTAGATCATGTCCCTAAACAACTGCTGTTTCACGGGCAATCTAATGGTATTTACATTCACTGTCCCTATTCTGTATGCCTGGGGTCGAGTAGCTGTCATCTCCACATGATGTTAAAATGACAAAGTTTCACCGTATCGATAGTCCCTTTGCACATCCGCAGAGGGTCGCCCGACGGACGTGTCCCTGCGGCATTAGGTTTCTTGAGATGCGGACGGATGCGAGTCACCACCAGTAGAATGGTCCCTTTGCACATCCGCAGAGGGTCGCCCGACGGACGTGTCCCTGCGGCATTAGGTTTCTTGAGATGCGGACGGATGCGAGTCACCACCAGTAGAATGGTTCGCATCGGTGATTTCGTCGTCCTGCCCATACCAGCTGATATTAGTGGGGTGCTCCAAATTTTCCTGTGCGGCATTGATGTGTGTTCTTTCGCAGCTTTAGACTCCAGCGCAGAAGGGGTAGCAGGCCCCTGAGCGGATGCGTCGTCGGAACGACATGACATCTTTTCACTGTCCGAATTCATATGGTCTGCGACATCCGAAGGTTGTGGTTCCAAGTCAGACAGGTCCATAGTGTTAAACTCATCTGGGCTCCCAAGAAGAGAAGGGAGAGTCTCCGCAGATACGATAAACCGCAATCGCGATATGCTACAATCCGACCTTTATCAAAGTCGGAAACGTGATGGTGCGCATTTCTCCTCCTTACACGAGGCATCACAGCAACGTTTCACCAGGCAGCGCCGGTCAAGTGCTGTTCGTGTATGAGAAATCGGTTGTAAACTTTCCTCATATTAGCACGTTGTAGGTGTCGCCACTGGCGCCAACCTTGTGTGAATGCTCTGAAAAGCTAATCATTTGCATATCACAGCATTTTCTTCCTGTCGGTTAAATTTCGCGTCTGTAGCACGTCATCTTCGTGGTGATGCAATTTTAATGGCCTGTAGTGTAGTAAACATGGTAACTCAGCGGATGTTTGTGGAAGAAATCTTATTTCACAGTTGTCCATGACAACTGAATGCGTCCAGAAGCAAACCGCAGTCAGTGCCACAGGACATTTTTTTCCAGGAAACGCTTAAACCTTCCCATTTTCTTCGTGTGGCAGACATTCGAAACTCATTTTCATCATAGATTTATGTTTCCCTGAGGAGTATATTACTGACAATTCCAGAAATATTCGACTGTTGTTTTACTAGTTAATAACCTAAAATGTTTTGGATTTACCGTGTTCTGCTTTACTAGGGATGGATGTGCGTATGTTATCGTAACATAACAGTAAAAAGATACCTTAGTACTGAAACAAATGAGGAAAAGAAAACGATTTACTGGCTACATTTGAGTGTTTGGCTATTAGAAAAGTTTGAAAGCAGTTAAAACGTCGTAAGCTGACGAGTCCTGTCCTACCCGGTCTAAATTATATTGGCAACTCATTATCCTCTAGATAAATATGGAAGTCTAAGTCCTCCTCTGCGTTGTTCACAGTTGTTTCACAAACAATTATACAGTGACGGACAAAAAAATCGCAACACCAGAAAATAAGTAATGTTGAGAAATGTAATTTCGGTAATACATTAGTCTAGGCAGCACATTAAACTGATTAACATAGCAAGATCATAGTTTGGTGTAAGCGCAAGATACGCTGCTGCAAATATGAAGTGCTGGTACATTAATAACCGGTGCACCCGCCGGACTGTTGATCCCAAGCATGCAAAAAGTGTAATTATTACAAAATGGTGTGTGTGAATGTATTACTTCATTTCAATAAATTGAAACTGATGAAAGTTGTCTGTAACGTAACATCGAACAATTGTGTGGTACAAGTACCGGATGTGAGATAGTCAGTTGGAGTACCATGCCTGTTGCACTTGGTCGGTCAATACAGGGGCGGTTAATGCCGGTTGTGGATGATGCAGGAATTGTCGTTCGATGATTTGGCATATGTGCCTGACTGGACACAGGTCTGGTGACCAAGCAGGCAAAGTAACAAGTCGACACTCTTTAGAGCAAGATGGCGTAATGTAACACAAAGAGTGGTTGCTCAAATATATTGAAAACTGGATATTTAGACGGCTGAAGATGTTTTGATTCGACGTTTTATGTAGAACAGCAGATGTCCCACAGCTAACTGTATTAAGAGAATCCCTGTATAGCATGCTGGGTTGCACATGCGTTATCTTGTTGGAAAGGAATCTATGGAGTGCTTTTCGTGAATGACGGCACGGCACGTCGAACCACCAGACTAACGTCCAGTTTTGCAGACAGACTGTGTGGGATAACCAAGGAGTGCTCATGCTGTCATACCAAATCACACGCCAGACCATGACGCCAGTTGGAGGTCCAGCGTGTCTTGCACGGAGACAGATTGGTTGCGGGTCCTCAACTGGCCTCCATCCCATCAACACACGGCCGTCACTCGCACCGAGGCAGAAACAGATTTCATCAAAAAACACAACACGTCTCCACCAAGCCCTCCTATGAGCCTTCGCTTCACATCTCTGAAGTCACAATTGGCCGTGGTTTGGAGTCAGCGGCGTACGCGCTGCAGGACGTTGTTCGGAGCTACCCTTGAGATAACCGATTTGTAACAGCTCGTTGTGTCACTGTGGTGCCAGCTATTGCTCAGATTGCTGCTGCAGATGCAGTACGATGCGCCAGAGGCAAGCGCCGAACACGATAGTGCCACGTGGCCGTCCGAAGCTCGGTCTTCTTGTACTCTCACATTTTCGTGACCACCGCCACCAGAAATCACATACAGTGGCTACATTCCTGCCAAGTCCTTCTGCGGTATAGCAGAGGGAACATCCAGTTTCTCTTATCCCTATTCCTCGACCTCAATGAGGTGGTGATAATGGCGACTTTGAAGTCTTTAAGGTACTCTTGACTAACGTCAACTCACCACGTCGAATCTTAAAGGTAACTAACTCTCACGCCTGTTACAGAGTGTAATTAAAGCAAACTAGAATTGCATCCTCGAAATGGTTATGTCGCACAACTGCTTCTTGGCCCTGCGGTTTTTCTCCACCACTGAACTATTATCGAAAGTAAGGTTTTCGGTTTCTTCTCAAGTCTACCTGAAATGCTTTCTGAGAAGGAAACTAAAGTCCCTCAATTTTTCTCCCTTTAAGGCTCTTCCAGTTCGGATAACATTTGGTTCCGTGGGCCAGTAGACCTTGGCTCATCTGCATATCCCACTCCATTCGCCAGCGTCTGTTCTGTAGGCCACTTCACTAGTTCGTGTCCATGTTTCCTTCCGGCGGTCACAGCCCGTCTTACAGGTGCAACGGACTAGGTCACTTCATGAGATCAGCAGCTGCATCCTTCCGACTGTCATCACCTATGCCTAGATGGAAAACTAATAAACTGTTCAGTGATCCTTGAACACTCGATTGTACTTACCCCTTGAGGCAAGTGTGGTTCTAGACGTGAGAAACTTTTTTGTTCGTCCAAAAGTATTGGTAACAGAAACTGCAACCGGCACCGCAGTAGCGAACTACTATCAACCACCTGCATCGGAAGAAGGACGGCCGTTCAACATCCGAAAAACAACTCATAGAAGACGATACAAAAGTTTTCTGGGTTTGGCACCGCGTCATAATGTATGAAACTACTGCTGCTGGAGAAAATTCAATGTTTCGGCCACGATTGCAGCGGCCTTCTTCTGGGTCTTATGGTACCATACCCAGAAAACATTTATGTTGACTGACTCTGGACGCGGAAGCTTATGCAATTATATGAGGGCAGTTCAATAAGTAATGCAACACATTTTTTTCTGAAACAGGGGTTGTTTTATTCAGCATTGAAATACACCAGGTTATTCCCCAATCTTTAGCTACACAACACTATTTTTCAACGTAATCTCCATTCGATGCTACGGCCTTACGCCCCCTGGAAATGAGGGCCTGTATGCCTGCACGGTACCATTCCACTGGTCGATGTCGGAGCCAACGTCGTACTGCATCAATAACTTCTTCATCATCCGCGTAGTGCCTCCCACGGATTGCGTCCTTCATTGGGCCAAACATATGGAAATCCGACTGTGTGACATCGGGGCTGTAGGGTCCACTGAAGTTTTGTGAGCTCCTCTCGGATGCGAAGACTTGTGTGAGGTCTTGCGTTGTCATGAAGAAGGAGAGGTTCGTTCAGATTTTTGTGCCTACGAACACGCTGAAGTCGTTTCTTCAATTTCTGAAGAGTAGCACAATACACTTCAGAGTCGATCGTTTGACCATGGGGAAGGACATCGAACAGAACAACCCCCTTCAGCGTCCCAGAAGACTGTAACCATGACTTTACCGGCTGAGGGTATGGCTTTAAACTTTTTCTTGGTAGGGGAGTGGGTGTGGCGCCACTCCATTGATTGCCGTTTTGTTTCAGGTTCGAAGTGATGAACCCATGTTTCATCGCTTGTAACAATCTTTGACAAGAAATTGTCACCCTCAGCCACATGACGAGCAAGCAATTCCGCACAGATGGTTATCCTTTGCTCTTTATGGTGTTCGGTTAGACAACGAGGGACCCAGCGGGAACAAACCTTTGAATATCCCAACTGGTGAACAACTGTGTCAGCACTACCAACAGAGATGTCAAGTTGAGCACTGAGTTGTTTGATGGTGATCCGTCGATCATCTCGAACGAGTGTGTTCGCACGCTCCGCCATTGCAGGAGTCACAGCTGTGCACGGCCAGCCCGCACGCGGGAGATCAGACAGTCTTGCTTGACCTTGTGGCGATGATGACACACGCTTTGCCCAACGACTCACCGTGCTTTTGTCCACTGCCAGATCACCGTAGACATTCTGCAAGCGCCTATGAATATGTGAGATGCCCTGGTTTTCCGCCAAAAGAAACTCGATCACTGCCCGTTGTTTGCAACGCACATCCGTTACAGACGCCATTTTAACAGCTCCGTACAGTGCTGCCACCTGTCGTAAGTCAATGAAACTATACGAGACGAAGCCGAAATGTTTGAAAATATTCCACAAGAAATTTCCGGTTTTTTCAACCAAAATTGGCCGAGAAAAAAAATGTGTTGCATTACTTATTGAACTGCCCTCGTACAACCCATAGAAGGTTTGGCCATTTTCCCATCGGTGCTCCCTGTCAGGCTGTTTCAGCACCGGATTCCTCCCATATTCATGGACATCAAGAAAGACTACAAAGTTTTCTAGCAGCGCCTCGCAAAACTTCAGCCTTCATCACTGTGAGAGCTGCAGGAGATTATACAATGCGTGTGTCCAACTATCAAATGTCAAACACTTCAGAAATGTCAAACACTTCAGAAATGTCGCGCTTCCTTTCCACTCTTATGTGGTTGTCCCCGACAACCCAGTCAAGGGTCCCCCACAGTCTGTAGATCCCACCCTCCTAAAAGAAGTGCTGGAGGACATGGGATTTGGTGCGCGCGCGGTGACGCTCGTCATCCAACTAGAGGCAGAGAGAGTAGCACTGTGTCTTGCTAATCGCTCTTTTCGATGAAGATAGCGAACGACACCCGGACGTGAAGCAGAATAAAAAAGGCTCATCCGACCGCTTCCGCTGCCAGTGTACAGGATGTGTGGCACTCCACTGTGTCTTCCCAAAGGTATGCGTGAAGTTCGTTGGCGAAGACATGAGCGTAAGATGCTTGCTACCCAAAATGCACCCTTTCAAGTCAAAGAACTGTGGTGGCCGGAACGCCGCGAGCTCTCGTGGCTGTAAAGTGTTTAAGGCCGCTGTGGCTCACCAACGCGGAGTGCCACTCAAGAAGAAGGCCGACCGTCCCGTCCGACGTCCGTCCTCTGGAGCACCGACACTGGCCAGGTTCACCAACTCCTCAAGAACCTCACGCATCACAGCGTAAATTACTGTTTACATAATGTTGATAATGAGCTTCTTATAATACCATAGATGACGATTGAATCTTTATTCATGTATTTTCACTTGTTCCTCTTCAAGCCAGAACGATTTGCAGAAATTTTATGGCGTTTCCCTTTTGGAATTGATTGTACACGTTTTCCAGCAACAATATCCATGATTACTGAGGAAATGATAAAGCACTATTGACATTTTATCCAACAAAAAAAATAGAATCGTTCTTCATGCCCTCAAAAACAGACCAATCAAAGAAAACCGGGCGAAAGTGGCTAGGTGACAGCCGGAGTGCTACTGTTATTTGTTTCACGGTATCGCGCAGTAAGCACAACTTGACTAAACTGCGACAAACACGCTCAAAACTAAAAAAAATTGTTGGCTCAAATGGCTCTGAGCACTATGGGACTTAACATCTGGGGTCATCAGTCCCCTAGAACTTAGAACTACTTAAACCTAACTAACCTAAGGACATCACACACATCCATGCCCGAGGCAGGATTCGAACTTGCGATCGTAGTGGTCGCGCGGTTCCAGACTGAAGCCCCTAGAACCGGCCGGCCAAAACCAACATTCATGAAGTAGTGATCTGGGAGACCAGCATTGTTCAGACAAAATACAGAACGTCTACAAAGCGTGTTTGGAATCTTTAAAACTTAGGTAATGGCGCTTGCTAAGGATACACCAAGTTCTGCTACTTTCTCACTCAGTGGATTCGCTCATAAGGAAAACTCCCCAATGCATACCCCCCCCCCCCCCCCTCCTTTCTCCAACAGATTTAGTAGCAAGATGGCCCAGTGGACAGCCGAACAAAAACTGTACCCAGATGAAGCATGAAAACAAAATGTATTTGTACTGAATTGTAGAGAAAAGAGCAAAATAGAAACAGTCACCGGTCGACGCTTATAAGTCCAACAATGAGCAATAATAAGCAGTTGTTGCATTGTGGTGAAGGGATGCTGGCGCTGGATTGTCAAGCGGCGGAGTCCTATTAAAAACTCACTCATCCCAACCCTTTTTCCTTCCCCACAACATTATGAGATGTCTTTTCTCTTCCTGTAGTCCTGGCAGTTGTCGTACTACACATTGGTTGCAGAATATGAGTCGTGATAAGAGAGATGGGTAGCGCGTGGCATTGTTGGCCGGGAGGCCCCAGCCGGGGAAGTTCGGCCGGCGAGTGCAAGTCTTCTTTCAGTCGACGCCACATTGGACGACTTGCGTGCCGGTGATGAGGATGAAATGATAATGAGGACAACACAACACCCAGTCCGCGAGCGGAGAAAATCTCCAGACCAGTCGGGAATCGAACCCGGGCACACTGCATGGGAGGCAAGCACATTACCACTCAGCTAAGCAGGCGGACATGTCATAAGAATACCTTACCGTCGCAAGTAAATGCGACGGACAGTGTGAGCATGTTAGGTATATCACATAGACGTCTCACAGAAACGAATACAACAAATAAACGGGTGTGAACTATATTACAAAATTGGAATTCAAGAGTCAAAACTTCCGTAATAGAAAGCAACTTCAAAACTGTAAAAAACATGTGCTTTGACAGAGCACAGAGAACTTGTGTGATTGACAAACTGTTGCGTTCATATGTTGCAGCTTATGTGAAAAATTGTTAAGTTTCCACCATTTTCTTGGGAGTGATCACATTGACATTCATACGAGCATCTAAATCTGGCAAGGAAGCATATCTCATTCACTCACCAGGTGTACGAATTAGGTGCGTCGATGAGACATTCCTATCATCTAACACACGTACAGTCCCTAATGTCGTGTATGACACACGAGACGTGTTTTCCGGTGGAGGATTCGGTTGACTTGTCGCCTTGTCCTCAAACGTTTGCAGTTCCCATTCGGAAGCCACTTCCTTTCGGCTGCTAATGCAGTAGTTGTGAAGAATCAATTTTCATTATGGGTCCCTTCCTTAAACCTCGGTGTTGCAAATGGACGTTATACCACGACACGCATATTTGAATACAGCGGGAAGGAAAGTGTCACGAGTGAGATCTGAACCCAGCTCGCTTACTTAGTAGTCCACTTCCGTGACCAAAAGCCAAAACACCGTTGTTCTTTCAGGCTGCTCTATATTGTACTTCTTGGACATTCACAGTCTCTGCTTTTTTTTTCCAGTACACCTTCTTCCTTTTCTCATGATTGATCTATGGTCAGCTTCTGACGGGTTGTCCACAGGTACCTCTTACCACCAAATCTGAGCGGGGAAGCGATGGAGAGTTTCTCTTGTCAGTTTTGTTTTGCAACTAGAAGTAGACAGACCGACGACGGTACCTCTAGGGCCGCGCGGATTAGCGGCGCAGTTGGAGGCGCCATGTCACTAATAGTGCGGCCCCTCCCACCGTAGGCTCGAGTCCTCCCTCGGGCATGGGTGTGAGTGTTGTCCTTGGCGTTCAGTTAGTTTAAGTACTGTGTAGCCGGCCGGGGTGGCCGAGCGGTTCTAGGCGCTACAGTCTGGAAGCGTGCCACCGCTACAGTCGCATGTTCGAATCCTGCCTCGGGCATAGATGTATGTGATGTCCTCAGAAAGTTAGGTTTAAGTAGTTCTAAGTTCTAGGCGACTGATGACCTCATAAGTTAAATCCCATAGTGCACAGAGCCAGCTGAACCATTTTGATTTTGAAGTACTGCGTAAATCTAGGGAGCGATGACCTCAGCAGTTTGGTCCCTTAGCAACTCACAGACATTTGAACTTTTTTTTTCCTTTTTGCACCTCTAGGCTATTTTATAGTTACATTTAGGGCAAACACAAGCTGTTTTAGGGGCGCAATCGATATACGCCAGCATAGAGAACAAAATGGTGGCAACAACTAATTTTCAGGAAAAAGTGGATTTACCGTAGTTTACTTCTAGAAGCTTCCTTTATGATAATATAACACTAAGAAGGAAATACGTAGCTAGGAAATCAGATTATCAGCAAATATTAAGAAATTCTACTCATTCGAAGCAGATTGTCGCGTGCAATAAAACTTTAATATAAGCAGAAAGATTACACTATTACCAATTCTTGAAATCAGTAAAATATGTCAAATATCCCAGTTTAGTTTTAAATCCAGACTCAGTTTCCTTTTTCCCCATTGGGAAATTACGTTTCGTTTTCGCAAGTATTATGTTATAATACTAAATTCAACTTTATTAAAAAAATTTTTAATTGTATCGATTTTCGTATAGCAAAGTAAAGACAGTGTCTAATAATTTTACGTGTTTTTTACACTCTTCTCAATAAAGTGTTTGTTAAGTTGCATGCAACTTTAGTGGTGAAGGTGACATTCAGTTTTAATGTAACTAATTCGTACTCAAATAAATATCCCCCCTCCCCCCCCCCCCCCCCCCCCCATGAACCATGGGCCTTGCCGTTGGTGGGGAGGCTTGCGTGCCTCAGCGATACAGATAGCTGTACCGTAGGTGCAACCACAACGGAGAGGTATCTGTTGAGAGGCCAGACAAAAGTGTGGTTCCTGAAGAGAGGCAGCAGCCTTTTCAGTAGTTTCAAGGGCAACAGTCTGGATGATTGACTGATCTGGCCTTCCAACACTAACCAAAACGGCCTTGCTGTGCTGGTACTGTGAACGGCTGAAAGCAAGGGGAAACTACAGCCATAATCTTTCCCGAGGGCGTGCAGCTTTACTGTATGGTCAAATGATGATGGCGTCCTCTTGGGTAAAATATTCCGGAGGTAAAATAGTCCCCCATTCGGATCTTCGGGCGGGGACTACTCAAGAGAACGTCGTTATCAGGAGAAAGAAAACTGGCGTTCTACGTATCGGAGCGTGGAATGTCAGATCCCTTAATCGGGCAGGTAGGTTAGAAAATTTAAAAAGGGAAATGGATAGGTCAAAGTTAGATATAGTGGGAATTAGTGAAGTTCGGTGGCAGGAGGAACAAGACTTTTGGTCAGGCGAATACAGGCTTATAAATACAACATTAAATAGGGGTAATGCAGGAGTAGGTTTAATAATGAATAAAAAAAAATAGGGGTGCGGTAAGCTACTACAAACAGATAAGCGAACGTATTATTGTGGCCTAGATAGACACGAAGCCCACGCATACTACAGTAGTACAAGTTTATATGCCAATTAGCTCTGCAGATGACGAAGAAATTGAAGAAATGTATTATGAAATAAAAGAAATTATTCAGATAGTGAAGGGAGACGAAAATCTAATAGTCGTGGATGACTGGAATTCGGTAGTAGTAAAAGGGAGGGAAGGAAACATAGTAGGTGAATTGGGGGGAAGAAATGAAAGAGGAAGCCGCCTGGCAGAATTTTGCACAGAGCACAACTTAATTATAGCTAACACTTGGTTCAAGTATCATAAAAGAAGGTTGTATACATTGAAGAAGCATGGAGATCCTGACAGGTTTCAGATAGATTATATAATGGTAAGACAGAGATTTAGGAACCAGGTTTTAAATTGTAAGACATTTCCAGGGGCAGATGTGGACTCTGACCACAATCTATTGGTTATGAACTGTAGATTAAAACTGAAGAAACTGAAGAAAGGTGGGAAGTTAAGGAGATGGGACGTGGATAAACTGACTAAACCAGAAGTTGTACAGAGTTCCAGGGAGAGCATGAGGTAACAATTGACACGAATGGGGGAAAGAAATACAGTAGAAGAAGAATGGGTAGCTTTGAGGGATGAAATAGTGAAGACAGCAAAGAATAAAGTAGGTAAAAAGACGAGGCCTACTAGAAATCCTTGGGTTACAGAAGAAATATTGAACTTAATTGATGAAAGGAGATAATATAAAAATGCAGTAAATCAAGCAGGCAAAAATGAATACAAACGTCTCAAAAACGAGTTCGATAGGAAGTGCAAAATGGCTAAGCAGAGATGGCTAGAGGACACGTGTAAGGATGTAGAGGCCTATCTCACCAGGGGTAAGATAGATACTGCCTACAGGAAAATTAGAGAGACCTTTGGAGAAAGGAGAACCACTTGTATGAATATCAAGAGCTCAGATGGAAACCCAGTTCTAAGCAAAGAAGGGACAGCCAGTCCTGACAAATCTCTACCATCTGGAGAGTAAGATAAATGAGAGAGGCGAATACCCTCAGACTTCAAGAAGAATAAAATAATTTCAGTCCCAAAGAAAGCAGGTATTGATAGATGCGAAAATTACCGAACTATCAATTTAATTAGTCACGGCTGAAAAATACTAACGCGAATTTCTTACGGACGAATGGAAAAACTAGTAGAAGACGACCTCGGGGAAGACCAGTTTGGATTCCGTAGAAATATTGGAACACGTGAGGCAATACTGACGCTACGATTTATCTTGGAAGGGAGATTAAGGAAAGGCAAACCTACGTTTCTAGCATTTGTTGACTTAAAGAAAGCCTTTGACAATGTTGACTGGAAAACCCTCTTTCAAATTCTGAAGGTGGCAGGGGTAAAATACAGGGATCGAAAAGCTATTTATAATTTGTACAGAAACCAGATGGCAGTTATAAGAGTCGAGGGACATGAAGGGGAAGCAGTGGTTGTTAAGGGAGTGAGACAGGGTTGTAGCCTCTCCCCGATGTTATTCAATCAGTATATTGAGCAAGCAGTGAAGAAACAAAAGAAAAATTCGTAGTAGGTATTAAAATCCATGGAGAAGAAATAAATATTTTGAGGTTCGCC
Organism: Schistocerca piceifrons; assembly: GCF_021461385.2. Classification (NCBI taxonomy): domain Eukaryota; kingdom Metazoa; phylum Arthropoda; class Insecta; order Orthoptera; family Acrididae; genus Schistocerca; species Schistocerca piceifrons. The sequence continues at coordinate 254,247,819 of NC_060141.1, read as the reverse complement.
GATGACATTGTAATTCTGTCAGAGACAGCAAAGGACTTGGAAGAGCAGTTGAACGGAATGGATAGTGTCTTGAAAGGAGGACATAAGATGAACATCAACAAAGGCGAAACGAGGATAATGGAATGTAGTCGAATTAAGTCGGGTGATGCTGAGGTAATTAGATTAGGAAATGAGGCACTTAAAGTAGTAAAGGAGTTTGGGGAGCAAAATAACTAATGATGGTCGAAGTAGAGAGGATATAAAATGTAGACTGGCAATGGCAAGGAAATCGTTTCTGAAGAAGAGATATTTGTTAACACTGAGTATAGTTTTAAGTGTCAGGAAGTCATTTCTGAACGGATACGTATGGAGCGTAGCCATGTATGGAAGTGAAACATGGACGATAAATAGTTTGGACAAGAAGAGAATAGAAGTTCTTGAAATGTGGTGCTACAGAAGAATGCTGAAGATTAGATGGGTAGATCACATAACTAATTAGGAGGTATTGAATAGAATTGGGAATAAGAGGAAGAAGGGATCGTTTGGTTGAACATTTTCTGAGGTATCAAGGGATCACCAATTTAGTATTGGATGGGAGCGTGGATGGTAAAAATCGTAGAGGGAGACCAAGAGATGGATACACTAAGCAGATTCAGAAAGATGTAGGTTGCAGTAGTTACTGGGAGATGAAGAAGCTTGCACAGGATAGAGTAGCATGGAGAGCTGCATCAAACCAGTCTCAGGACTGAAGACCACAACAACAACAATATAAATACACCGAGCTGTGTGGGGCAGTGGATAGCACAGTGGGCATTGGGGAGGACAACGGCTCAAATACCCGTCTGGCCAATCAGATTTAGGTTTTCCGTGATTTCTCTAAATCACTCCAGGCAAATGCGATGCACTTCCTTTGAAACACACGCGAGTTATTTTCTTCCCCATCCTTTCTTAATCCGGGCCTGTGCTCCGGCTCTAAAAAGCACTCTGTCGGCGGGACTCTAAACTAAGTGTTCCAGCAAGGAAACATAATTTTAGGTATATCAGTACAACGTTGATGAATTGCTGCCAGACCTAAACTCGACAGATCCATACATTGTAATAAGACTTCGGTTTCCTCTGCTGTTATGTGAGAAAACAGTAGATGTTCCTGAGGTTATTTTCCTTCCGTCGTTACAGCTACAAGTAAATGTCTGTTTTTCTCATCGGACGTGTTGGGTGGGAAAGGTTGAAGAATGGAATAGGTTCATTCCTTTCTCATGTGACCGCAGCGGTCGCACAGTTCCAGACTGAAGCGCCTAGAACAGCTCGGCCACACTGGCCGGCCGCTGACACTGGTTCAGTGACTTTTCGTTGTTATATTCTGCAAGCGATAATATGGTGCCACGGTTCACACACTTTCGTAACGTAGCAAATACTGCTGTACTGTACTTTTAGTGTACAGAAAAACTTTAGGCAGGACATTGGTTCTTTCATTCCTTTGCCTGTCCCTATTTGGTTAGAAGATATAACCAGGTTTTTCTGAGTTTCATCGCTTTACTCGAAATTACAACAATTGGCCATTTTTCACAAACAGTATCTTCGTTGTCTCGTCATGGACGTATAAACATGGGCAGTGGTGACTTCTGAAGGAGAGCTATCAGGGCAGATCGTGAGCTGTGCCTGGGTAGTTAAGATTGTGAGAGCATTTCCAGCAATAGGGGAGGTCATGGGTTCAGCGTCATGTCTACCAGCGAGGATGAAATCAGCTCACACACCGCCGGAGGGTGAAAATTCACTTTGATATATCTGATCTACTTTAAAAATTGTCCAATCGATTTCTTATTGTGCTTTAGCTGAGGGGACCCATGTTACTCTTGAAACAAAAAACCGATCAAGCACTGTGGTACCTACGTGGCCCTGTAGCATAAACGGTAAAACCAGTTTCGTCTGCAGAAAAAGATTATGTCCAGAGTTTTGTAGAATGCAAAAGACTTTCTTCTGTTAGAATACTTCTCCAAAGAAGCATTTATTTGCAGAAGAAAATAATCTGCTGTTATGAGAAAAACGTACAAACGTGCTTTTTCAATGGAACAAGTGTGTGATGTGGAGTCTGAATGGTTAGAGGATCTTCCTATTGCCTTTACAAAAATTTTTGCCAATTTGGTTCCTCCTTCCCTGTCCTACCAATCCCCTTATTCCACCATCTAAAGACACATTCGGCTGTTGAGCGCTTTCAGTGCAATGGATACATTTCGCCAATTATAAACAGGAATTATATGCATTTTTCGTCTTGCGTGGAATCTACTCTTGAGGCGAAGCACATTGATCTATGAGGGACAAGGTCCATCCCACAGGAATGTCACACGCGGAATTCAGCCTGAAACTTGAACATTACATCCTAAATACGCACTTGCGCCATCTCTGAAAAATGAAATAGGAACAGATTATGCGATTCTTTGGTGACAGCTGAAAACGACTGGCATATTTGCTCGTTCTTTCACAAAACATTTGTCAGATCTTTCTTACATGCAAAAATGGTTCTACATTGTGCGGTAAAGTCCCTAAAAAACACAGTCTGCTGACGTAATTGTTAATTTTCGTAATTAATGAATTCTGATGTTTGGGAGTTTTGTTTCAAGCAATCACGTTATTTGCGTATATCATTACATGTTCTGTGTATCTTAATCACGGTATCAGTTATAATGCGGAATACGTAATTTGTGGAAGCGTTTGATTGAGAATTGTGTGATGCTACATTCTGTTCATTTACGCATTTGTTACTGAGGATCACCAGTGTTTCATCCGATATTTCACTGTGTACGATAGTGGTATAACTTCATTTCGGTCTGCCCATCGCTCTCTTACGCACAAACATATTCCTAATAGCATTTATTTCAAACGGAAATGCTGCTGATGTATACGCGTATTCCTATGTGTTGCTTTGTTATTGTACAGTAGGAACAATTTTTACTGCTGGATATGCGTCTAAGAAAGCAATAATTATTTTAATATATTTCAAATGCCACCGACTAGTTTAAGTATGTATTGATAATAGCTTCTTGTTACACACGAAACGATTGCGACGAAATTTATCTCACGTTTCACTGTGTGTGTGTTCGTGATACATCTGACTGTCTGTATACTTCATCCTCGCTGTCAGCTAAAGAGGCTGCATCATATGCAGCTCACTGCTGTGTGACGTAGTTTCCTTGTATTATAGACTTGTCCCTCGATTTTCTTCTTTGAAATAAATCAGACAGGGCCATTTTGTAGCAAACTTGTGTTATAATGTTCTTAACTTCAGATCACTTTTTCCGAATTAAAATTGCCACACATATCCTGTAATTGTAATAAATACGTAATGAGCCTGAGTGCTCCCTTGCAAATTTCCACTGGTCTCAAAACTTTTTCAATTGTCCTCGTTGGCGGAGATTCTCCCACGATGATGTCACCCACTCCCGTACTTCATTGCGATTTAGCTGTATTACACAGAGACAATTATGTGAACATTAAGACAGTGTCTCCCACGTGCTTTGGTTACGCATTGTGCGAGGGTGTGCTGAAGAGTAACGCCTCTTTAACTTTTATGTGAAAACCCTTAGAGTTTCTTAAATAAAACAAACGTTATTATCATTCAACAGCTTTATTCTTTCTGTCTTGAAAATTATCTAAATACACAAACGATATGTCTGAAGCACTCTGCTTCCGATTGTAAGCTAGCACTATAATATGAGTGAAATGTCGTAATGAAACTTTTACTGTTGTAATGTGAAAGACCATCTGCACTGTAAGACTAATTAATTGTAGTAATGAAACGGGAAGTTTTTCATACACTAAGAGTTAACAATCTGACTGCAAGAATTTTGAACAGTATAAACTGCCTGAATTATTAACTTTTAGGTGAAGCCTAGAGTAACTGGCTTACTAAAATTTGATCACAATAACTGTCTCTGAATAACATAAATTGGCCTTGATTGAATAAATATAAAAAATTATAATGTTTTCTCCTTACCTCTATTCTGCGCAAAACTGGCCAACGCGTTGTAGTACTGCTCTGTCTTGCGAGCCGCTATGCTAAAACTGCAAATTACTGTATCTACACAGAGACACTCTAGAGGTGCAATGAGTTCTCTGTTAATTGAAAATCGAACTCTTTATCAAACGTACATGGTAGGATGTTCCATTGAAAAGAATTTTAAGAGGAGGGTTGGTAAGAAAATGAAATATGCGCAGAAATGACAACACTGTGTTTTCTTGTATATTGAGAAAAAATGGTCAAGCAGATTTTAGTTTTAATGAACTTCTCAACATCCAAACAATACACTTTCCTGTCTCTCAAATCTAACAACTTTCAGTACAATAACCAAGCTAGTTTGATAGCGCAGCAATAGTAAAAGCAGTAACATCATAATTGATTTACCTGACATTCTATTAGATTTCTTCCGTTGCAAACCAGTTCCATAATCATGTCGATTGAACAAATGATAAATTGAGAGATTAAATTTGAATCATAATACTGCCATAGCTTCCTCGCTAACCCTGCTTAACATTATCAGCCTAACTCTAACACAGTTGAAATTCGACTGCACTCTCTACCAAAGCTAAACATTGACTGCTCCCACTGCTGCCTCACGCAGCTCAAAGATGTTAGCTTAGCTTCCGCGATACAGCTTACAACATCGCTGCTCGCTCACAATCGATTCAGATACCAAAACTACAAACGACACCTATCAGTCTAAAGTTTGACCTTGCTGACGGAGTCGCAACCTCATCTCTGCATGCGTCGCTGAGTAGCTATCAAAGTGAAGTCCTCGAAGTTTTTCAAATGGTTAAAATGGCTCTGAGCACTATGGGAGTTAACATCTGAGGTCATCAGTCCCCTAGAACTTAGAACTATTTAACCGTAACTAACCTAAGGACATCACACACATCCATACCCGGGGCAGGATTCAAACCTGCGAGCGTAGCGGTCGCAGCGGTTCCAGACTGGAGCGCCTAGAACCGCTCGGCCTGTTCTCGAAGTTGTTCTTGTAGTTTTGGAAACAGATGAATATTGAATGGGATCACTTCTGGATCGTGTAAAGGATGGTCGACCACTGTGACTCATAAGGCGCCTTGTTGTTACAGGAGTCACAGAGCTCGTGTGAGCTCTCGCAGTGTCATGCTGAAGCAGTGGCTGCTCCATGTGTAGACGAACTCTTCGATTTCGAAACTCGGCATTATAACGTTACACACCGCCTTGTTACATGCTGCAATTCGGATCCTCTAGCGCTAGAGGGCTACAAATATGTAACCATGAAGAATATATATGCAGAATATTAATAATGTTTGTTTTATTTTAAAAACTTTAGGAACTTTCTCACAAAAAATTCGGCTGCATTACTTTCCAGCACCCTCCCGTGTTTTGATGCTCTTTTAAATGGAAGAGAAAGCTAATATTTGAAGAAGAGCTGGGGCGACTCGCCACCAGTTTTCTTTACTCAGCCATAGATTGTCTCAGACGTTAGCAGAAAGGTCTTGTGAATTGTGGGCAGACCCATCCACAAAATTCTAAGTCCAACGTCCTAAACGTGTCAAGAATTGTATTATTCCACTACAGTTTGTCTCGGCTAATGACCTCGACACAAAAATTAGAGAAATTGGGACTCATGCAGTAGGATAACGACCATGACCCTTGGCATCATCCACGAAAGGCATAGGAAGGGCGTAAATGCCACTGGTACGGCGTGTATCTCTACTACAGATAGGTAAACGTGTAGTAGTACATCTAGATGTGTTATAAGGGATCAGAGCACACATGTGTTTTTGAATTTGAGATGCCTGCCTAGTACTGAACTGCACACCCCCTTACTTTTCCAGTATCAGCTCTGAGCTACGCGCACACCTGACAGCTAAACTGATTCTGACTTATTAGTGATTCCTGTTGGCATAAAGCCAGCGGCCTTGCCGCAGTGGTAACACCGGTTCCCGTCAGATCACTGAAGTTAAGCACTTGGTTGGGTCACCGTCCAGTCTGCCAAGCGCTGTTGGGAAACCAGTTGAGGAGCTTCTCGACTGAGAAGTAGCAATTCCGGTCACGAAAACTGACAACAGCCAGGAGAGCGGTGTGCTGACCACATGGCCCTCCATCTCCGCATCCAGTGACGCCTACAGACTGAGGATGACACGGCGGTCGTCAGTACTTTTAGGGCCTTCCGAGACCTGTTCGGACGGAGTTTAGTTTGTCATGACACTTTATTAATTTATTTAGTTAACTTGTACACCAGCGACACAGCCACAACTGACTCAGTAAAGTTTATTTACGCCGTCGACCTAGCAGTACCAACTCAAAGCAAAAAGGTTCAAAGAAGGTGAACTAACAGATAATAACGATATAAAAATCCTGACCATTATTAGAAAATGTTGAGACATTGGCCGAACGCTAATTAAACAGATCGTAGCTCATTCCACTTTTTTTCTAGTGTCCTAACTAGTTTGGGGCAGTCCGTTACGATTTCGTCTCTTGTGGAAGGCTTTACATCTCGGAGCAGTACTTTCAATCTACATCATCACTTATTTGCTGTATATATTCCAATCTACGTCTTCCTGCACAGTTTTCATCCTCTGCAGCTCGCTACAGTTCCATGGAAGTTATTCCGTCGTGTCTTAACGCATGTCCTTCCATGCCGCCCGTTCTTACTGTGACTGTATTCCATATATTCCTTTTCTCACCGATTCTGCGTAGAATCTCTTCATTCCCTACCTTATCAGTGTACCTAATTTTGAATATCCTTTGTAGAACCACATCTCTTCTTTACCGATTTTTCAACAGTCCACGTTTCACTGCCATACAACTTTGTACACCAAACGCACGTTCTCAGAAATTCTTCATCAAATTGAGGCCTCTGTTCGATATTAGTAAAATTCTCTTGGGCAGCAACGCTCTTCTTGCCAGTGCTAGTCAGCTTTTATGTCCTCGTTACTCCGTCCGTCACGGGTCATTTGGCTGCCTCGGTAGCAGAATTCCTTAACTCCATTTACTTCTTGATCACCAGTACTGATGTTATGTTCAGCGTTATTCTCGTTTCTGCTACTTCTCATTACTTTCATCCTTCTTCTTAATCCATATTCCGTACTCTATTCATTCCATTCAGAAGTCTTTGTAGCTCATTTTCACTTTCTTCTCTTTCACTGACGACAGCAATGTCAGTAGCTAATCCTACCATTGATATGTGTGCACCTTGAATTTTAATTCAACTGTTGAACCTTCCTTTTTTATTTCCGTCGTTATTTCTTCGCTGTGTTGATCGAATAGTAGGGGTAAAAGAGTACATCCCTATATTACACCGTTTGTAATCCGAACACTTCGTTGTTGTTCTTCCACTCTTATCGTTCTCTCTTGGCTCTTGTACGTATTGTACATTACCCGTCTTTCCCTGTAGCTTACCCCTACTTTCCTCAGAATTTCGAACATCTAACCAACATAATAACAAACAGAGGATTAAACTAGACATTTGGGTGTGACAGGTGGTAAATCCCTGGCATTAGGAAAATCAACTAGAATCACGAAATAATATATATTAAGGAAATGGCTGGTGTAAGCTGGGGAGCTAATGCAAAAACTTCTTAGGAACTACGGCACAAGCTCTTACGTATCCGTTGCAGAATACGTACAAGTACCCATGTCAACATAATAGACGTCCATCAAAACGACAGAATGATGTTCGCTATAGGAACTCTTATATCCTCGTCAATACCATGGCTGTCAGTACTCTCCAAAATTAACACTCCAAATTTACGACAACATCAAGCGATAACATACGAATGGAGGGACCTCAAAAGGATCAGGGAATTATCGACTCATGAAACGCTGAATAACCCATGATGCACCCGACTAAAATCTAGAGAACCAATCTGGGCAAACAATGGCCAACTATCCCCCCAAAACCTATGATTTAAGAGAGAGAAATCAGTGGACGTCCTGGTATGGTCATGAAAAGATAGGTAAATAGGTCCTGTCATCCAACCCTTGGAGCAAACCAACGAAACCTTTGAAGCTCCTGCTGCAACCAAACTGTGACCATAGCAACACTACATAAATGGATGAAGACCAGTCATGACTTTCTCGATTGCGGAACATCGAAACTAATACTGCACCACAATTTGCACAAGTGCCCAAAAAGGAAATTCATTGGTACCTGGAAGGACTTTTCAGACGTAACACCTGCAGCAATCAATTGACTTTCCTCTTATGATACCCAACTACAACGGGAAATAGATATCTCAATTTATTTAGCTACTGCTGCTTCCGCAGCTTCCAGCTTTCAGATTTACTGTTTCACTTAAGTGTATTTGATATATCTTGAATCAATGTAATATAGGTATTTGTAAAATTCGCATGGTAAATAAATAATTAAATAAGATAATTTATTGCTGACATCGATCGTCTTGTTCAGAAGTTATAAATACTTCTCCTATCTTCGGGGACCAGGCGAGGTGCAACTCTATGATTAGGCTGGAATGCCGTTATTACGTCTTGTTGCTCTAAATCATTTTTGGCGCACGTGAATGTTTCGTAGAAATGTCACTATCCACTTTACTTCCTGTCATTGACCAGTCAATGTTCTTGTTATATAAGACATTAAGAGACGAAGTGTTTCTTAGTTTCTTCTTTATAGTGTCCAGAAATATTTCAAAGGGTTCATCATATTCTCAAAAAGTATGATAGTAAGATAATAACAGTACACTTTTCTGTACTGTTTATTCATGTCTGTTTCTTTTGATTAGTTAAATTTGCGTACCATTAGTAATGTTGCAGCTTAAGTGCGGAAAACACGTGTCATTATTGCAGATGTGAGAATTACTGATAATCCAAGCATGGATTTGCTAGTATGCTCAATTCTGTCAAAACCGTCCACAAAGTTAAAATTCAGTGTCGAGTGCAAATCATAGCACCGAATAATCTGACCTTTAAAAATTCAGTACTTGCAAACGTTAATTGAGTATTTTTTGCAGCGTGGCTTGTGATTTGCTATTGAACTGCCAGAGCTTTTTTTTAATGACACGCGGCCGTCACAGGCAAGAGTGGCACCACAGTGCTCTAAACAACTGCGAACAGCTCCAGCACCGATGTTCTCCTCATCTGCTACGGCAGCTACGTCTAGGGCCCGTACTACACCGTTAAATTAATGATTCGGGATACTTTAGTAAAGGACCTTTTATAAAATATATGACAAAGTGCTGGAGTGATTTTGTAATTACAAAAATTGACGCACGGTTTTGGCGATTATCATTTTGAAACATAATAGAATCAATCATTAAAGACAGATTACCGAATACTGGAATAAAGACAAACTTCTAAGTGAATCGCACTTTGTATTCCGATGTGGAAAAAGCGCAGAATCAGCCAATGAAGAACTCACAAACCTGGTAATTATTGATCTTGACAAGAATGAGTTTGTAAGAGGATTATTCTTATATATTTCAGGGACCTAGCAGCTATAAGATTCTATTAATGTAACAGGAATATCCTTAGATATTTCTGGGACCTAGCAGCCATAAGATTCTACTAAATCCAGCTTAATCTAGAATCATTAGGAATAAGAGATGTGGCTAAGGACAGTGCTGTCCCTACTCTTAGTACCCTGTCCGCTGTGTATGATCAGAACCAAGCCTTAACTAATGCTTAACTCTTAGTGAAACACTTACCATAACCAAAGTAAATGATTGTATCACTCCCTTTCAGTCGTGTATTAAACCTAATACTCTTCGTGATATAGATCAGTGACCTTCCCAGTTCTGTCGGTCATGAGGAAAGCTCTTTGAACCTCCTCTCCTTACAAGGACAGTAGAAATCTTAAAGAAACTTCTCATGTAGAAGGCAGGAAGCTGGAAGAACCATGGTCTCATTAATTTTCCAGTGGTGAGCATTAGTTTAGAGAGAAATAAAGCTAGTCCAGACAAAATATGCATTTTAGACAAGATTAAAAATGAACTAAAGAAGGGAGGTATATACAGTTTTCCAATATGTAAACGAAATAGTGATGTCTGTCCCATTTTATTATTAAGATCTTTTCAGAATGCAGTTACCTTGGGGTATTCTGAAAACTAATCGGTTTCTGATGAGTCGCGTTGGGGAAGGCACTGTCCAATGGGGTGTTATATGCTTTGGGACATTTACTACAGTCGAACAGTTTTGACAATGATTTAAGTGAAAGACTGATTGGAAAGAACACAAAAATCTTAGACTTCGAATTTCTTTGCTTGAAGTGACATAGAGAAAAAAATTAGTGCATATGGTTGTAGATAGTGGAAGTGGAGCAAGTACAGTTTCCAAGGGATTTTGGGAGGAGAATCTGGAAATAATGACGATACGGATGTGGCTCAGTAACCGTTGTTCACCTTAATAGGAATCACAGGTTCCAAAAGAAAGAAGACTGAAGAAAAAAATGCTCTTAGTTTGGTCTTTTTATTGTGGACATGACAAGTATGAAATGTAATGAATAAATGTAATCACCTGTGACGAGGTGGTTGAAGACTTTCGATTGTAGGAAAGTGCTGTACTCCTCCGAGGGTAACCTCATGAAAGACTCCAGTCTAGAGTGATGCATCAGTACTATGAGTCCTTACTGAGTAATCATGGCAGCATATCTCAGAATTAATAAGTGTGTACTGCATCTACTTTCATTGCATAATATTGTACGGGCTCCTTTTTTGGGGAACGTCTTCAAGCCAAGCCAAATTTTTTTTCAGTCCAGAAGTGTGTAATACAAATTGTTTGTGGTGTGAAAAAAACGTCCTGCATAGGTCTGCTCAAGAAAGCGTGTAAGCTTACTGGCCTGTATTGTGCCTCATAAATCATGTAGAAAATCTTCTTTGCCTAATTTCTTCTCGCGTTGTCGGCCACCATTAGACCGGCAGCATTTTAAATAAACGCACGCTGACAATCACGCCATTGCATTTCCTACAGCCACCACTGTTGCACGAGGGTGTTGCCACGAATGATTACGCTACTGCCAATGATAGTAAACATCCCCTTTCCGGAGCTCCAGTGGCGGGTGTACTTAAGTTCAAGCATCGGTGCGTTTTCCATTTCACAACATCTACAGACTAACCGTGTATATTTCAACGTTCAAATCTACTGTTAGCAACTGATGTGACAACTACAGAAAAAAGGTTTGTATTACTTTTACTATTTCATATGAGACGTAGAATAAATTAATATCTGAGCTCTCTGTCCGTGAACAGCACCTCTTTTCGTTCCTGTATGCACTAAAGAAACACAAAGGATGCTTCAGAAGATACAACACTTCTGATGGTTATTAAGTGCTTTAAATTGTTGTTAAATTGTTGCACATGACCCAATCAAGTTAAATTCTCTCTTCTTTTGTATTTATAGATCTTAAAATCTCTCGCTTCTGGGGCTCATTTGCAATAAATTAAATAGATTTAACAACACAGGTTAGTAAGCTAGTTGGGCTGTTAGTAGCCTAGCAAAATATCACAAGTTTCCATATGTAATTGCACCCATGACTGACTAACAAGTGAGTGAACTTGATGCAAATGCAAACATAATTATTCTGATTGAGTAATGTAGTGGTAACGTACCTCAGTGACTCGACCTTGATTGAACAAACCACCTGACTGACATGTGATTTAGTGATCGTGCTATTTGAATGCTGACTGCTGACTGCGTAATTGTGTGCAAGGCCTATTTAAAGTTACGCATGGGAAATCTGTTGCAAAATGTCAAAATATAGAGCTGTTCCTTTGTAGACATTCACATAAAAGATAGAAGTAATAAAAGAATACATAAGCACACGAGGCATAGAGAGTGTTCTGATTGATAGGTGGATGAAGGTCCTTACCTCCATACAAATAATGCTTATATTTTATGAGGCACAAGTTTTTATCATGCACTGGGATTTCCACAGACTGCAAAAACCTTTAAGGAAACTCAGATGTTCTAATTGAAATATTTCATAAACTAATCTATTTTCCTGTAAAAGTTGTACTTATTTGGAGTAGGAACAATCCAGGCTAAGACTTTGGTGGAATAAATTTCTAACAATCTATATTGGTAGTAACAGAATTGACTATGAAAGTTTTACTTGTTGTTTACTGGTTGGTGTCAAATGACATAATAATTTTGCTAAGTGTAGGGATTAAGACAAGACAAACTAACCGGAAGATTGTTGCTGGTCATGGAAATGAAACAAGGAAATTATTTCAATGGTTTAACAGGCTGTATGGCATTTGATGCATTGTGTGCTATCTTTATAACAGTAACAGTTCCTCATACTTCAGTAGTGATATTAGCCAGTCTGAATATAGAAAGAATGGAAGGTACAATACACATAATTTGAATGAATACATGCAATTAGAGCTGAAAGAGAGTACAGTATAGATAAAATATGTTGATTGAATTACGAGGAATCAGTTAGGTAGCTTCACACAGGTATAGTCGGTAAAGGTTTTTCGATAAAGACGGCAAGAATTTTTCTACCGAGAGGTCACACATTGTTACCGTAAAGTTACTCAAATACTCAAATAATAAAAGAATTAACTGGGATTTACCATCACCTAATAAAATTCGCGCCCGCTTGTTCAGAGAAGCTGTAGAAACACAAAAACACGCGAACAGCTTCAACACGAACGAGGAAAGCCTTAGGGTAAACGGATCCGGGCTTCCCGTACTGCAGCGACCATCCGTCGCAGGTTGCAAAAGGAGAGCCGCACTGGAAATGACCGCAGAGAAGCCCTCGGACGTTGGCGCGCCAGGTACATATAGTCTGCGGCCGCGATCTCGGCTCCAGTTCACCACCGGCAATGGAGGGTGAAGCTTTGACAATGTCAGCCACTCGTGCTGGCGAAACGTCAGTAAAATCATCAGACGAACGTCGTCCGAAGAACCCGAGAAAGAAGCCAATAGGCAGTTTTTCAACAAGTGGCCACGAAAGCCTTAACAACTTCCGTAAATTGTTGCAGAATTCATTGTTGGGCCGTCAACAACTGTCAGCGTGCAAATTATTCAACGAAACATGGTCAGTGGAGACAACCTCATGAATCCATGGCCTCCGCAAACCAGGAGGAGACTGTTCAAGCTGGCGGAGGCTCCGTAATGGTGCGGGACGTTTGCAGTTGGAGTGATACAGGAACCCTGATACATCTAGATACGACTCTGACAGGTGACACGTACGTAAGCATCCTGTTTGATCACCTGCATCCATTCATGTCCGTTGTGCATTCCACCGAACTTCGGCAATTCCAGAAGAACAGAGCAACACTCCACACGTCCATAATTGCTACAGATTGGCTCCAGGAACACTCTTCTGAGTTTAAACACTTCCGCTGACCACCAAACTCCCCAGACATTAAAATTATTGAGCATATCTGGGACGCCTCGCAACGTGTTATTCAGAGGAGATCTGCACCCCGTCGTGATCTTAAAGATCCAGCCAGGGTACATGGTGTTGATTCCCTCCAGAACTACTTCAGACATCAGTCTAGTCCATGCCACGTCGTGTTTCGGCACTTCTGCGTGTTCGCGGGGGACCTACACAATATTACGCAGGTGTACCAGTTTCTTTGGCTACCAGTGTATATGAATGGGGCAAGTTGAAAGTTTGTGCCCAGTCGGGATTCAAAACTGGCTCTCCTGCTTACTAGGCAGATGCGCTAACCACTATGCCAACTAGACACAGTGGTCACCACAATCGCACAGACTGCGATAGTAAGCCTCCCGTCAGACTCAAATTCTCAACTTATACCACACACTACCGATTTAGTGCCCCTGCTCGTTAGCCTCATAACTCGTTGCAGCTCGCTGATTCCTGTAAGGCTTCGAGCTTGGTGTGTATGTGCACTGAAGCATCATTGGCTGTCATCACCAGTTTTATATATTTTCCCCAATAATCCGAATGGACAGCTACAACATATACCCCATAAATAAACCATGTAGTAATACTACAGTGTTATGATCGTGGTACATTTATGAATTCTTCTCATTATTTGATTTTTTTTCTAATGTTGTTTCCGTTGTTTTCTTCTATTGTAGGTAGTGTATGGAGCCTCCACATGTCGTGAGTTTGTGGCACAGGTTAATTCGGCGCTAAATCAATTACTTCAGCTGAAAACAGGCAACGCATAGGTGCTTAAGCAGTTAGCTACTGTGAGAGACAGATTGGGCCTCGTCCAGTTTAACCACTCTCTCATTGGCTTCAGTTACTCCCTTTTCGAGCAAGTCAAAGAATCATGTGTTGGCGTTTATACATGATTTATTGACAGCCGCGAAAGTGGTTTTCTTGACAGATGAGCGGTTGTTCCGAGTGACGAAGTTGCGCTTAATAGGAGTAGCAAAGGCACCGTTTATATATCACAATAACTTGAAAAATTCACTTACATTCTAGCAACTCAATGAGGTCCTACTGCGAATGGGTTCTGTCGATAACAGCTTAATGGGGCGGAAATAGAAGCCTTTGTTTTGGTGCAATAAGACAGATACCTATGAGATTACAGGGACTGACGAAGCAAACGAAGCCATTGTGGAGGAAGCGGGACCGCTCATTGGATGCTTTCCTGTGAGGGCTGCCACCCAATATTTCAAAAAGTTTGGCCACAGAGCTCGAAGAGATACATATAGATTTGCTGATCTTTTTATCTCGTAGTAGCACTTGCAACTATGTCCTCAATTATTTCCTAGCTGTATTCCAATCTCTGTCTTTACCGTTGTTACCCTCTACAGCTCCCTGTAGAACCATTAGTTGTCAGTATTTTCCATGTATTCCTTGCCTCACTGATTCCGCAGAGAACCTCCTCGTTACTTGCCTTTCCAGTCCACCATCTTCTTTCCAGTCCAACATCTTGTGTAGCACCACGTCTCAAATCGATTCTCTTCTGTTCCAGTTTGCCCACAGTCGTTGTCTCACTAATATACAATGCTGTGCTCCAAACGTACATTGTCAGAAATTTCTTTCTAATATTAAGGCCTTTTTTATGCTAACAGACTCCTCTTGGCCCGGAATGTCCTTTTCGTCAGTGTTAGTCTGCTTTTTATGTCCACCCTGCACCGTCCGTCATCGGTTATTTTACTGGATAGGTAGCGAAATTCTTTAATTTAATCTTCTTTACCTATTTTGTGATCATCAATTAAGTTACTAAGTTGCTCTCTATTCTTCTTCCTTCCTTACTTTTGTCTTTCTTTGAATTACTCTCCAACCAAATTCATTCCATTCAGTAGATCCTTAAATTCTTCCAATTCACTTAGGATAGCAATGCCATCAATGAATCCATTATTTGACATCCTTTCTCCGTCACTTGTAAGCACAGTCTTCAGAGATTTCTTTTATTTTCGCCATTGTACTTGGGCGCATAAACTGAACTGTAGTCTCGAAAGACTACAATTTTGCGTACATTCTTTTCCCTTCGTTCTTGGTCTTCCAATCTTACTGTTTCCTCTAGGTTCTTGTACGTATTGTATATTATCCTTTTCTCCCTACGACTTACCTATATTTTCCTTAGGATTTCAAACACCTTGCTCCATTTTACGTTGTCGAATGCTTTTTCATGCCGACAAATCCAATGAAATAGTCTTGATTTTGTTTCTATCTTGTTTCCATTATCAACCGCAAAGTCAGAACTGACCGTCTGTGTCCTTCACATTTCCTAAAGCCAAAGTGATCGTCATGTAAGAGATCCTCATTTTTCTTTTACAGTCTTCTTGTCAGCAACTTGGATACATGAGCAGTTAAGACTGTCCGATAAGGCTCGCACTTCTCGGCTTTTGCGGTATTAGGAATCATGTGGATGATCCTTTTCGGGAAGGCAGATGGTGTATCGCCAGTTTCAATCATTCTGCAGAACAACGTGAAAAATCGTTTTGTTGCTATTTCCCCTCAATGATTTTAGAAATTCCAATGAAGTGTTACTTATACCATGTGCCTGGTTTGATCTTAAGTCTTCTAAAACTCTAATTTCTCATTCTAATATAGGATCCCGTATCCCTTTTCTCTCGACTCCTGTTTCTTCTTCTATCACGTCACCAGACTAGTCTTACACCTCATAGTGACTTCAGCGTACTCTTTCTGCCTATATTCCCCACTGCATTTAACAGTGGAATTCCAATTGTGCTCTTAACGTTATCGCAATTGCTTTTAATTTGACCGAAAGCTTTTTTGACTTTTCTATACACTGATTCAGTCCTTGTGACAATTATTTCTCTTTAGATATCCTCACATTTTTCGTGTACCCAATGTGCTGCACCTGCATTTCGTATTTATTTCGTTCCTAAATGATTTGCGTTTCTGTATTCCTGAATGTCTCCAATATATTTCTTAATTCGTTCAGCTGGAGCATTTCTTCTGTTAGACATGGTTCTAAGTTACCCTCCTTGTACCTACATTTTTCTCCCGATCATCTGCGATTGCCTTTTTCAGAGATGTCCATTCCTCTTTAACTGCACTGCCTACTGAGCTACTCATTATCACAATAACTACAGCCTCAGAGAATATCAGGAGTATCTCTTCATTCCCTACTACTTCCGTATCCCACTTCTTTGCACACTGATTCTTCCTGACAGTCTCATAAACTTCAGCCTGTTTTTCATTACGAAATAGTGATCTGAGTTTTTGTCCGCTTCTGCCTACGTGCACCAAACCAATATCTGATTTCTGAATCCTTAGATGATCACGATGTAATGTAATTGAAATCTTCCTGTATCTCCCGCCGTTTTGCAAGTATACCTCTTCCCCTTGTTCTTTTTGGAGAGAGTGTGGTGTCACCGCCAGACATCACACTTGCTAGGTGGTAGCCTTTAAATCGGCCGCGGTCCGATAGTATACGTCGGACCCGCGTGTCGCCACTGTTAGTGATTGCAGACCGAGCGCCGACACACGGCAGGTCTAGAGAGACTTCCTAGCACTCGCCCCAGTTGTACAGCCTACTTTGCTAGCGATGGTTCACTGACAAATTACGCTCTCATTTGCCGAGACGATAGTTAGCATAGCCTTCAGCTACATCATCTGCTACGACCTAGCAAGGCGCCATTATCTTTTGCTATTTATCTTGTGATGCATGTACCGTCAGACATATGTTCACCAATTATGGATTAAAGTTAAGTATTCCAGAAGCTACGTACCTTTTTTTGATAGTCTCTATTCCTTTAACTGTTCCAGACCTCACGCCAACCTGCGTGAGCTTAAACGCATGCCTTTCAGCTTCACCTCATAGTGGCTTGGCTGTCTTGCCAAGTCACAACAGTTTGGCGACGAGGATGGGATTTTGCGTTCGTATCTCTACAGACTGATTTACTTGTGTAATGGCTTCGCCACAATCTCCAGATGTACTGTCTTAATTTTATCGCTTACAGAATCAGCAGACGCAGGCCTTACTGGATGCCCTTGGACAGATCGTCCAGGGTCAACGTGCAATGCAAAACTATGCGGCAGCCACCGCTCCACCGCTCCTGCAGCCACAACACGCAGTTGCACCACCTTTTCGTCCTTTTGATTCGGCACTGGAAAGCTGGACGGAGTGGTCACGCCAATTTGGATTCCATCTCGCCGCCTACAGAATTCAAGGTAATGAGCGGCAGCCTTTTCTCCTTTCCGCCGTAGGCGTCCACACGTACCGTGTGCTAGTGAAATTATTTCCCCGACGCGACGTAGCAACTCAGTGCTACAAAGAAATTTTGTCTGCATTACATGCATATTTCAAAGAATCAGTCAAAGTAGTTACCAAACGGTATACGTTCTTTCATACAAAACGTATGGCCGGTCAGACTAATCGGGAGTGGGTTGCAACCTTGCAAGGCCTTACTAGGGATTGTGCTTTTGAGTGTCAATGTGGACTCCCTTATTCAGATACTATGGTACGTGATGCAATTGCACAGAACATTTCTGATGTTCGTATAAGGGAACAGATTTTGAAACTAAGTCCCTCCCTTCAACAAGTGATGGACGTATTGGATCGGCAGGACACACTTGACTTTGCTCAGGAATCATTTGAAACTTCGCCACCCGTGTGTCAGGTTAACCGGCCCGCCGGGCACGCTGCACGGAACAGTAAACAGTCCTCGCGCCCGTACGCGCCAAAGCCGCCTGGCTCTCAGCCACATGTACCGCACCAGCAAGCAAATGCAGTGAAATCATGCCCACGGTGTGCTACTCGACATTCGCGTGAGAATTGCCCATCAGCCAGGCTATTTGCTTTTTCTGTAATAAAAATGACATGTTCAAAGTGTTTGCCAGAAAAAGCTCCGATCGGAAGCTCCAAACAATTCCAGGCCCTTTGCATTGCGCCGGAAAAGAATCGAACCAAGGATACTAAGGCTCGTGAAACTTCGCCTATGGAAATTCATGTAGTTCATTCCACTCCGCCCAGTGCTACTCTCTGTAACAGTGACTGTGTTCGTCCCACAAATAGTGTGCGTCGACGTCGCCGGAAATCGCGTCAAGTCGCAAGTGATTATGTTCCAGTGTCAGTTCATGTTGCACGAGACAGTCGCTCTTGTCGTCAGTAGGATAATAAACTTTTTGTAGATTTGGAAATAAACGGCACAGTGATACCTTTCCAGCTCGATACCGGAGCTGCAGTTTCATTGATCAACCACAACACGTACAAACAGCTGGGTACACCTCCGTTGCGTGCCGCAATTGTTAAGCTAACTACATATTCAGGTGACAGGCTCCCTGTGTTAGGACAGTGCAGCCTTCTTGCAACATACAAGGAACAAACAAAACTTGTGTCATTGTACGGCCTTCGTTCTTCTTCTGCAGTGAACTTGTTTGGTTTCGATTTGTTTCTGTTGTTTAACTTGTCTGTAGTCAATCAGGTCCTATCAGTGAACCACACTGTGCCTTCAGATAGTGTTTCTCGTCTATGTGAAGAATTTGCAGACATTTTTGAGACTTTGTGTGGACTTCAAGGCAACAGTGAATCCCCAACTAGTGACTGCAACTTTTCTTTTACCCCGCCCGGAAGATCTTTTTGACAAACTGTGCCCGGGTAAATATTTTTAGAAGTTGGACCTAGCAGATCCGTACTTGCAAATACCGGTGGACGAAGAATCCCAGCGCGTTTTGGTAGTTAACACGCATCTTGGTTTGTACCGATTCAAACGAGTGCCATTCGGGTGTGCATTAGCCCCTGCATTGTTTCAGCAATATCTACAAACTGTTTGTGCTGCGGTCCCTACTGCAGCAAACTATCTGGACGATATTGTGATCTCCGGAAAGACGGAAGAAGAACATTTGGCCAATCTCAGAACATTATTTCAGGTCTTGCGACACAATGGTCTTCGCTTGCGGAAGGACAAATGTGTGTTTTTTGCTCCTGTCTTCCCCTATCTGGGCCGTGTACTCAATGCCCAAGGCATACATCCGAGTACAGAGCACCTCCGTGCCATACAAGACGTGCCTTCGCCGCAGAATTTGAAGCAGCTACAGAGTGTGCTGGGAAAAATAAATTATTATCATCGCTATGTGCGCCACGCCTCTTCCATTTCAGCTCCGCATCATCGCTTACGCCGTAAAGGTGTTCCGTTCGTCTGGACGACGGAATGCGAACGCGCCTTTCACCAGTTGAAATCGGCGTTGCTTTCCAATACTTGCCTTACGCCATTCGATCCCCAGAAACCCTTTTGTTGATGGTGGATGCATCGGATTTCGGGATCGGTGCTGTGCTTGCGTACAAAGATGGTTCGCACGATCGCCCTATTGCCTTTGCGTCCAAATTGCTCTCGTCTGCACAAAGAAATTATTCACAGATCGAGAAAGAAGCTTTGGCTCTCGTATTTGGTGTTACAAAGTTTCATGATTTCTTGTATGGTCGTCACTTTACCATCATCACAGACCACAAACCTTTGACATCGCTTTTTCATCCGAACAAGCCTGTACCTCCACGTACAGCACAGAAATTCATTCGCTGGTCTATTTTCCTCTCGCAGTACCGCTACGGTATCTTGTATCGGTCCACTGCTAAGCACGGAAACGCCGATGCGTTGTCCCGTTTGCCTGTTGCTGGGGATAGAGCATTCGATTCCTCCGAACTTGCTTGCATGTTCATTGATTCGGAAACCGATGACGTGGTCGAATCGTTTCCGAATGATTTTCGTCGTGTAGCTACGGCCACAGCTGCACGCCCTGTCCTTGCTACCGTTCTGCGTTTTGTTGCTACGCAATGGCCCTTGTCAAAGTCACGGATCGGCGATCTGTTGGTTCGCAGATTTTTTGCTCACAAGGAGAGACTTTTTGTACGACGTGGTGTTTTGCTGTTGCGTTCTGATAATGATCAGTCCAGGGTCCCACGTTCGTTACGGTTCTCTGTCTTACGGCTTCTCCACCAAGGACATTGGGGTATAGTG
The DNA here is from genome assembly GCF_021461385.2 of Schistocerca piceifrons. Lineage (NCBI taxonomy): Eukaryota > Metazoa > Arthropoda > Insecta > Orthoptera > Acrididae > Schistocerca > Schistocerca piceifrons. Next base: position 254,227,523 of record NC_060141.1, on the reverse strand, counting down.
CGAACGAAACAATTTGCTCGTCAGCACTGTACTTGGTTCGGAGTCGATGCTGCGATTACGCATATGTGCTCTTCTTGCAACGCGTGTGCCGAACAACAATCCGCACCACCTCGGAAATTCTTTGCATGGCCAAAAGCCACTTCCCCTTGGCAACGCTTACACATCGATTTTGCTGGTCCATTCTGGAATGCTCGATCGTTGGTTGTTGTCGATTCCTTCAGTCTTTTCCCTTTTGTTGTCCGGATGTCTTCCACGACGTCATCTGCCACCATCCAAGCGTTATCCGCTATCTTTTCCATTGAAGGTCTTCCACAGACTATTGTTTCCGACAATGGCCCACAATTCATGTCCGCAGAATTTCAGTCATTCTGCAGGGCGGATGGTATTCAACATCTGACGTCCGTGCCGTTTTCGCCACAGACAAACGTTTGGTCCGGACTTTCAAGTCACAGATGTTGAAGCTGAAAGAGTCGCATTCTCGGGAGGACGCGTTATTGCTCTTTTTGTCCTCGTATCGCTCTCAGCCTCGAGATGGTCGCTCGCCGGCTGAGTTGCTTCACGGTCGCCCTCATCGCACCTTGATGTCTTTGCTACATCCGCCGCATCAGGTTCCTGTGCAGCGGCAGACACCTGCTTTTGCCCCAGGCGATCTTGTCTACTACCGCAACTATCGAGGTTCACGGCGTTGGCTCGCAGGGCGCATTCTTCGCTGCCTCGGCCGCGCTATGTATCTGGTTTTGGGGGCCTCTGGTGAGGTGCGTCGGCATCTCAATCAGCTGCGCTTCTGTCGTCGCACGGGATCTGCCGCTCCCCGTCTGCTTTCAGCGACGGTGCCGTCCGGTTAGCGCCCTGGGGACCCATCTACTGGCTCGCCTCAGCCCCAGGTGTTACCGACGCTACCTTCCATTTTGCCCCATGGCGACGCGCCGCCGCCGCCGCCGCCTGTTCTCCCGCCTGCGACGCCCGCAGTGGACGAGTCGCTGCAACCGTCGGGCGCCTCCTTGGGTCACGCGCCGCCGATCGTTTCCCGTGCCCAGTTGTCCTCCGCCGTGGACTTCTTGCCCTCTCCGGACCATGTGTTGTCTTCGCCCGTCGGGTGCCCCACCCCGATGGAGGTCGACCCTTCGGCCCCTCCTGTCTCTCTGCGGGCGCATGCACCGCATGTTGGCGTGCACCCTGGACTAGGTTTTCAGGCGTTTCCTAGCTCCCCTCGGACCGAATGGCAGGGTGCGGGTGGCACAGCCTCGCCTGTTGTTAGGCTCCCCACCTCGTTGCATACGTCAACATGGGGTCCTCTCCACGGCGGGCGGAAGCCTTACGCCACAACCGTCCGCCGATTTGCGGGGCAGGAATGTGGTGTCACCGCCAGACACCACACTTGCTAGGTGGTAGCCTTTAAATCGGCCGCGGTCCGTTAGTATACGTCGGACCCGCGTGTCGCCACTATCAGTGATTGCAGACCGAGCGCCGCCACACGGCAGGTCTAGAGAGACTTCCTAGCACTCGCCCCAGTTGTACAGCCTACTTTGCTAGCGATGTTTCACTGACAGCTACGTCATTTGTTACGACCTAACAAGGCGCCATTATCATTTTCTATTTATTTTGTGATGTATGTCCCGTCAGACCGATGTTCACCAATTACGGATTAAAGTTAAGTACTCCAGAAGCTACGTACCTTTTTTGATAGTCTCTATTCCTTTAACTGTTCCAGACCTCACGCCAACCTGCGTGAACTTAAATGCGTGCCTTTCGGCTTCACCTCATAGTGGCTTGGCTGTCTTGCCAAGTCACCACAGAGACTAATCGTTATTACTAGCTGAAATTTATTGCAGAACTCAGTTGGTTTCTCTCGTCTCTCATTCCTCTCATCTAGTTCACCCGTGGTCTAGTGTTAGCGCTTTTGATTAGTAATCAAAACATCGTTTAAGCCCCAACTTCGAGCCCAGCCAACGCCTAAATACTGAATAAAAATCATCAGCAATGGCATCTGAAGACTTCCGCAGTATAACCTCATTTTGATAATAGCCTTGTCAAAATGAGCAAAAGAGCAAGCAGAGCCGCACGGGATTAGCCGAGCGGTCCTTCTAAGCACCTGTACCGATTTCAACCAGACTTGGTCCACATATTACTTACTATCCGTCAAGAAAAACTATTGGGGAAAGAACCACCAAACTGCTGTAGGGGTGGAGGTGATAACCTGCTGGTGGAGAGAGTGTGAAGCAGCAGATTGATAGAGAGCGAGCAGGAGAAGATGCACGCAAATAGGGGGAGGAGGAGCTACACAGAGAGCCTAGGAGTAGGAAATAGACAACGACGCGTACGAGTATGACATAGAGGGGGTGAGAAGATGAACTTAAAAGATCGTAAGAGGATAGTCATAGAGGATGGGTGTGATAGTGGGGGAGGAGTAGATGGACTGAGAGAGGGGAGGAGCAGATGGACAGAGATAGGGGGAGAAGCAGATGGTCTGCGAGAAGGCCGAGAGGAGATGGACAGAAAATGGAGATGAGGATGAGATGGTCAAAGGGAGAGGGGATGGTGGACTAACAGAAAATCAAATTTCCTCCCATTATGAAAGCTGAATGTGTTCAACGACTATAACATGTCTTTCAAAAGTGTAGAGAGTCGTTTTCTAGCTTTATTAAAGCATATCGAGATTTCGGCTAGTGACTATAGTCAATAGTCAGAGCATGCTATAAAAAATTACAACTCATGACATAACCTATTTCGCTTGTAAATTAAATTACATACTCGTATGTTTGAGAGTTTCTATACATGCCCTAGTATGTTTACACTTGTTGTTCGGGCTCCTGTCATAGTTCATTAAAGACTACTGAGTAATGAAGGCAGGCTTCGCAGAGAACACTTCAGGTTGCTGTATGGCGCTCTTTATGTGAACTACGTAAAACATAACCTTTATAGTCCAACAATTATGGTCTCTTGATATCTGCATAGGAATGAAATAGAGTAGAATTATTGACGTCGCTGTATTGACCTACTGTCACATTCAACAGTTAACGTGAAAATGCATGGTTAAAATTGCATATGTAACATCTATTTTTTTTTTATTTTGTATGGAAGTGATGTTATCTATACCTCTTGCAGATTAACAAAACAGTTGGCTCACAAGGAGTGAATCTGAAATTTTTTACATCTTCTAATGTTAACCGTTAAACGTGGCAGTATGTCAGTACAGCGAAATCAATAATTTTACTTGAATTTAATTTTATTCCTATGTAAATTTCAAGTTTTACTAGAGACCATAATTGCTTTACTGTAAAGGTTACATGTTACGTAGTTCATATGGAGGGCGCCATACAAACAATCGACGTGTTATCTGCAAAGCCTATCTTCATTACTTAGTAGTCTCAAATGAACAAGTGTAAACGTACTAGAGCATAAATAAAAACTCTGAAATACACTGCATGAATACTGTACGGCTACAACACTTTGTTTACTTTCACGTTTATTTCACTTGAGACAACAGGAACGTGGAAGAAGCCGGCTATCGGACAATCCAAAAGAATTAAAGAAATCATTATCCTGAGAATGAATTTTTCAGACTAAAAGAGAAACACCCAAACGACAAAAAAATCAGGAAAAATAGCCGTAATCAAATTGAGTAAGGAAAATAATAATCAATATAAATAAAGAAAGAACAAAGTATTATAATCTAAAAAAAACTATCAATAAAAGTTGACATTTTGAAGGAAAAACGTAAACGCTAGCAAAATAAACCAATAATAAAGTAAAAATAGGGAGTATAAACATTAGTTTTGTTAATTTAAAGAACACTCGTCTCTGTAAACCGGAAGTAAGCCTAGCCCCTTGTCTGTTAAATCAAAATCAGAACGCCAACTGCCGTTGTTTGCTGTGTGTCATTAAGCGATACACTGCGGATTCACCTAGTTGGGATTTGATGAGGCAGAAGTCTCCTGCAATTGTAACGATGCTGCGTGAAGTCCAAGGTTTGCCGACTGTTGCTATGTCTGTGATATCGTGAGATTTTTACGATACTGCAGGGCCTGTGATATTCTGAATTACGATGCAAAGTATCCTTTGAGCGTGCATGCCTGTCGGAAAGAATGTGCAGTGCAGCGACTACAACAGTTCGGTAATACATTAAATGTAATTGCAATTGCGAATATCGACAATCATCAGCTGAAGAATGATATTACGAGACATAAAATTTGTGAAAGATCGATACTCGAAACCAGATTTCCCGCTTATCGCTAGCGGTATCCAAGGACGACTCGGCTGGTTCCAAACTTAAATATGTCGTCAACCATGCACCTACATCCTGCATCGGTACATCCATTATGTATATTCCTGTACAGGTGAGACATTTTACTTCAAAGTCGATTGTCCGGTGTCGGCGGATAAGTACGGTATTGCAGTGCCTGTATTACTCTAAATTACCTTTGGACATGCATGCGCTGCAATATCGTATTTATCCGCCTATACCCGGCAATCATCTATCAAGAAAATTTTCCCGCCTGTGCAGGAATATACATAATGGATGTACGAGTACAGATTGTAGACACATGGGTGACGGCGTATGGAAGTATGGGTCTGGCCGTGAGTCCTGCACGGATAGCAAAATATATAGGAGACCGCCCGCGATAAGCGGGAAATCCTGGTTCGAGTCCCACTCCGGCACGGATTTTCATTGTCGCCATTCCATTCTACAGCTGATAGTTGTCCATATCTGCAATTGCGATTACATTTAATGTGAGATGTTCCGGACTGAAGCGCCTAGAACCGCTCGGCCACAACGGCCAGCTCCACCAGCTTCCACAATGCTTTGTTGACAATTTAGGTCCGTGGGTTCTTGGGGTCTGCGTCACATTCGAAACCGACCATCAGCTCTTACCAACCGAAATCGGGACTCACATGACCAGGTCACGGTTTTCCAGTAGCCTAGGATCCAATCGATATGGGAACGAGCCCAGGAGAGGCGCTGTAGAAGACGTTGTGCTGTTAGTAGAGGCACTAACGTTGGTCGTCTGCTCACGCCGCCTATTAATGCCAAATTTCGCCCACTGTCGTAACGGCTACATTAGTCGTGCGCTCCACATTGATTTGTGCCATGTATCACACGATGTTCCTTGTCTGTTAGCACTGTCAACTATGCAAACGCTGCTGCTCTCGGCCGTAACGTGTGCGTCGTCTGTGGTGAGAATTAATGCCTGGACCCAAACACAGGGTACGGCCATTTTCGAAACAATCAAGAAGGTACTGTCTATAGTAGCCCCCCCCCCCCCCCCGCATTATAATGTCGACTCGTACCAGTTTTGAGATTCTCTGTGCTTTCGCACCAAATGCGCCGGATACAGTGCATCCAGTAACAGGAAACGTTAATACTGTCCCTCCTCTGCTGATCTCTTTATAACAATATAGCGTCATTACGCTAATGTTTGCACCTGTGTGGATCAAGATCTCAATATCGATACCGTTTACTACTACTTGCACGACAGCTTGTAAGATTCGTCCACCTTTACTGCAAATATTCGGCAGTATTCTTAAGACTGCGATCTCGGAATATTGAATTCCCTAACGATTTCCGAACTGTATGGTACATGCTTCTAGCTACAACTTCCATCCCGCGTTCAAAGTCCCATCGTGCGATCATAATGGCATCGGTCACCTTTTCACATGAATCACCCGATTACAAATTAAATTATAGCTAGGCCGATCCGCTGCTCCTCCATACTTGTATAAGAGATACTACCACCATGTGTATATGTGCATATTGCAGTCCCATGACTTTCGTGTATGGTCTGGAGATCTGACAGTAGAACTGTGTTGGATTTCAGTTGGCGTTTTTGGATAGTATTGAGGGATGTGGAAATGACTACACGATGATAGTGGATTCAGTCACAGCTAAACTGCCTGGAGGGGAGTTATATTCGTTTACAGCCTACGTCAGATCCAGTAACTGTTCTAAATTTGACATCGGCCTTCCCACAATGGAATGATCGACTTCCGTCAGAATATCGAAGTTAAGCGGTGTTGGGCTTGCTGGCACCTGGATGGATTACGATCCGTGTTTGCCGAGCACTGTTGTCAAGGGCTGTGCACTTCGCCTTTTTGAGGCGAATTGAGGAGCTACTTGATCGAACAGTAGCAGCTCCGGTCACCAAAGCTGACAACGGACGGGAAGGGAATGTGCTGACCACTTGTCCCTCCATATCCGCATTCAGTGACGCCTATCTACTGAGCGTGACATGGTCGTCGGTCGGCGCCGTTGGGCCTATCGAGGCCTTAGCGGACGGAGTTTCATTTTTAGTTGTTGTAAACTTGCAGTATTGGCTAGGCTAATTTGTACTTCAGTGCTGTCACCCACTTAGTAACTGCCACATTTCAGAAGTGTGACTAATCCCACTGTTATGTTAAACGATTCTGATACCGTGCTCGCAGACGGCGCCTCCGTTTTATCCCTCTGCACTTTGTGTAATTAGTAGTCTTTGTAACCTGTGTTTTGCATGAGTTGTAAATGAAAGCGAAATCAGCCGCGTACGGTAAATACCAGTATATCATTTATTTACTTAAGTGAGCTAAAGCAAAGTAAGTTTCAGTGGAATTTCTATTAAAGCGCTTGTGTAACACGATTGGCTGTTGGTTCTTCGAAATGTCAAAACTAAACTGCGCAGTGTGAGGTGAGTAATATACACTGTACTTTATGGTAATTCACGAGACCTTAAATGAGCTTTGCTTTGTATAATCTAAGAATGATTGTCTTCGCTCGTTGGTTATTGCTAAGTATTGTGACCTTTTCGCGGTAAACGTAATAAATTCAATCCAGATTGGCACACTGGAATTATGACCGTTACTGGTGAGCACTAACTCAGATTTCTTTTCAGGATACCTGAGATCATGTTTTGTGTACACTGTTATGTGACTGTGACAGTTGTACCGTGAACCGTGTGGCCCACAATGCTTTCCAGGTAGTCACTGTATCACCTGACCAGATTTACGCTCCACCAAAGTAATAAACAAGATGGTTGCTGGAATTTATTTCTGAATTTATTGTATATTGTAATTGTCAAATATAACTGGTACATCCAGGCATTTCAGCACCGCTGATGTAACTATTAGTTGAACTGGAAGTCATTTATTAAATAGTGGCTATTGTGTTTATTTTAAGTGAATTATTGAGTTGCAGTTTATTTTAATTTAAATTCGTGCTGCTGTTTCATACTGCAGCTCATTTTTAACTGCTTCTGTATTTGGACTGCAGAGATGCATTAAGCTGATATGTGGCCATGTTGAAATACGGTATAAACTAATAACCGTTGAAGTAAAATTTTTATCATATTTTAGTTTTTCTAAAGCTATAACTTCAGAAAGTGAATCTTTGTGATTCTTATGGTTCTTCAGAAATCATGTCTTAAAGAATTGTACAGTTAATTTGTCAAGCTGGCCTTTGCAATGCGTGCACATACTTTTCACTTTAAAGGAACTGTTTCTTGTTTTATTATATATGTTGTTATAAATAAATGTAAAAATAGTCATTCTACACAGTAGGCAGCCAGATCTTGCTCCACACCCTCATATGATACAATGTATAAAAAAATAAAATTTTGTTGGTTGCTAAAAGAAACGTGTTGTGTTCTAGAAGTAGGTCAGAGCTGAATCTTCGTGAGGCTTGAACTCTCTCTTCAAAGACTAATTGCATCCCTTATTAAGCAGTGTTCCTTCACAAATAACGAGTACGCACATTACAAATTCCCGCCTCATTGCACCAAAGATCGTTATAGTTCTCTCTCCCTTCCCTCAGCTGTGTGTAAATGAAGCAATTCCTTCCTGTCGCCCTGACTAATGGTCTGTGTTAATCTAATGTTGGCGGAAATGGTGTGGAAGTCTCGGCCCAGGAATAGGTTCTCTCGTAGGTAGAGAGATAGCTCGTGCTCTGCAAAACATGCATCAAATATGGAATCGCTCTACACCGTATTTTGACTTGATTATAAGACAACTGAAACGTTTAAGCTCAAAATTGCCACATTAATAAATTGCGCTGATGTCGGATGCAGTCCCGCTATACATACAATTCATCTAGCATAATATCCAACTAATCCATTCATTGTAGGGCGATCAATACATCATTAATTGTTATTGCTGTACGTGGTGCTGAAACTGGTACAAATGTCAATTTCTTTAGTTTTTCCCACAGATTCAAATTAATGCTAACATTTTTTATATTCATCTGCTTCCCCAAGTCCTTTGCTGTCTCACAGTTTTTATTTCTTCTTCATGAACTTTATTTCCTTCTCCCTATTTTTCTTTAGCTTGCTCAGTGTACAAATTTAATAACATCAGGGATATATTACAAACCTGTCTCACTCTCTTTCATCCACTGCTTCCTTTTCATGCTCCACGACTCTTGCAACAGCTGTCTTTACAAGTTGTGTATAACATTTCGCTCTCTGTATTTTACACCTGCTACATTCATAATATGTAAGAGTGTGTTACAGTTGGCACTGTTTAAAGCTTTCTCCAAATATACAAAATTTATAAACGGAGGTTTGCCTTTCCTTAATGTGTCTTCTAAGATAAGTCGTAACACCAATATTGCCTCCTGTGTTCCAAAATTTCTTCGGAGTCTGAACTGATCGTCCCTAAGGTGATCTCCTGATTCTACTTTAAATAATTCGTGTCAGTATTTTCCGTATAAGGGTTAACTCCTTAAGTCGCAAAGTGCCAAAGAAGCACATAATTTCAAATTGTCATAACTACATGTTTCTTAGTGCTTACCTTCTTTAGGATTAAAACTGAAGGATTTTAAAAAAACTGAAGGAAAAAAGATCCATTTTTAGCCTTCCACTGAGCTTTATCAAAATATGGATTGAATGGTGACCTAAGAGTTAAAAGGAAACACACACATACACAAAAAACCACTTAGATATTTCAGCCTTATCCTAGTGAGCTTAGTCCCCCTCAGATTCACTGGATTTACGCTCCTCTGAAAAAAAAGTGAAAGGATTGAAACTTTGTATTCATGGCAGCGTCATTTGCGTGTTTATAGCAGATTGGCTTGACACGATGCAGACATCTGGACAAGGTAAATCTCCTCGGAACAGTGTCAGTCGTGCAGGGCATGCACCTACGCCTCTTGAAGGATGGTTCGTCATTACGATCATCATTACCAAATTTCTCGTGGGGTTGAACTCCATCCGACGGGTTTGGAGGCTGGAGGGAATTTTAAGAATCTTCTTGCTCCTTCTCTATACTTATGGGAGAGCAAGCTCATGAGCTAACTTTTAGAGGAACACACTCCTGAGCAATACCTCAAGATCATTACCAAGATAAACGAGAAGGAACTTAATACAAGCCGCATTCACCATCAAATACAATATTATCTTTGGCAGTTCTTATTGTTTCTGCATGCATCATAAGTAGAACGCATTTGGCCTACAGTGTCCCCTCCACTTTTTGTGGAGTTGTAGGCTGTTATGATCGGCCCTCTGGCCTCTCCAAGGGATGGATCAATAGCGTGGTCATTATGAGGATCACATTATGAGGATCACATTTTTTTTTCTCTTTTTGGATGAACGAGGGGTTTCCCACCATTGAACTCGAACATTCAGTCGTACTGCTTCCTTCCTTTCACCTTCATAAAGGCCACAGGCAATTCTCTCTTGTTTTTCATTACTCTACCAACATACTTGATTTCATGCTTTTTGTGCTCATGAACAAGAGCAAAGTAATAAAACCAGTGTCTGATGTAATTTTTCGTCCACTTCCCAATAAGGGTTGAACCATTGGTTGACGATGTCAGGCGGTTCGTTGCTCGCTGTGAGAGGACATCCGGGCTGTGTGCCACCATAAACTTCTAAATTGTATATGTAGGTCATCTGTGCATCCACGAGGCGAACAGTTTGGTCCCATAATAATATACTGATGTAAAAGCATTCGTCTTCTAAAATCTAGGTGCATTTCGTCGATGGTGGCACTCTTTTCAACAGAATAGTTCTTTTGACAATTCTCCACAAAGAGTACAGCGATTTCAGAATAGGAAATAGCCTATCATACTTATTCTTTTGGACCCTGGAATTGAGAACGACAAAGTGGAGGCATCTGGCCAAGATTATGAAGCGTCTGAGGCTCAACACAATGTCAAAGTTTTCAATTCCGTCGTTTTCACGATCTCAGAGCTCTTCCGAACATCGGCGTTTTTCTTTACAGGCCCCTGTAAGGTACAACAAAACAATATACGGCCCAGACATCGGTAACATCTGATGCCTCATGTCCTTCATTCGACTAAATTTCCTTTTGATGCTCTTCGTATATTGACTGGTATATTTCACCACCATTTCCAGCATGGTGTCAGCGAAAATGTGATGACAACATGTAACTTGGGTTTTGCCCAGTACAGCTGCTCCTACGATCCCTGGTAAGAGAGTGGCAATATTTTCAGGTCCTCTGCACCTACCTCTATTCGTTGGCTTGCTGGTCCATCTAGTCTTCTCGTCCTTCCCTAATGAGGATGGTGAAATCTTATTCTTCAGTATCTCAAGCGTCCTTACCATAAGAATCGCCAGTATATTCTCGTTCAGAATCCATTAGCCATATCGTCTTTTATTTCTTCAGGCTCACTTTCTGACGCAATATCGCTTTCTTCACTTAAATCTTCTGTTAGCACTGGAAACTCATCATCATCAATTGTCAAAAGTCTCATTACCTTCTCGACGTCCTAGGTTTTACAATATGATGGCTTTCCCCACCAGCATATTCCTATGGGACCAAACTGTTTGCGCTCATGGATGCAAAGATGACCTACACATACAACTTAGAAGTATCCTCTTTGCCATGTTACCTAAAAGTCTGGAAGAAAGGACCAACGAAGTAAATTAGTTCTGACACATCGAGTTAAGTTGCAATTGAAAATTACTCACACCTCATGAAAATACCATATCAATAAAGTTGAATGACAGAAAAAAGCGCAAAATACGGATCTTGGGAAAACTTGCTACATTCGGTAGCAATGTGCTCTTTTGGCACCTTGTTGTGGAAACACTCTCTGAGGCGCCGTAGCGGCTGTTGTGGCGGTAGATCGGGAAGTCCTCCCCCAGCCAGGAGGGTACTGTGGAGAGGGACGCCACCTGTCAGCTTCAAACAGTGGAGCCAACCGAAAAAACGTAACAGTGCTTTCTTGTAAGAATGTTTCAGGGGAGGTTATGCTGCGAAATAATTTTTAAGAAAGAAATTCGATACGTTTTGCAGTTTCCGAGTTATTTAGCATTGATGTTAGCCAGTCAGGTCGTTGTGTCTGCAAATTCAAGCATTTTAACGCGCTGAAATGTGGCAATGCACAGATATCTGTGGGTCCTTATCGCCTGTTCAAATGTTCATTACCATTTAAAACGTCCCTTTAAGCGAGGTAAGCAAAATCTACGTTTGTCCATTTTGAGGAAACCAAACGAAGAACGAGTTTGGACACACATTTCTGGCAGACGGTTTGAATTTGCGAACACGATTTGATTGGCCAACTTCAATGCTAAATAGCTCAGAAACAGCGCGTCTCGAATTTTCTTCTTAATAATACTTCGTCAGCACAGCCTCCCTCCCTCCCACCTCCCCGCAACGTCGTTAGATGCTTTTCAAACCGTTTCTGGTCACTCTATATTCACTTTCTTAACTTTTCAGCTATGTTTCCATATCCTTACATTTGTCCTCTAGCCATTCCTGCTTAGCCATTTTCCACTTCCTTCAGTCTAATTTTTTAGAGATTTGTTTTCCCTTTCAACAGTTTGATTTTCTGTATTTGTTGGATTTTATCCCTTCAGCAATTAAATTCAGCGCCTCCCGTGATATTCTATGATTTCAACTAGAGCCGGCATTTTACCTATTTCATCGTCTGCTACTTTCACTATTTCATCTCTCAAAGGTACCCACCCATTCATTTTATACTGTATTCCTTTCCCCTTCTGTGGTCAATAGTTGCCCAATGGTCCCTCTGAAACTTTCAACTTATCCAAGTCTCATCTCCTTAATCTTATACGGTTTCGCAATTTATTCAGTTTTAATCCACAGGTCGTAATTAATAAATTGTTGCTAGAATCAACATCTACCCCTGGAAATGCCTTATAGTTAAACATCTGGTCCAGGAAACTCTGTCTTACGATTATGTAATCAATCAGAAATCTTCCGCTGTCTCCAAGTCTGTTCCACATATACATTCTCCTTTTATGATTCTTAAACCAAATACTTTGTGCTAAATTCTACCAGGTGGCTTCTTCTTTCATTCCTTTCCTCGTATTCAACTACTATTTTCTCCTTTTATCCTACTCTACGTACTACCCAGTCCCAGTACGCCGTCACAGTTAAATTATACTCTCCCTTAACTGTCTGAATGATCTGTGTCAGGCAGCATCCTGTTTCACTCCTTTCCCCCAGTAAATATTCAACTGATGTTTTTCCTTCTCTTCCTCTCTTACTACAGGATTCCAGTTCGACATCGCAATCACATTTTGCTGTCCCATAACTGTTTTAATAATTTCTTCTCTCTACTGTATTAGATGCCTTTGCTATCATATGAGCTTTTTCTTAATTTGGTTTCTGTTTACATGGAGAGCCCATCAAGGGCTATGCGGATAATCGTGCACTTCTGGTTTTAATGCCATCTGAGTTAACACAAGATCATTTTTAACGTTGGGCTCTGTACCTACAAGAATTTCACTACACTACTGCCTACATACCTGATTCACAAAAAGTTGTTGCCGATAATTTGTCTCATGCTCTAGTTGGTTTGGGCAGATGTATCACGTAAGACATTCAACAGAACAGTTTCAGTTTGTTGTGTATCCGTGACACTGCTAAAGAAAAAGACAGAGATCCTATATGCAAAGAACTAAAAGAGAAATGGAGAGACAAAGCAAACACTACACAAAGACATTTTCATCTGTAGTGTAATAACTATCATTCCAAACGTTGCTCTGTGAATAGTTCTCTTTGGGTTGTATGCCAGTTATTTAATCTTATGAATAAACTCATCTGCTATACTCATCTCGGTACTGATTTCAGTCGAAAGAAATGTTTTCACAAACTTTGTGTGACTTGCTATTCCTCTAATATGAAGGAAAGAATACGTAATACTTTGAACAAAACATAAAATCTTTAAAAAATGCAAAATCGCCAACCATATCACACAATGCACCGTTGTTTCCCATTATCCCTGCTAAATTAAAACAGCTGTTTGCTGTAGATTTGCTAGTACCATCTGTCAGATCAGACAAGGACTTTCTGAATTTATTTTACTTACTTCTTTGTGAAACGCCACTGCAAGGATGGTATCTGCTGCTTCTGTCAAAAATCTCGTGTGAGAAATTCTGCATGTGGATAAAGTGATTTCGAACAATGGTTCCCAGTTTTCTATTAAATAAAATTTTTCTGGGGTTGTGACCGCATTGTCAATGTATAAAATTACCGATGTTTCAGCCCCTGTTGCGAGCGACATTCAAAGTGCTTTTGTTTACTGCTGAATGAGAATACGTCGTTTGTTTCTTATATACCTGCGGACGTGGCAGTTAGGTAATTCTGATAGGCTGTTAGGGAAGAACGGGAGGTGGTAGAAGTCTTTATTAGTGTTTTCATTATTTCTTTTCATTGGTGGAAACCCGACGTTTCCAATGGTGTTTGCATTACTGCTTGTGATTGGTGGAAATTGGCGAATGATCGGATGGGCAAAATTCTCCGCCGAGCAGGCATCAAGCCGATATTTCGAAGCATTAACTGAATAAAAGATGTGATTTCAAGCAGTACCAAGTTCCGTTGTCACATATAAGCCATACAATTTCGTGATGTATAGATTAACAACAGGGAGGATCTAGTTAAAATTTGACTTTTCAAAATTATTACACAATTCAATTTGGGTAAAGTTCAGAATTCATTTCTTTGTCAACCTTATTCTTACAGTGCAACGTCGCATTTGAGTCTGAATCATTTAACTTTTGGAACCCTACTTAGTAAGCTTCCGTACGTAAATTTATAGAACTACTTAATAGAAGCATTTTGCACAGTTATTTTTAACAAAATCATTTTGCAGTTTTATGTAGCATTTTTATTCTCTCAGTTTGGTTGGAAATGCACTCACATACTGTGATTTCGCGCATTGTAACACTATTTATTGCACTGCGCATTACAGTGTTTCACAGAATAGCTCATTTAGCATACATTTTGAAATTGTTTTTGGTATTAGTTGCAATAAGGTCATACATTCCATATGATTTTGCCGACTCAAGTAGCGTTTATGTAATCACGCCACTTACATTGTTTGGGCTCACATTCAATGCAGAAGAACATGAAAGTTTGAGAATGGGAAACCAGTTTACCTTACAAAAACAACAACAACAACAGTAATATTGATAATAATAATAATAAGAAGAAGAAGAAGAAGAAGAAGAAGAAGAAGAAGCTATTTAAAACCGTTACACTGTCGTCTTACACAACTCTGATTCTAAGTCACTTCTGCATCAATAATGAAATTAGCCAATGCATTTAACAATGATGCCGGCCGGAGTGGCCGAGCGGTTCTAGGCGCTTCAGTCTGGAACCGCGCGACCGCTACGGTCGCAGGTTCGAATCCTGCCTCGGGCATGGATGTGTGTGATATCCTTAGGTTAGTTAGGTTTAAGTAGTACTAAGTTATAGGGGACTGATGACCTCAGAAGTTAAGTCCCATAGTGCTCAGAGCCATTTGAACCATTTGAATTTAAGCATGTGGAAAAAGTGCCAGACAAATATAATAAAAGGATTCTAGTAGCAATCAATCAGATTCTGTAAATTATCATCATGAGAGCGATTCTGGCAGATTTCGTTTGAGTGGGAAGTTTCAGATAGTTCCTTCGTACTGGGAAGAGAATAAAAAAAATCTGTCAATTCTTCACAGTTGGCTATGGAACTGAGATATGTAGGTCATCATGTCGAGAAATTCTTCAAGCTTATGATGGGCTAGAATAAAAAAAAACAAAATACAAGGAAAGAAACAGTATGTGTTTCCCAAAGCAATTGTCACCATAGAGTTTCTGGGCATAAAAAATGATCATAGCAAAAAATAAGACTTTTTAAAACAAAAAGTAATTTCTCTCGTTATATTTGCCTCACAAACGAACACAGTAGACCGTGTTAGTATAGGCAGCGCGGCAATATTTATAATGAAGTTGACTGTAAAGATGTCAGCTACAACAGAACAATATTTTTGAGACAAGAAAATATGTAATTTTTATGTGACGTTTAGTTGTTTTCCAAATGTACAGGCGAAAGGCCAGAAGGTCTTCTTTTTCCGATGAGTCTGAGTTACAGACAACTATTTCCTTTATGCAGTGCAAGCTATCTGGTGCAGTAGAAAAGATTCAAACGATGAATATAATGGGCACCCTAACTCAATCGCACCAACACTGACACCTGTTAACTAACTCTTGCTGTCAAGTTCCTCGAGCTGATCACTAAATTACACAAAAAGATATATTGGTAAATAACCCAAAGATCAAGTTGTTAGTAAAAATTATTTTTGTGGACATATGCGATAATATTAGTATCTGAAGATGACATAGTTTTACCAGAATTACTCCCAACACTTTGTTCAGTTTACGAGTAGTTAAAATTGACTGTAGCGTTTTATTATTAGGACATAACTACAAGAGGTAGTGATAAAATTTTGACATGGTGGAGACCTTTGTCGAATCAGTTACCGTTTTGGCTATTCAGGAAAGACTCCACTTCGAAAATCATCTCTTTTTCATTCTGGCAATGCGTCCCCCCGCACTGCTTTCCTCATCTAAGGAAAGAGAGTTACTGGTAGCAGTACATACGAAAAAAAATCCACTTCTGCGTGACTGTACTATTGAAGACAAATTTCTGGAATCAGTAACTACTGTAAAAGATATACTATTAACTATCCAGGGGAGTCTTAAGTGAAATGGTCACATAAAACAAACAGTAGGAAAAGCAGATTCTATGCTGAGATTCATAGGAAGAATCTTAAGGAGATGCAACTCATCCATGAAGAAAGTGGCTTGCTCATGAGGTTGAGATCCTTACCAGTAGGAGTGATGGTAGAAATAGAGAAGATCCAACGAAGAGCGGTGCATTTCTTCACGGTATCGATTAGACGACGGAAAATGTTACCGAGATCCTCAACAAAGTCCAGTGGCAGACGTTAGAAGTGAGGTGTTGTGCGTCAGAGAGAGGCTAACGAATGAAAGTTTGAGAGAGCAACTTCCGATAACAGTCTCACAATATAGAACTTCCTCCCACTTACAACTCGAGAAATGGCGCGAATGGCGAGCAAATTCGAGAAATTCTTCCCAGGCGCAATTCGCGAGTGAAACAGGGAATGGAGAACCGGTTTACTGGTACCGGAAGTACCCTTCACCACACACCGTTAGGTGGCTTACGAAGTAAGATGTAAATCTATATGCAGATGTCAGGAGAAAAGATTGGAGAGGAGAGGGAGAGGGGGGAGAGTAAAAATTATATAGTCAAAGAAGCCGGATGTGTGTTACTGTGTTTTGCTCAAAAAAAGCTGTGCGTTGTAGTGGAGCGGTTGATGTACTTCTCGGGTCTCCAGCTGCATCATTCAGTCATGTGGACCGAGTATTTCAGTGGTCTTTCCGGTCGTCATCTTCAAGTGAGACCACTGTTTTCTGATTTTCATCGAGGTTAGTAAACAAAGTTCTCGCTTGAAGATAGCGGTCACATGTACCGCTCAAATGTTGTTCCTACAGGGTCAAAATTTGAAGTTGACAAACCAGAACAGCTCGAAAAATAAGCTTCACACGAAAAAATGTGTAGAATCCAACGTTGATTATTTTCGAGTGGAGATCTGCTGGTGCTAAAATTAGCCCGCCACCCCAGCCCCCTTGGGATGGGGTGGGAGGCAACTTTAAAATTTCAAATGGGAACCACCAATTTTTATTGCAGAATCAGATTCTACATAAAAAGCTACGTACGTTTTCTCTTAAACATTTGTTTTGGTTCTTGGTAGTTGACGCTGCATTTCAAGAAAATCTATGTTCTCATTTTTGTATGGAAAATGGTTACGAATAAATAAAAAATATTTATTTACTTCGTAAATTTTGATTCGCTAAAACTAAAACGCTCCCTCTCTCCCCATAGAGTGGGGTTTGAGAGAGGAATTAGAATTTTACAAATGTTGACCCAAATATTTATTTTTTCCGCAAATTCGGATAAGTTTTGTTTGTAAAACTCTAAATCGTCTTGCTCAAACCCCACCCTATGGGGAGAGAGGGAAAGTTTTAGTTATTTCGAATCAAAATTTACCAAGTAAATAAGTATTTTTTATTTATCGATAACCATTTTCCATGCAAAAATGAGGACATTGATTTTCTTTAATTACAGCGTCAACTACCAAGAATCAAAACAAATATTTAAGACAAAATGTACGTAGTTTTCTTAGTAGACTCTGATTCTGCAATAAAAGAGCGAGGGATTCCCATTTCCCCAGGGAGTGGGGTGGCGGGCTACTTTTAGCACCAGCCGATGTACCCTCGAAAATTATGAACTTTGGATTCTACGCATTTTTTCGTCTGAAGCATTTTTCTCCCGTTATTATGGTTTGTCAACTTAAAATTGACACCCTGTAGATGACAGTATGACCCGACTGTAGACGCGACAACAAGATCATCAGTTAACACCCTGGAATGGTCTACGTAGTCACAACACTTCGAAAGCTTCCCGCGACACTTTGTTCATATACTCCCATAGCAATATCAACTGACTTCAGTAGTGTGCTCCTGTGACGATGTGCTTTTTATAAGCATAATTTGTTTGCACCACACAATGGCAGCCCCAGAAAACTACATCATGCTCGATGGTGCTCGGATCTTCCCCTTTCGATGGTGCTCGGATCTCTCCCTTTCCCGGTGGTGGCGAATCCACACTTTCCCGCTGAATGCTTTGTTTCTTTTCCTCGGGGTCGTATTGATACACCAACACATATCGATAGTCTTTAGGAGGGGATTTCGAATGGATGTGGGCAGTCGCAGAACCCGACGGGCAGCGACCATTGTCATGTTGAAAATGAAGTAACTGGAAGGTCAAACGTAATTGACTGTCACTTTTCCCTCTACCGCCTAGATTATAATACGGCGAACCTCCAGCAGGATGCCCTCCACTTCTCTTCGGCTCCCTTGTTTTCACAGAGACATGTTATGCCACTTCGTCGTTATTCAGACTTGTTTGACCGCAGTGGAAGCGTCTACTGGACCGTACGTTTGTGTCATATGATGCAGCGTTGTTGCCTTACATTTCACCAACTAAACATAGAGTCTTGCATCGTTGTTTTTCTCTTTGAAATGCACAACAGGAATTACGGGACAATGATCCAATTTATGAAGAAGCTGTACCATTTTATTTGGTCTCCTCTACGGACGTGGTACGGTATTGTGGCCTAGGGATGCAAATATATGCCTGCAAAGAAACGAACACTGAATTGTGCAAAGGTATTTTTCTGCGTGGTTATTAAAATGTTGTAATTACCCATAATAACTATACGACGAAACACAAGAGAGCGTGAGAATATATGGTTTAGGTCGTAAGAGTATGTATTCATTACAGTACATCATGTTTCCTGTAATTGTAACAAAAGTTGTATTCATTCTTACACAAATTATTGGTGTCAGCAACTAACTACATTGTAAAGGGTAGTGATAATTAAATTTTCGCTTCTTTAGAAGTTCCTCAAGAAATATCAGTGATAGTCGGTCAATGAAACTGTTGCATCGTCCAGAGATCGCGCTGCCACACCAAAATCGGGAACTGATATCAATGCCACAGACAGATGCCAATTCGCAAAGGTATATGGGTGGTACTCCTGAAAATCACGCCTCTTTTCTCTATACAGAAGGGCCCTCGCACCCGTGGTCAACATAGCGACGAGTATGTGACATCTCAGCCTCAGTTTGTGACCTCATCTGGGGGAGACATCATCACAGTGTAGGACCAAAGAGTTGTTAAAGTTACTGATGAACTTGTACTGTAGTACATGTTGAACAATGTGTCCCAAGAGAATAGTTTGTTAATCTGCACATCAAGTGATGCTTGCATAGTAAATGACAGTTGTAAGTTACCCAGCACTTCTGCAGCAAAGAACTGAGTCAAGGTAAATATTAAATATTTGATTAATTATTGCAGTAAAGTGAGCTAATATTCCATGTGTTTTAGTTTGATGAGCCTTCTTCCAGGGCAATCAAAAAACCCACAGCTATGGCTGGACGAAAGCAGTTTCGCCTGGTCACAATAAATGGGATTGCATTGAAACCTCGCTAACGTTCGTGGTTACTCACGTGGTACAGTGATCTCTCTACGATAGCACACAAATTTTGTGGAGACCTTTGTAAATACATGTATAAGAAAATAAAGAATAAACCATTGAAAGAAACACATTTAAATTTCCACATGAGAGGGTAACATTTGTTAATTGTGTACCATGTTTACGTTCGAGGTAACAAACGGTGCTGAATCTGATGACCATCTGTAACCACACTTGTAACTGCAGTACTACTGCCCGAACAATTCCCAGTGTCCCGTAGATACACCCTGTGCTTCAGGTAGCCCCATAGCCATGGTGGCCACGCAGTTTGGAACGATTGACTAACTATTCTGTTTTCTCCAAGTGTGTTACGGAAGAACTGAAACAGCTCACAAGGAGTATGACGTGGATTTCCATCGTGCATCAAAACAGTTGAGTCCAAAGCACCTGTCTCCCATAGAGGAAGAGTCACGTGTTGACAACCAGACCACAGTGATGTGTGTCATTCAAACATGTCCTTGGGTCCTTGGTCCTTGTGGTGCTAGTTCCTCCTAAGTCGCCGTAATGGCAAGCCATGACAATAACACTACGGACAATGTAATTTCATCAACGAACAGTCTGAATATCGTTCATATGGAGTTAGGTACCCATGCGATAGAAGTAGCTCTCTGTCTACACGGGTTCATGTAGTGAAAGTAATCATAGCTACCCTTCACAGTATTACATCTACCACTATACTGCTTCTGATCACCACAATAAACTTTACAAAGACAATACGTACAACATAATATACCTTTGTCGGATCTCGTCAGCCACATCCTACGATGCACTGCACCGCTCCCCAGTCCGTGGGCATACCCTAGCGGTTCCTGGGTCGCTGCGGAGAGTGCCGTGGCTGCAGCTGTGTGTCGGCTCCCTGGTAGCATGGGTGAATCCCCTGATCCGATTGAGCACCGTTGTTGCCGATGAGAAGTGTAGCAATACGCTGGCTCTCGTCACCCATCTTCTAGTTCCCTGGCTGGCGAGACACGGCGAATGGCTGCGTTTCCACTCTGGTGTAGTTGTTATGGTCGCCGTGGATGTAGGATTGGTTGTTAACATGATTCAACTGTTGACCTCAGCTATCTTCGCTCCGTTGTTTCTTGATCGTCGATCGCAACTTCCTCTAGTGCAGAAAAGAGGAATTGACTGACAAATTAATGCGCTACCGAAGCCTTTCTGGAAATTGCTTTGACAATATTTTCCAGGATCTGCCATTTTGTTTCGAAAAAGTAGTATTCCTTGATATCGAGGCTTCCTTGCCGATTCAGTCGCTACCGATCAGTATCAGCAACAACGTCGAACAGCAGACACCCCTGCGTGCCTTCTTCATGAGGCGCATCCAGAGGTTTGTCTTCGACCAATTTTAGCTAAGCTGGTGGTAGGTGGCGTAAGGCCCGTGAGCCACCAAGAAAGTTATGGTGCCTCATTCCCAGTCTTCGTTTCATATCTGCGAGAAAACCAAAGGTGCGCCTCGCTGTTTGAGCATCATCGCACACTTTCTGCCACAGATAACGAATCGGTCTGTCAACTTGCTGCTTGTGTGTGGTCTATTCCCATTATTCTGCAGTTCATGATGTTGTCACTTAATCAGCCATTACATCGTCCCTTTTTTAAAGTCTAGTGGATACATTTCAGGTACACTCTAGGACTAAACTTCGACGTACCATGAAGAGATTACCCGAATGTTACAGAAATTGCTAGATGTGATGTACAAGTGATGACAGATAAGTGATGATAATATCATATTAATTGGCTGATTTAAGGGGAAGAGCGTCCACAAATTTACCACGTCAATAACGGGTTATGCAAGCATTTATTCGGTTTGGCGTTAGTTGATAGAGTTGTTGGATTCCTCCTGAGGTATATCGTCCCGAATTCTGTCCAACTGGATAGTTAGATTGCCAAAATCCCAAGCTGGTTTGAGGGCCTTGCCCATAGTGCTCCGGACGTTCCCAGTTATGGAGACATGAGGTGACCTTGCTGGCCAAGGTAGGCTTTGACAAGTACGAAGATAAACACGAGTGTAGATGGGCATTACCTATTACCAATGTAACTTCAGGATGGCTTGCGCGAAAGGTAGTAGAAGAGGGCGTATAATATCGTCGACTTACAGCGGTGATTTAAGGCTGGCGCGGGTGACAACCAAAGGGGTTCTTTGGCACTACAGACCATCCCTCTTGGTTTTTGGGCCATATGGCGCGCGACAGTCAAGTTGATGTCTCACCGCCACTCGGGGTGTCTCCAGAAAAGCGTTCATTGGAGCTCAGCTCGAAGTGGGGCTCTCGACTGACACAATTCTGCTCTAGTCACTGAAATTTCAGGCCGAAAACGTTTCCGAAGACGCCCGGAACAACGTTGGAATACCGAGAATCGCCCGCCATACGGGTCAACAACCGGGTCTAATGACCTTGGGGTGCCATTTCTTTCCATAAGATAACTCTTTTCGTTGTCATTCATCCCACGCCGCCTGTAGCAAAGTGGCACTTGGACGACATTCTACGTGCCATTTCGTTGCCCTTGATCGCAAATATTCCTGAGCTTGTATTTCAACAAGATAATGCTCGCCCTCACATGGCGAGAATTTCTACTGCTGCCCTATCTTAGCCACAATGGTCACTGTATCTCTTCACAACTGAGAACGTTTGGAGCATAATAGGTAGACATAATGCATCAGTTGGACAGAATTCGGCACTATATTCCTCAGGAGCAATCCAAAAGCTCTGTCAATTCATGCCAAGCCGATTAAATGTTTGCAAAATGGCCCGAGGTGGACCAACGCGTCATCCACTCGGTCAATTTGTGACGCTTTATCTCTTGAATAAATCATTCGTTTTTTTTCTGAAGTTGTAACAATTTGTTTGTCTGTCCATGTACATCACATTCTACGCAGGTGTTACGTGCAAAGGTCCGTGTGCCGAAGCACTCGCACAGTATTTCGTGATCGGGGTTCGGATTGCATTATGAATAATTATTATTGTTTGCATTGATAGTTTATGATCATAACTGGCAAGGTTAATAATTTTGTCATCATGTCGCTGCCTCTTTCTGTTCGTTTCTTCAGTATGTGTTCAGCAGGTTTGCCTTAGGAGAGCCGGTAGGGCGAGTCTAGACAGTAGGTGTCTCGTGTGGTGTAGCAGTTCCACGACAGAGGAGCGGTGAAGTGAGCCGTAAAACCGCGGCGGACCGACGCTCTGCCAGTCAGTGGCTGCGGCCTCCCGAAAGGAGACCAGCAAACAGTGCGGAGCCGAGCAAACAGCGAGCGGGCGGAAAGCACGACTTGCCGGCTCCGCCTCAGAGTCAACAGCGGAGATCAGAAGACTGCCAATGGCCCACATCGTATCACATCCCGTCCCAGAGGCGGGCGACCGGCTGTTCCCCACCGCTAAGGATTGTCCGCCGCTGCTATGATGGACCGATGTTGAAACACTCCGGAACAGGTTCTGTACCGATAGTCAAATTGTTGTGACTCTGTTTCAAAATCGACACCGTTGTTTAAGTTTATTGATACAATGATTACAAGTTATATGAGAAACTCTACTGAATAAATTCTCGATTTTGAAGTTGCGTTAGTTCAGACGAAATACTCAAGCTTTCGATGGTCATCTCCGCCATCGTCGTCAGGAGCAAAAAGCACTGACTGCCGGGTCTATCGTTTTTTCTCTTTATTGTTATTTCATCCCCCCGCACTCTATACAGGGCGCTGTGAGAGGTGCAGTCAATCCCTCCTCTACAGTCAACTGACAATAAAAACTATATGACAGCCTAAAAGAAGAAACAGGAAGGTAAGATATTTACAATGAGTTAAAAACTCCTCAAATGAGGAAAGAGCATGGTACTTTTTGTATTTATAAGAGGCACCTGATTAGAAAAAGTTGGATTAAATGGAAAAAAATAGGAACGCAATAATACTACATTAAAAAGAATTGAAAACATGTTTAAAAAGCTTGGTGCTCTTCACTGACTCTAAAGCTGGAAGGACCTGCCCTGGGATAGGTAGGCCGTTATTGATGTGGAAAGGTTGGTCGTTAAGGATAGAAGGATGGAGGACTGTAGAGATGTGTCCTTAGGGTGAGAGTGGCTGTTGGTACACAAGAAGGGTTTGGGTGGAGGGAGTATAAGTGAAGCTTAAATTTGATGTGGAAAATGGGCTCAAGAAGGAGGGGTGGAAGGGGAAAAATCAGAGTAGGGAGAGGGTTTCCTAACGTGATGGAACAGGTGAGGTGGTAAGAGGGGTAAATTTAGGGACAGGGTTCATGATCTGGGAAGGGGGAGACGGTTAAAATACCCTTGGGAGAGTATGTAGAGGGCGTGTTAGTGCAGGGTTGGAGATATGTTGTTAGAGGCGCAGCTGCATATGTGGGTTAGAAAGAAGAGGGGAAACTCTATTATTGGAAGCGAGCAAGCGGATGTTGTACGTTGTTCAGAGGTGTTGTTCAGAAGTGTTTATTGTGAGTGAGGAGAGATGTGAATTTGATGAGTTTGTAAAGGATCCACTTGCGGGCAAGCTGTCTAGTTCGGAAGACGGGATGGAGTGCATGCCATTCGAGGATCTGGAGGGACGTATAGAACTTAGGAGGCAGATATCTATGCAACATTTTCATAGCAAAGGATGAAGCGGATCTAGGGTTTGTAGGTGTGTTGGATAGTGGAGAGGTGCAGTACTCAAGTTCGGTCGTACGGACGTATTGCTGGACGATTAATAGACGTTTCAAAGTTGAGCGCCACACGACTGTTGGCCCCAGATACTGTAGTGAGTTAGTTCACGCTTTGGCATGTAGTCCGCTTATATAAGGACGATTGCAATCTCTGGAACCGATCACAGACGACCGAAACGACGATCACGCGGAAGGCGAGTTGTGCAGCTCATAGTAGCTGAGACTACCCTGGGACTGATTAACGTCAAGTGGCGACAGGTGCAAGGAAGCAAAGGCGGACGCATGACGTTTGTCGGTAGATGGGAGCGGCAGTTTCAAATGGGGTGCCAGTTCCTCTGACCCCTTGACCTCATTCGGTCACGCGGAGGGCTGGAGAGGCTGTGAGCCGCCAAACTCGCCTTCAGCGCATGCATCGTTTCGGCCCTCTATGACTGGCGCCAGACGCTGGGAGGTGCATATTTAAGCTGAAAACCGTACCAGCCCTGACAGTCAGTGGTATTCACTCCTGACGACGATAGCGGAGACAGCCATGGAAAGCCCGAGTATTTTATTCCAAATGACGCGGCTTGAGAGCCGAGAAGATTTTATTAAGACATGCTTCAGCGGAAGACTGTGAGGGCACAAAGACTATAATGTCCCGGTGTATTTTATGAGCGTGGTGCCCTGTATACATTTAAGAAAAATTGTCAGCTTCCACCATCAGAAGCTGGTAATACATACTTCTTTGTTACAGTCGAAAGACTATGAGGACACAGAGATTGCATTTCCCAGTTGTATTTTGTGATTTTTTAATTCTTCGTTACAGCCGGTTTCAGCTGAGAGGCTTATATCACAACCTGCATGTCAATATTAAAACTGTGGCGTCAAAAAGCACAAAACATGTCCAGGAAGTAGCAAATTACATGATCCAACCACATTCCTTCCGACCTACTCAACGTGCAAGAACCACTCTCAGAAGGCAGACCCCAACACTAGCAACAGAGAGTGTGTAAAGCTATGAAAGGGGGAGGGGGGGGGAGGGCAGGTCATGCGGATGATAGTGAAGTGTCGTTGTCGTAAAGCGGAAACGGACCGATTTATCTGTCGTCCAAAACAGTATGACCATTGAGTTTCGGGTCAAGGGTGCAAACAGTTCCAAAACGGCTAGGTTTCTAAATTGTTCGGGTGCCGCCGTGGTTTAAATATACTGTGTATGCCAATACGGCCTCATCCAGAATCCAGAAATTGCGCCGAAATTATTGTGTGCACTAAGGGCAATAGGTGTCAGGATTGAATGACGGCTGCAGAAATGTGTACGAGTGAGTAATCGTGCAGCTGATGAGCCGCAGACCACCCAGATGAACCAAGGGGTCACCATCAGTGTCTCCTCAGTTACAGTTCACCGAACGTTGCATTGTATTGACCTAAGCAGCAGGCGCGTGTTTCATGCACCCATGCTGTTATTCATCGTTGAAGAAGGGTGGAATTTGCACACCAGTATCACAACTGGACGTACTCCAGTTGGTGAAAAGTGGCCTTTTCAGGTAAATCACGGTTTATGCTCCATCGGGCAGGTAGCCATTGGCGTGTAAGGCGTGAAACGTCCGAAAGCAAAGGGTCGAGACAAGAGGAGGGAGGGTTATGGTCTGGGGAATATTTTCGTGGCATTTCCTATGTGATCTTGTCATTCAGGTAGGCGCAGTGAATCAACACAGGTAATCGAAAGACTATGAGGACCATGTCCACCCCTACATGCAGTTTGTTTTTTTTCTCGGTACTAAGGGATCTAGCAGCAGGACAATGCAAAGTGTCACACAGATCACAAAGTACGTGCGTGGTTCGAAGAGTACCAAGATACGTTTGCTGTACTCCAGTGGCCACCAAACACCCCATGTTTGGACTCAACTGAGAATCTGTGGAATGACCTCGATCGGGCTACTTGCACTATGGATCCTCAGCAGATAAACCTAGCGCAGATGGCCGCGTAACTGGAAACAACATGGCTCTACATCCATGTACAGAGCCTCACAGATGTACTATCTGTGGGATTTTACATCGAGTTGTGGTCACCATACCTCAACCCACTGTGTCACATTTATGTTCACCAGCTGCCTGTTACACGTTTGTTCGCCCATTTTCATCAGTAACTAAACAAATTGTTATGCTGTAATGGGTGCCTACGAGAATCTTCTAGGTTTATTTATTCCTTTGTTCATTTTAATATTTGTTCAATGATTTTCACTTACAACCATACAGATATCATCTGAATGTTTTGTATAAAAGAAATTATAGAAAGAAATAGATTTACTTATAACGTAGGCACTTGGTAATTTATAACTTTTGATGTGATCACGCCTCCAAAGAGGTTCAGCAATGAAACTGTTGCTTTTGATGAGCCGAATCGACTGAGATAATCACATGATCCACAACTCGAGCAATTAAGATGAGAGAAATAATTCAATTAGAAATCAATTAAATTTAGCATGACTTATATATGACGACCGATACACTATCAACACGGCAGTGTGTGTTGGCAACGAATACTGATAACAACGTACACTGTTTAGTTTGTAAGATTAATATTTTTATCAACCACTTTTGTTGTTCGATGTTAGTTTACATAGTTTTGCCCTAGTTTGAATTTCATCAGATATAATTCACTTATGAATACCGCAATGAAAACAGGAGACTAGTTCTGATGGGAACGATGTCCTATTTGCAATTGTAAACATCTTTGGCTAGCGATGTCGGCTTGTATGCCTTTACTATCGTTGTCGGTGTCCGTTTCCCGTCGATGCTGGTGAGAACAACTTTATCAGAACTGTTCGTAGTAATTCAGTCTCTGCCCGAAATTCCGAGTAATAAGTTCTCCTACTCCTGTTATACCATTTTCTCCTTTTATTGACATTATCCTATAATCATCTTGTCATCTTTTTGTTTCGCTTGACTGAGCACCACTATATTTAGATTGAGCCTTAGTATTTCCCTTTTCAGATTTTCTAGCTTCCCACCGAGTTGAAACTTCAGACATTCCACGCTCCGACTCGAAGGACGTTATCCTTTCGGTGGTTGTTGAATCTTTTTCTTATTGGTCATCTCCACGTCGGCAGAACCCTTCCGGAGATCAGAATGGGGTCTAGTCCGGAATCTTTCGCCAATGCGGACACGATCTTGACACTTTCTCAATTACAGGCTTACCTTTCATAAGACAATGCCGGCCCGCATAAAGCAAGAATTTCTACTCTTCGTCTTCGTGCTTGTCAAACCCTACCTTGACCAGCAAGATCGCTGGACCTCTGCTCCAGCTGAGAAAGTAAGGAGCATTATGGACAGAGTCCTCAAACCATCTTGTGCTTTTGACGACGTAGCGTGCCAACTTGACAAGAGGATATCCAGACCTGGTGTTTTGCTGTCTGAGATATGGTTGGTCGGCACCTGGTGCTTCACGGTGTTCCAGTAACTGGTGTCACAGATTTGTGGGCTCGGATACTGCGTAAAAAGAAATCATTCAGGAACGTATTCAGAAATTTATTGATTCTATGCCACTGCGTATAGCAGCCCCAATTGCAGAGCACGGTAGCCACACGACATACTGAATAGTAGGTCTCAGGGGACACGTATAGATTTGAATAGGTAAGCGTTTGTTACTTGTCGTGGACCTAACCTGTGGCATTAAATTAATTGAATTCATGCGTTTTCTTGTTGGTGTTGCAATTTCCACAAACGGTAGTGAATAATGTACATATGTTAAGTACAGTACCAAAAATAAGAAACAGGATCATAGCGAGTTCCTGTACGCTGGACGGAACTGTTTCACACATCTGCGACGAGATTTTGTAAACGTCTCCTTGGAAACGCCTATTCGTAGCCCTGTAGACAGCTGCTGTTGGAATGATATAACTTTGTAGGTGCATTCAGTGGCGTATGTGGATACTGACTGAAAAATGTGCTGAAAACAAGTAATAAACTTAAATGTCATACACAATGTGGCAGTTTTTCACAAAAATCGGTGTTTATGAAGTTAAATGTCCTGAAATAAGTGTGGCACCACTACATTCTTTTGCAGGTACTTTTAAAAGCATATGTGAACCCGGCTGCGTAATTTATGACGAATACAGTTAGTAGCACGGAAGTAATACATTTAAACGTCATACGTTATGCTGAAAATGTTTCTCGCATCTCATTGTTTATGACGTCAAATGTCTTGAACTATGCTAGGTAGTTCCTACCCTCACAGCGATTATTGCCTGACAGTAAGGGATATGTGAACCAGGTTTGGTTGAAATCTGTCTAATGGCTTATGAGGAGAGGTGGAAAACACACACACACACACACACACACACACATACATACATTTTAATAATATGTATAGATTTTTGCGAAGAGAGGAGACATTTATATCAGAAACTTCAATAAATTGGTGCAGGGGTGGATTGGATTTTGGCTGGCGATGAGTGGCTGTTGTCTGAATTCGTTGCTATTGAGAAACTTGCTATAGAGAAATTATGTAAATATTCTTATTAAGTCTATTAAGGTTATATTGGATAGTAGTGATGCTAACAGACATTACCTATCGACGATTTAGATTTATTACATCAGTATCTTATATTTTACCGACTAATACCGTAATGGATGCACAGACCGTAACATGTTATCGGAAATTTGAGATCTATATTTTTGGCGATTGATTTAATAATCGTTGTCGCGTATTACTTTCATACATTATCTTGAAGTATTGACTTTTACATACAACCAACCGTACTGGCATAAGCATCCTGTAGCTTGTTCTATTGTAACATCAAACTGCATTAGCATATTGTAAGCATTTCAGAAGCAGAGACATACCACCTTGTTTGCACCACACAAGACTTCCTAGAGTGTCCCGCTGCTTATCACCAACAAGTACGGACTTCTGAGTGTGATTCTTCCTTTGCAAGTAAAAGCATACGATTTGGAACGGTATCAGCGCCGCACGTGGCAGATGTGGGAGTGCAGAGATCACGAACACGAGCGCGCGTCTTCATTGGCCAGTGCCCCATCGCCATTCCCTCAGCCCTTGTTCCGAGGCGTGGCGACGTCTTGGTGGCCAGTTGTAGACAGCTTCCCCGGAAGCTGTCCCCGCAGCACAGCTGGTAATTGCGGTGGTCTCTCCTAATCTAATAGACGGCCCTCGCCACCAATTACCGGCGCATTTCCCGCAAGTGACTCGCCCTTAGCTCTAGGGATAATGGTCCCGGGAGGGATTCTGACGTCAGAGGTCCTAAGAAGGAGGTAGGGGTTAAGTGAAGAGATATCAGGGAGCTCTACATTACAGTCCGGTAGTTCCAGTCCACAATGTCTGTCTATGTAAAGCTCACGGTTAAATAACATGGGTATCTTAACCTCGGTGCAACAGAGAAACGTTAGTTGACGAATCTTTTTGCCTTGTTGAACAACATCCACACTTGCCAGTGAACCTGAAACATAGGTTCCATCGTATAATGATGCTGGAAAGTGTAAACTAAGGAAGAAAACTTGAGTTGGATATAACAGTCTATCGGAGATATCATTAGAGAAGGAGCACAAATTTAGATTAATAAAGTGTGAGCAAAGAAGTTGGCAATGACCTTCAATAGAATCATCCCTTCATTTGCCTCAAGCTATTTAGGGAAACCATTGAAAACTTAAACGTGTGTTGCCTGGCAGCTGAACGACGTCTTTCTGAAAGTCTGGTGTACTAGCATTGTACAATTTAACTATCTGTTAATGTATTTAAAATATGTGACTATTCTGTTTATTATACACTCTAGCTTCTCAAGTACTGCTAGACCCGTGGTCTAGGGATAGCGTCTTTGATTACTAATCAAAATTTCTTCGGTCCCGGGTCCGAATCCCGCCACCGCTTAAATGCTGAATAAAAATCATCAGCAATGGCGGCTGAAGACATACGGCATAAGAAGTCACCTCTCATTCAGCCAACGGCTTTGTTAAAGAGGGCCTAAGAGCGGACAGGGGTTATGGGCCTACTATTACTCCTTGGGGTGACAAAATGCCGCTAAAGTCGCGAGTATCAGCAACTATCAACCTCTGAGGATGCAGAAGGCAATGGAAACCACTACAGGATCTTCGGGACAGGACTGCCAAGAGGGGTTGACAACGAATAAAAGATTCAATATGCAAGGTAAGGAATGTGGAATGTCAGAAGTTTGAACGTCATGGGGAAGTTAGAAAATCAGGAAAGGGAAATTCTAGACTTAGTGTAAGTATAGTGGGAGTCAGTAGAGTGAAATGGAAAGGAAAGGATTTCGGGTAAGATAATTATAAGATAATATCAACAGCAGCAAAAATGGGTATAGCAAGAGTAGCATTCGTTGTGAATAGGAAGTTTGGCAGAGACTGAGTTATTGTGAACGGTCTAGTGATAAGGACTTTCTCATCAGTATCGACAGCAAACCAACACCGAAAACCATAGCACCGGTTTACATTCACCAGGAGGACGTATGCTTGGGAAAGGCTGGGAGATATGGGAGGATTTTAATGACATCACATCAAGGTCAGGTAAAGATTTCGAAATCATATATTGGATTGTAAGGCGTACCCATGAGCAGATATAGACTCAGATCACAATTTAGTGGTGACGAAGAGTAGTCTTACGTTTGAGAGACTAGTCATGAATTACTAATGCCCAAAGAAGTGGGATACAGAAGCACTAGGGAATGTGGAGATACGGTTAGAGTTCTCTGAGGGTATTGACACTGCAATGAGGAATTGCTCACTAGGCAGTTCAGCTGAAGAGGAATGGACTTCTGTAGAAAGGGAAATCACAGAAGTTGAGAAGAAAACCATGGATACCAAGAAGGTAACTCCGAAGAAATCATAGATAACATAGAAAATACTCCAACTGATCGATGAAAGAAGGAAGTACAAAAATATTCGTTGAAATTGAGGAATACTGACATACAAGTCTGTGAGGAAAGAAACAAATAGGATGTGTAGGAAAGCTAAGGCATAATGGCAGCGAGAAAAATGTGAAGAAATAGAAGAAGAAATGATTGTCAGAAGAACCGACTCAGCATGTGGGATAGTGAAAAGAACTTTCGGTGAAATGAAAGCAAGGGGGTAACACCAAGAGTGCAAGCAGAGGAGAGACCAGACAGGTGTGAAGAATACACTGAAGGCCTCTACGAAGGGGAAGACTTACCTGATGATGTGAAGAAACAGGAGTTGATACCAAAGGGATGCGGGATCAAGTGTTAGGATCAAAATTTAAAAGTGTTGTGGAAGACTTCAGATCGAATGCGGCAGTAGTGATAGATAACATTCCATCAGAATTTCTAAAATCATGGGGGGATGTGGCGATAAAGCAATCATTCACTTTGGTATGTAGAATGTATGAGTCTGGCAATATACAATCTGACTTTCGGAAAAACATCATTCAGAAAATTCGTGAGATCGCAAAAGCCGACAAGTCCGAGATTATCGCACAATCAGCTTAACAGTTCATGCGTCCAAGTTGCTGACAAGATTAATATAAGAAATAAATAGAAAGTCTGTTAAATGACGATCAGTTCATCTTTAGGAATAAAAAAGGCACCAGAGAGTCAATTTTGAATTTGAAGCTGATAATAGAAGCAAATCTGAAGAGTAATCAAATCACCTTCATGGGATTTATCGACCTGGAAAATGCGTTCGACTATGTTAAGTGGTGTAAGATGTTAGAAATTCTGAGAGAAATAGGGGTAAGCTTTAGGGAAAGGCGGGTAATGCACAGTATGCACAAGAACTAAGTGGGAACAATACAGGTGGGAGACAAAGAACGAAGTTCTCGGATTGAAATGGCTGTAAGATATGGATGTAGTCTTTTGTCCCTGCTGTTCAACCTGTACATCGAAGAAGCGATGACGGAAATAAAAGGAAGGTTCAAGAGTAGATAAAATTTCAAGCTGAAAAAGTATCAATAATAAGATCGTCTGATATTGCTATCGTGAATGGAAGTGATGTGTTGAATGGAATGAACAGTCTTATGAGTACAGAATGTGGATTGACAGCAAATCGAAGAACGTCCAAAGTATGAGAAGTAGTGGAAATGAGAACAGCGTGAAGTAGACGAATTTAAGGAATTCTTCTACCTAAGCGGCAAAGTAACCTATGACGGACGAAGCAAGGAGACGTTAAAAGGGTCTAGCACTGGCGAAAAAGGCGTTCCTGGCCAATAGAAATCTACTGCTATGAAATATAGTTCTTAATTTCAGGAAGAAATTTCTGGGAATGTACGTTTGGAACACAGCATTCTGTGGTAATGAGACAAGTACAGTGGAAAAACCAGAACGGAAGAGAATCCAAGCAATTGAGATGTGATTCTACCGAGGAACGTTGAAAATCATGTGGACTGAAAAGGTAAAGCATGAAGATGTTCTCTGGAGAGTGGACAAGGAACGGAATATAAGGGAAACATAAGAAGAAGAGACAGGCTATCAGGGTACTAGAGTTTGAGGGTAAAAAGCTATAAAGGAAGATAGCGATTGGATACATCCAGCGAATAACTGAGGGTGTAGGTTGGTAGGTAACAAGCGTACTGTGGTGTCACCGCCAGACACCACACTTGCTAGGTGGTAGTTTAAATCGGCCGCGGTCCATGTAGTACATGTCGGACCCGCGTGTCGCCACTGTGATCGCAGACCTAGCGCCACCACCAAGGCAGGTCTCGTGATACGATAGTGGACTCGACCCCAGTTGTACGAGAACCAAGCTACCGCCCAGTTGTACGCGAACCTAGCTATCGCCCAGTTGTACGAAGCCTTTCTCTCTCATTAGCCGAGAGACAGAATAGCCATCAGCTAAGTTAATGGCTACGAACTAGCAAGGAGCCATTTGTATCAGTGCCTATAGCTTACGAGTATTCAAGAGAGATGTATTCCAAGGAATTATTAAAAGTTAAGTAAAAAGCATCTACATACTTTTCTTCTTATTCATTCATAAGTTTTTATGTTCCAGACTTCACGCCCGTATGCTTATTGCCGTTCGTGCACTATCGGCCACAGCGTTAGTTTAGCATTCCTTTTCAGCAATCAACATCACGGTGTCGGTCCAGCTACCGACACTACACGTACAAGCGCTATTCTCAGATGAACAGATAGTTACGCGGGCAGAATTCACGTCGGGCCGCGTCAAACCAGTCAAAAGGCTGATGGCTCTTCTACATTCTTATTTTCTGCTTTTCTCATGATCCTCGTTTCATTTCTGTACAAAAATTTGTTCAGAAACTTCTTCCTCGATTTTTCGTCCGTATTCATTGTGGAACGTTTTCTTTATTTACGCCGGGATCCTCTTCATGTCTCCCTTGGTCTGCTAATCTAGAAGGAAAATTATTTTATTTCCTCCCCTGTGCCTTACGTGCTTTTTGTAATAAATTATACGTAGAAGGATAGCATTTTACTCGTCAATCGTCGCACTTATTTGCAGTTTTCTCAGATCGTATACCGTATTAGGGAAATAAATTGATACGAAAACAAGGGCTAAAACAATTCTCTAGCCAACTTTGTGTGGAAGAAAATATGGGTTATTAGGGATATAATGGAGATATTGTGATCCTTGATACCTTAACATGTACCAACTTCATTGTCTAATTTTTCTATGCGTCTAACAGTCTTCCCGCAAACACTTCAAGTAATTTACTATCTGATATTTTATGCACCTTCGTAACTGCACTAATAATTCGATTTCACCCGTTTGACAAACCGCTTAGCGTTCACACATCCTCACTTCAGTATCTGACCTGCAGCCCGGGGGAAAATAAGCACTGATTGCTTGCTCTTGCCACATGCAACGTGTACTTGGAGGTAGTAACTAACCTAAGTTAACTGTAGTCAAGAGTCTGCAAATGAAGTAAATCACTGATGTAATATCATTCAGTACACCGTCCTCAATCAGCAATAAAAATATGTGCAGTTATGCCCCCAACTACCTGTATAGACAAAATTTTAAAATTTTCCGACGTTTAGTAAGCAAAATGAATATTTTGTAGAATTTTACTCACTATGGCATTTTGTCGAGTAGTTAAAAAATCGAAAGATGGTCTACGATATGAACACTTTGAATGTTGAGACATTTTCGCTCAGATGACTAACGAGTCGTGAAATGCTATACTTGGATATAATAGGCCAAGGAGGAGCCAAGACGCAGGAGCAGTCATTAGAGGGTCCGTTACGGCGGAAGTCCTGCGGGAAATCAACCGCACCTGGTGCCATCAGCAGCTAATGGCGGACATTCGTCAGCCGAGCGGCTCCCGACCACACTTCCCGCCCGGACGAGGATGCGAGCGCCGACTATCGGGGCCACGGCCTCCCTCCACGCTCGTGTCAAGCGGAGTTACGGCCGCGGTAGAAGGGACCCAATTCCTGTAACTGACCCTGCCCAGAGAATAATAATTAACATAATCATTTTACTACAGTATCTGCAGATATATAACAGAACAGCGGCGTAGGAGCAAATCAGTAACCTTTACTAGAACACGAGTTACCTTTTGCCCAACATTTCTGCCTTAGCAGGATGCTGCATGCCACAAATCGGGAGAGTGCGCTTCCTGCCTAGCTTGTTGGCATTAGGATCCATCTCGTGCTTCTGAAAAGAAATCTTCTTCTCCTTCATCTTCTTTTTCCAAGTCCGTTGGGATACGCAGTTCAAAAATGGTTCAAATGGCTCTGAGCACTAAGCGACTTAACTTTTGAGGTCATCAGTCGCCTAGAACTTGGAACTAATTAAACCTAACTAACCTAAGGACATCACACACATCCATGCCCGAGACAGGATTCGAACCTGCGACCGTAGCGGTCGCTCGGTTCCAGACTGTAGCGCCTAGAAGCGCATGGCCACTCCGGCCTGCGGGATACGCAGTCCTAGTCTTGCTGCGCTATTCTGAAAGCACACTCCTGGAAATTGAAATAAGAACACCGTGAATTCATTGTCCCAGGAAGGGGAAACTTTATTGACACATTCCTGGGGTCAGATACATCACATGATCACACTGACAGAACCACAGGCACATAGACACAGGCAACAGAGCATGCACAATGTCGGCACTAGTACAGTGTATATCCACCTTTCCCAGCAATGCAGGCTGCTATTCTCCCATGGAGACGATCGTGGAGATGCTGGATGTAGTCCTGTGGAACGGCTTGCCATGCCATTTCCACCTGGCGCCTCTGTTGGACCAGCGTTCGTGCTGGACGTGCAGACCGCGTTAGACGACGCTTCATCCAGTCCCAAACATGCTCAATGGGGGACAGGCCCGGAGATCTTGCTGGCCAGGGTAGTTGACTTACACCTTCTAGAGCACGTTGGGTGGCACGGGATACATGCGGACGTGCATTGTCCTGTTGGAACAGCAAGTTCCCTTGCCGGTCTAGGAATGGTAGAACGATGGGTTCGATGACGGTTTGGATGTACCGTGCACTATTCAGTGTCCCCTCGACGATCACCAGTGGTGTACTGCCAGTGTAGGAGATCGCTCCCCACACCATGATGCCGGGTGTTGGCCCTGTGTGCCTCGGTCGTACGCAGTCCTGATTGTGGCGCTCACCTGCACGGCGCCAAACACGCATACGACCATCATTGGCACCAAGGCAGAAGCGACTCTCATCGCTGAAGACGACACGTCTCCATTCGTCCCTCCATTCACGCCTGTCGCGACACCACTGGAGGCGGGCTGCACGATGTTGGGGCGTGAGCGGAAGACGGCCTAACGGTGTGCGGGACCGTAGCCCAGCTTCATGGAGACGGTTGCGAATGGTCCTCGCCGATACCCCAGGAGCAACAGTGTCCCTAATTTGCTGGGAAGTGGCGGTGCGGTCCCCTACGGCACTGCGTAGGATCCTACGGTCTTGGCGTGCATCCGTGCGTCGCTGCGGTCCGGTCCCAGGTCGACGGGCACGTGCACCTTCCGCCGACCACTGGCGACAACATCGATGTACTGTGGAGACCTCACGCCCCACGTGTTGAGCAATTCGGCGGTACGTCCACCCGGCCTCCCGCATGCCCACTATACGCCCTCGCTCAAAGTCCGTCAACTGCACATACGGTTCACGTCCACGCTGTCGCGGCATGCTACCAGTGTTAAAGACTGCGACGGAGCTCCGTATGCCACGGCAAACTGGCTGACACTGACGGCGGCGGTGCACAAATGCTGCGCAGCTAGCGCCATTCGACGGCCAACACCGCGTTTCCTGGTGTGTCCGCTGTGCCGTGCTTGTGATCATTGCTTGTACAGCCCTCTCGCAGTGTCCGGAGCAAGTATGGTGGGTCTGACACACCCGTGTCAATGTGTTCTTTTTTCCATTTCCAGGAGTGTATTTTCGTCACTTCAGGGTGCATTCACATCGTATTGAGGTCGCTGTTCATGGTCTTAATCCACGTATGTCGTGGGCGCATTGTGCCTCTCTTCAGTCGTGAAGTACTGTTTTGGTCACATCCCGCTCGGATAGCCGCACTCGGTAACATGCTGGCCTCGGATGGATCCGCCCAGCGGATTCACGACGAGGGCTGGTGTGGCGGCAAGCCTGGATGTGGTTTCCTGGTGTTTTCCCACATCCGATTAGATGACTACTGGGCTTCAGTTACACGATACGAAATTGTACCGCAAACTTTCTCACAGTTTCACATTGGGTAACTCTAGCCACATATAGATGGTGTACGCAAAGTCTGTCCCAGTGCAGAAGTGGTGTTGACAGGAAGGCATGTGGCGACCCAATAAATTGAGACTAAAATGCTGACCCCGTAATACTACATAATAACGCCAGGTAAAGGAAGATTGTTTTGACTATGTGCTTAGGTCAACGTCGCGCCGCATGTCTGTACCTGTGTAAGCATTTCTCTTGAAGTATTTCTACTATGTCTGATACGTTAAAGGAGCGTTACTCCTCCTGAGAGTTCTTTTCTCTTTAAACTGGAATTTCCATTCGTTTGATATGCGCAAGGCCAAAATTTCTGAACTGTATGTTACAGCTGGTATGTTACAGCTGGTATCATCGCCTGTTTGTATGTATTCCGATAGGTATTTTCTCATCGCAGATGACTCATTTCAGTGATCACCATTTCAACGACACATTTTTTTTTTTCAGTTTTCAATGTCTTCACCCGTGGAAACTGTCGCTGATATCGCCAACCCGACTTACTTGAACTAATTGTTTGGTGTCATAAGAGAACTGCCGTTCTTGGGAAGTTGCAATACATGTACTTCGTTTTGGTCCTTTATGTTTAGCGCCGTACAACAAGCTATAAAGTTGTCTGGAAATTCTGGCGAGACTCTGCTATTAGAGGAATGTCATCACCGTATAAAATTGTCCATATAGTTGGACGTAGTTTATAATCAAAGTGAACAGGGGTGAGCTCATAGCAAATTTCTGGTGTAGCTCAACTTTTACCGTAAAAATCTCCCCTTGATGTTCTCACACATGACCCAGAGAATACAGACGTAGTATTCTGGAACACAATGGGCGTGGTGTGCCTGCCGCACATGTACCTGAGGACTCGTAGTAAACCATTTTTGATGTCAGTCCACGCAAGATGGCGGCCTGTCTTGAGATCTTTCTATTTTTCTGATATGGTTTTAATCGTACAAATAGTGCTTATTGTGTTCAGCCGCTGGTGAAAGTGAGTAGTTTTTGTTGCATTAATTAGACTGTTCGTAAGTACCATTTATTGCACGATAGTGGGGCTAAAATTCTATGTGAAAGAATATCAGTGATAAGATTTGCCGATGTCATTGCTGTCCTGAGTGAAAATAAAGAACAATTGGGGGATGTTTTGAATGGAACTACAGTCCAATGAGTACAGAACATGGATTGAGAGTAAATCGAAGAGAGACCAAGGTAATGACAGTGAGCCGTAACTTATCTCTGAAACGACTCGTGTGTTGGCTCTTTCTCGTCCCCACGCCTTGCCGCGGTATAATTGGTCGCGATCGCCTATTTAGGCGCGTGCAGACCGATTCAAAGAGGTCGGTCTCCAGCGAGGTTGGGAGTAGTTACGAGTTCGTGCGGGAGGGGACAGTACTCTCGATACCGAGTGTGGTGGGGCTACGGCGGTCGCAGCGGGCAGCCAGCCCTGCAGCAGTGTGGGACCGCGGTTGGTGTGGCGTGAAGCGGAGGAACGACACCGTTGAGTGGGTCGTAGCGAACTGGGATCAGCAGCGTCGACAGTGGAACCCGGTGCTGTCCGTGGGCGATAAATGCCTGGGTATGGCTGTGCACTCTCCTGAGGCATCACGCAGTATCTTCAAATCTCGTGCTGCTGTTATAGACGGTGTCCATTCGAGCGGGTGAGCCGTTTCAAGTTCTGTGCTCCGACATACCAAATTGTTCGAATGGTTCAAATGGCTCTAGTCACTATAGGACTTAACATCTGAGGTCACTACACTACTGGCCATTAATATTGCTACACCACGAAGATGACGTGCTACAGACACGAAATTTAACCGACAGGAAGAAGATGCTGTGATATGCAAATGATTAGCTTTTCAGGGCATTCACACAAGGGTGGCGCCGGTGGCGATACCTATAACGTACTCACATCATGAAAGTTTCGAACCGATTACTCATACACAAACAGCAGCTCACCGGCGTTGCCTGGTGAAACGTTGTTGTGATGCCTCGTGTAAGGAGGAGAAATGCGTACCATCAAGTTTCCGACTTTAATAAAGGTCGGATTATAGCCTATCAAGATTGCGATTTATCGTATCGTGACATTCGTGCTCGCGTTGGTTGAGATCCAATGACTGTTAGCAGAATATGGAATCGGTGGTTTCATGAGGGTACTTCGGAACGCCGTGCTCGATCCCAACGGCCTCGTATCACTAGCAGTCGAGAAGACACGCATCTTATCCGCATGGCTGTAACGGATCGTGCAGCCACGTCTCGATGCCTGAGTGAACAGATGGGAACGTTTTCAAGACAACAACCATCTGCACGAACAGTTCGACGACGTTTGCAGCAGCATGGACTATCAGCTCGAGACCATGGCTGCGGTTACCCTTGACGCTGCATCTCAGACAGGAGCGCCTGCGATGGTGTACTCGACGACGAACCTGGGTGCACGAATGGCAAAACGTAATTTTTTCGGATGAATCCAGGTTCTGTTTACATTATCATTATGATCGCATCCGTGTTTGGCGACATCGCGGTGAACGCACATTGGAAGCGTGTATTCGTCATCGCTATACTGGCGTATCACCCTGCATGATGGTATGGGGTGTCATTGGTTACTCGTCTCGGTGACCTCTTGTTCGCATTGACGGCACTTTGGACAGTGGACGTTACATTTCAGATGTGTTACGACCCGTGGCTCTACCCTTCATTCGATCGCTGCGAAACCCTACATTTCAGCAGGATAATGCACGACCGCATGTTGCAGATCATGTACGGGCCTTTGTGGGTACAGAAAATGTTCGACTGCTACCCTGCCTAGCACATTCTCCAGATCTCTCACCAACTGAAAACGTCTGGTTAATGGTGGCCGAGCAACTGGCTCGTCACAATGCGCCAGTCACTACTCTCGATGAACTGTGGTATCGTGTTGTAGCTGAACGGGCAGCTGTACCTGTACACGCCATCGAAGCTTTGTTTGACTCAATGCCCAGGCGTATCTAGGCCGTTATTACGGTCAGAGGTGGTTGTTCTGGGTACTAATTTCTCAGGATCTATGCACCCAAATTGCGTGAAAATATAATCACATGTTAGTTTTAATATAATATATTTGTCCAATGAATACCAGTTTATCATTTGCATTTTTTCTTGGTGTAGCACTTTTAATGGCCAGTAGTGTACTTAAACCTAACTAACCTAAGGACATCACACACATCCATGCTAGAGGCAGAATTCGAGCCTGCTGCCGTAGCAGCAGCGCGGTTCCGAACTAAAGCTCCTCGAACCGCTCTGCCACAGCGGTCGGCACCAAATTGTTGGCTGATATTTTTTGTTGGACACCGTACCGTGTTTTGACTGCACAGATTTACTTTCTGACTCACCAGCTCCCGAGCTCTGCGCCTTCTAAACTGCCACTCATATTTAAATCAGTTTCATGTAAACGTTCATGATGTCTTTGATAGTGGTTGTGCCTTAAAAACGAGTTTCTATGGTTGTGCCAGCCATGTACGATATAAAATGTTTGAATGTGAAGCCAGTGAATAAACGCAAAGCACTGTTAGTGATTCTTAAACTACATTCAATTTGCAATGAATCATTATGGAGACTGAATTTTTCAAATGTTTCTGCTAAACTTTTCTGGTATTCGGTTTTATTTAGGTTACTTAAGCGTCCTAATCACTCAGTGCTTCTGTAACTTGTATTGTACACTTAAATAGTAATATCCTGCCAGTATTCACTGTGATTAACTAAAGAGGAAAGGTAGAATTAGTCATAATTAATTTTTACTTTCTTGGCTGAGAGTTGGTATTTATGATCCATAATACGAGCTGTCTCGTATTTACCGAATAACTGATTCCTCTGATCGGTTAATTCAGTGTTTTCTACCTTAATTTAGTGCTACGTAAAAGGTTCACGGCTTTACAAGAGTCACAACGCTTGGCTATAAATTTCTTGGTTTTTCCACATGCTATGGAGTGCAAGTTGTTTGTCTGTGTCTTCCCCGGCTGCCTTAAGTGACGCAGCCGTCTGGCGCAACCAGTGGGGCCTACGCTCCCTGTAGGGAGGCGTAGTGCAACTGCACAATTTGATCAGAAAATAATTTCTTAAAAAATGTTTTTAGTTGTAAATCACACTTTTCTAAGTAAGAGGCAGTAGAGGGTGCAGTTTCTACTGCGACCATCAGGCTGCAGAATAGACAAACTAAAATTACTGTTTGAAGGATTTTGTGCTTTCTTATTTTTCTCTAAAATAAGTTTACTTAAACGCTGTAAAACTGTCTTGCTTAAAGTACCCTTGACGAGGTATTGGTTGTATCCTTCGAATAATTATTTTTATGTAACTGCGATATTTGAATCTGAAGTTTAAATTCAGCAGAGATATAATTTCACTAGCTGAGCCTAGCATTCATTTTGTTTTACATTGAGGCATTCATGTACAAACATTCTATTTTTTCTTAAGAATTACTGTGTGTGTTATATTTCACGGGCTAATCGCCGGTGGCTTCAACCTATCAGTTCAATATATGGTTTATTTTAGTTTGGTATTTGATTCTTACATTTTATTCAATGTCTAAGAACCGGTTACTGTAGTCTGAATGTCCATCATGCTACCAGTGTGCCTTGCCATTATGCTATTACGTTGTAGTAAATAAACTTTGTTGCTGAGAATCCTATATTGGCTTCGTCCTTTCATTCCCCGCAGCCTTGAGACCTGCTAACAACATATCAGAGAAGCATCAGAAATGAGAACATCGAAAAACTTAACATTACAGTTGAGAATGACGAAGTAGACGAAGTTAAGCAAATCTGCTACCTAGGTAGCTAAGTAACCTATAACGGACGAAGCAAGGACATAAAAAGCAGAGTATCACTGGAGAAAATTGCGTTCCTGGCCAAGAGAAGTATACTAGTATCAAATATGTCTTAATTTGAGGGAGAAATTTCTGAGGACAGCACTGTGTGGTAATGAGTCGTGGACTGTGGGAAAACCAGAACGGAAGGGAATCCAAGCCTTTGAGATGTGTTGCTACAGACGAACGTTGAAAGTTAGATGGACTGAAGGTATAGAATGAGATGGTTCCGAGCAGAATCAACAAGGAAAGAGACCTACGGAAAACTGACCAGAAGGAGGAACAACATAGTTGGACACCTGTTAAGATACCAGGGGATGACTTCCACAGTACTAGAGGGAGCTGTAGAGGGTAATAACTATAGAGGAAGACAGAGAGTGAAATACATCCAGCACACAATTGAGGACATTGGTAGCAAGTGGCGGGCCGCGTCAAACCAGTCACAAGACTGATGACTCAAACAACAGTTCCCACAATTTAGCTACGATGTTACGTTTTTTGTAGAACGATTTTAACTTACTTCGTCTATAGTCGTTAGGTCTCCTTCCCCCTGCTATGCTAAGATACGTTTAAATTTCTTGTTGGGCCATATTGTACTGGAATCACGTCACGTCTTTAGTAGTTCAGTCGGTATGTCGTAGGGCCCAGTTGCTTTACAGTTTCTCATATTTCTAAGAGCGATTTTTATTCTTTTGGTGTTACGTGATGTTAAATCATGTATTGTTTCCTCCGCGTCGTTCTAACGTTCGTGCCATCCTTAATTAATATCCTTGTTGGAAGTTAATAATCTTCCGGAACTGTATGCAACGTGTTTATTGCGTTTTATATCTTTCATCCGATTACTTCTGAATTAAGCCGTTTTGAAAATTTTCTTGCCTTTTTCAGCTGTTTTGAGTCCATTGTGCAGGCCGCTGTGGCAGAGCCGCTCTAGGCGCTTCTGTCCGGAAGCGCGCTGCTGCTACGGTCGCAGGTTCGAATGCTGCCTCAGGCATGGATGTATGTGATGTCCATAGGTTAGTTAGGTTTATGTAGTTGTAGGAGACTGATGACCTCAGATGTTAAGTCCCATAGTGCTCAGGGCCATTTGAACCATTTTTTGAGTCCATTCTAAATACCGGTACTATTACTGGCTGTTCTTTAGGACACAGCACACTGCCTCTTAGTTTTTTGACTTGTGTATAAACAATGTGATAGGTCTCCGGTTTTAATGTTTGCAACTTTTTGAAACACGTTTTGTTGGTCGCAAGTTGTTTCTAGACGTCAGAGTCCGACCAGTTTGCGTCTTTGTCTGGCATTCACTTGGCTTTGCTGATAAATAGTAATTTCGTAGATTACGTTTATGAGAAAAATCTTGATTTTAAACTAGTTAAAAGTTGATAAAAGCTGCTGATCAGGGACTTTTTACAGCGTGACACACAATGTGTCTCCCATATTTTTTGTAAAAAAATGATTTTCGTATAAGTATGTCGTCTGTTAAAACAACGTTGCCAGTTTCAGTAGGTGTTAGTCATTCAAGTATCGCTCTTTAATAATACTTTCAATTAATACTTATCAGAATAGAGACGAAATACCGTCACAACTGTGTTTCATAACAATATTGAATGTTTGTATGAATAAATCACAGAATAACAACACAAGTGAAGACAAGGAAATGGACTATCGTTACTTACATTTTATTTTCTCTACGGTTTAAATCAAATCGGATTGCAGTGAACACTTAATACCTTGGCGACAGTTGCAATGGAAATTACTTCGAGAGACATATTAGTGACATCTGTCCCGTTCTACTTCATACCACTTTTATGTTATTTGTTCTATGGTTACCTGATTACTTAGTTTTCCATTTTTTTGGTTCATCTGACTTCTGAACAGTAAGATGTGGCCCACCACGTATTTCTCTTTTGTGTCAGCTTAGAAAGCGGTCTGTCGCATTTGCTACTTTAACTAATGAAGTATTTAGTGTGTAAGTAACCCACAGGTTCACCGTGTTAAGCTATTCTGTGTTAAGCTACTCCTCTTCTGCAAACAAAACTGTCCTTGACACAGTCTGTAATGTGATCGGAAGAGGCCTTGTTTCAAAAAGACAGCAACGTGTCGAGGCTAGACTTGTTTCGTCTGCGGTTTGCGTCGGTCGGTGAATTTTCGCACTATGTGTTGGCAAGGAGCGACATGGCTGAGCCGTGGTTGAGAACACTTGCAAAGCGAACCCGTTATCCACTCACGGGGTCGTGTGGTTTCATGTGTTTAAAGCTTGTCCTCCAAGTGGAGACGACACTTTCGTGCCCTTTGGAAGAGTGTGGACGTTGAGGTACGGTGCAGAATGGATTTTCTGTTAATATGTCCGAATAGTAGGATACTTAAATTCTCACACTTTAAGCCAATTGGAATTATTCAATCTTATCCAAGATCTCCAGTCTTCTTTATACTTTTTTTTTCGTGTGTCTTAAGTTCTTGTACCACGTGTTCTGCACACTAAAGTTGGGTGTATAACAGAAGCTTAACTACATTTTGAAAATTATCACACATTATTCTACTCAAATATTTTCTGAATAAGTGGAATATAAATGTTATCACATTCCTGCTCAATCGAATTTACTTGGAATTTCACTTAGGAATTAGAACAGAAGAACACTGGACACAGAGTAGACTTTGCCATAAGAAAACATAATTTCTTTTCTGGTAATTTGTTCCTGCGAAGAATATGAAGATGTTTATGAATCACGATGAACATTAAACATCGTCTGTCTACATGTAGTTATTCAGAACAGAAGTAAGTAACGGAGCAGATGGTGGTGGCAGAGTTACTGTTCATTATATCATATATAGTGTAATTATTTTACATCTTTTATTTGTGAGTTGCGCTAACAGTCAATGCCCATGGCACCCAACTGGACCATAACCAATGTGCGCAAGCTTTTCATGTAAATTCAGGTTTATGCTACGGCTATTCGGATTCACGAATTTAAAGTAATTGCGTCCTATGCGCAGTTTGGATACGTGAACTAAGTAAGTAATTTCTCTCTTACCCGTGAAGTAAATAAGTAATTTCTCTTCTAGACCTTACTTTGTAAATATTTCAGTTAAATTACGTTACTGTCTAAATTCATAAGTCTAAACCTTGGTTGTCACATGGCATTTCAATTCAGAACAGATTTCGGAACAGCTTTCGGGTTTTTCAAAGCAGTACGGGCACCTTGAACCTTCAAGGGCTGCAGTTGTACTTACTTGGTGAAGTCCTCTCAAATGACTGTTCATGCAATTTATTCATATACTGGTCCATAGCAATGTAATGTCTAAATGATGGAATCATTTGAACCACTTTCGGCGCTCGTTTTTATTTTCTTAACGCACCAAGCATATAGATATTACATTACTGGCCGGTTTCGCCTTTAGCTACTTTAAAATGTACATTATCGATGATGACACTAA
Organism: Schistocerca piceifrons; assembly: GCF_021461385.2. Classification (NCBI taxonomy): domain Eukaryota; kingdom Metazoa; phylum Arthropoda; class Insecta; order Orthoptera; family Acrididae; genus Schistocerca; species Schistocerca piceifrons. The sequence goes on along the minus strand of NC_060141.1, from coordinate 254,182,682 downwards.
ACAAGTTTTTTAAATGTGACACACAAACCTCACCAACATCATTCAGCTGAAAACAGTTTGAGGCCGAAAGTGGGAAGTAATGTAATTTAGATGCATGGTGCATTGAAGGACTATAGCTGACAGCCTACGGTGGCTGACGTGGTTCCATCGTTTAGACATGTCAAAAGTATCCGGGTGGTTTTACCTGTGAACCTGTGAATTTTCTGATGAGCACAGATAGATAGCTAATTGTAGCTTACATTATTTCCTGTCTTATACTGTTAGTGTGTGAAGAATTTTTGCCACTTCGATTACTCACTTATTACTGCAAGTGTTTCATATCTATTTCTGGCTTTTCTTGCCATTGAAATTTTTGAGGCACTCGGAATTCAACTTAAACTACTACTTATCATTTTGTTTTCAGTCTACTGTAACAGAGAGTTATGTATATGTGTGCAGACTATTAAGTCAACTCAAGCTTAGTGATTATTTAATATACTACTTGACTGTTTATTTCTTAACTGCATTTACTTACTGAGTATCGAAGCTTATTACATTTTCTTGTCATACGTGACTGGCTGCAGGTATAATATTTACTGCATAAGATATTCTGTGGGGATGTTTTGATTTTCTTACATTCAGTATTGAAGTGCGGGGCTATTCGATGGATTCAGGATCTGAAACATTTCATAGTTTTCATTATTAGACACTGTATTAACTCTTAACCTATTAGGAAGTTGAGAAGGGTGTTTGCGTTTCACTAGATAAGCTAGGACTTTATTAGATGTACAATTAACAATGTGTGACTGTGTCACTATTTTTCATGTTGGAATTACATTTGTCAGTGGGTTTTCATAATCCACACAATTCTTACACTTTAAAAACTATTCCAGTGAAACAGAAATGACATTCATTCATTCAAGTTCTGTTTTCATACATTGGTTGACACTAACAGCTGTTTCTCGTGGTGTTTCAGCCATTCCTTATAGAATATTTTTGATACACGTGTATGTATATATTTGGATACACCCGCCGTGAGTAACTGTGTTAATATGTGTCAGTGTTTTGATGAAACCATATTACGGAAAGGCTTTATTGCAGCGATCACTGAGATATACGAGGTGTACGCCTTATGGACAGACAACCCTTCTGACAGCGTGGTGGACCGGCAGCCTAACGTCGAAGGGGTTACGTGAACGGACGACAAACCCCTAATAATGCTGTCTGTGTAGCCTAACGGGCAGCAGAGCGCCCACCACCAGAGAGGTCACAGGCCACACAGACCTATCTTTCTCCGTGGGCCACACGATGGAAAATAGTCTCCTAGTATCACTAAGTAGCTACTTAAGATGAAAAGAGCCGCTCAGTGACATCTTCCGCTGAGGTCATCTAAGGTCATCAGTCCCCTAGGCTTAGAACTACTTACACCTAACTAACCTAAGGACAGCACACACATCCATGCCCGAGGCAGGATTCGAACCTGCGACCGTAGCAGCAGCACGGTTCCGGACTGAAGCGCCTAGAACCGTACGGCCACCACGGCCGGCGCATCTTCCGCTGAGGTCTGGTTCAGGCGCCAACTGTACCTGCATCCGTTCTATCAGAGTCTCGAACGTAACCTTTACTCCATACCACGCTATTCCACGCCACTCAAAGCCGACCGAGGGAGGTGCCAGTGTCTGCCACCATCATCAGCAGAACTTCGCCGCTACATCGCAGACGACTGAAAACTTGACGTCGGTCGTCGAGCTTCACAACGTTATTTTATTCTACTTCTGAATCAATATTAACTTCAACTGTTGTGTCATTATGGCAATCGGCATAATTTTGGGCTTGTGCAAATTCATTAACAGTCACGAACAATTGTTTTGGTTTATGCATTTTTCAGTAAAACGGTTCTGCATTGTTTACCTGGGATCTGTTCTCATTGTGCCTCAATCGGCACAAGACTTACCAAGCAGTGACAAGAAATTATTCCGTGATCCAACAATTTCAAGCACATTTCACGCCCTAGGTAGACCGTATCGGTGTTTGTGTGACGCCTACGTTACTAAAACCTTGATCGTGTATTTTTGCTACACCATATCTCCCCTTTTGAATATTACTGTCTAGGTGTTGTTATTACTCCAAAACATGCAGCAGGTCATGAATACCATGGTGCACAGGAGGGAAGCCATCACCACATCAGGCCTGGAGCTGTCGAATCGGCTGTCCCGCAAAGATTCATTGGTGTAAATATCCGGGACATCACCACAGACGTTCCTGGTGTTTTGAAGGGAGATCAAGCCCTGGGAGAAATTTGTGGCAAGTAAAATAATTATATTATTATGTGTAGAAAGAAAGAAACTGAGTTCCTCAATGGGAAAATTAATACCATACGGAAATAAAATAATTTTTTTGCACTTGTCTTTAAAATTTGATGTAACACTTCTTGGTGTATTTTCACAAATCGTGTAGGTTGAATTGTAACTGATGTCCAATAATTTTATCAAAGGACTTTTGGCTAATCATTGATTTCTCATTTTATAGGCAAATGAACACATGGCATCTTATCAACTTCACGTCAGTCATCGGAAAATCTTAACTGAAAATCTATAAACCACATACTTGTAAACAGATTCAACAGCATTGGTGCAAGAGTTTACTACTGTATCTACTTAGAAGCTGTTTCGAAATTTTTCTTTTATCTGGAGTTGCTACCAACTCCGATTCTTCTTATAATGTTTTTATTCTTATATACCGTGTGCATTCCTAATGGAAGGCGATCGGACTTTTTAGCTGTGTTTTCTTCTCTTCCGCCAATGAGTAATATTTGTATACTAGTTTTTAAATAACTCAGAGAGACCGCAATTCAAACTTTCTTGAAGTATGTTTCATTAAAATATAGAAATTTTGTCCTGAATTATTCAGGTAGGCAATATTTTACGTGTACATTATGTGAGAGCACAGAATAGATACCGAAGAAAAAAAAAGGATCAAAAATGTTCATTTTAATGAAGATCCCCTCGACCTCTTCTGTGATATTATATCTTAGCCATCCTGCACATCTTTATACAATGTAATTGCAGAACATGAAAAAAAAATTGTATTCATCATCAGTCGTTCTCTCATATGTCATTAAAAATGCCGTCTCATTTTTCCTGTACGAACGTTACATTACATATGCCACTACTGCTTGCTAGAAGCAAAAACCTTAGCTCTTGTCGATAATTGCAGACATTAATTAGAGAACTCACTGAACACACGAAATTACAAATTTTCTCATCGTTAATCACAAAGTCATTAAACATCGACATAGCTTTCAAGTTAGTTTTCATATTTGCAAGGTACGACTGTGATTTTCTCACATTCTTGATTAGCTCTGGATTACTGTCTTGGTCTAGTGGTATAATTCGAAGGATAGGTATGGGAGTGTCAGGAATTGTTTCACACCGTCTCTTCACTATTGTCACGTGTTTTCAATTCCAAATAAACACAAAATTTACAAACAACAATTATAGAATTGTTAAGACTACGCAAAGGAAAGAGAACCACTTGTATGAATATCAAGAGCTCAGAGGGAAACCCAGTTCTAAGCAAAGAAGGGAAAGCAGAAAGGTGGAAGGAGTATATAGAAGGTCTATACAAGATCGATGTACTTGAGGACAATATTATGGAAATGGAAGAGGATGTAGATGAAGATGAAATGGGAGACACGATACTGCGTGAAGAGTTTGACAGAGCACTGAAAGACCTGAGTCGAAACAAGGCCCTGGGAGTAGACAACATTCCATTAGAACTACTGATGGCCTTGGGAGAGCCAGTCCTGACAAAACTCTAGCATCTGGTGAGCAAGATGTATGAGACAGGCGAAATACCCTCAGACTTCAGGAAGAGTATAATAATTCCAATACCAAAGAAAGCAGGTGTTGACAGATGTGAAAATTACCGAACTATCAGTTTAATAAGTCACAGCTGCAAAATATTAACGCGAATTCTTTACAGACGAATGGAAAAACGGGTAGAATCCGACCTCGGGTAAAATCAGTTTTGATTCCGTAGAAATACGGGGAACACGTGAGGCAATACTGCCCTTACGACTTATCTTAGAAGAAAGATTAAGGAAAGGGAAACCTACGTTTCTAGCATTTGTAGACTTAGAGAAAGCTTTTGACAATGTTGACAGGAATACTCTCATTCAAATTCTAAAGGTGGCAGGGGTAAAATACAGTGAGCGAAAGGCTATTTACAATTTGTACAGAAACCAGATGGCAGTTATAAGAGTCGAGGGGCATGAAAGGGAAGCAGTGGTTGGGAAGAGAGTGAGACAGGGTTGTAGCCTCTCCCCGATGTTATTCAATCTGTATATTGAGCAAGCAGTAAAGGAAACAAAAGAAAAATACGGAGTAGGTATTAAAATCCATGGAGAAGAAATAAAAACTTTGAGGTTCGCCGATGACATTGTAATTCTATCACAGACAGCAAAGGACTTGGAAGAGCAGTTGAACGGAATGGACAGTGTCTTGAAGGGAGGATATAAGATGAACATCAACAAAACTAAAACGAGGATAATTGAATGTGGTCGAATTAAGTCGGGTGATGCTGAGGGAATTAGATTAGGAAATGAGACACTTAAAGTGGTAAAGGAGTTTCACTGTTTGGGGAGCAAAATAAATGATGATTGTCGAAGTAGAGAAGATATAAAATGTAGACTGGCAATGGCAAGGAAAGCGTTTCTGAAGAAGAGAAATTTGTTAACATCGAGTATAGATTTAAGTGTCAGGAAGTCGTTTCTGAAAGTATTTGTTTGGAGTGTAGCAATGTCAGGAAGTGAAACATAGACGATACATAGTTTGGACAGGAAGAGAACAGAAGCTTTCGAAATGTGGTGCTACAGAAGTGTAAAGGGTGAGCCTGACAGTAGGAGATTTTACTTTATTATATGAGCCTCCAAACGGTAACTTCATTTTTCCTTTGCGGACAAGTCACGGCCGGCAGTGTTAGCTGCCTGTAATTTCTTTCGTCCCACGGTTTAGCAACAGCATGTCAGCACCGATGAAGGGCACCTTGTTCCCGCGCCTCTCTCATGTGCTTACGAGGTAACGCAGCCTCAAGCGTCGCTTAGCAGGCAACGCTCTGGAAAATTCCATGCCGCCCGCACGGTTTGCTCGGTCCTGACCAATCAGGGCGGAGGAAGCCTCGTGGTGCGTCGAACATACCCGGCCGCCCGTCGCCGGGCTCGCTCTCTTGTATTCTTGCTCACCCGCGAGTAGGATGCGCGCCCTGTAGCATTGAACATCTCCCGCTTCTCCCGGTGCTGCGGCACTGTGGACTTAGTTTTGGCAGGCAACAACTTTCGGTAGCTTCGCGAACAATGTTCACCAAATTATAAGCTCTGGCTCACCCTCACTTCCCTAGGCCTATGTAGCCCCTTTCAACATGCTTTAGCCAATAAATGGCCTTTCAACTAGAGCTTCGACGATCTTCCGCCGCTGGATTGGGAATCTTTGTGGCCGTCCTTTTTTTGTAACAATTATTACTTTTTTTTGTCACTAGCGTCCCATAAAATAGTAAACATGCCGATGGGAACACGAGCGACGGAACGGGATACTCCCGCAGAGGCACCTGCCTCGCAAGACCCGCTCGAGGTCATAAATGCACAAATCAGGAGCTACTTGGGCAAAACCGCGTCTTGAAACAGGCGATGGAAGCTAGTGCGCGAACTTTCTTTCCTGTTGCTAGCTCCGTCCCTGTAACAAATGCTCAAACAGAGGCAACTAACACTAGTTCTGTCTCTAATACAAACGCAACAATTTCAGCTAACATGGCGACTGTAAGCAATTTTTCTGCGGCTGATTTCATCTCCACGTTTCCTGGGAAGTCCCACGAAAATGTGGCTATGTTCTTACAAAATATTTGTGATGTGGGTCGCACGTGTGCCTGGCCGGACGATCTATTGGTCAATGTAGCCAGACTGAAGTTGACAGGGGAAGCTCGAATGTTTATAGAAACGGTGGACGAATTGCGTGACACGTACGAATTCGAAGTATTGGCCCGCGGATTGACTACGCGTTATTTCGATATCAGTGGTACCGCATATTACAGTGATCAATTATCAACCCTTAGGCAGAAGCCTAATGAGGATTTTGATGCCTTTGCAGATCGCATACGAGCAGTATCTTGTCGCACCTATAAGCTAGGTGAAAATGCCAGTGAAAACAGCGCTCAGAAGCCGAAGCGCGTGAAATTGATGCATTTGTTCGCGGTATTAACCCCCGCATCGGAGGAGAAGTCAAAGCAGCCTCCCCCACTTCTCTGTTTGAAGCTGTTCGTTTGGCAATGTTACGCGAAGAGGTATTGCGTTTTTGCGCTGCCGCACCGCGCCCGCCGGACCCAGTACCGGTCCCAGCAAAAGAAGTATTTTGTCAGCATTGTGGGAAGCCCAACCATACTGCAATGCGCTGTCGCGCGCCGTATTGCACTATCTGCCAGACAGTAGGTCATGCTAATAATGTTTGCTCCACAAAGTCACCATTTTCAAATCAGATGCGCGGCCACCGCCGCAACGCGGGGTCGAATCAGGGAAACGCTTGGGGGGCAGGTTCCGCCACCCACCCGCGCCCCCGACAAAAATAATACACCCGGTTAGGACCGAAAAATGTAAAGAGGTGGAACACGTTAGTCCAGTTGGCGTACTCGGGAACAAATTACTTAGAAATTTAGTTGATACTGGTGCTCAAGTTAGTGTATTGTTTATGGATAAAAATGATCGAAGGGTGTTACAGCCACCCCGGTAACATATGAGTGGCCTTGGAGAGGAAGTAACTGTCCCTGCAGGTTCGTGTGTAGTGAAACTGCAAATAGACGAGGGTAAATACAGTCAGAGGATGGAAGTAGTAAGGCTAAAGAAGGGAGAATTTGACATCATACTAGGGAATGACTTCCTGCACCGTTATCAGGGGATAGTGGATTATCGGACGCGAACTGTGCAGTTCGGCGAAGCAGTTCACCGATTTGGCAGTGCGCACCCCCGTCAGACGCTAGGGAGCTGTGAAAGGCGCCGTTCACAGTCTCCCATAAAACCGCAGATGTGGGCGATAAAAACCACTGACCTTGTGAGGATAAAAGGCGGAAGTGGAAAGATTCTCTGGATAGATATCAAAAATCAAGAACAGCCTAAGACAGACATTCTGGTTGACCCGCTCACCCAGAATCATGTTTTAGATCGTCAGTCAGTACATATAAAGAGAAGTATCTGCCGACCGGAGAGGAGACGGAAGGGTTTTGCGATACCAGTAAGTATAGATAATTTTGGTGTAAAAGATGTTGTGATACCGAAGGGTACTATTGTTGCCAGTGGACAGGAAATTTTTGAGGAAATAAGAGGAGCTGAGAAGCAGCGAGATAAAGATGAGAAAGGAAGGAGAGGAAAGAAATGTTCCGTTAGAGAAGTGCGATATGTCGCGTCGACGTTAAGGAGTCAGTTAGCAGAGAAGTTAGGTCATTTAAACAGTGAGGAGAAATGGATGTTGCAGCCCGTATTAGAGGAATTTTCGTGGTTGTTTGAAGAGAGACAGTTTCTACCAGCTACAGATTTGGTTCAGCACGAAATTCCGACCGGAGAAGCCGGGCCTATTACGCCAGTAGTTCCACTCAAAAGAGCAAGGAAGAAGGTAATACAACCGCCTAGACAGCAACGTAGATATGCTCTAAGGTCAAACCCCTATGATTTGCGTTCCAGAAAGTAGATCTGAGATGGTACGTAAAGAGTTGGAAAAGTCCTGCATGCAGCAAGAGAATCAATTGACGAAAAACACCGTCGTTACTATACCTTTAATTAAGTTGTGCATGTTAGTTATAAGTAGACATAAGAATTGGCAACCACTGGTAACTGGTAATAGAATTTATGACGTCACATGTTAATGGAAGTGACTGAAGTTATGTGATCATTTTGTCTTGTCATTTAACGTCTCCAGTAATGTTATCGTAGCAGTCGAGAATTAAAAACACAAACATTCTTTAATCATGGAATTAAGGGGAAAGTTGTCCTTGTCAAAAGAACACTTAGAGAAAGAATCGGTTAATCTTTTATATATCAAAGGGACTCACATTTCACCTGTTAATTTAGTGAATAATGCACGAACACAGCTATTAAAACTTTACCATAAAAACATGATAGTAACACGCCTTCGTAACTGCCAGTAGACCAATGACTACATGCTGCCGTATACCTGTCCTTTGAAATACGCCCTATTACATGTATGTTTTGCTAAATGATCACACAACGATAATAACATGAATAAGTATGTCCAAATTAAACAACAAATAGGTTACTCTAAAGTAAAAGGAGTCTTCCTCAAATGCTATTTTATTGTGTTCATGATTCGATGTTAAACGGACAACAAGGTAAGTTTTTTGGTACCACGTATTTCGTATATCAAATGCCACGGAGGGAGTCGCGTAAATACCACCGCTGTTGTCTACAGCTGTTCACATGCGCCGAGCCCCGCCCCTCCCTGTCAGCTGGCGACGCGGCCCCCTTCCCACCCCTTTCCTTCCCTCCCCCCGCCCCCCATACAGCCTGCAGAGACAGAGCGGCCATTGCAGTTCCCCCTTCCCCCACCCACCACCACTGTCTTTGGCGCGTGCAGCATCTGCACCTTTCCCCTCGCCCCTCCTCAGCACCATACCATCACCCTGCAGGCCACGTGCCACAGCCACGCTACACATTCGTACATTCGTACGTTGCAGTTTAAACAGCAAACCTAAAGGGGTGGTTATAGAAATAAAATCACCAGCTTAATATTGCCCTACAGATTTTATTAGTCTTATCTAAAGACAGGAATCTATGTGTGTTGTCTATTTGATTTTTCAGTATGGAACAAAAATCGTGAGAGAGAACTTTTCCTGGTACGCATTGTCTAAACCATCAGGATTGGTAAACGTTGGAATTTCAGATCGATCTCCGGCTATGTTGTATCACCACCACGGTTAATAAACGGATTTATATGGCGTCAAGAAAGCCGGCACTCGCCGCTATATCTGTCCTGTAAACGACCGCTGTGTGGGAAACGCGTTAGCCAAGGAGTTGGGTTTGGAATGCCATCGCAAAATACAGTTTATCTAGAAGCCTAACACCTGCCAGTTAACTAAATTTTAGAAGAAATGTTTAAGTAAAATAATTGGAACCCGATAGTTTTGGACGTCTAGCGATTGAAGTTATTAGAGTCCCTTAGAAAAGAACATCCTCCATGCATAACTGTCGTGAACAACATAAGATAACTCTGGAAGGAAGCTTTGTGACAGTACCGAGAGACTAAACTCCATGCGTAGCAAGAGGACGGACCCAGCGTGAACGCCAGTTATGCCGCCGAGCCAGTGAAGCCGCACGCAGCAGTAGTGTCAGCTGCGCTGTCAGCAACTTACACTGTCACGAGCGCGACGCGTGTCGCACCTTAGCACCTCAAGCTGCACTGAATCTCAACACAGAAATACTTAACCATTATATAACGAACCCTTTGAATAACTTTATGCACATTGTCAATAGTAAGGAACTTACTTTGCTCCCTACACACATTTTATATGACCAATGAACTCTAATTTTATTAAAAACCAAAGCACTGACAGGTAAGTCATATCGACTTCATCCGAGATTCAACTAGCTTCGTCGAGCCGCCAATAATGATTACATGGAAGCAGGTAGGTGAGAGAATGAACAAAAGGAACAACATATACACACCGGAACGATTGACTGGGTGACTGATAATCACAAATATTTGCAAATCAAATTAACACAGCAAACAGTATATCACATGTTTAATAATTATTGGTCTGTTCATTGAAGGAGACATAAAATCATTTTTCATCAGAATCTTCTTAAAAAAAGTATTAACGTGACATTACACTACGCCATAGCATTACACATAACATTGCCATGACTTAACGACAGTTTTCTTGTAGGTAGGGATCAGTTGGTATGGAAATACAAACGAGAGCATAAAGGAATACCAGGAGATACTTACATTCATTTTGCTACGAAATGTAACTGGAGGATAAGGAAGTTTTTTTTTGAAGGAAATATTATTTCCTTCAAATCTCTATGACGAGTTGCCAATTACTTATGTCCAATTACTTAAGTCCAGTTGATCATGTCTAATTACTTATGTTGATGTATTATTTTTACCATTGTTCATTTTGTCCATGTCTTATTTATGCTATTATCAAATGTTTAGACAGCTTTAGCTAGAGTTTCCCAGCACCAGTAATTTAGTATTTGTATCAACCTAGTGTTTCCATGTGTCACTGTCCTACTAGATTGACGAGGATTATCATTTTGTAGGATTTCAAGTATGCTAGAGTAAGTTCCCGAGTACTACCAATTATTTGTTTATTAATAATGATGACTTAGGTAAGAAATGGTTTTGGAAGGATAATTTAGGCTGTAACAATGCTTTATTTTCATTTGTATTTGAATGTTTATCTGGAGAGATACCACATGCCTACTCCCGTGATTGATAACATAAACAGAGTGAAATGGTTCAATGGCTCTGAGCACTATGGGACTTCACATCTGTGGTCATCAGTCCCCTAGAACTTAGAACTACTTAAACCTAACTAACCTAAGGACATCACACACATCCATGCCCGAGTCAGGATTCGAACCTGCGACCGTAGCAGTTAGCGCGGTTCCGGACTGAGCGCCTAGAACCGCTAGACCATAAACAGAGTGAATCACGCTCACAGAACGAGTAAGCTTTGTCTATATACTTAGTCTGTAGGATGAACAAGAGAACCACACCCGCGAGGGCACGTACCTTACGTGAAGGGGTTGGCTCCCGCGCGGACCCTTAGCTGTCTGTGTCGTTCCGTCACTTTTCCGTTTCGCGGCATAGTCCATCCTACCCACTTTCATCTGCCAAATTTCAACAGACACAAAACTATTCAGCCCAGACTTTGATTTTCCATGTCGAAGAAGAGTTCACGAGAACAGTGTTCCGTACTCTCTGACGACAGCTGATTAGGCAACATCAGACGCGAACCGTGTCTAGCCCGCAGCTAAACCGCCAGTAAGCGGAAATCTATGTTCAAAACCTTGAGCCTTCTTTGACACTGTTTTGACGTTGTATTTTCCGATGTAATACCGACTATTGAAGTAGTAGCATTTAACTGTATGACGTGTCCCAGGACACTGCGGGATAACCAATGATAGACGGAGTTTCAAGCAACCAGCTGGGCCCAATGAGGCCAGCAACATGGAGTTATAGAGATGGTGAGTATAGTCGCAAGATGTTGAGAGGATAAATACGGCGAATTTGGTCGCAAAGTAAAGTTAGTCGCAAGATGTTGAGAGGATAAGGACGGCGAATTTTGTCCCACAGTAATGGTTTTTTTTTTTTTATATCAGAGAAGTCGAGTTTGACGAAGAAGTATGTAGCAGCTATCTTGGAATCGCAGAATTGTCGTATACACAGTTAAGTAGGCGATAACGTCATGTCAACGATGCGTCATGCACTATATCTTCATAAAGGAGAAGTCCTTCAGAAATTAAGCTCAACTTAGTCTTTTCTAATCCAATTCCTTACGCTTTCTGTGTTCACTGTGGAGCTCTCTAGATTCTCGTCGAGTTTTGTTTCTCTCGTCTCGTTAACAACAGCGTTGACATCCAGCGACACAATCTACACCGCACCTGCACCAAACTGGCGTCACTTTTCTTTGTCAATTTCACTTGATATGCTCAGAAAATATATGGATGCATGAGAAACTTCTCATAATGTGAATGTTATTACACGTAGAGGGTCAGCCCAAAGAGGCATTTAACTTTCTTTGCTTAGTGATACGGAATATGCAGTAAATTTAATAAGATATTTGTGTACTTCATTTTTATATTTTCATGTTTATGTAAAAATTATGTCTGAGCTAAAATGGATTTCATAGGAACTTTGCTATGGGATTGTGACGTATCTGTCAATTATGAACCAATTTACTGTGGCATAATGCAATTTTAAACAGAACTCACTGGAACAAATCATCTAGCTTCATGTCACGCGTAACCCCACTTCTATTTTGTTGGTCATCTGTGAATAAATCATATCGATTACGCACATCTATTTCCCTTTGGAGAGAGTGTAAAATACAGACGGCGCAGTGAACAGCGTCGGTATACTTCATCTCTCTCCAGACTGTAGGTGTTAACTGTGACTGTAATTTATCTGTTGTCTACATAAAAATGTCTCCCTGCAAAATCCCTTCGGTTATGCACTGCATAAAATTTTGGTCGTGACTACCATTTATGTTAATGTCATTTTGATGATATTCAACGCCATTTATTTATGTTTTCATATCTATATTAGTTGTTTCCTGATGCTGACTGCTTGGAGTACTTCCGTTAACTTCCTTATTTTCTACCGGTTCCATTTTACTGCGTATATGAACTCAGTTCACTAGTATTAGTGTTGCCGCAATTGGTGTTTATCTTGGACCTGACAGGAATTTCTGGCACGTAATTTATCTTCATTCATGCAGGACAAGAAGCGACCTCTTTAATGGAAACCAGACCGCAACAGTTTCAAACAGAATTATTATTACTGTCAGTGGTCAGACACAAAGGTTTGACAGACTGAAGTTCTCCAGTTTCTTCCAGTTCGGAAGTAAGGAGTCCAGTAGTCAACTAATTTAAAACATGGTAAGTATGGCGGATGCATGTTACCTTGGTTTTAGCTTGGGTGTGCAAGGTGAGGGTGAAGCAAGTGACGCTAGGGGGAAGCATGATGCTGAGATATTATATTTTGTATTGTATAGGAAGTAAATATCGTAACATGAGTCTAAACGTCGCTGTGGATAGCTTTCTTCTCTAAGAATTGGTTTTATGCAGTACTCGCGATGCACTGGGATTTGCATCATCATTCTATAAAATAGAAAAGTTTGTTACAATTAAGCAGTACCAGTTATCAGATTGACTCATTAGTTCATAGTTTAATAGAAACAAAAACTAAAAATCATTTATATTCAGTCATCTTAGAAAAATTGTTCAAAGAAATTTTTTTTGTTTGTAAAGTTCAGTTATCCCCTAATAATGATGCGGAGAGTGGGTGGGGCTGTCTAGCTAATATTTCATTACGCTCTGGGGAAATTGTCTCAGAAACTTTGAGAACCACTACTCTACTGCCATCAGCAACATTACACCACCATTCACAAGTGTTGATAGGCCACCCGAATCGCCGGCCCTGCAATCACCTCTGCCTTCACAGCATGCTGATTCACCTGTTGCTGGCAAGCCTTCAACGAATGTCCACCAGCCGCAATGGTTACACTCGCGCAGCAACTGTTTTATCACCTACTGATGGCAACAGTGTTATTATCGCTGAACTAAATGTTCGTCCTCTGGCGAGACAGGACACAAGGCAGAAGTTTGCTAGTCATTCCTCAACATGGACATAGATCGCAAAATTAGGGACCCCATTCTTCTGGAGTTGAGGAGGTACCTGACGCCTATGCTCCAGACGTTTTACATGTCCTCGCTGTTCTCCCTCTACCTGATATATTCTTAATGTTCATGGTGGAGGTCAACGAGGGAGTTCCACGTTGATACAGGTTTTTCCATGATAATTGTGATGTAGGTGATATATCGCAGTTCACGCTTACCTCCGCTACAGAAATTCTCATGATGCCCACAATATGTGATAAAAAGTATCCGAACATCACCAAAAACGTACGTTTTTAATATTGGGCGCATTGTGTTGCAACCTGCTGCCAGGTACTCCAAATCAGCGACCACAGTAGTCACTAGACATCGTAAGACAGCAGAATAGGGCTCTTCACGAAACTCACGGACCTCGAACGTGGTCTACGATTGCGTGTCTCTTGTGTCATATGCCTGTACGCGAGATTTCACACTCCTAAACATTCCTAGGTCCACTGTTTCCGAAGTGCTAGTGAAGTAGAAACGTGAAGGGACACGTACAGCACAAAGGCGTACATGCCGACCTCGTCTTTTGACTGACAGAGACCACCGACAGTTGAAGAGGGTCGTAATGTTTAATAGGCAGACGTCTATCCAGACCATCACACAGGAATTCCAACCTGTATCAGGAGCCACTACAAGTATTATGACAGCAGGCGGGTAGTGAGAAAACTTGGATTTCATGGTCGAGCGGCTGCTCATAAGCCATACATCACGCCGGTAAATGCCAGACAACGCCTCGCTTGGTGTAAGAAGCGTAAACATTGGACAATTGAACAGTGGGAATACGTTGCCCGGTGAACGTCAGCTGCCAGCGTGTCTAGTGCCAGCAGTAAAATTCGGTGGTGGTGGCGTAATGGTGTGGTCGTGTTTTTCATGGAGCAGCCTTGCATCCCTTGTTGTTTTGCGTAGTACTATCACAGCACAGGAGTTCCGTGATGTTTTAAGCCCCTTCCACTGTTGAAGAGCAATTCGGGGATGGCGATTGCAACTTTCAACACGATCGAGCACCTGTTCATAATACACAGCCTGTGGCGGAATGGTTACACGACAATAACATCCTTGTAATGGACTGGCCTGCACAGAGTTCCTACCTGAAAGATATAGAAGACCTTTGGGTTGTTTTGGAACGCCGACTTCGTGCCAGGCCGCACCGAGCGGCATCAATACCTCACTTCAGTTCTGCACTCCGTGAAGAATGGGCTGCAATTCGCCAAGAAATCTTCCTGAACCTGACTGATCGTATACCTGAGAGTGTGGAAGCTGTCATCAAGCCTAAGAGTCGGCCAACACCATTTTGAATTCCAGCATTACCGATGGAGGGTGCCACGAACTTGTAAGTCAAATGGTTCAAATGGCTCTGAGCACTATGGGACTAAACATCTGAGGTCATCAGTCCCCTAGAACTTAGATCTACTTAAACCTAACTAACCTAAGGGCATCACACACATCCATTCCCGAGGCAGGATTCGAACCTGCGACCGTAGAGGTCGCGTGGTTCCAGACTGAAGCGCCTAGAACCGCTCGGGCACTCCGACCGGCCTTGTAAGTCATTTTCAGCCATGTGCCCGGTTTCTTTTGAACACATAGTTTATGTAGCTACAGCAATGACATTATCAGAGCGAAACGACAGTTCATGGCTTGCTTTCAGCATTGTTCTAATGTTTTCATGGCATGCATCTGGGAGGTAAACACTAAAGGAGCCACTAACATTCTTGTTCTTGACCTTTCTAATGCTTTGGCTTTCGAACTGCATAACTCTATCAAGAGCATTCAGCCTACAGGGGCTAGCTCCTACTTAAGCGAGCTATGCCTCAAGTAGAAATCAGTTTTTTTTTTTTTTTTTTTTTTTTTTATCCTATGGCTAGTACACTGGATTTGGGGCTCATGTCACCCTGTTTACAACAGCCACCACCCACTTCTCAAACTTCCATTTGCTTATAGGTGGAACTACTGCGCCTCTAAACGGGAGGTCTCATCACAGTCACCAGAATCCAATGAGCTACTTCTACCGTTATTGAGGAAAATCCAAATAGATCAATTGTAATTTGTAGTTCCTTCAGTGCATAATCTATCATTGACATCTATCCAATGGTACGAGTCGCAGGAGGCAAGATATCCACCAAGATTGATTTTTGGGATGCTTATCTTTAGCTCCCTCTGGACGAGGTATCGTGGAACATTCTGGACATCAACGCACGTTTTGTAGCGTTACGCTACAACAGGCCTTCTTTTTTGCACTGCCAGTGGTTTAAATGGTTCAAATGGCTTAACATCTGTGGTCATCAGTCCCCTAGGCTTAGAACTACTTTAACCTAAGTAATCTATGGACATAACACACATCCATGCCCGAGGCAGGATTCGAACCTGCGACCGTAGCAGCAGCGCGCCGCCGGACTGAAGCGCCTGGAACCGCTCGGTCACAGCGGCCGGAACTGACAGTGGTCCATCTATACTTTTCAGTTGTACTTGGAACAGCTGACAGGATAGCATACTGGTCACTGAAAAAAACGCCCAGGCGTTGTTGACCAACCACGATACCGTTTTTGCTGTTCCTCAATATGCTAATCTCAAGTGTGACACAGACAAATGCCGATTTTTCTTCTCAAGTGAAATAAGTTGCTCAAGATCTCAGCCTTTAGGTATATGACCCTCGTCATAAAATATTCAAGCCATCGAAAAACTTTAAAGCCGACTCCAACATTCTGACCCAATCGGTGCATTGCCACCAGACATGGACATTGTTACTGTATAACTGCTCATACGACCAGATATTGCTCAATGCCACAACACATCAATGCCAATATCCACTCCAGCTTACCATTGATATAGGACACACATTTACTTTCGGAATCAGCAGTCTTTTGAAACTTGGACAAAAAGTCAAAGAAGCTGTTGCCACCCTTCTGAAAAGGCCATCACCCTTCACTTCTTGGAGGACCATGAAGTACCACATCTGCTGTGGCGGGGCTGACCAACGTATTGTAAACAGTTGGATCTTCTGAGACTCTAAGCTTTCTGGTACAAGCGCTGTGTGTCTTCCAGCTGGAATGGCATCCTCTTGTGGGAAGGAGAAATTGGTCAAATATCGTTTTAATCCTGTCTGCCTTGCAGTATTGCCTCGTGACCCCTCCTACATCAGGACCACTGAGCGGGTGTGCTGATGAAGAGGGTGGCCCATTAACATTTGTATTGGTGAGGGATCAATACTGATATTGCCAACATGGTGACAGCATGCGAGTCTTCCCAAAGCCAACAGATAGCACCAGCTTAGAGATAACTCCCATGCCTAGATGCATCAGATGTGGCTCCATTTCGAGTTTTCAGCACCCTGCCTAGGCTATTTATTGTTTGTCATGTTCAATGTAGGAACCAGATTCCCGCATATTCCCAGGATATCTACAACTTGCTTGACACAAAGTACCCAGACTATGACACAGATCTTTAGCATACAAGGAAACCTAAACATCATGGTTACTGACAATGGGCTTTAGTTTACAATTTCTGAATGTAGTTTGGAACTACGTTGCCTCTGCATGCGCTGGGCTTAACACATTAGGAGTGGCTCCAAAGGCGCACTAAATAAGCAATACGGTGTCGAAATAAAGATGAAAGTAATGCACCAGATGGGCAGACTGCCAATTAATAATCCAAGAACCGTGTTAAACACTCCATTGCCCGTATATGAGGAAAATCACCAACGCAAGAGGAGAATTATGGCTCTCGCCCAGTCTTAATAAGTCCAGGAGCAGAAAGGCTTCGTCTTCCAGGTAAACCAGCACCAACAACAAGTGCTGAAAAACAGAAGCTGCCAAAGGCCGAACATCGTCTACTCATGGCGCATCCACAGTGCAGGAATGTCATCCTCAGTCCGTTTGCACTGTTTCTCCTTACTCGCTCAGCGACCTCCAAACAGAATGCTTCCATATTGAGCGTCTTATTGCCAAAACAGACCGCCTGCGCCCCTTTCAGACAATAGAAATCACTACCTGCTCACTGCCCCAGCCTTCTCTGTCTAAGCACCACAGACATACTCGCTAATCGGTCGAGACATTGCATCACGGCTCATCGAATTTACCTCTGTTTGTTCTTCCAAAGATTTCGCCCAGGTGCAAATAGTTTTCTATGTCTCGGATTAAATTAATTAGTGGAAGGTTTTGTTCATATCGTCAACTCACAAACTGCAAAGATACACCTCCAACATGATTTAGATGAAACGGCCACTCTGTTTTTGGCCTCTTATTGCTCAACCCCTCAGGATGGCATCAACCCAGCGGAAAATCTCCATGGACAGTAGCACTCTTGCGAACTCTCCATCCTCCACACTCTCCATCCAACGAGAACTCCATCTCCACAGCCGTGACCTGGTGCAACCATTACTTGATCAGATAGGACAGGTGGCTGTTGGTTTTCACCGAAAATCGTCTCCAATGGGCCCCAGGAGCGTCACTCATTTACTGAAATTGGCCTTGCTGGCAGTAACATTATACGATGGCTTCATTTACCAGAAGCAATGCAACCAGGTGTGTCCTTGGAGAGTAGTGACATCACATAGCAGTGGACTTTCACTATTTAGTGTTGTAGAGCTTTAGGTACCTCCCCTTGTGGACGCCAGAGTACTATCATAGCAGCAGCAGGGCCCACACACTTGGGTGTTTGGTGAGGGAAGCCCATCTCTGTCCAGATATTAGTATGTCATCAGACACTGAGGCGTTAAACACCCACTTAACCTTGCGAGGGGAGGGGGGAGGGGGAGAGATGACTGGATGTATGCTCTACAGAGTGACAATCTTCTCACAACAGTGGTGTACCGGCGGCCTAACCCTTGGGGGGGGGGGGGGGGGGGGCTTACCTCAGGAAAGTTTGAAATATGCACACTGCCTAGTCAAGCAACTGGCACAGTCATTGCCACCAGTGGTCGCTGGGCTAGTGTAACTGTTTGCTCCCATGCACCAGATGACTGCAAGTATTTCCTCTAGTATCTCTATGAGGCCAGGGTATTTGGGGCAGTGCAATGCTGGTCTGAGGTATCTTCTGTCGAACTCTGGACCAGACATCACTGCACCCACAGTTCTTCAGTCAGTCTCGATTGGAAGCTTTGCTACATACAACACCATGCCAAATCTTACACCGCCAACTAAGGTGGTCACTAGGGTCAGCCTTCGCCAAGTCTTGACCTCTCCACTGCAGACATCCAGGCACTTGATATCAGCCATCGACTTTCATAGCGGTATTTTTTTCCTTTTCCGAATGAACATTAACTTTCACTACGGGTTTCAGCCGAAGTTCTGATTGGTGTGAACTGAGTGAAAATACGAACTTTAACACTCTACTGTAGCTATTTTCTCCAATGGAGGAATATTTTGACTTGGGTACTTTTCATTAAAATTGTTCTACATTGTTTACCTGGGCTGTGGTCTCATTGTGCCTCAACTGACGCAAGACATAGCAATAAGGATGTAGTGAACCATTTCATTTACTCTCTTCTTACGTGAAACTCGAGTGTGAAATGTTTGTTTTATACTCTGAGGGGTCTGAGAGTTTAAATATAGAGCAGGGACTTAGTAGTGAATATTAAATTATTAATTTGACTGTTATGATCGAAAGTACTGGGCAATAATCAAGAGAGAGCACTTTTGGAAAATGAAGCGATTTGGCTACCTTCTCAGATTGTCTTGTGATTGTATGGAACAAAAAAAAAAATGATCGTGTGGCATTGTTGGCAGGAGGCCCCGTCTGTGGAAGTCCAGGCACCGGGTTGCAAGTCTTATTTCAGGTGACGTCACATTGAGCGACTAGCTCGTCAATGATGAAGACGATGATAATGAAGGGTGATGAGGACAACACAACACCCAGTCCACAAGTGGAGAAAATCTCGACCCGAGCCTACTGCATGGTAAGCAAACACGTTACGACTCAGACACGCAGGTGGACTGCATGGAGCGGTACTGGTGCTTCAGAAGGAGATTTTCTTTCCGTGAGGTACTGCTGATGACTGAGACACATTTTCTAATCAGGTGGGATTAATACTTGATTGTTGTGCAATGGACAAGCATTTCTTTTTTGAATTTTTATTTTTTGTGTTAAGGATTGAGTTTACTATTGGGAAGTGTATTCTTGTGATCGTTACTGGAAACCCCACTTAACCTGGGAAGTGATACATTACTGTGAATCAAATGCATTTAATTCAATGGGACCTAGAGTTAAAATTTTTACCGTTGGTTGATTGCAAGTGACCCTTTGCTGTAGAGTACTTGTGGGTATTTGGTGTCTATGTATATGCCAGTTAGTAGTTCCTATACTTTTTATGTAATCCATTACTGTTGATCATTTGGACTGTCGCAGCAAGTAATTTCATTATAGTGGGATACTTGGAGTGGCTTTGCTAAACATGGAGAGGCTGTACACAGATATGGCGAGAAATGGTGGCCTTGAGTGATAAGTGAAATTTTCTTTCAGTCTCAGCCAACTCCCTCCCCGACTGCCATAATAATCTTGAGCGTGATTTGCGGCAGTGTTAACTGATCGTAGAATCATTTTCACACGTCGTAAGGGTGTTAATTACATTGCAACACAAAGTTTTTATGCTTTTTATAGAGTTGTTTGCTCTAGAAAGGTTTATCTTGGGCTTCAAAAATTTTGTGACGTGAATAGAACTGAGGTACTGTTGACATTGACTGCAGAGATTTGAAATATTTCATTCTTCTGATACTGACTTGTTACTAATTGTGATCGAGCCCTTGTGGATTGATTATTTTCCATACATATTTATGGAGAATGTTGAACATATCTTTTGTTGAATGTTGTTCTTCATTCATTCTTGGTTCTTGAATACTGCAGGTTCTTGCGGAAGAATTTTGAATTCTGCATGTTTATATTTATGATCTTTTTGTGCTATATCAAGGTTTTGGTAGAATAGCAGGATAATTTTCCTTTCTGTCAACTGTTTGACTTGCGATTATTGCTTTTGTATGGTTCAGCGTAACATTCTGAAGGAGACTAATTATCTAGATTCTTTTGACATTCATTGCAAAATGGAGAAGACTTCTAAATCAGAGAGTGACATGGAGCAGGAAACTGGGATGAGTTGCATAGGAATGAGGAATCTAGACTTGCGAGTGTAGTTCCAGTGTGACTCTTGTTTCTGCTGGTAACATTTATTTTCTGGTGACTGTGATAGGATGTATGGTAGTCAAGTGAAATGTCAAGGTTAATGTTGCATAAGTGATTCATGAGACTAGTTGTGCTGATGTCCGTGGAGGGTAAGTGATTAAGGTGTAAGTGACTAAGTAGTAGTGCTGTCACTTGCATTATAGGCACCAATTTTCCTTACAGACAACAAGGTTGAAGCTGAACAAACATTGTTCCAACGTCTAAAGTTACTCTTGATGAGGAATTGCTAGGTTCATTAGTTCAAACCCTAGGAAATGTACAGGGTGTTTATAAAAGAATATCAGGGTTTTACCGCTTTATAATATTCATTACATTAAATTTACAGTTATAAATGATATGTCAAATGAAAGAGCAACTCAAACAGTTGTGTTTGGCACCAGTGCGCATGCGCAACGTGCAATGGTTTTTTTGCTGCAATCCGCTAGACAGCGGTAGGAGCGAAGATAGCGACTTGTGAACAGAAAGCGTGTTGTGTTTTGCAGTTTGCAAAGACCGAATCTGTAGTTACTGTGCAACGTGCATTCCGGCTGAAGTTCAGTTGTGATCCTGCAAGTGATAATAACATTCGTAGATGGTATCAACAATTTGAAGATCCCAGCTGCCTTCGTAAAGGGAAGAGCACAGGACGACCAAGAGTTAGTGAAGAAACTGTTAAGCGAGTGAGAGAGCCGTTCACTCGCAGCACAAAGAATTCAATCTAGATAGCTAGTCGTGAATTACAAGTTCCGTGTCGACTGTTTTAAGAAAATGCGTACAATTACGTCCTTACCGTTTACAGTTATTACAGGCTCTAAAGCCAGCAGACCATGGATTATGTGCCAACTTCGCAAAGGAAATGTTGTTTCATGACGATGAAGATTTTCTGGGTCATGTTGTCTTCAGTGATGAATTGACTTTTCACCTTATTTGACATGTTAACATTCACAATGTGCGCATCTGGGGCTCAGAAAATCCTCATGAGGTGATACAAATGCAACGAGATTCCCCTAAAGTGACTGCTTTTGGTGCCCTGCCCCGGCGGAAAGTTTATGGGCTTTTCTTTTTGGTGAACCTACAGCAACTGGCACTTCTTACCTTGATACATCAGAGCAATGGCTCTTCCCTCAGTAGGAAGAAGAGGAGCCAGAGAACTTCATTTCCCAGCAAGATGGAGCGCCACCTAACTGGCATATCGAGGTACGCGATTGGTTGAACTTCGTTGTACCCAAGCTCCTTCGCTTCTTAAGAATCGTCCATCTCCTGGATCTGACGTGATCAAGGTGACAAGTTTGCAGCGTAAGACGAAGTCAAATGAAAACAAAAAGTAAGTAGACTGATTATTATTTCAAACTTAACCACCATAACTGTAAATACATTTATCCCTCTGTGAGACAAGACGGTTAATGTCGTTGTGGAAAAACCGTGATTCTGCCCAGGCATGCACCTCTTCGTCCGAAGGTCACGTGTGTCCTCTCTCAGGGCTCCTAAAGTGTGGAAGACGAGCGTGGAGAGTCTACGGCTTTATGGAGAATATGTAAGAGTTTCCCACGCGAAACCACTGCAGAGTAGTCGGAACAACGTTGGCAACAAGTGGGCTGCCCCTTATGCTAGCAGCTGCCGATGATTCCTGCCTATTATTTAATGAGCGGAAGTGTATATAATATAAGCAGCGGCTCACCGTACTGTGTCAGAAACGTGAAAATATTATATCCTAACTATGGAATCTCAATTCGCTGAAACTACGATGGCAGAGATGCAGTAAACCAAGTGTCACTCATGAAGAGTTCAGACATCTGTGGAAAAATAAAATTTTAAATCTCTTAGTACCCGTGGTCTAGGGTTAGCGTCTTTAATTCATAATCGGTCCCGAGTTCGATCCCCGCCACTGCCTAAATTTTGATAAATAATCAGCATTGGCGGCCGAAGACTTCCGGCATAAGAAGTCAGCCTCATTCTGCCAACGGCCTTGTCAAAGAGGGTGGAGGAGCGGATACAGGTTCAGGGCACTCTCTTGTCCTAGGTGTGGCAAATTGCCCCTAAAGGCGGAAGAATCAGCAATGATCAACGACATGAGGATGCAGAAGGCAATGGAAACCACTGCATTCAAGACACGTAACGTGTATCCACAGGACATATGGCCTGTATTTGAAAAAGTATCATGATGATCTCTCCATTGGCAAAAGATTCTGGAATAGTCCCCCATTCGGATCTCCGGGAGAGGACTGCCAAGGGGGAGGTTACCACGAGAAAAAGATTGAATAATCAACGAAAGGATAACGTTCTACGAGTCGGGGTGTGGAATGTCAGAAGCTTGAACGTGGTAGGGAAACTAGAAAATCTGAAAAGGGAAATACAAAGGCTCAATCTAGATATAGTAGGGGTCAGTGAAGTGAAGTGGAAGGAAGACAAGGATTTCTAGTCAGATGAGTATCGGGTAATATCAACAGCAGCAGAAAATGGTTTAACAGGTGTAGGATTCGTTATGAATAGGAAGGTAGGGCAGAGGGTGTGTTACTGTGAACAGTTCAGTGACCGGGTTGTTCTAATCAGAATCGACAGCAGACCAACACCGACAACGATAGTTCAGGTATAGATGCCGACGTCGCAAGCTGAAGATGAACCGATAGAGAAAGTGTATGAGGATATTGAAAGGGTAATGCAGTATGTAAAGGGGGACGAAAATCTAATAGTCATGGGCGACTGGAATGCAGTTGTAGGGGAAGGAGTAGAAGAAAAGGTTACAGGAAAATATGCGCTTGGGACAAAGAATGAAAGAGGAGAAAGACTAATTGAGTTCTGTAACAAGTTTCAGCTAGTAATAGCGAATACCCTGTTCATGGTCAGACAGAGATTCCGAAATCAGATACTGGATTGTAAGGCGTACCCAGGAGAAGATATAGACTCAAATCACAATATAGTAGTGATGAAGAGTAGGCTGAAGTTCAAGACATTAGTCAGGAAGAATCAATACGCAAAGAAGTTGGATACAGAAGTACTAAGGAATGACAAGATACGTTTGAAGTTCTCTAACGATATAGATACAGCAATAAGGAATAGCGCAGTAGGCAGTACAGTTGAAGAGGAATGGACATCTCTAAAAAGGGCCATCACAGAAGTTGAGAAGGAAAACATAGGTACAAAGGAAGTTGCTGCGAAGAAACCATGGGTAACAGAAGAAATACTTCAGTTGATTGATGAAAGGAGGAAGTACAAACACGTTCCAGGAAAATCAGGAATACAGAAATACAAGTCGCTGAGGAATGAAATAAATAGGAAGTGCAGGGAAGCTAAGACGTAATGGCTGCAGGAAAAATGTGAAGACATCGAAAAAGATATGATTGTCGGGAGGACAGACTCAGCATACAGGAAAGTCAAAACAACCTTTGGTGTCATTAAAAGCAACGGTGGTTACATTAAGAGTGCAACGGGAATTCCACTGTTAAATGCAGAGGAGAGGGCAGATAGGTGGAAAGAATACATTGAATGCCTCTATGAGGGTGAAGATTTGTCTGATGTGATAGAAGAAGAAACAAGAGTCGATTTAGAAGAGATAGGGGATCCAGTATTAGAATCAGAATTTAAAAGAGCTTTGGAGCACTTACTGTCAAATAAGGTAGAAGGGATAGATAACATTCCATCAGAATTTCTAAAATCATTGGGGGAAGTGGCAACAAAACGACTATTTACGTCGGTGTGTAGAATATATGAGTCTGGCGATATACCATCTGACTCTCGGAAAAGCATCATCCACACAATTCCTAAGACGGCAAGAGCTGACAAGTGCGAGAATTGTCGCACAATCAGCTTAACAGCTCATGCATCAAAGCTGCTTACAAGAATAATATGCAGAAGAATGGAAAAGTAAATTGAGAATGCGCTAGGTGACGATCAGTTTGGCTTTAGGAAAAGTAAAGGGACGAGAGAGGCAGTTCTGACGTTACGGCTAATGATGGAAGCAAGGCTAAAGAAAAATCAAGACACTTTCATAGGATTTGTCGACCTGGAAAAAGCGTTCGACAATATAAAATGGTGCAAGGTGTTCGAGATTCTGAAAAAAGTAGGGGTTAGCTATAGGGAGAGACGGGTCATATACAATATGTACAACAACCAAGAGGGAATAATAAGAGTGGACGATCAAGAACGAAGTGCTCGTATTAAGAAGGGTGTAAGACAAGGCTGTAGCCTTTCGCCCCTACTCTTCAATCTGTACATCGAGGAAGCAATGATGGAAATAAAAGGAAGGTTCAGGGGTGGAATTAAAATACAAGGTGAAAGGATATCAACGATACGATTCGCTGATGACATTGCTATCCTGAGTGAAAGTGAAGAAGAATTAAATGATCTGCTGAACGGAATGAACAGTCTAAAGAGTACACAGTATGGTTTGAGAGTAAATCGGAGAAAGACGAAGGTAATGAGAAGTAGTAGAAATGAGAACAACGAGAAACTTAACATCAAGATTGATGGTCACGAAGTCAATGAAGTTAATTAATTCTGCTACCTAGGCAGTAAAATAACCTATGACGGACGGAGCAAAGAGGACATCAAAAGCAGACTCGCTATGGCAAAAAAGGCATTTCAGGCCAAGAGAAGTCTACTAATTCAAATACCGGCCTTAATTTGAGGAAGAAATTTCTGAGGATGTACGTCTGGAGTACAGCATTGTATGGTAGTGAAACATGGACTGTGGGAAAACCGGAACAGAAGAGAATCGAGGCATTTGAGATGTGGTGCTATAGACGAATGTTGAAAATTAGGTGGACTGATAAGGTAAGGAATGAGGAGATTCTACGCAGAATCGGAGAGGAAAGGAATATGTGGAAAACACTGATACGGAGAAGGGACAGGATGATAGGACATCTGCTAAGACATGAGGGAATGACTTCCATGGTACTAGAGGGAGCTGTAGAGGGCAAAAACTGTAGAGAAAGACAGAGATTGGAATACGTCAAGCAAATAATTGAGGACGTAGGTTGCAAGTGCTACTCTGAGATGAAGAGGTTAGTATAGGAAAGGAATTCGTGGCGGGCCGCATCAAACCTGTCAGTAGACTGGTGACCAAAAATAAAAGTAAATACATCTGCTAGTAATACATATAGTAAATTCATATAATATCAGAGGCGTAAAACACTAAAGGCGTCATCATAACTGGCTGTGGTGCTTGTAGATGACCATTTCCCTTCCTCCTTTCGCTTTTATTACAATAACAGTAGCTTGCTGCTCCCTTGGGCTAGCTTCCGCTAGTTGATTGCATTCTTCTGTGCTGCATGAGAGATTTTTGTTCTCTAGCATTAGCCTCCTACTGCCTTACATTAGCCTCTAACTCCTCAAAGAATTCTTTCGTACTACGTTTTTCTTGCTCCTTCAATTCAGTGACACACTTCACTAATACTGGGTGTTTATAAATCAATATCGGGGTTTTAACGCTTTTTAATATTTGTTGTTTTAAAACTTACAGTTATAAATGATACAGTTCATTTTTGGAACACAGCCTACGACCAGCTTAGATACAGAAGTGTGGACACTTTCTGCAGGACCTGACCATCAATTTCAGGACAATGCTCGAGCACGTTCAGTGCAAGCTGTTACTGATTCGACTGATGGGGCTCCAATTGCTATACCACTCCCCTGACTCAAGCCCTCGTGATTTCAGCTCGATTCCTAAACTGAAGGACCCACTTCAGGGCATTCACTTCAGAATTGCTACAAATCTGTCAGGCAATAGACCGCGTCGCTCTAACTGTCAACGCAACTGGCACTGCTAAGAGTATCCTATGGCTTCCACGTCGCTGGAAACGGGTTATACACAATGATAGTGACTACTTTGAAGGTCAGTAAAACTTTGAAACACGTATGTATTTTGTACGGGCTATAAATAAATAGTTGCCACTATTAAAATTCCAACCCTCGCACTTGCATAGATGAAATGCTCGTACCATGTCGTGGATGATTTGTCTAAAAGTGTCTAACAGTTTCCCACACATCACACTTATACAGGACCTACATATATGCTGGTAAGGGTTCTGATGCTGCTGGACTGGGCAATGAAGAAAGAAAACTTGGTACTCCTACGTAATCAGTTCTTCGATTAGAGCATCCGATTGTAAATAGTAACAGAAATTTAACTGCTGACAATTGATTTTCCTCCATGGACTGGTCAGAGATGTTCAGAGCAACGTGTTGATACATGTAAGTACAATAAAGGAAAATGAACTAGAAATTCTAATTGAATTCCTGCCATATAACAATAGTTGTTGGCTCTTCTCTTTATGGATTCAGTGAGAAAAGTACTCTGCTGGCAGTAGTTCCTATTAAGAACAAAACAGTAATATTATTGTCCAGTGTGCATTTCTCAAAAGTAGTTGAAGTGGCAAAGAAATTTGAAATTGTGTCCTACAACAGCTCCAAGGGTGGAGTAGACACACTGGACCAAAATTTCCTAACTACACGTCCGACAGAAAAGGCAGACGCTGGCCTCTGACAGTGTTTTGTACATTAATTAAGTACAGTGAAGAGTAGCATTCTGTACTTCGGCCTTAAAAGCAGTAAAATTTTCACCGGGGACAGACTCGTCAAGGAACTGTCAGTCCGTCTAATGAGACCTTGTCTTCGGAATTGGTTACTTATCTCCAATCTGAGAGGAGATTTGAGAATAATAACTGAAAACCTCCTTGAAAAGACTCAAAAAAGAAGAAAGAAGGAAAAAAGAGTGTGAAGAATGACAAGCTGAAAATAAAGAGGAAGTGCAGTCTTTGTCCAGTACCAAAAACTACAGGAACACTACATATAAATGTGTGAATTGTGATGGACCTCTATGCCTGGAATATTCCAGAAAAGTGTGTCTTAAGTGTGTAATGGAATAATCATCCAAAAGCATTTATAAACTGGAAGCCTATCAGTTATATTTCTTTACACAACTCACGTGTTTTTGTACAATTCCATTACATGAGTATTTATGGAAGTAGTAGACATTGGAATTGCTGTATTGTAATGGTGTTTAGTGAGTTATTGTTCAGTTTGTTCGTTGTACTAACAGATTAAAGTACTGGTTTGTGAGAAATGCAACATTTATTTAGTTTCCTTTATTACCATGTCTGTCAGAAACACGTTTCCAGTTAAGTGATTAAAATCGTTCTTCCTATTATGGGTGAAGAGTCCATCATCTACTCCCTTCCAACATGAGCAAATTCTGTGTGAAAACTGCAGTCTCGTAATGCATATACATGGAAAGTTGTTTGCTTATAACAAACAGACAACCATCCAGCAGAGCAACATGAATTCCACCAAGAGAGCTAGTCTATAATACTATCACTATTTGATAGTTGGTGTAAAGCATGATTGGTTCTGATTGCCTAGAGTGTATGTACTTCTACAAACATTAACCATATCTAAATCTCTGTCACGCGGTGATTCAATCTCACGTCAGTCTGTCTTAGTATTTTCGTATCTCTCACTTCTCACATCTCTATTGATGATTTCTTGCTTGTATGCGTAGGGAAACCACTGGAATGCGTGTTCTCACGTTAATTATCTAAGGCTATAGACACACAGAGTATAGTTTTATAGCTCATTATCAGTCCTGATGGCCTGGAATGTTAGTATTCTACATAAGGGAACCATATTTACTTTTATTTTGTGGAATTTGATACTGTAGATTTCATATCAGGCTATCTTTGCATTTGTATCAGTCACAACTGTCCTCTGTAGTAATGCATGTAGCATAGCAGTATGATGAGAAAGTCTACCAACAGAAAATGCCACTTTTCAGTTCAATAAACCTTACCAACAGGCGTACACTTAAAATATTTTATTTTGAAAGCAAACAGTTTCGGCAATTAATTTTGCCATCTTCAGGTACAATACACTTTTCTCGAATCAACGAACTTATCGTATAGCGCCATAAAACTGGATATCGTGAATCCCAATCATTGTGCAGCTGATTCATATGAAAGCATGACAGAAACTGCTGGGTAAGAATTCCAGATGGCAGCACATCCGGTTCACCTTGTAAATGTTGTTGTAATTGTAATCCAATGATACTATTTTGTGTGTGCCGCGATGCGGATGCCGCATGGTCAGGGGTACAGATTGAGGTGTTTTTGTGTACCTAGTATTACTCTACACACTGAAATAAGCATACTTAGTGATTCATATTTATTAGTGTATGTGCTAATGATAACGTTGGAGATTTCGTAGTATATATGCGTGACATTGGTACCGTTTTAAGTGGAACTAGGGTGAGTATTATGACAAAATAATATGGACAGTCTAGAATTTGGATGACAACGCTCACCATACCCATGTGTAAACATCTTCTGTAATTGTATTCATGTCAGGATGTATTATTTTATACGAGTTTGTGTAATAGATTCCCATGTTAACTAATTGAATCTATAAATAACAATAACTTGCATTAAATACCCACACACCAAACACAGTTTAGGTCATAAGCAGTGATTGCTTTAAGAATTGTTGTGGTGTAGTACAGATGTAACATTAAATCTGGTTCTGAATCTTTGTTAGTTATAATATGCCGCTTATGGATAATGCTTGTAGTGTCACATGCGAGTATTACAATATTCCATTATACCACTCATTCTGTCTAACATCCACCAGTTCGCCATTATAGATAGAATACCGATGTTATTCGTGCTGCCACGTCGTCTGCCGCCTACCCCCTACCCTCCCCTCCACCAATGTGCGGTAACTCTGCTCCTAGACAGCCAACTGCTTTTGTGTCGAAAGCTATAAATTGTCCGCTACTGATACCGCCAGAGAAGAAAAGCAAAAAATTTGTGAAAAGCGCGATAAGTGGAATAAAGATTAGGCAAACACCGAGCAGTAGTATTAGTTCTTAATCAAAATCTTACAGGTGGCATGTACGCTAGCTACAACTCGTGGAAAGGGAACTTAGCGAATATTAGCTTTCCTTGTTCGCCCTGTACGAATGGATGCATACCAGTTTACTCAAAAATAAAATCTTATATCTGGAAACATATAGCGAAAGTACTTGTAGGTATTTTGAAAAATACATTGTTTCATGGCTATAATGTGGATAGGGAATAACATTACTATTTCCTGAAGAACACGGAACACGTGGGTATATGGGAATCACCATGTCTCTCTAGAATGCAACGTCTTCCCAGTGTTAAATAATATCGGGTGTCACCACGTTTCGTATATCTCGTCGTTACCTTAATGACCTCCATTTCCTCTCTACCGTTCGGATTATTCCCCTGCAGAATGCTTCTTTTTCTTTACCTCTAACCGCACGTACGCCTTCATGACTCTCATATATACAGTTCAAATGCAGGGAATTTCCATTACTCCCTACATACAAATACAAAACTCCATAATTTTTTCAAGTGGTCTGTAAGCTTTCTCAAACTTAGCACACATCTGTCGTCACATCGGAAGGAGATGATGCTGTTATTCTAATAGTTCTCTTCCCTGACAGAAACTTGCATCTTTATGGAAAAATATCCAAGAGGTCCTCATACTTTGATCTAATGTTTGTGCCACAAGTTTCGACTACTTCCTCTGTATGAAATCAGATATCCTGTATTACCATTTCGTGTACGGATTTTGACATATTTCAAACTTTTCTTTGCATTTTTTCCTTTTTTAATATTTTTCCATATTTCCACATTCATCTAATAAATGTGTCAGCCAGGGCTGAAATTTTATATTATACAAATACTGGAAAATTTGTTTTGCTATTAATGGTTACTATGTCTGGCAAAAGCAGAGGTTTTTTGATTGCTGTTCGTAGAGGCTGCGTCTACGTTCTCCATTGTGGTTACTGTCTCATGACCGGCGGTTCCTTCTCTCTTACCACTTTATCAAGTGAGCAGATGTGATACAAATATTTTCCGTCGAACTCACTCTGTCGTCGGCTCTACTGGTCGTTGATTAGCGACAGATAAGCTGAGCAAGTGTGCAAAGACGACTATCGTGCATTTATTGTTTAAATAAAATGCTTTTCTCTACCTTTTCCTGTCCAATACCATTTTGGGGCGAAATTGTTTACAGAGTGCTTCTTTCTGGTCAGGGAGAATTTTTAATTTCTGATCGTTGTCACAGCACATTATTTAATCATGCAAATACTCTCTTTTTCTGCACTATGAGATCGGCTAGCTTTAAAATGGATCGACTCCCTGGAACAATATGTAGCACTGCTGTCAGTAGAAATATCCACAATTACCTGTCGTGTTTGATCTAATCTATAATTGATATACAGGGTGTTACAAAAAGGTACGGCCAAACTTTCAGGAAACATTCCTCACACACAAAGAAGGAAAATATGTTATGTGGACATGTGTCCAGAAACGCTTACTTTCCATGTTAGAGCTCATTTTATTACTTCTCTTCAAATCACATCAATCATGGAATGGAAACACACAGCAACAGAACGTACCAGCGTGACTTCAAACACTTGTTACAGGAAATGTTCAAAATGTCCTCCGTTAGCGAGGATACATGCATCCACCCTCCATCACATGGAATCCCTGACGCGCTGATGCAGCCCTGGAGAATGGCGTATTGTATAACAGCCGTCCATAATACGAGCACGAAGAGTCTCTACATTTGGTACCGGGTTGCGTAGACAAGAGCTTTCAAATGCCTCCATAAATGAAAGTCAAGAGGGTTGAGGTCAGGAGAGCGCGGAGGCCATGGAATTGGTCCGCCTCTACCAATCCATCGGTCACCGAATTTGTTGTTGAGAAGCGTACGAACATTTCGACTGAAATGTGCAGGAGCTCCATCGTCCATGAATCACATGTTCTGTCGTACTTGTAAAGGCACATGTTGTAGCAGCACATGTACAGTATCCCGTATGAAATCATGATAACGTGCTCCATTGAGCGTAGGTGAAAGAACATGGGGCCCAATTAAGACATCGCCAACAATGCCTGCCCAAACGCTCACAAAAAATCTGTGTTGATGACGTGATTGCACAATGGCGTGCGGATTCTCGCCAGGCCACACATTTTGATTGCGAAAATTTACAATTTGATCACGTTGGAATGAAGCCTCATCCGTAAAGAGAACATTTGCACTGAAATGAGGATTGACACATTGTTAGTTGAACCATTCGCAGAAGTGTATCCGTGGAGGCCAATCAGCTGCTGATAGTGCCTGCACACGCTGTACTTGGTACGGAAACAACCGGTTCTCCCGTAGCGCTCTCCATACAGTGACGTGGTCAACGTTACCTTGTACAGCAGCAACTTCTCTGACGCTGACATTAGGGTTATCATCAACTGCACGAAGAATTGCCTCGTCCATTGCAGGTGTCCTCGTCTTTCTAGGTCTTCCCTAGTCGCGAGTCATAGGCTGGAATGTTCCCTGCTCGCTAAGACGCCGACCAATTGCTTCGAACGTCTTCCTGTCGGGACACCTTCGTTTTGGAAATCTGTCTCGATATAAACGTACCGCGCCACGGCAATTGCCCCGTACTAATCCGTACATCAAATGGGCATCTGCCAACTCCGCATTTGTAACACTAACCTGATGATGCTACGTACTGATGTGCTTGATGCTAGTACTGTAGAGCAATGAGTCGCATATCAACACAAGGACCGAAGTCAACATTATCATTCTTCAATTGGGCCAACTGGCGGTGAATCGAGGAAGTACAGTACATACTGACGACACTAAAATGAGCTCTAACATGGAAATTAAGCGTTTCCGGACACATGTCCACATAACATCTTTTCTTTATTTGTGTGTGAGGAATGTTTCCTGAAAGTTTGGCCGTACCTTTTTGTAACACCCTGTGTACCACTTGCATAACATGTTTCGAATTTTTAAGGAGTGTTACATAAAAAGTACAGGATTTGCTCGAAAGCCTGAGAACGTTACCAAGTTCGATTAATAAATGTGGACTACAATTACCACGACAGTTAAGTTTTCGTTATTTGATATATTTTACTGTGGAGATGATAAACTATTCTACACTACTGACCATTAAAATTGCTGCACCACGAAGTTGACGTTCTACAGACGCGAAATTTAACTGACAGGAAGAAGATGCTGTGATATGCAAATGATTAGCTGTTCAGAGCATTCACACAAGGTTGGCGCCGGTGGCGACACCTACAACGTGCTGACATGAGGAAAATTTCCAATCGATTTCTCATACACACACGGCAATTGACCGGCATTGCCTGGTGAAACGTTGTTGTGCTGCATCGTGTAAGGAGGAGAAATGCGTACCATCACGTTTCCGACTTTGATAAAGGTCGGATTGTAGCCTATCGCGATTGTGGTTTATCGTATCGCGACATTGCTGCTCGCGTTGGTCGAGATCCAATGACTGTTAGCAGAATATGGAATCGGTGGGTTGAGGAGTGTAATAGGGAACGCCGTGCAGGATCCCAACGGCCTCGTATCACTAGCAGTCGAGATGACAGGCATCTTATGCGTGTGGCTGTAACGGATCGTGCAGCCACGTCTCGATACCTGAGTCAACAGATGGGCACGTTTGCAAGACAACAACCATCTGCACGAACAGTTCGACGACGTTTGCAGCAGCATGGACTATCAGCTCGGAGACCACGGCTGCGGCTACCCTTGACGCTGCATCTCAGACAGGAGCGCCTGCGATGGTGTACCCAACGACGAACGTGGGTGCACGAATGGCAAAACGTAATTTTTTCTGATGAATCCAGATTCTGTTTAAAGCAACAAGATGGTCGCATCTTTGTTTGGCGGCATCGCGGTGAACGCACATTGGAAGCGGGTATTCGTCATCGCCATACTGTCGTATCACCCTGCGTGATGGTATGGGGTGCCATTGGTTACACGTCTCGGTCACCTCTTGTTCGCACTGACGGCACTTTGGACAGTGGACGTTACATTTCAGATGTGTTACGACCCGTGGCTCTACCCTTCATTCGATCCCTGCGTAACCCTACATTTCAGCAGGATAATGCACGACCGCATGTTTCAGGTCCTGTACGGGCCTTTCTGGATACAGAAAATGTTCGCCTGCTGCCCTGGCCAGCACATTCTCCATATCTCTCACCAACTGAAAACGTCTGGTCAATGGTGGCCGAGCAACTGGCTCGTCACAATACGCCACTCACTACTCTTGATGAAGTGTGGTATCGTGTTGAAGCTGCATGGGCAGCTGTACCTGCTCACGCTATCCAAGCTTTGTGTGACTCAATGCCCAGTCGTATCAAGGCCGTTATTACGGCCAGAGGTGGTTGTTCTGGGTACTGATTTCTCAGATTCTATGCACCCAAATTGCGTGAAAATGTAATCACATGTCAATTCTAGTATAACATATTTGTGCAATGAATACCCGTATATCATGTGCATTTCTTCTTGGTGTAGCAATTTTAATGGCCAGTAGTGTATGTGGCACATTTTTTGTATGTATTATATAAACGTCTTTTACACGTCTTAGTTATACATTCTGAGGGAAATGAAACGACCTAATTCTGGGAATGGGACGGAAATCCATATATGTACATGTACAGACAAACGAATTATTACCAGTTTCAGAGAAGTTGGATTATTTATTTAACAGCTTCACGTATTTGATCCACCTTTGGCCCTTGTGCAAGCAGTTATTCGGCTTGTCATTGAATGACAGAGTTTTTGGTTGCCTTACTGAGGGCTGTTGGCACTGTCCAATTGGCACATTAGATCGTCAAAATCCTAAACTGGTTGGAGGACTCTACCCACAATGTTACAAACTTTTCCATCTGTAGAGAGATCTAGTAATCTTGCTAGTCAAGGTAGGGTTTGGCAAGCACGAAGACAAAGAGATAAAACTCTCTGCAGGTGGGAATTATCTTACTGGAACGTAAGCCCGAGATGTCTTGCAATCAAAGGCAACATAACGGGATGTAGAACATCGTTGATGCATCGTTGTGCTGTAAGATTCTCTCGCGGATGACGACCAAAGAGGACCTGCTATGTAATGAACTGGCCTCGTAGAGCGTCACTCCTGCTTCTCGTTTGTATGACAGGTGGCGGTCAGGGTGGTATCCCACTGCTGTCTGGAGCGTCTCCAGACACGTCTTAACTTGTCATTGTTACTTGGAAACTTCTTGACTGGAGGAGAATTGTCTTCAGTGATGAATTCCGCTTCGAACTGAGCCACAAGATCAACAGAGACGCATTTGTGGACACCCTGGACACTGGGGGAAAACTAATCACACTGTCACCCGCTGTTTTGGCTGACAACAAGGAGTGATCGGCCGTGCCTTCTCTATTCATAGTAGGAAGCCTTTGGTTGTCATCTGTGGCCCCCTTAGAGCACAGAGGATATTTTAAGTCCGGTTTGTTGCCATTCGTGCCAAGCAATTGTGGGCTTCATTTCAGCAAGATAACGCACGCCCGCACACGGCGAGAGTTTCCATTGCTTCTCTTCGTGCTTACCAAACCCTACCATGGCCAGCAAGGTCGTAGGATCTCTCCCCAGTAGAGAATGTTTGGAGCGTTCTGGGCGGGACCCTCCAGCCATCTCGAGATTTTGGCAATCTGACGAGCCAGTTGGCTGGAATTTGGCATGTTATCCTTCAGGAAGGTATGCAACAATTCTACCAATCAATGCTTGTGTAAGGACCAGAGATTGACCATTGTGTTACACACTTCCTCAATTTTTAAAGCATTTCCCCTTGAATAACTCATTCAATGTTTGAAATTGTAATAACTTGTTGGTCTGAACGTGTACATCTATATCTGATTATAGTTATCGTATGCAGTATATAACTTTTTAGAAATGTAATAGCATTATACGTCTGTGAAGGAGGTATTGACGGCTAGAAACCAATACTAAGTTGTTATAAGATACTTCTTGTACTTCACATAAACGTATGGCAAAGGTCTAATGATTTATGACATCCCAAATTTTGTAGCCTTCTGAATATGAGTGATTAATCTGTTGAAACGGTGGAGCAAAATTTAAATAATTGTGCAACTGACAACTGAAATTTTTTTCTGACACCTCTTAATTTTGCTATAATGTCTCAAACTTTGTTAATATTTGAGCAGTGTGTCTTGACTTTATTGTTTCTAGCGGCAGTAGAATGCGCTACTTTTAGCGCAGACATTATGACATCACACATGTACTTGTAACAAAGGGATGGCATAGAGGCAGTTCGTTCCTTTCTAAATACGAGGGCTATCCACAAAGTACATTACGTTTTGGAATTAAAAATAAATAAAGTATTGGAATTTTTTATTATTATATACAGATGAAAGCCACACTTAAATACTACTTTTCTACATTGTTTCCATTTAAATTAAGGCACTTATCATAGCGATGGACGAGCTTGGAAATTCCTTCGTCGTAAAATTCGGCCGCCTGCTCCTTGAACCACGGGGTTACCTCTTCTTTTGGGACAAAAAATGTGTGACTTTTGTAGATTTCCTGGAAAGAGGCACTACAATAAACTCTCAAAGGTATTGCAAAACTCTGCACAACCTCAGAAGAGCAATACAAAACAAGCGCAGGGAAAAGTTGGGCTCAAAGATCTTGCTGATTCACGACAACACCCGTTCCCACACGGCAAATGCCACTCGTGAAGTTCTCGAATCTTTTCTACATCTACATCTACATTTATACTCCGCAAGCCACCCAACGGTGTGTGGCGGAGGGCACTTTACGTGCACTGTCATTACCTCCCTCTCCTGTTCCAGTCGCGTATGGTTCGCGGGAAGAACGACTGTCGGAAAGCCTCCGTGCGCGCTCTAATCTTTCTAATTTTATATTCGTGATCTCCTCGGGAGGTATAAGTAGGGGGAAGCAATATATTCTATACCTTATCCAGAAACGCACCCTCTCGAAACCTGGCGAGCAAGCCACACCGCGATGCAGAGCGCCTCTCTTGCAGAGTCTGCCACTTGAGTTTATTAAACATCTCCGTAACGCTATCACAGTTACCAAATAACCCTGTGACGAAACGCGCCGCTCTTTCTTGGATCTTCTCTATCTCCTCCGTCAACCCGATCTGGTACGGATCCCACACTGATGAGCAATACTCAAGTATAGGTCGAACGAGTGTTTTGTAAGCCACCTCCTTTGTTGATGGACTACATTTTCTAAGGACTCTCCCAATGAATCTCAACCTGGTACCCGCCTTACCAACAATTAATTTTATGTGATCGTTCCACTTCAAATCGTTCCACACGCATACTCCCAGATATTTTACAGAAGTAACTGCTACCAATTTTTGTTCCGCTATCACATAATCATACAATAATGGATCCTTCATTCTACGTATTCGCAATGCATTACATTTGTCTATGTTAAGGGTCAGTTGCCACTCCCTGCAACAAGTGCCTATCCGCTGCAGATCTTCCTACATTTCGCTACAATTTTCTAATGGTGCACCTTCTCTGTATACTACAGCATCATCCGCGAAAAGCCGCATGGGACTTCCGACACTATCTACTAGGTTTTAAGTGGGAGTTGTTTCCTCATCCGCCGTACAGTCCCGGCCTGGCACCGAGCGACTTCCACTTATTCCCAGCAATGAAGAAGTGGTTGGCTATGCAGCGTTTTGATGACGACGCATAGCTTCAAGAAGAGGTAACCACGTGGTGAAGGCGCAGGCGGCCGAATTTTACGACGAAGGAATTTCTAAGCTCGTCCATCGCTACGATAAGTGCCTCAATTTCATTGCCAACTATGTATAAAAGTAGTATTTAAGTGTGGCTTTCATCTGTATATAATAAAAAAATTTCCAATACTTTATTTATTTTTAATTCCAAAACGTAATGTACTTTGTGGATAGCTCTCGTACTTCAGTGATATTTCTCTAATATTCAGTCTTCCGAAGAGTTTATTTCTTGTTAAATAACATGCTTTGCTAACTTGCAATAAGTGCATACATATACTTGTACAACTACATATAGACTCTGGAAAATGGTTAAATTAGGGAAATACATGAAAAAGGGAAAATTTTGGAAAATACGGAAAAATTAAGGGAAAATACGAAAATGGTTGAAAATGTGAAAAATTGAAAAATGAGAGTGCTTACATGTCCGGGTAGTGAAGAAACTCTCGTAAGTGAAATAATACTAATTTTATACTTTTATTATCCAAATACATGCACACTGGTCATCTCCACAGACTTCGAGCAATGGCGCTTATGTAATTATAATGACAATAAAATAAATTTCTAACTAACAATCACACCCAGACCGACTCTTTAGACCTGGAATCCCAAAAGTTACATGCCTCGAACGGCGCATGCCACACAACTGCTCTACCAATAAAATAGTACAGGGAGGGAGGCTTTAATCCCATTGGTGCAGTGGGGGATGGCGCGGCGCTGAACGTGCCACTTCAAGTGCGTGAGAAAGGTCTCCAAAAGCCCTTACCAGCGTAACCTCATGCAGTCAAAGTCTTCTA
This sequence comes from Schistocerca piceifrons, assembly GCF_021461385.2. Classification (NCBI taxonomy): domain Eukaryota; kingdom Metazoa; phylum Arthropoda; class Insecta; order Orthoptera; family Acrididae; genus Schistocerca; species Schistocerca piceifrons. The sequence goes on along the minus strand of NC_060141.1, from coordinate 254,144,736 downwards.
GAATTGGTAGTTAGTCAGCCGCACGGGCAGGTGTGGGGGCGTGGATTGAGGAGGAGCATCGAACCTGAATATGAGCTATTTTGTTATGTAGCCTGAGGGTCTTGATTATAAATCGCTCAACTGCCGCAGCTGTAAACTGATACCACCTCTCAGAGTCAAGGTTATTTAGTATGCCCAGTTGCCTCAGATATAACACGGTGAGCCCTCTAATGCCAAGGTCAAATCTCAAAGTTCTAATATCAGAAGTCAAGATCGTCTCATACCCGCCAAGCAAACCTACTCCTATAACCTAGTTACTCACAGATAAAGTTAACTAACCACATTTCATATAGTTGTCCCAGTTGACCACTCTCTCCACCTGCGACATGACAGACAGTGAAAAGACACAGATTTGAATTTTGGTACTTTACGGAAGTTATTTATTACGCTTCAAAATACACAAATTCAGACCATGAACAACAAGATGAACAACCTAGTAACAACATTGGTGACAAAATTCTTTTTTGATAGATCATGCCACCCTCTACAGTTACAATCAAAATATTGACAAATGTACCACTCAGTGAGTGCGCACAAAAGCCAATAGGTAGTCTCCCATAGATACTACAAAAGAAACATGCACCTTGTAATGACGTTGCAGTAAAAGATCCATATTTGGGGAAGCCCCTTGTGATGTTTCACTACCCCCCCCCCCCCACCCCCCCACCTACTTTCAATCTCTACAGTTTCCAGTAGGTCAATGTAAAAACCAGCGCAAAGGAAAATACGTCGTAATTAAGATGGAAGGAAACTGAAATACGAAAAAAGCTGAGGGTTCACACATTACGTGTTTTGCTAGTGAGAAAAATGATACCTCAAAACCGTACCGATACTTCAAAACTCTTATCTGTGTCACTTACTCCTATTTAACAATAACACGTTCCGAAAGTACAAAAGAAACATCTGTTTGTGACAATATGAGTATGATGTTCTAATTATAGCATGCACCACCATAGGCATCGATCGGCTGACAGCTCACCTCCAGAGATGGCGTACAGAGCAGATATTGCCGCACCAAGAAGTTGCAACGGTGGCGCCGCCGGAAAAGTGATATCCGCCGGCGCCACAGCAGAGCGGTGAGTTCAACTCAGCTCGACTGCAGAGATAACGGTCTTCTACTTGTATACTTTACACCACATCGTCCGCTTATAGTGAGTCCACGCCAGCCCGTCATCAGTGGACGTCCTAGTGGGGTAAGAATTGTTTACTATTCAGTAGTTGAACTTCAGGATCTGCTGCCTGAGCCTGAGCTGATTTTGTAGAAAGTATTCGTAGATAAATGTGTGTGTTCTCACTAATCATTGTATGTGTTTCAGTGTTCTCCCTGTTCTCCTCCCGTAGTGTTTCCCTCAGCACACTATAAAGAGATGAGGGTGGCTACGAGAAAAATCTCCTTTTGTGGTTGTATCGGAATCACGATACCGCAGCTGGCGACGAGGATACAATAGGATCTGTGCATTTTACAGAATTATTTTTTGTTCTCGCCCACCCATCCACGCTAATTACTTAATATATATTTCTTGTTATTTCTTTTTATGTGTCTAGTACGTTAGTTTGTGGACTTTTTACTCAGGACTGAAACTCCTAATTTGTGTGAAGCGTCTAATCCAAATTCCTTCCAAGAATGGTTCAAATGGCTCTGAGCACTATGGGACTTAACATCTAAGGTCATCAGCCCCTAGAACTTAGAACTACTTAAACCGAACTAACCTAAGGACATCACACACATCCATGCCCGGAGCAGGATTCCAACCTGCGACCGTAGTGGTCGCGCGGTTCCAGACTGTAGCGCCTAGAACCGCTCGGCCACCCTGGCATCAGTTAGCAAGTTAACAACATTCTTTGATGAACAAACACTGGTGGCTGGACTGACGACCTCAGAAGTTAAGTCCCATAGTGCTCAGAGCCAACTGGTGGCTGCCGCGAGGTTCAAGAGCTTACCACTTTCAGCGGGCAGCAGGTCAAACTCATAAACAGTGGATCACTGAATTATAGGATTTAACTAGGCATTGCAAATTTTTGTGTCGTTGTGGACACCGATACAGTGATGTCATGCTGCGTGACTCTGTAACTCCAAATATTTGTCACGACAGAATTCGTGGTGCTATTTGGAAGCAATCTGATACAATGTTACAATTAATTGAGGCTCAGCATACTTATCATTTAAGCAGGTGTGAGATAAAAAGTCAAATATTAACGAACTGAATAGTGACAGTGTTAGTTGTACTGTGGAATGTAAACAGCGCTGTGCCCGGCAGGCTCTAATGACACAGTGTGCGACGTGACGTAGAGAGACAAACAGAACCATGCCGCTCCGGAAGGTACGCCCGTAGAGAGAATAACGTAGCAAAGTCTTGCTCAGCGTGCTCGGTGCCCAAGTTGAGACGCTATTTGTTATTTTTGCAAAACAGAAGGTCATGTTCTAGCAGTGTGCATAAAGAAGCTGCATTGATAGCCAGTTCTCAAGCAACACGTCACTAAACTAGTTCAGATCATTAACGTTGTCACGGCACAGCCAGCCACGGCACAGTGCGGCCCGCCCACGCAAGCACAGGTCCACTGCTACATCTTTTCGCACTTCAACGGTCAAGCATTGCAGTAGCTCTCAGCAACAGGCAGGAACAAGGTGTATGTTACTTGGACAGTAGCTAAGAAAGATGTCGAGTTGCAACTGGACACTGGTGCTTCAGTTAGATTTCTGAATAGTTTCTAGATTATAATACACAGGAAAATCCATTTTTAAGAACTTTCAGTATGCCAGATAATTTTCAAGGCGTACCGAAGGCAGTTCTATTCACAGTGATTTCTGCCACATCTTCACAGAACATTTTTGGCTTTGATTTTTTTGATATTTTTGGATTGTCAGTCCGCAAGTCAGTATTCCAGATTTCATCAGACGTCCCTACAGACAAGCCTCAACATCTGTGTGACAAATTTAGTGAACTTTTGCGAGAGTCTCAGTTGCGCAAATAACTTTTAGCTCTCGTGCCACTCAAAGACAATGCACAGCCAATGTCTTGTCGAACTTTGCAAGTGCCTATTGCCATCAGGGAACAGGTCTCTGAACACCTGCTGCAATGGCAAGCTGTAGGGGTCATCAAGCCAACCAGTGGTCTTCCTATCACTCACCCTTCAAAATCTACAAGACGTCTTAGACTGTATGTTGAATTTACGTCGACTGTCAACTCTCAAACACTTATACACATGTACCCTTCGCCCCATCCAGAGGAACTGATAGAAAGTGTTCTGGCGTAACCACAAGAGCCGGAACGAATGCAAGATCAGAGAAGACGGTGAGGAAACGTCGATCAATGGTGCGCGGAATTATACCGCGCCGCGGCCAGAGCGACACCTGGAAGAAGTGAACATAAGCACCGCCCGTGCTAGCCTCGGTCACTCAGATCGGGCAGTCTGCAATGGATATTAGTGCTACGCTATCAGATTGCCGTAACCCGTATCAAGTGCTTACTTGGACTTTGTGTGTAGCAAGAACTTTACTGTTTTCATGTAGCCACTCACTAGCGACATTTGCTGTGATCAAAGTTCAGTATTATCAATTTACTTTCTAGAAATAAAACTACTAATATTATTTGTTTGAATTGTTGTATAGCATTCCGAGAACACTGCATCCCTTAGGCACCCTATAAGTGACAAGTGGGAAAAGACCACACAACTGCAGAGTAGTCATCAACCTAACTACGTGCCGACTGGAATTGTGGTGTCACCGCCAGGCACCACACTTGCTAGGTGGTAGCCTTTAAATCGGCCGCGGTCCATTAGTATACGCCGGTCCCGCGTGTCGCCACTGTCAGTAATTGCAGACCAAGCGCCGCCACACGGAAGGTCTAAAGAGACTTACTAGCCCTCGCCCCAGTTGTACAGCCGACTTTGCTAGCGACGCCACACTGGCAAATACGCTCTCATTTGCCGAGACGATAGTTAGCATAGCCTTCAGCTAAGTCATTGGCTACGACCTAGCAAGGCGCCATAGCTTTGATAATTAATATTGTGAAGCGTGTATCATCAAGAGCGATGTTCTACAAGTGTGGATTAAAGTTAAGTATTACAGCAACTGCGTCCATTTTCTAAGTTCTCATTTCCTTTTAACTGTTCCAGACCTCACACCAATCTGCGTGAGCTTAACGCGTGCATTTCGGCTTCCTCTCGTTGTGACTTGGCTATCTTGCTAAGTCACAACAGGAATGGCCATATTTTTGCAGGCGCCTTAATTCTCTCTCGTCTTTACCTTGCAAGCGCGCTCGCTTTGCATTAAGAGTTCTTGTCGTTTCTGCTAATAACTGTTTTCAGGTGGGCGTTTCAGAGTATTTCTTTGCTTTTTGTTGTGTTTGTGTCTTCCAACATGGCCACCAACCCTGTCCCGCCACCTGCTCAGGCGGCGCAGCCACAAATGTTAGATTCCACACAGCTAATGCAGATGTTTCAACTTCAGACACAAATGATATCTACTCTGCTCAACTCGGTGCAGCAGCTACTGGCCAACGCTGCGCGTCCGCCAGAAGGAGCACCGACTACTACAGCTGCTATACCACTTTCTTGACAGTTCAGTGAACAAGACGAAGAATGGCCGGAGTGGTTGTCCCATTTTGAGGCGAATACCGTTGCCCACAACGTACCAGCTTCTGTGAAACTTACCTATCTATTACCAACGGTAGGTGGTGCAGTGTTCCCCGTCATTAAAAAACTTTTTCCTAACGCCACTCCGAGTGAACTCGATTACGATCAGGTGGTACAAGCCTTATCAAACTATTATGACCAACAAGTGAATGTGGTTGCAGCTAGGTGTCAATTCTTTATCTGCAAAAAACGGTCTGAGCAAATTTACCGCGAGTGGGTTACAGATTTGCAAGGTATGACAAGGAAATGCAAATTCAAACGTGCTCGCGGTGCTGTGCATTCAGATAATACGTTGCGTGATGCGATCGTGTACTATGTCCCTGATGTCGAAGTCAGAGAACAAATTTTCAAAGAATACGATCTATCATTTCAGCAGGTAGTGCAAATACTAGTTCAGTACGATTCCGGTGCTTTGTCGGCTCATAGCCAGCCGCGGTGGCCGTGCGGTTCTAGGCGCTGCAGTCCGGAACCGTGGGACCGCTACGGTCGCAGGTTCGAATCCTGCCTCGGGCATGGATGTGTGTGATGTCCTTAGGTTAGTTAGGTTTAAGTAGTTCTAAGTTCTAGGGGACTGATGACCTAAGATGTTAAGTCCCATAGTGCTCAGATCCATTTGAACCTTTTTTTTTTTTTTTGTCGGCTCATACATTTGAGCAGCCAGCTATTAGTCGGATTGAGTACTTTCCTTGCGATCGCCCCATTGCACACCGGCGACTTGCGCTAGCCAAGCCGAGTAAACAACTTTCCACATCGCATACACAGTTCGCTAAACAGGGGAGCCGCACGGGCCGTGACAAGACGCCTCAAGTCTTGCCCGCGCTGTTATACACCGCACAAACGCCAAGACTGTCCCTCCCGCCGAGCTCAATACTACGCTTGTGGTAGAAAAGGGCATATGAAATTCGTATGTTTGCAACGGAACAAGCATAATAATTCAGCCCACTCACACAACTCTGGTCGTAAGGCTCATGACATTAATGCAGTATATTCTAAGTCTGCAGCTAGCAAGCAAGCAGTTTGGCCAGTGATACAGCATTCAAACAAACTTTTGTTCAGTTACTTATTTGTGGGAAACATGTGAAATTTCAGTCGAACACGGTTGCCTCTATCACATTGCTAAATCATCGCACATATGAACTGTTAGGCTTCTCACGCCTATCTAAAACTAGCACGCAACTGACGCCTTATAATGGACAAGACATTCCCGTTCTCGGAACATGCACTTTTCCTGCCATGTATCGCTCGCATACGCGAACAGTGACTTTTACAGTGGTACAATCACGTGAATGAGAGAACATGTTTGCTCTTGATTCTTTTGACTTGTAAGGCTTTAACATTCAGGACAATGTGTTTTCAGTGCCTGCATTTAACGCCTAAGACAGTGTAGCTAGCTTGCTAAAAGAATCCCAGGAACTCTTTTCTGATGGTTTAGGCAAAGCTAACAATTTTGTTGCACATATTATGCTGAAGAACAATGCTCAGCCGAAATTTTGCCGCGCCAGAACTATTCCCTTTTCATTACGGGACAAAGTCGCCACAGAGCTTGAAGAATTGCAAGATAACGGAGTTATTGATTGCGCCCATATCAGCTAGTCAGTGGTCAACTTCTCTGGTTTTACTCGCCATACCTTCAGGTCGCATTCGCCTCTGTGTTACTTTAAGTCTACAGCCACCACACAAACTGTCATTGATACTTATCCATTGCCACGTCCAGAAGATCTCATGGGCAAATTAGGGGCTGGACGCTATTTTTCAAAAACTTATTTGCGCGACGCGTATCATCAAAAACCGATCAATGAAGAATCTCAAAAAGTTTATAGTAAATACTCATTTGGGCTTTTCTCAATATCTGCAGTGTTTCTTCACCCGCCATTTTTCAACGGTGTTTGGAACAGCTGACTGCACAAGTGCCAAACTTGACAAACTATTTGTACGATATTGTCGTTGCAGGTCGTACAATTGAAGAACATATTGCAAATTTACGTGGTTTTTTTCATGTGTTGTTTGATGTAGGACTAGAGTGCTGGCAGGACAAGTGTGATTCTTGTAAACATTGGGTTGCAGTATCTTGGTCATGTCATAAATAGTCGAGGTGTACATTCTCTGCAGTCGCATTTCTTCGCCAAACGAGATTTGCCAGTTCCTCGCAATGTCTCAGAATTGCAGTCAGTTTTAGGGAAAATGAACTTTTTATATTCGGTTCATACCGAATGGCCAGCATCTCGTGGTCGTGCGGTAGCGTTCTCGCTTCCCACGCCCGGGTTCCCGGGTTCGATTCCCGGCAGGGTCAGGGATTTTCTCTGCCTCGTGATGGCTGGGTGTTGTGTGCTGTCCTTAGGTTAGTTAGGTTTAAGTAGTTCTAAGTTCTAGGGGACTGATGTCCATAGATGTTAAGTCCCATAGTGCTCAGAGCCATTTGAGCCATACCGAATGCTGAACAAATCGCAGCTTCATTGCATCGCTTGCGTCGCAAGGATGTCCCCTTTGTGTGAACGGATGAGTGACAAGTAGGTTTTCAAAAACTTAAAGATGCATTGCTCAGTGATTGATGTTTAGTTCACTTTGATCATGACAAACCAGTGGTATTGCAAGTTGACGCTTACTCTCACGGAATCGGTGCAGTGCTTTCGCACATAGTATATGATAAACACAGACCTAGTGCTTTCGCACCAAACGTGTTGTTCAAAGCTCAGTGTAACTATCCACAAATTGAAAGACAGGCATTGGCTATTGTGTTTGGTTTCACCAAATTTGACCACTATTTGTATGGCGGAAAATTCTACATACTAAAGGATCACAAGCCTTTGCAGTCCTTGTTTCATCCGACGAAATCGGTTCCTGTACAACTGTTCAAAAGTTGCAAAGATAGGCTTTGTTGCTGTCTCAATACCAGTACGAGATTGTGTATCAAATGGTTCAAATGGCTCTGAGCACCATGGGACTTAACATCTGAGGTCATCAGTCACCTAGAACTTAGAATTACTTAAACCTAACTAACCTAAGGACATCACACACATCCAAGCCCGAGGCAGGATTTGAAACTACGACCGTAGCGGTCACGCGGTTCCAGACTAATGCGTCTACAACCGCTCGGCCACTGCGGCCGGCGATTGTGTATCGACCGACAGCTCAACATGGTAATGCGGACGCGCTTTCACGTCTTCCGATTGGCCCTGACAAGGACTTCGACGCTTCTGCCGCACCTTGTTGTCACATCGATGCTCAGGATTCTTAATTGCTTCAGTCTTTTCCGCTGAACTGTAAGAAAATTGCACAGTCGGGGGGGGGGGGGGAGGGGGAGGTAGGAGTGTTATATGGTTGTTCTATGGTAGGCACAGCACGCACCACCAGGCAGTACCATATCATCTAGCATCGATAGGTCGACAGCCCATCCCATTCCAGAGACGGAGTATACACAACAATTGCCGCATGTAGAAGTCGCAACGGTGGAACCGCCAGTGAAATGATATGCACCGGTGCCACATCACAGTGGGGAGTTCCAAGACAGTTCCACTACCGAAAATACTGCCTTCTGCCTGTGTACCTCACGCCGCATTGTCTGCATCTAGTGTGTCCACACCAGCCAATCTTTAGTGAACATTCTAGTGGGACAAACAACCGTTAACTATCTAGTCTTAGCTTCTGGAACAGTAGTTGAACCTCAGTATCTACTACCTGAGCCGATTTGTTGAAAACTGAGTATTCATCAATAAATGTTTGCATTTCTTAGTGTTTCCGTCAGCGCACTATAAATAGCTGAGGGTGGCGACTAATAAGATCTCATTCTGTGGTTGTATCAGATGCGCAATGCGACAATGACATTTAACAAAACATCAGAAAAGTGATACATCAAATCGTCTGGTTCACAATTTTTTTTCCATTGACATGTCGAAGAATTCCGTTTAGCATGCACAAATCCTCGATTTATTCCATTGTGTCACTGGCACAGTGGTAGATACTAGGTCATCACTGAGCCGTCTTGTTCTAATGCTTCCAGTGCCCCAGAATGTGAAATATGACTAGTAAGGAAAATCATTGACAATAATATTTGTTCCTCATATCGGCATGGTAACAAAGGTTAATAGAAGCCTCTCTTGGACTTTTCACACACACTTTTCATACACTAGATATTTAATGAATTCCATGCCAACATTTCAGTTAAAGTGCATATCCCATCAAATAGACTATAATCAAAGCATGCCGATAAAACTGCCTACACTCACCAAAACCCCTTCCAAACTAACTTATAGATTATTTCAAACTCCCTCAATTTGAAAAAGATATCAAAATAAGTGCATAAAACTAATGAGTATCCAAACTAATGAGTTAACTAATATATACACTCCTGGAAATTGAAATAAGAACACCGTGAATTCGTTGTCCCAGGAAGGGGAAACTTTATTGACACATTCCTGGGGTCAGATACATCACATGATCACACTGACAGAACCACAGGCACTTAGACACAGGCAACAGAGCATGCACAATGTCGGCACTAGTACAGTGTATATCCACCTTTCGCAGCAATGGAGGCTGCTATTCTCCCATGGAGACGATCGTAGAGATGCTGGATGTAGTCCTGTGGAACGGCTTGCCATGCCATTTCCACCTGGCGCCTCAGTTGGACCAGCGTTCGTGCTGGACGTGCAGACCGCGTGAGACGACGCTTCATCCAGTCCCAAACATGCTCAATGGGGGACAGATCCGGAGATCTTGCTGGCCAGGGTAGCTGACTTACACCTGCTAGAGCACGTTGGGTGGCACGGGATACATGCGGACGTGCATTGTCCTGTTGGAACAGCAAGTTCCCTTGCCGGTCTAGGAATGGTAGAACGATGGGTTCGATGACGGTTTGGATGTACCGTGCACTATTCAGAGTCCCCTCGACGATCACCAGTGGTGTACGGCCAGTGTAGGAGATCGCTCCCCACACCATGATGCCGGGTGTTGGCCCTGTGTGCCTCGGTCGTATGCAGTCCTGATTGTGGCGCTCACCTGCACGGCGCCAAACACGCATACGACCATCATTGGCACCAAGGCAGAAGCGACTCTCATCGCTGAAGACGACACGTCTCCATTCGTCCCTCCATTCACGCCTGTCGCGACACCACTGGAGGCAGGCTGCACGATGTTGGGGCGTGAGCGGAAGACGGCCTAACGGTGTGCGTGACCGTAGCCCAGCTTCATGGAGACGGTTGCGAATGGTTCTCGCCGATACCCCAGGAGCAACAGTGTCCCTAATTTGCTGGGAAGTGGCGGTGCGGTCCCCTACGGCACTGCGTAGGATCCTACGGTCTTGGCGTGCATCCGTGCGTCACTGTGGTCCGGTCCCAGGTCGATGGGCACGTGCACCTTCCGCCGACCACTGGCGACAACATCGATGTACTGTGGAGACCTCACGCCCCACGTATTGAGCAATTAGGGGGTACGTCCACCCGGTCTCCCGCATGCCCACTATACGCCCTCGCTCAAAGTCCGTCAACTGCACATACGGTTCACGTCCACGCTGTCGCGGCATGCTACCAGTGTTAAAGACTGCGATGGAGCTCCGTATGCCACGGCAAACTGGCTCACTGACGGCGGCGGTGCACAAATGCTGCGCAGCTAGCGCCATTCGACGGCCAACACCGCGGTTCCTGGTGTGTCTGCTGTGCCATGGGTGTGATCATTTCTTGTACAGCCCTCTCGCAGTGTCCGGAGCAAGTATGGTGGGTCTGACACACAGGTGTCAATGTGTTCTTTTTTCCATTTCCAGGAGTGTATTTTAATTTACTCAAGAAAATCATTATTCAAGTTACGCTAGCAAATACTCATTTAACTAGATAGATATTTTTAATATTATATGAGAAGCCGGCCCCTGTGGCCGAGTGGTTCTAGGCGCTTCAGTCTAGAACCGCAGGTTCGAATCCTGCCCCGGGCATGGATGTGTGTGATGTCCTTAGGTTAGTTATGTTTAAGTAGTTCTAAGTTTTAGGGGACTGATGACCTCAGATGTTAATTCCCATTGTGCTCAGAGCCATTTCTTTATTAAATGAGAAATATAAAAAATATGTAGATATTACACGAGTTGGAAGCAGATCTTTCTACTGTGCTAAACCAATGATCACTGTAATTTTGGATTTGAGACGCTCATCATGACTCAGACTATCATAAGCCGACTACTGATATATATGTTAAGCTTACTCAGATGCAGCTACTGAATTCATCGCTCATTTACTTCACTTTAGGCTAAAACATGCCATCACAAGATGATAATCAGAAATCTCAGTTGCAATTAACTCAAATGTTCTAAGAAGCCCCGTGTCAATCCACCACATCATTGTATGTTTGAACAAAGATGTTGCTATATACTTAACTTACTGGTGTATATACCTTATCATATACATATGAAGTGTGTATGCAGCAAGCTTACTGTCACAGTTTGTCATCCTTCAAAGAATACGCTCTCAAAGATTTATCAACAACAATCAACCACTCTTATGCCACGTGCACTATTCAGTCGAACCTTTACTGTCAGAAAAAACTCTCAGTTTAACATAATATTCCGAAATTAATTCGCTGACTGCTAATTCCTTGGTATTAGATGAATTAGGTATAGATTTACTAGCCAATACTGACCTATGAAAATTTATGCCAGGACAGGACTGGAACCTGGATTTCCCACTTATTACCAGTGGTCGCTTTTATGACTTTTTCTATCCGTGCCCACTCTCAAGCTGATCCAAATAACTCCTCAGACAGATCCAAACCCTCATACGTCACTTTGTCTACATTTTTAAATCGTAGCCCAGTAAATCCAGCGTTTAATACTCGCAAAATTACGTGAAATTCCGCAACAGGGCGAAAAAGACAGTGGGGTACCGAGACCAGAAAACGATGACAATCCGTAGGTGTCAATAGGCGTGAACTATCAACAGTGTCTGTTCTATCAGACAAGCATCTAAGTAACCTAATATTACCTTCTCCCATTTCTCGGTCACTTACTATAACTATTTGTTTATTTTACCCTGTCTACAATGGTTTTCTGACTGAGACACACTTCACTGGCCAGTTTTTTCATTGCCTCCGGGATTTCTAACAAATGATTCTCACTCCCATAGGAGCCTTCAATCTTACATCATGTACCATAAATTCCACTTCCAGTGTTTCCCCTGGCACTCTCAGCATTACATCATGCAAAAGAAATATCCTCCTCATTCAGGACGACAATTCTCGAACCATATGAAATAGAATCGTCATAACGTCTGAACGGTTTGCGTTAGGATGTTAAAACTGTACTGTGGGCCGTGGGGCATGATGGTGAATACTATGTGCATGCGCCTTGTTGCCGACCATTTACGTCAATAAGGAGCATTTGGGGGACGGGGAATCCGCGTTCATCGACAGAGAAGTCTCTTCACCCTCAATGAGTGACTATGTGGTGTGCAGCGGCCAGTCAGGGAATAGTCGGTGCGACATTCGTTTTACCACAGTGACTACCGAACGCTATGTGGAGGTTTCGGAAGACAATTACATCACTATTAACCAAAGCGACCCTGATTTCGATAACATATGGTTCATGCAAGAGGAGCTCTATCACATCGCTGTAGGAGAGTGTTTGATGTCCTGGGGGAGCACTTTGGGGATCGCATCCTGGCCACCAGCATGGGCCTCGATTGGCCGCCATACTATCTGGGTACGAATTCATGCGGCTCATTTTTATTGGGCTATATTAAAGGCAAAATGTAGAGCAATAACCCAGCAATAACAAGGTGTACAGCAATAACAGACATGCAGGAGGTCGTCGACAGCATCAATCTTTCGACACTTCAGCGGGTCATGCAGAATTTCGCTATTCGTCTCCGCCACATCATCGTAAATGATGGCAAGCATATCGAACATGTCAATACCTAAATCTGAATTCCGGTAGTGTCGTTTACGTGTTCAATAAGGTGTGTGCGCGCAATAATTGTAACTAATTTACGTTTTTTTACATATAGTTTTACATATAGTTCAATAGTCAACCAACTTCATTAATATAATTCAAAGAACACCATTGTACATATAAACCAGGGAACTTCAAAGTGTAAGTTACACATGTCATCCCACACTACGAAATTGTGCAATAAAATAATTTCCACCATGGTGTTTATTTCGCACATGCACTTAAGATATTCGGATCAAAATAAGATTTTTTTTCTGTTCCCTATTAGAAATCTCGGTTGCAGTAGGTACTGGGAGATGAAGAAGCTTGCACAGGATAGAGTAGCATGGAGAGCTGCATCACACCAGTCTCAGGACTGAAGACCACAACAACAACATTAGAAATCTCTACACATTTGTGCATTGAAATCATAAATAAAATTAAAATTTATGTAGTTTGCTGTATTAATCATTTAAACTGCATAATAGAATAGTACAACAATACAAAAATAGAATATTATAATTATGTGTGTGTTATAGTTTTTCCTGTGTATGTAAGATTTTTCTTCCAAGTGAACTTTTAGGCTTAAAACATTTTTCTGAACTCTTGTTATCTCTTTTTCCTCATAAATGACATCTCTCTCTCTTCATACTCCTACGACAATTTTCTTCGGATGTGCAAGGTACAGATTAAAACTAAGTTCTTCTCTCTACAGCGTTTCTTGCAGCATTTCCTCTTGGAAGATATCGTCTCTCTTCATAGATCCATCAGGTAGCTCCTCGTCAAGAGTTTCTAGGAACAGTCTTCTTCGCTGTAAGTTGTTTGCTTTGCCTTGGGGATAGGTGTCTTTGTATATCACGTAAGTATTATGTACAGATATGGCAATGATATTTGATAACATAATAGTAGGCTATCTGTCTCCCTGTTTACTGTATTATTTACCACCACCTTCTTCTAGTGTGGCCACAGTTCCTTTCATAGTTTTGTAGTTTTCTTTTGGTGCGATCACAGACTTTTGCATCGTGGTGCTGAGTGTTTGCATAATAACACATTTGTTTTTATTTGGGATGTATGCTACAAGCGTTATTTCCTTCGTGAAAACGAATGTTGATGTATAATTAGAAATCCCCCTGGTCTCCAATAGCTTTAGTGGAATATAAGGTGTTCTTTTTTTTTTTGGCACAGTTCCGATCACTGTGATACTTCTCTTTATCAGCATTTGTCCTAGAGCTTAGTGGATGAAAGATCTGTCGCATGTAATGTTATTCCCATTGAGACAGTAAGTGAGATACGGGATGTGATTGTAGCATTTACGTAATATCTCTACCCAATTCTTCCACAAATCCCTTTTTGGGTACATCTTATCTTGTTCAAATCTTTGTAGTCGCGTCTCACGATAATCAAATGGAACAATCCTTGATATCTTTTTGAACGTTTCAAGTGACCTTTGTACTCATCCCATCAACTTTCAGTAGTCGCATTACATGACTTCTAAAACCCTTCTAATAACAACAGACCTATGTAAACATCTAGGTGCAGAACTATTGTTTTCCACTAGACTCCACATAACGCATTCCTTCACCTTTAGTACAGGTTAGTAAAATGGTTTCAGTTGAAGGAGGGAGAAACATTTTGGAAAGTTTCTAATGCAAGAGGAGCTTGTTGGTCCTGGAGTCAGGTGAACTATACTACATGTTGCATGCCGTCCCACTTGAGGTAGGAGTTCTCTCTTACCGCCTACAAGCTGCTATTCTGGTGTATCATTTGCGTCTTCTGGTGAAGATGAAGAGCTGCAATCTGAAACAAGATCTCCATGTTCCGAAAGTACTTCAGCAATATGAGACATGTTCATCAGTATGTCTGCTATTTCATCAACTCGCAAAGAGGCCACTACCTCAAGGAGAAAACTTACGACATATATAAATTGTGAAGACAGAAACCTAGTGACCTGATTAGAATTGAATCACTTCAGAAACTGATTTGGTAACAGGAAGAAATGGTAACTCCTGTTTCCCTTTTATTCACAGAAAATGACTTTCGATTGTTCAGAGCAACAATGACGTCACTTATTGATACTGTCCTTACTGCGCCCATACACTTTACATCGTTGTCAAATTGAACATGGTCAGAATATCCTCTAATGAGGCCCAAAGAGTTGGAGACGTGCTATTCCTGTATATGCCAAACAAAATCTCCAAACTATTTTTTGTACCACAATCTCATTCACTAAGCGGCAAATAACGTCAATGAAGGCAATCTGGTAAAGCCAAATATTTTCGAAATTATAGACCATCAAAGACACTAGTGGGTCGAAATGGACCTGAACACTTTACCGGGGTTAAAGATAATATTGGACTAATTGTGAAATACATGAGAAGTTTAGACAGAAAACTAAACTAAGTAAGTAGCTGTACTCGTTGCATATAGCATGGAGAAGGGAAACTTCTCTATACCAGTTAGATTCAGTTTATACACTCATCTATGACTACATGTATTTAATAAGTGACAAAGCATTACTGAGACAATCTAATATACTTAGCAGATACAAGACCAAACATGAAACCTATTCCTTCTCAATGCACAAAGGGAAAATGTAATTTGAATTCTTTTAAGGAGTTGCTAATTTCACTGGCATAGTCTTTTTAGCAGTAGCATGACTGAGATTTTAAACAAGCGTTAAGAATATACTCAGCTAGAAAAAAAACTTAGTACATCTGGAAAGATGACGTCGATTTTGATCCGCTGACGCCACATGCCACCTGGAGGATAGTAAATGATCTGATACCAGTTTCAACGCCATCCGTCGATGCGTGTGTAGTGGCGTACCTGCCAGAGCGCCTCCTGTGTTAACCCTTTAATAAGGAATGCTCAAAGCCAAAAGACACAGTGTGATCAAAAGTGTGACGAAACCAATTACGCGACAGACATCACTTAATCGGCTTGATAAATCATGCATCCAAGTCACTGGCAATAGTAATATACAGAAGAGTGGAAAGACATGTTGAGGATCTGTTACATGGCGGTCATCTAGGTTCTAGGAATGATAAATCCACAACAGATGCAGTTCTGACCTAAAAACTGGTAATGGAAGCCAGACTCAAGAAAAATAAAGATGGTTTCATAGAATCAGTAGAACTCGAAAAACTGTTCGACAACGTCAAATAGAAAAATATTTTTGAAATCTTTAGAAAAATAGAGTTAAACTACGGAGAAAGACTGGGCATATGTAATAAGATCATGAAACAATTCTCCGCAGAAGTGGCAACGAAACCAATATATGGAAAGATGGCGAGACGGTTCAAGAGACGTAATTGTAGCAGATCACTTCAAACAGCTCGGAAAGAAAGGGGGCGCCACATCAGTTGCAAATAAAGTTTATTTTCAGTGACTAGAACAGAAGTCCATGCTGCTGGTCTGCATCACTTTACTTTTGATTATTGAAATTTTCTTACGCCATACCTGTAGTATACCATTAATCTTCTTTTTAAGGGAAAGAGTCTCTACTTTTTGCTAAATCGAAATGCCGATGTTTTGAAAATATGTCAGAAGTTTGGTCGTTTTTCATTTTCTCCGCGTGAATGTTACTATGTATTTAATACAGTGTCTTGATACTTACGAGTGAATTCAGGCAGCCAACGTAAATGTCTGATTCCTGATTTTCGCGTTGCTACGAGTGGAACCCGTTCCTCCGAGGATTAGACCTGCAGCGAACTGCGGCTTAGGCGTGGGTCGATGTGGTATTCATTTGAGACCCTCCTCTAAGCTTTTTCCGACTGCTGCGAGCGCGAATTTCGGAGACAGCCCGCCGTACCCCCCGAGCAGGCTGCGAGGCGCTTCCCGTGGGAACAGACTTATCCACCCTGACAGCCTCTTATCGGAAGAGCTCAGTGTCGAGCCGTGTGCGACGTGTCGCTGCAGATGCGTTTCCTGTGCGGCCGCGTTGGGATCACATGTTGGAGAACGACACTCCTATTTATTCGTCTTGCCATTCACTGAAATCCTTCCTGCAGGCTTCTTTCTGAAAAGCCACCGAAACAACATAGCACATTTCTAGTAGTGATATCTCGTAGTTTTAATCAGCGCTAGGAACTTCGGATCAAGTTGACAAATTCTTAAAAACATTTTAGTTTTAATCACAAAACAAAGATCCTAATTCAGAAGCGTGATCTTTACATTATAATACTTGGGACGACGTAGGATATGAAAATATACATCAGACATGGTATTTTTCGACTCCCACAAAGTTTTAGACACAACCACTCACGGCTTTTAACTAAGAAGAAAGGGGAAGATGAGTTTTAACGGGTTTGGATTATTGTTGCAGCGCGGAATGGCCGAGCGGTTTGAGGTGTCATGTCACGGACTGCGCGGCCTCTCCGGCTGGAGGTTCGAGTCCTCCCTCGAGCATGGATGTGTGTTGTTCTTAGCATCAGTTAGTTTAAGTAGTGTGTAAGTCTAGGGACCGATGCCCTATGCAGTTTGGTCCCCTAGGAATTCACACACATTTAAACATTTTTTGGATTATTATTAAGAGTAATGGAGAAGATGGATTTGAACCAGCGATTCCTACAGCTTGTATAGATATGTATAGAAGAAAGATCTTAATGAACGAAGCTAAATGTACGGTGTTCAACACCCGAACGAATAAAACATGGCTTGTGACAACGCTGTCGACTGTCAATGACATTGTTCACCATCGCAAAAGCCGGCCGGGGTGGCCAAGCGGTTCTAGGCGCTACAGTCTGGAACCGCGTGACCGCTACGGTCGCAGGTTCGAATCTTGCCTCGGGTATGGGTGTGTGCGATGTCCGTAGGTTAGTTAGGTTTACGTAGTTCTAAGTTAAGTCCCATAGTGCTCAGAGCCATTTGAACCATTTTCAAGAATGGTTCTAATGGCTCTGAGCACTAAGGGACTTAACATTGGAGGTCATCAGTCCCCTAGTACTTAGAACTACTTAAACCTAACCTAAGGACATCACACACATCCATGCCCGAGGCAGGATTCGAACCTGCGACCGTAGTGGTCGCGCGGTTCCAGACTGTAGCGCCTAGAACCACTCGGCCACTCCGGCCGGCAACCATTTTGAACCATCGGAAACAAACCACTGCTCCTGAAAATTCTGACAAGATTACAATTGCTGAAAATGTTCAGTACCAAAGCTGTTTGACATGTTCACGCAGATTACGTGACTATCATCGTAACCTCTAGCTAGGAGATGGATTTAGTGATGCAGCTAGTGAGGGAGTACACCAAGACTAGCAGAGTATGTGTTTTTTAACATCAAGAAGTTGAAACCACTGATCCTGTGTCCTCGTAGTGCCTATTTTGACCTGCTCTTGTGAGAGGTAATGAATCAAAAAAGCAAGTTGGTGTGGTCCTGGCGCTACATCCAAGATCATAGTTATGTGCTCAGCAAATTGTGCCATGTTTCATCAGCTCATCATAATCGCTACACATGGTCTAAGTTATTTAGTAATCCATTTGTGACCATGCATAGAAAATCGCAAATTTCATCTCTGTTACTCCTGCTACCCTATTGAAGGCGCTCTCTGCGTCACTAGCTACTGTCAACCTCACACCCGTGCCCTAAAACATTAATATACAGTGCGTTTTTTCTGTCATAGGTACTAATCTATCTGTTAATTATGTTACATTTATCTCTAAGTGTAGGGTTTCATTGTACATGTAAGGATGTCATGTGTGTCGTAGTAAATATGATGCTAGAACGCCTAGTTGGAGGTAAGAGACCCAAAGCCGTAATATTGCTAGGACAGATCAATAAAAGTTAAAAATAAATGACACTGTGAACACTGTCGTTTCTCGGACGTAGAACTCTTAATTTTCGGTCAATGTTCCATCAGTAATACATTGATGGAAAAAAAATCGCAACACCAAAAAGGAGTCGTGCGACATAAAGAAAATTTGGTTGGGGTGGTTCTTCATCTGAAAAACTGTGCGTACTCAAATTTCGCGCCAGTCCCTAAGAGTGGCGGTAGTAGCGCCACTTTGAAAATGCGATCTGTTTTGTCTTATATACACGCTGTAACGGCCGTGGGCGTTAGTGACCTCTGATCTTGGACGTGGTGAGCCGATATTAATCAAGATTGCCTTTTAGGCATTCTCAGCACCACACAGAGTTTGAACGAGGTAGTGTAATAGGTCTACGAGAAGCTGTAAATTCCTTCTATGATACTGCAGAAAGACATTACATGAACGTAGTAGCCTTACATGAGTGCTAACAGCGGTGGTCACGAGAACCCAAATTTGCAACAAGACCAGGCTCTGGGCAGCCACGTGGCACTACCAAGACGAACGAATATCGTGCTCCGCATCGTACCGTACTGTATCTGCAGCACCAATTTCAGCAGCCTTTAGCATCACAAAGACACAAAGAACTGTCACAAATCGGTTACTTCGAGTACATACCGAGCCAGACGACCTGCAGCGTGCATTCCGCTAACGCACAACCATCACCATTTGTGATGTCAGTGGCATCAAGCGAGAATTAATTGGAGAGCAGTGTGGAGGTCGTATGTGTTTTCTGATGAGGGATGGTTCTGATTCGGTGCCAATGAATCCGTGTGTTGGTTAGAAGGAGGGCAGTTGAGGACCTGCACCCAACCAGTGTACGTGCTAGACACACTGTGCCTACTCCTGGAGTTATGGTCTGCAGTGCGATTTGATATGACGGCAGAACCACTTCTGGGATGCGATTTCATAAAGCAGAAACACTCTCGTTGTTATGTCACTCACCCTGAATGCAATTTTGTACGTCTCTCTGGTGATCGAAAAGTTGGGCTGCTTTTTATAAACAGCAGGTAGTGAAGAGAGACAAAACTTTAATAGTCATGGGTGACTGGATTCGACAGTAGGAAAAGGGAGAGAAGGAAACATAGTAGGTGAACATGGATTGGGGCTAAGAAATGAAAGAGGAAGCCGTCTGGTAGAATTTTGCACAGATGATAATCATAGCTAATACCTGGTTCAAGAATCATAAAAGAAGGTTGTTTACATGGAAGAATCCTGGAGACACTGACTGGTTTCAGATATTATTTAATGGTAAGACAGAGATTCAGGAAACAGGTTTTAAGATGTAAGACATTTCCAGCGGCAGATGTGGACTCTGACCACAATCTATTGGTTATGAACTGTGGATTAAAACTGAAGAAACTGAAAAAAGGTGGGAGTTTAAGGAGATGATACCTTGATAAACTGACTAAACCAGAGGTTGTACAGAGTTTTAGGGAACAATTGACAGGAATGGGGGAAAGAAATACAGTAGAAGAAGAATGGGTAGTTTTCAGGGATGAAGTAGAGAAGGCAGCAGAGGATCAAGTAGGTAAAAAGACGAGGGCTGGTAGAAATCCTTGGGTAACAGAAGATATATTGAATTTAATTGATGAAAGGAGAAAATATAAAAATGCAGTAAATGAAGCAGGCAAAAAGGAATTTAAACGTCTCAAAAATGAGATCGACAGGAAGTGCAAAATGGCTAAGCAGGGATGGCTAGAGGACAAATGTAAGGATATAGAGGCTTATCTCACTAGGGGTAAGATAGATACAGCCTACAGGAAAGTTAAAGAGACCTTCAGAGGAAAGAGAACCACTTGTATGAATATCAAAAGCTCAGATGGAAACCCAGTTCTAAGCAAAGAAGTGAAAACAGAAAGGTGGAAGGAGTATATAGAGGGTCTATACAAGGGTGATGTACTTGAGGACAATATTATGGAAATGTAAGAGGATGTAGATGAAGATGAAATGGGAGATACGATACTGCGTGAAGAGTTTGACAGAGCACTGAAAGACCTGAGTCGAAACAAGGCCCCGGGAGTAGACAACATTACATTAGAACTACTGACGGCTTTGGGAGAACCAGTCCTGACAAAACTCTACCATTTGGTGAACAAGACGTACGAGACAGGCGAAATACCCTCAGACTTCAAGAAGAATATAATAATTCCAATCCCAAAGAATGCAGGTGTTAACAGATGTGAAAATTACCGAACTATCAGTTTAATAAGCCACAGCTGCAAAATACTAACGCGAATTATTTACAGACGAATGGAAAAACTGGTAGAAGCCGACCTCGGGGAAGATCAGTTTGGATTCCGTAGAAATGTTGGAACACGTGACAACAATACTGACCTTACGACTTATCTTAGAAGAAAGATTAAGGAAAGCCAAACCTACGTTTCTAGCATTTGTAGACTTAGAGAAAGCTTTTGACAATGTTAACTGGAGTAATCTCTTTCAAAGTCTAAAGGTGGCAGGGGTAAAATACAGGGAGCGAAAGGCTATTTACAATTTGCACAGAAACCAGATGGCAGTTATAAGAGTCGAGGGGCATGAAAGGGAAGCAGTGGTTGGGTAGGGAGTGAGACAGGGTTGTAGCCTCTCCCCGATGTTATTCAATCTGTATATTGAGCAAGCAGTAAAGGAAACAAGAGAAAAATTTGGGGTAGGTATTAAAATCCAGGGAGAAGAAATAAAAACATAGAGGTTCACCGATGACATTGTAATTCTGTCAGAGACAATAAAGGACTTGGAAGAGCAGTTGAACGGAATGGACAGTGTCTTGAAAGGAGGATATAAGATGAACATCAACAAAAGTAAAACGAGGATAATGGAATGTAGTCCAATTAAGTCGGGTGATGCTGAGGGAATTAGATTAGGAAATGAGACACTTAAAGTAGTAAAGGAGTTTTGCTATTTGGGGAGCAAAATAGCATGATGGTCGAAGTAGAGAGGATATTAAATGTAGACTGGCAATGGGAAGAAAAGCGATTCTGAAGAAGAGAAATTTGTTAACACCGAGTATAGATTTAAGTGTCAGGAAGTCGTTTCTGAAAGTATTTGTATGGAGTGTAGCCATGTATGGAAGTGAAACATGGACAATAAATAGTTTGGACAAGAAGAGAATAGAAGCTTTCGAAATGTGGTGCTACAGAAGAATGTTGAAGATTAGGTGGGTAGAGCACGTAATCAGGAGGTATTGAATAGGATTGCGGAGAAGAGACGTTTGTGGCACAACTTGACTAGAAGAAGGGATTGGTTGGTAGGACACGTCCTGAGTCATCAAGGGATCACAAATTTAGCGTTGGAGGGTAGCGTGGAGGGTAAAAATCGTAGAGCGAGACCAAGATATGAATACACTAAACCGATTCAGAAGGATGTAGGTTGCAGTAGGTACTGGGAGATAAAGGAGCTTGTACAGGATAGATTAGCATGGAGAGCTGCATCAAACCAGTCTCAGGACTGAAAACCACAACAACACATCAACATTCCAGAGGGTGTTTTGCGATACCATAACGCTCTCCCACATACCGCTGCTGTAGCCCAACATACTCTACACAGTGTTGACATGTTGCCTCGGTCTGCTCGATCAGCAGATCTGTCTGCAGTCTAATGTATACGGGACCTCATTGGACGATAATTCCAGCTTCACCCAGAAACAGCATAAACCATCCCTCTATTGACCGAACAAGTACTACAAGCATGGATCTCCATCCCACAAACTGACATCCGGCAGCTGTACAACACAATGGGTACACGTTTTCATGATTGCGTTGAACATTCTGGCTGTTGGACCTGTTATTAATGTAGCAGTATATCATATTTAAAATGTTTTTGTTTTGACCATCTTGACCATCTTGTGTTCTGCACTACTCATTTGTTCTGTGTTTCGTTGTTTAAAGATACCATTGTGAAGTCTGTGAACAATGGTCAAGAAGTCAAAAAGAGCCATCTAAAGAGCAATGCCTCAACACATGCCAAGGAAACTGGTACGCCACAAAAACAAAGATGATCAGAGCAGTCATATAAAGAAGTTTTAATGTCTGTATAAACATGTGTAAAATGTTTTTGTTGTGGCAATGTAGCTTGATGATGAGGTATCACCACGAAACATGTTGCCAACTAAATAATTTACTTGGTAACAAATTTTGTGACTGGAAGCGGTATTTGAAAATCTTTTCGTTTATTTACGGTGGCTTATCTGTTAACTTGCAATGTTAATCACTTAAATATATTATCCAGACAAATGTATTCTGGAATTCCGTTAGCTTACATTAATTAGTTTTTGATGCCGTGGTTTTTTTCCATCAGTGTACATCCTAGCATAAATGACATACTGAAGTTCCAACTTATCTCTGGACACCGACCAAACGTTTTATACCTAGCAGAACAGTTCGATCTTGGAAATCTGCCCTAAAGAGAGAGGATCATTATTTTATCGCTTTAAAGATAACTTCGATTTCTAACTTTAGTTTTATAATCACGTTACAAGGTATCAAGTTATTTGTAGCTGGAATAGCTCAATATGCCTCAAAGTATCAACAACAGTAAATGTATTACCCTAGTTTGCAAAATGTAAGGACGAAAGTAACTTTTGCATGATGTGTCGCTGCCTAGTAATGTAACTCAACGAAACGTGGACCATACGTAAGTACACATGTCATATTGTCTAGTACGGAAGGTAGCTGAAAGAAATACGCATTGAAACAAAGAGAAATGTCACTTCATACGAAAACAGTAATTTCACTGAAGGCACCAGGATTTATGTTGGTCCCCTAGAATTGCAAAAGCTGAGGAGTAGTGCTTAATAGCACCAACGATAGCAATAGATGCTCCGCAACGTATTCCAATGTTGGCCACTAGATAGGAAAGGGTTCTTCTGGTAAGGTGTCGCATTCCTCCACCAGCGCGATTGGATTGTCGTCGGTGAATGTGCACATTCTGCAGTACGTCTTTCCAGCGCATTCCACACGTTCTCGACGGGAATTAAGCCGGGAGAACGGCCAGACTAGTCCTCTCGCCGAATATCTCCTCTTTCGAAGAGCTTCCCGATCTGCGCTGTTCGATGCCGTCGTGCATTTCATCCATAAGAATGAAATCGCGGTCGAGTGCATCCTTGAGAAGAGACATACAGGGAAGCACTACAGTTTCGCAGTAACGTTGACCACTGAGCACACGGCCAGAAACAACAACTCAGACAAAATCCGTACTCATCCCAGACAGTACATGAATCCACGTCTCGTTGGGCCACTCCCATGCTCTTGGAACCATCGTAAACACTGCGACCACCAATGTGCGAGTGTGAAGGGAACACGACGTACTGGTAGTCGGTAAAGGAAGTACCCCAATGAAGTCGTCGTGCGACTATGGGGCATGAGATTGTGCGCCTTGCAGTCCCGTTAAATGCTGTTGCCATTGCACTCGCCGTTTGGCGTGTCTCCCTTTTGCATGTTGCACAATGTTCTGCTGTCGTTGACCATGGTCGACATTTCGTCTCTTTCGAGCAGCAAAACCTATGGTTTCAAGTACACGTTAAACAATGCTGTAAGCAACACCAAACAGGTTCCCGGGTTCGATTCCCGGCGGGGTCAGGGATTTTCTCTGCCTTGTGATGACTGGGTGTTGTGTGATGTCCTTAGGTTGGTTAGGTTTACGTAGTTCTAAGTTCTAGGGGACTGATGACCATAGATGCTAAGTCCCATAGTGCTCAGAGCCATTTGAATACCAAACACCTGGGCTACACTCTCAACGCTTTGTCTTTCTACCCGTATGCCGACGATGCTTCCCCGTGTGAATTCATCCAAATATTCCCTCTGGGCAATATTGTAAAGAAGAACACAACTACAGAAAATCGGAACTGTTCGCTGATTCACACACACACACACACACACACACACACGCATGCACACACACTCATGCACACACACTCTTTGCCTGTCATTGAGGCAGCCCAGATGGCCACGCCGATCTCATGCCATGTGACGTCAAACTTTTTGAGCATGTTCATTTTATCCATATCTTGCGGCTTCAAACGTGACTGTATTCAGTACACTGGAAGTATGAATTAAACAACTCCTTCAGTCAAACCTTTTCGTGTTTTATTAAATATATGATACATTTCGGACCCTGTGGCTCCATCATCAGGTGTAATTTGCCTTAATACATACTTTAGTTTTTCTCTTGAATGAAGTGAAATGCATATTCCAGTCATGAAAATGTTTGAGATTAGGTTATGAATATCGTAAGTCGCGTAAAATATATGCGAAATTATGGAAAAGATGAACAGTGTAAACTTACCACATAATGCAAGAAAAGTGTTTTTAGCGTTTCAGCACCATCATTCTTTTCTCCATCCTTTTCGTACATATCATTTCACTGAAGAGGCACATTTGCATACACATGTTTGTAAACACTTCACGGATGTTTTTGTACATTGTGTGATCCAAGATGAAATTGGTCATAGTACCCAAAGTCTAATTATTAAACAAATGACATATGCCGTAAACAGCCTTGTAATATGTATTTAAAATTATTAAAATAACTGTGGCTAGCGAAATCTGTTTGCTCATCTCATATATACACATCAAAATAAGTTTTGCATCAGCCCAGTTCCCATACCTCAAGATAAACGTTGACTGTGGATGAAGTACCACAGACACAGTTCCTCTGACTGTTCAGAGAGGTCACTGAACCCGCCCAAAGACGTAAACCACCATGCATGAGCTGCGCCTATTAGATGCAGGGTGCCCAACAGCCGATCCGATCCAGGCGCTCCACCAGGAAGGAGGCACACCGTTCGTGTTTTCTATAGCTCAACCACGCCTAGACGGTCAATAGCGCAGTTCGATCGCGTCCGCATTGTTACTTTGTGCCAGGAAGGGCTCTCAACAGGGAAGAGACCAGGCGTCTCGGAGTGAAGCAAAGCGATGTTGTTCGGACATGGAGGAGACATAGAGAGACAGGAACTGTCGAGAACATGCCTCTCTCAGGCCGCCCAAGGGCTACTACTGCAGTGGATTACCGCTACCTACGGATTATGACTCGGAGGAACCCTGACAGTAACGCCACCGTGTTGAATAGTGCTTTTCGTGCAGCCACAGAACGTCGTGTTACGACTCAAATTATGCACAACAGGCTGCATGATTCGCAACTTCACTCTCGTCGTGCATGGCGAAGTCTATCTTTGCAACCACGACACCATGCAGTGCGGTACAGATGGGCCTAACAACATGCCGAATGGACCGCTCGGCATCACGTTCTCTTCACCGATGATTGTCGCATAAGCCTTTAACCAGACGTGTTGGAGGCAACCCGGTCGGGCTGAACGCCTTAGACACACTGTCCGGCGAGTGCAGCAAGGTTGAGGTTCCCTGCTGATTTACGGTGGTATTATGTGGGGCTGGCGTACTCCGCTGATGGTCATGAAAGGCGCCGTAACAGCTGTGCGATACGTGAATGCCATCTTCCACCGATAGTGCAACCAAATTGGCAGCGTATTGGCGAGGCGTTCGTCTTCATGGAAGGCATTTCGCGACCCCATCGTGCACTACTTGAGAATGACTACCGTCAGGATAACGACATCGCTCTACTAAAGTCTCCAGACATGAACCCTATCGAACATGACTGGGATAGATTGCAAAGGCCTATTTATGGACGACGTGACCCACCAACCACTCTGAGGGATCAACGCCAAATCGCCGTTAAGGAGTGCGACAATCAGGTCCAAAAGTGGCTTGATACTAAAATGTAGACTAACACTGCCGGAAATGTCATGTCCATTATAATTATCCGGGCTGTTATGCCATTGTCGGTTGATGAATTCTGCGTCAATTCCCAACGTTTCGTCCCCGTCTGCGGAGGAAATCTTCGAGGGTGTCTGTAGCTCGAAGGAAGGTCCAACACACCCACTGGCGAGCGACATGTGTTCCGTTGATGGGGATGAAATGATGGTGAGGACAACACAGCACCCAGTCCCTGAGTAGAGAAAATCTCCTGCCCGACTGGTAAATAGAACGCCTCCTTAACTGGGTGGTAACGTGCGAAGATACCACGACTAACCGAAGAAATACGTCAGTTAATCGGTGGAAGAAGGAACCACAAAAAGTTTCAGGCAATTGAAAAATACAAGTCCGTTAGGGTTGGGTTGGGTTGTTTGGGGGAAGAGACCAAACAGTGAGGTCATCGGTCTCATCGGATTAGGGAAGGATAGGGAAGGAAGTCGGCCGTGCCCTTTTAAAGGAACCATCCCGGCATTTGCCTGGAGCAATTTAGGGAACTCACGGAAAGCCTAAATCAGGATGGCCGGACGCGGGATTGAACCGTCGCCCTCCCGAATGCGAGTCCAATGTAGTCCGTTAGGGATGAAATAAATAGGAAGTGCAGGGAAGCTAAAGCAAATCGGCCGCATGGAAAATGTAAAGAAATCGAAAAAGAAATGATTGTCAGGACAGACTCAGCATATATAAAAGTCCAAACAACCCGAACAGCGGCCTCCCGGCCAACGATGCCATACGCTCATTTCCATTTTAAGAGTGGAATTCCCGTTACACTCCTAATTTTACCACCTTTGCCTGAAATTTCACAGAAGTTATTTTTTGACTTTGCTCTATGATGCGTCAGTCCTTCCTACAATCATTTGTTGTCCAATTTCTTCACATTTTTCATGCATCTATTTCGTCTTAGCTTCTCTGCACTTCCTATTTATTTCATTCATCTGTGATTTGTATTTCTTTATTTCTGAGTTTCCATGAACCCTTTTGTACTTCACTCTGTCGTCGATCAACTGAAGTATTTCTTCTGTTACGCATGGTTTCTCCGCAGTTATCTTCTTTGTACCTATGTTTTTCTTTCCAACTAGCTGTGATTGTCCTTTTTGGTTGCTGTATATTTATTGCTGTATCTTTAGCCTTAGAGAACTTCAAACGTATCTTGTCACTCCTTAGAAATTCCGCATTCCACTTCTTTGCATATTGATTCTTCTTGACTAATGTCTTAAACTTCAGCCTACTCTTCATCCCTACTACATTGTGATATGATTCTATATCTGCTCCAAGGTACGCCTTACAATACAGTATCTGATTTCGGAATCTCTGCCTGACCATGATGTAATCTAACTAAAATATGCTCGCTTCACCCGGCCTCTTCCAAGAATACCTTCTTCTCCTGTGATTCTTGATCAAAGCAATCATTACTACTAGGTGTACTCAGTCTTTCTCCCCTCTCATTTCTTGATCTAAGCCCACATTCTCCTGTAAGCTTTTCCTCTACTCCTTCCCCCAAAACTGCATTCCAGTCCCCCATGACTATTACATTTTTGTCCCCTTTTACGTACTGTATTACCCTTTTATTATCCTTACATACTTTCCTTATCTCTTCATCTTCAGCTTGCGACGTTGGCATGTATAACTGAACTATCGTTGTCGATGTTGGTTTGCCGTCGATTCTGATAAGGACAACCCTATTACTGAATTGTTAAGAGTAACACACCCTGTGCCCTACCTTCCTATGCTTAATGAATCCTATGAGTCCTACTCCTGTTATACAATTTTCTGCTGCTGTCAATACTACCCTCTATTCACCTGACCCCTACTATATCTAGATTTAGCCTTCGCATTTCCATTTTCAGGTTTTATAGCTTCCCTACCACGTTCAAGCCTCTGAAATTCCACGACTCATCTCGTAGAACTTTATCCTTTCGTTGATTATTTAATTTTTTATCATCTTCCGAGGCTGTCCCCTACTGGATATCCGCATGGAGGACTATTCCGGAATGCCTCACCTATGGATAGATCGTCATGAGACATTTTCAGTTACAGGCCACATATCCCGTGGATATACGCTATATGTTTTTAATGTAGAAGTTTTCGTTGCCTTATGCATCCTCATGCCGTTTATCATTGCTGATTCTTCAGCCTTTAGGAGCTGTTTCCCACCCCAAGGCCAAGAGAAATCTCTGAACCTCTGCTCCGCCCTCTCTGACAAGACCGTTGGCAGAATGAAGGTGACTTCGCTTGCCGGAAGTCTTCTGCCGCCAATGCTGATTGTTAATGAAAATTTAGGCGGTGGCGGGTTTCGAACCCGAGACCTAAGACATTTTGATTAGTAGGCAAAGAACTAGTCCAAGACCACATATGCCTATTGTCACTGTTACACACACTTTTAATCAGAGAATTTCGTTCTTGATTTTCCAGTCCTATTTTCCCTCTTGGTTCTTGTACAAACTATATATTGGTGTATTCTCATCTAGCTTACCCAGATTTTTCTCAGAATATCCAACATGTTGCAACAGTTGACATTGTCGAACGCTTTTTGCAAGTTGACTAATACTATGAAAATGTCTTGATTTTCCTTTAGTCGGGCTTCTATTATCAAGCGCAACGTCAGAACTGGTTCTCTGGTGCCTTTACCTGTCCTAAAGTGAAACTGATCGTCATCTAACACAAATTCAATTTCGTTTTCCGTTTATTATATATTCCCTTGTCAGCAACGCGGACGCAGGAGCTGACAGGCTGACTGTGCAATAATTGTGGCTCTTCAGAATTGTTTGGAAGATGTGTTCAGAAGGTCCGATGGTATATCCCCGGTCTGATACACTCTACACAGCAGTGTGAGTAGTTGTTTTGTAACCGCTTCCGCCAATGATTTTAGAAATCCTGTTGGAATGATATCTATCCCTTCTCCTTATTTGAACTTAAGTGTTGCACAGCTCTTTTAAATTCATGTTCTAAGACTGGATTACCCATCTCTGCTACATCGATTGCTGTTTCTTCTTCTATCACGTCATCAGACTAGTCTTCTCCCTCATAGTGCCCCTCAATGTACTCTTTCGACCTATCCGCTCTCTGCTCTGCACTTAACAGTAGAATTTCCGTTGCACTCTTAATATTACCACTCTTGCTTTTAGTTTCACCAAAGGTTGTTTTGACTTTTCTATATGCTGAGTCTGTCCGCACAATCATTTCTTTTTCGACTTCTTTACATTTTCCATGCAGCCGATTTGCTTTAGCTTCCCTGCACGTCCTATTTGTTTCATCCCTAGTGGACTACACTGGACTCGCATTCGGGAGGACGACGGTTCAATCCCGCGTCCGGCCATCCTGATTCAGGTTTTCCGTGATTTCCCTAAATCGCTACAGGCAAATGCCGGGATGGTTCCTTTGAAAGGGCACGGCCGACTTCCTTTCCCTTCCTTCCCTAATCCGATGAGACCAATGACCTCGCAGTTTGATCTCTTTCCTCAAACAACCAAACCAAACCCTGACGGACTTGTATTTTTCAATTCTCTGAACCTCTTTGTGGTTCCTTCTTCCATCGATTAACTGACGTATTTCTTCGGTTAGTCATGGTATCTTCGCAGTTACCTTCTTTGTACCTATGCATTTGTTTCCAATTTATGTGATTACCCGTTTTAGAGATGCCATTTCTTCACTGAATTAGCTACTGAGTTACTACTTGGAATGTATGAATTCTCCGTCCTGCGAACTTTCTGCCCCACTGGAAATCTACGAACTCTCCGCCTCGTACCTGCTTCCGTTGTGTCCCGTACTACCTGCAGCCGGACTGTCCTAATCACGCTGCTCTACCTGTTCCCTGGACTCGGCAGAACTCCGCCCCAAAGTCCCGTCTACCTGTTAGTATCGCTCTAGATTTGGTAAAATTCACATTGTGCCACTTGGATATTATCATCTCAGTAGTTGTGATATGGAATTTTCAACGACAATTTGTGGTAAGCCTGGTTGCCACTAAGAAGGTTATTCTTACACAGTGAAGAAAACGAAGGAAGATGAGACTGTGATTCGGCGCTGTTCAAAACAGAAAGAGATGGATTGCCGAGGAGAGCTTAAAACCAAGAATTCTACAGCGCTCTTTTCATACGAGCGCTAATGTGGAGCTCCGGATGACGCAAGGTTGGAAGTACAGAGGACTCTGAACCAGGCAAAGAAGAGGGAACCAGAGGAAAATACGTCTGTTTCCAAAATCTATTCAGATGAGCTAGGTAGCTTGCATAATCGAGAGTACGACTTTGTGACAGAAATGTCAGAGCAGCGTACAACGAAGAGGACGTTATACAAGCAAAGGGCATAGCCGCAGGGAAGTGACAGGGATCCAGAGAGAAGAGAAGATGGTTCAAATGGCTCTGAGCACTATGGGACTCAACTGCTGCGATCATCAATCCCCTAGAACTTAGAACTACTTAAACCTAACTAACCTAAGGACATCACAGACACCCATGCCCGAGGCAGGATTCGAACCTGCGACCGTAGCAGCAGCGCGGCTCCGGACTGGAGCGCCTAGAACCGCACGGCCACCGCGGCCGGCTAGAAGAGGAGAGATTGAACTTAAAGCAGAGCTATTAACTATGAATGGTGGCAGCAGTTTCCTGTTAAGCGATTATAAATCAGGATAATAGTTTTTTGTGGTAGAGCAGGGAGAGAGGCTCTAAGAAGTAAACGAGACATTTTTATGAATGGTACGTTCAAGTTTGTAGCAAACAGTTTTCGCGGATATATACAATTCATGCAGATTTTGGAAGTAATAAAAATTTGACTAATATCCACCCACTTGCATTTGCAATTTTTACC
This sequence comes from Schistocerca piceifrons, assembly GCF_021461385.2. Classification (NCBI taxonomy): domain Eukaryota; kingdom Metazoa; phylum Arthropoda; class Insecta; order Orthoptera; family Acrididae; genus Schistocerca; species Schistocerca piceifrons. The sequence goes on along the minus strand of NC_060141.1, from coordinate 254,113,784 downwards.
AAATAAAAGAAACGAGACATGCATCCGACTTTTCAGAAATGTGCTGGAAAATATTCTAGAGTTCATCCCTGCAAGTGTGACTATAGATTTTGAGGCAGCAGCCATTTCTACAATTATACCGGCTGATCAAAAACTCAGTATAAATATGAAAACTGAATAAATCACAGAATAATGTAGATAGAGAGGTACAAATTGACACACATGCTTGGAATGACATGGGGTTTTATTAGAACCAAAAAAAATACAAAAGATCACAAAATGTCCGACAGATGGTGCATCATCTGATCAGAATAGCAAAGATGATGTTCTTTACAGAAAATGCTCAATATGTCCACCATCATTCCTCAACAATAGCTATAGTCGAGGAATAATTTTGTGAACAGCACAGTAAACCATGCCCGGAGTTATGGTGAGGCATTGGCGTCGGATGTTGTCTTTCAGCATCCCTAGAGATGTCGGTCGATCACGATACACTTGCGACTTCAGGTAACCCCAAAGCCAATAATCGCACCGACTGAGATCTGGGGACCTGGGAGGCCAAGCATGACGAAAGTGGCGGCTGAGCACACGATCATTACCAAACGGCGCGCGCAAGAGATGTTTCACGGTCCTAGCAATTTCTTTTGATTCTTATAAAACCCCATGTCATCCCAAGCATGTGTGTGAATTTTTACCTCTCTATCTACATTATTCCTTGGTTTATTAAGTTTTCAAATTTATACTGACTTTTTGATCACCCGGTACATATGTTACCAAGTTGTGAAGATGTAGAGGCTTATCTCACTAGGAGTAAGATAGATAGTGCCTACAGGAAAATTACAGAGACCTTTGGGGAAAAGAGAACTACTTGTATAAATATCAAGAGCTCAGATGGAAACCCAGTTCTAAGCAAAGAAGGGAAAGCAGAAAGGTGGAAGGAGTATATAGAGGATCTACACAAGGGCGATGTACTTGAGGACAATGTTATGGAAATGGAAGAGGATGTAGAAGAATATCAAATGGGAGAAATGATACTGCGTGAAGAGTTTGACAGAGCACTGAAAGACCTAAGCCGAAACAAAGCCCTGAGAGTAGACAATATTCCATTAGAACTACTGACAACCTTGGCAGAGCAAAACTCTACCATCTGGTGAGCAAGATGTATGAGAGAGGCGAAATACCCTCGGACTTCAAGAAAAATATAATTCCCATCCCAAAGCAAGCAGGTGTTGACGGATGTGAAAATTACCGAACTATCAGTTTAATAAGTCACGGCCGCAAAATACTAACGCGAGTTCTTTACAGACGAATGGGAAAGCTGGTAGATGTCGACCTCGGAGAAGATCAGTTTCGATTCCGTAGAAATGTTGGAACACGTGAGGCAATACTGACCCTACGACGTATCTTAGAATATAGATTAAGGAAAGGCAAACCTACGTTTCTAGCATTTGTACGCTGACAAAAAGCTTTTGACAATGTTGACCGGAATACTCTCTTTCAAATTCTGAAGGTGGTAGAGGTAAAATGCAGGGAGCGAAAGGCTATTTACAATTTGTACAGAAACCAGATGGCTGTAATAAGAGTCGAGGGGGATGAAAGGGAAGCGGTGGTTGGGAAGGGAGTGAGACAGAATTGTAGCCTCTCCCCGAAGTTGTTTAATCTGTATATTGAGCAAGCAGTAAAGGAAACGATAGGAAACAAAAGAAAAATTCGGAGTAGGTATTAAAATCCATGGAGAAGAAATAAAAAACTTTGAGATTCGCCGATGACATTGTAATTCTGTCACAGACAGCAAAGGACATGGAAGAGCAGTTGAACGGAATGGACAGTGTCTTGAAAGGGGGATATAAGATGAACATCAACAAAAGCAAAACGGGGATAATGGAATGTAGTCGAATTAAGTCGTGTGATACTGAGGGAATTAGATTAGGAAATGAGACACCTAAAGTAGTAAAGGAGATCTGCTATTTAGGGAGCAAAATAACTGATGATGGTCGAAGTAGAGAGGATATAAAATGTGGACTGGCTATGGCAAGGAAAGCGTTTCTGAAGAAGAGAAATTTGTTAACATCGAGTATATATTTAAGTGTCAGGAAGTCATCTCTGAAAGTATTTGTATGGAGTGTATCCATGTATGGATGTGAAATATGGACGATGAATAGTTTGACAAGAAGAGAATAGAAGCTTTCGAAATGTGGTGCTACTGAAGAACACTGAAGATTAGGTGGGTAGATCACATAACTAATGAAGAGGTATTGTATAGATTTGGGGAGAAGAGGAGTTTGTAGTATAACTTGACTAGAAGAAGGGATCGGTTGGAGGGACATGTTCTGAGGCATCAAAGGATCACCAATTTAGTATTGGAGGGCGGCGTGGAGGGTGAAAATCTTAGAGGGAGACCAAGAGATGAGTACACCAAGCAGATTCAGATGGATATAGATTGCAATAGGTACTCGGAGATTTAGAAGCTCGCACGGGATAGAGTAGCATGGAGCGCTGCATCAAACCAGTCTCTGGACTGAAGACCACAACAACAACGACAACTTCCACAGTGGTTCAAATGGTTCAAATGGCTCTGAGCACTATGCGACGTAACTTCTGAGGTCATCAGTCGCCTAGAACTTAGAACTAATTAAACCTAACTAACCTAAGGACATCACACACATCCATGCCCGAGGCAGGATTCGAACCTGCGACCGTAGCGGTTACGCGGTTCCAGACTGAAGCGCCTTTAACCGCACGGCCACACCGGCGGGCACTTCCTCAGTGCATGGATGCTATTTCCACATGAGAAAGTCTCCCTGGAAGAAAGTACAGGACCTTGGACTCACTCGCGAATATAAATGATGTGAAGAAGTGAGACAAGAAATTAGCCTGTGTGCTGCACTGGCGTTTCTACGGCCTGAAGATGAATGTGATGATTGGCTGGAGATACATTCACAGGCACCGGATGTTCCTAGCCTTTCTGGCTTTTTCGACTGTTTTGTAGAGAGATGGCTGGAAAATGAAGAAAACCCTATCAACCTTTGGAGATGCTCGAACAACTAACTCCGTAGAGGGCTTGGGTAACAAAATTAGTAATATGCTTTCCAAAACCAAACTCTAAAATTAGTGAAGGTTCCTTAAAGAGGTCATGGTAGGTTCCTCCCCCCTCCCTCCCACTCACATCTCTCCCGTAACCAACGATCCTAGCGAAATCTAAATCTCTAATGATCACAACTGTGGACGTGACATGAATAACCAAATGCAAAATCGGTTTTCTCTAGGCTGTAATGATGAATGATCATATACTGAGCTAAAATTAAGCATATCTTTGGAATGTAAACTTCCTTTTTGTGAGTTCCCATTCACTTTAGAAAGACGAGCACTAATGGTACAAAAATGAGACTTCTGAGTTATTTAAATATTAAGTTATTGAATGACTTGGCGATATTTTCCGTGATCAATTTCGAGCTCACACATAACTATTAATTTCCTATTTTGTTACCTACACGTCGAATGTTTTGTTCTGCTTCAGAATGACGTTTACGCAGTGGTTTAGCCATGTATTTTGGAACCTGATGCGGACTTCAGTCATCCTGCCCAATTACCATCCCCACAAAATCATTTATTTATTTACTAATTCCGATAGGACCATTCTTCCGTTTGAGGTACTGTCTAGGTAAGGTATTTCTGTTCACAGTTAGACTTGTTCCTAAGGATTTAGAGTTTAAAAATTCAACCACGCTTGAAAACTTTTAAGAAATTTGTATGCGTTGTTCAAATTCGTGTCTGTGGTAAAGAGACTACAACAACAATAGTACAAACTGTGATTTTTAGTTTAATGTACCAATCAAGTTCTAAAAACATTCTCATGCTGCGGCTGATATAGAGTGAGTCAGACATAACTGTTAGTTAACGCTTTCTTTTTGTCTCAGTGTCTGTTAAACCAAAACGAATGAGTAATGTTTGTTTTTAATTTTTTTTTCTTTCACTACTTTGATGATTCAACTGTTAGATTTCCAAGACAGTCAAAGGTCGTTGACAGATGTCAGAAAAGAATATATTACTACTACTTTCATTAGATTCTTCTTCATTTGCTCTTTCTTCAACTAATACGCCGTCTTCTTTTGCATCACAGTTATGTACAAGATTTTCTACGTTTTCTTTAAGTCCTTCAGTTTTATCAAGAACCACCTCCTTAATAGGTTCGTAATTTTTGTAGGTCTTGTTAATTTTTTGATAATCTACAAATACACTCTTCAACAATAATATTTTGGCGCTTTCTTTACTGTCCTTTGGGTCGAGTGCTTCTCTGACGTAAGTTTAACAAATTTCAGCATTGAACCAGCAAACAAATGGCCTTGCCGAAACCTGTCCGCAATTTAATTCTTTATTTGTTTATTTGCTTATTTTGTGATTCACTTGAGCAACTCCTCTGTGTATGTGTTCTACACTAAATTTCTGCATAAGTTAATAGATTTTTATTTTTAATCAGTAAGAACTCTCTACGTAAAAACATATACATATCAGAACTAATAACACTGAAGTTGTTACACGCAACATGTCGTACGGCTAGTACCATGCGGCTTGAGCACGCTAGCTCCCGTCGCCAGAGGATTAGTGGGCCCTTCCTCGACCTTCTCTGGGCGGAAAGTTCACAGGACGGAAAATTGAAAGGGCGGAGAATACAAGAAAACATTACTTGTCGCCGTATCTATAGGATCAGAGATCTTCGAGTGTATCTCTTCATTTCTTAGTATTTCCCTTATCCCACTTACTCGCTTATTGATTCTTTCTGCCTAATCCCTTAAACTTCAGGCTACTCTTCATCACTACTATATTGTGATCTGAGTCTATATCTGCTCCTGAGTACGCCTTGCAATCCAGTATCTGATTTCTAAATCTCTGTTTGACCATGATGTAATCTAACTGAAATCTTCCCGCATCTCTCGGCCATTTCCAGATAGTCTCCGCCTCTTGCGATTCTTGAATAGAGTATTCGCTATTACTAGATGAACATTTTTCCATAATTCAGTTAGCCTTTCTTGTCTCTCATTCCTTGTATCAAGCCCATATCGGCCCGTAATCCTTTCTTCTACTCTTGCCCCAACAACCGCATTCAAGTCCCCCATGACTATTTTAATCTGCCATTACTTTCTGAATTACCCGTTCAATATATTCAAATACATTCTCTATTTCTTCATTTCCGCTTGCGACGTCGGCATGTATACCTGAACTATCATTGTCGTCGTTGGTTTGCTGTTGATTCTGATGAGAACAACACTATGGCTGAATTGTTCACAGTAAATCACTCTCTGCCCTAGCTTCATATTGATAACAATCCTGCTACCAGTTTCTGCTGTTGTTGATATTACCCTATACTCATCTAACCACAAGACTTTGTGTTCTTTCCATTTAACTTCACTGACCTCGTAAAATGTTACTCTTTCGCTGATTATTCAATATTTTTTTCATGGTCAGTTTTCCCTTGGCAGTTCCTTTCGGAGATCCGAATGGGGGACTATTCAAGAATGTTTTGTCAATGCAGAGATCATCAAGGCAGTTTTACAGTTACAGCACACATTTCCGGTGGATACACATTACGTGTCTTTAATGCAGTGGTTTCCATTGCCTTCTGCATCCTGATGCCGTTGATCATTGCTGATTCCTCCGCCTTTATGGGCAGTTCCTCACCCCGACGACACGAGAGTGTCCTGAACATCTGTCTGCCCCTCCACTCACTTTCATTAGGCTCTTTGCGCTGTGAGGGTGATTTCGTATGTCACAAGTCTTTGACAGCCACTACTAACGATTCTAATTCAGAATTTAAACAGTGGCAGGGTTCGAATCCAGGAACGAAGACGTTTTCATTACTGATAAAAAGATGTTACCCCAGGACCTCAGAAACGATACCGCTGACTGTACTACATATCTTAGAAGGTATGTTAAGCAAAGGTAAATAAACATTTGTAAATTTGGAGAAAGCTATCGTAAATGATGATTATAACACACTCTTTCTAATTATCAACGTGGCAGGAGTAAAATGCTGTGAGCATAGTACTATAAACAACTTGGAAACCAAACCGAAACCAGTAATCTCATAGAAAAGATGTTTCTTGCTTTTGTGATTGTTCATGCTCATTTTTAAGTAATAAAAAAAACATCTGTACTCCAGGAGGAATGTTCTCCAAATTTACTCGCCATTAAGTAACTGGGAGAGGGTTCATCGACCTACCTTCACGATAATGGGAGCGGAAAAAAAACCTATATCTTTCCGTGGGAGCTCAGAGTTTCCTTTTTTTATTATGATGAACGTTTCTTCCTAAGTAGGTCGGCGTCTACAAAAGATTTTCACATTCGAAGGAGAAAGCTGGCTACTGAATTTTCGTGAGAAGATTCCGCAGCAACGAAAGTCGTCTTTATTTTAATGATGTCCATCCCAAATCCTGTATCACTTCAGTGACATTCTCTCCCCTATTTCTCGATAATACAAAACGTGCTGCTCTTCTTCTTTGAACTTTATCGATGTGCTCCGTTAATCCTATCCGGTAAGAATCCCACACAGCGCAGCAGTACTCCAAAAGAGGACGGGCAAGCGTAATGAGGGCAGTCTCTTTAGTAGATCTGTTTCATCTTTTAAGTGTTCAGCGAATAAAATGTAGTCTTTGGTTCATCTTCCCCACAACATTTTCTCTGTGTTCCTTCCAATTTATGTTGTTTGTAACTGTAGTTTCCAGATAAATAAATTTACGGCCCTTAGACTTCATTGATTTATCGTGCAATCGATGTTTAACGATTTCCTTTCAGCCTTCGTGTGTATGACTTCACACTTTTTGTTACTTAAGGTCAATTGCCAATTTTCGCACCATATAGATAACTATTATAAATCATTTTGCAATTTCTTTTGATCTTCTGATGACTTTATTAGACGATAAATAACAGCGTCATCTGCAAGCAAAGTAAGACGGCTGCTGACATTGTCTCCTAAATCGTTTATATAGGTAACGTAGACCAAAGGGCATCTAACACTACGTTGGCGAACGCCAGAAATCACTTCTGTTTTATTCGATGACTTTCATTCTGTTACTACGAACCGTGACCTCTCTGGCAGAAAATCATGAATGCAGTCACGTAAACCAGACGATATTCCGTAAGCACGCAATTTGACTTCAAGCCGCCTGTGAGGTATGGTATCAAAATCTCTCTTCGAATCTAGAAATTCGGAATCAGTTGAAATCCCTTGTCAATAGCACTCAGTACTTCATGTGAGTAAAGAGCTAGTTCTTTCACAAGAACGATGTTTCCTAAATCTCTTCAACGTAATCATAATGTCAAACGCAATTTATGTTCCAAAATCCTGTTGCATAACGGCGTTAATGGTACGGGCCTGCAGTTGAGTGGTTTACTCCTTATGCCTTTCTCGAATGTTGGTGTGACCCGTGCAACATTCCAGTCTCGGCGTACGAATCATACGTCGAGTGAACTGTTGTATTTGATTGTTAAGTATAGAGCTATTGCATCAGCGTATTCTGAAAGGAATCTATTTTGTACACAGTCTACAATGGAAGACTTGCTTTTATTAAGTGATTTAAGGATATCTGCTTTCAAGTTACTCATGTTGGCAGCTGTTCTTGATTATATTTCTGGAATATTTACTTCGTCTTCTTTGGTGAAGGAATTTCGGAAGGCTGTGTTTAGTCACTCTGCTTTAGCAGCACTGTCACCGATAGAGGAAGGGAAGGCATTGACTGTGTCTGGTCGCTAGTATACTTTACATACGACCAGAGTCTTTTTGTATTTTCTGTCAGGCTTCTGGACAGAGTTTTATCGTGGAAACTATTACAGGCATCTCGCGTTGAAGTCTGCGCTAAATTTCGAGCTTCTGTAAAAGACCGCCAATCTTGGAGATTTTGCGTTCGTTTAAATTTGGCATGCATTTTTCGCGTAACTAATGAAGAGGTTCTGAACAGGACTAGACAGGATAGAAATTTGTTGAATAACTTGACTAAAAGAAGGGAGTGGTCTGAAACATCAACGAACTGTCAGTTTAGCACTGAAGGAAATTTTGTGTGTGTGTGTTTGGCGGACGGGGATTAAAAACGACAGAGGGAAAAAATGTGTTGAGTACAATACGAAGATTTAAATGGGTATGGGTTCCAGCAGTTATTTGTAGACGAAGAGGCCTGTACTTCACAGAGTAGCGTGGTGAGCTGCTTCAAATCAGTCTTTGGACCGGAGTCCGCAACAACAACAAGGGGATGTTGGTCTATTGAGCCTACAGTCCGTTGTTCCGCGATATTTCTGCTCATATTTTCACCTATCCCACCACTGTCACGACAATATTAAATCGATTTTTCGTCCGATACTGAACGCCATGAAAAATATCAAGGTCCCTCATGACAAACTTCCGAGAGTACATAAACAGTGTTCGCTCGGCCTTGAATCAGGAAACGGGCCTGTTTGCGGGAAGACAAGTATGCAAAGTACAGTGCGAAGACTTTTGGTGAATAAAAGAGGTGACAGCACAGCGACCATTGTTGCGACTCCTTGACGCGGCAGCAGAGAGAGACGCACCGACATTCATACGTCAACAATACTGCAGATACGGATAGAAGCACGTTTTCCTTTCAGACAAATCCCGATTCTACGTGTAGCATCGCGATGGACATATATGTGTGCGGAATGTTACCAGATGGAATTCGTTGGCCTCATAAAGAGACTAGTACCCGCGACGATGGTATGGATTGTCACTGGGTACAGATCACTAACAACTCTCGTTCGTGGAGCTGATAAGAGAACATAAGACGTTCATTTCATTCGTGTTAAGGTCGGTGACTCTGCCCTAGTTTCACCACATGATCGAACGCTTCCCCTGCTGTCCTGATCTACCGCTACATGTAGGGTGTTAGACTGTTGCCATGTCCCTCTGAAAACGTCTCGTCATGGTTTGCTGAGAGGCTGACACACTACTATTCGTCAACCACTGTCTGATGAACTGTCGCGAGGAGCTGGAGTAGCATGGGATGATGCTCAGTTGGGCTCGATGCCCAGCCGGACTGAGGCCATTGTTGCCGTCCGAAGGGCATTCTCACTGTACCAAATGTTGCATCCATTATCCATTATCAACTACAAATTTAATCATGAATTCTTTCTAATGACTGTATAGACACTCCATCTTCTTTTGCTTGTGTCTTTGTTCCGCACTGGCGCAGGATCAGCATGACCAGTAAAGGGTTTGGCATGCTTAACATGAAGGATTGACGGATGCGCTTCAACGCTTCTTGTCCTGTCGTCATACCGTTAACACGCTCCCCCCCCCCCCCCCCCCCGGCTCCACACCCCTCCAGCGTCCTGACGGAATATTTGTACCCCAATTGTTCCCCCGTGTGAAAGTAAGCAAAAGTTTCCTGAATGTCTGGGAATCTCGTTACTGAGGTGTGTAGTGGGACACGAAATAGAACCGTCACCCATCCACCAGTGTCAGCCCAGTTTGCAGGTGAATATAAGTTTAATTTAGTTTTGTTTATGTATTTTTTGTAATATTTGTAATAGCTGTGAATTATCTAAAGTTTTTGTATTTATTTTTTATGTTTCATGTACGGAGAGGGCGGCGCAACGAACGGAGACAGCATCTTCGCTGCCGGGACCAGAGAGAAAATTGCTGGCCACTATACGTTGCGGGTCGACAGCCAAAGAGCAACAGATGATTCTGAAACCGAGTTGTTGCGTCGTGCTTCTAAAAACTGAAAATGAATTTTTTGTAATGTTTTGTACAACAATGATATCATAGGAAGTTTAATCTTATTGAAAACGTCAGTCCTATCTTTTCAAAGCTCAGGTTCACGTCTGTATGTAGGAAGATAATAAACTAGTAGATGCTACTGAAGTTGAAATACGTGTTCCGAGGATTTATTTACGAAGAATTATGTGAATGAATTAATAATATATTTGACAAGATTATTGAATTTTGACTGCGTTCATCGCGACTTTGAATCTCAAAAGTTTATTCAATGTGGTTCTAATATCGATTAAATCAGATAACGTGTATCAATATTATTTCTGAGGAGAAGCAAACGACATCTAAAATTGACAAGGTTTACGCCAACCAATTGGCCCGAGTGACGTAATTCTGGCATACGACTCAAATGATGTTTTACAGTTTCGTTCAAGAACCATTCTGAGACAATTTAAAAGGAATATAAATAATTTTGAAGTGGGTTGTAACTGACGTAGGTGACGAAGTCTACACATGGTCATATGTCGAAAGAAAATCATTTATAAAAAACTTACGTCGTTACACTACAGGTGGGACTTCTAGATTCACTTAGTGGGATGTGAGACACCACCCAAAAACCATCTTCAGGCTGGTAGGCACAGACGCCCTCGTCATTAATCCGCCCGGCGATTCGACCCGGCACTAGAACACACTTTCTCTCACAAGAGAAACTCGCCATCAACTTGCCGGCCGCGGTGGCCGTGCGGTTCTAGGCGCTGCAGTCCGGAACCACGGGACTGCTACGATCGCAGGTTCGAATCCTGCCTCGGGCATGGATGTGTGTGATGTCCTTAGGTTAGTTAGGTTTAAGTAGTTCTAAGTTCTAGGGGACTGATGACCTCAGACGTTAAGTCCCATAGTGCTCAGAGCCATTTGAACCATTTTTTGAACCCCATCAACCCCCTCCTCCACGAGATTTAGTGGTAAAATGGCCCAGTGACAGCTCGTCAAGAACTGAACACAAATCAAGCATGAAATCAAGAAGTCGTACTGAACGATGAATAAAGAAGCAAAATAGAAACAGTGACTGGTCGAAGTTCAAGATGTGCAACATGTAGCGAATCGCAAGAATCACTGCGCAATGTTTGTGTGGTCACAGCATTGAACTGCAAAGTGGAAGATCCGTTTTCAAACCTCCATCTGGGCCCTTTTTTTCACAAATTTATGTACTGTTCGTCCGTCATTGACGTATCTGTTCTCCTTCTGTAACACTGGCAATTGCCTTACTATAAATTGGTTATACAATAACAGGCATGTAGTAAGAATGTATTGCCGTCTCAAGAAAATGAGATGAATAGGAGTAGGCGAGGGTAGGTAGGTCTGCAGGTCCTTTCGTTACACGTCCCTGTTGGAAACGGACGTTACACCACAATACAGGCACAAATTAGAATTCAGCGAACGGACACGTCAAACGAGCGGACGGACAGTTCATAACATTGTGGAAAAAAAGTAGGCATGAGGGAGATTCGAACCACGGCCTCAGCCATCTCAGTTCAACACCGTGCCCACATGAGCACGACGCCAATTCATACAAGGTGACTCGACGTTCCTCATGTAGAACTTCTACATTTCACTGTTTGTATTTTGCTCTTTTTTCCCACAATTCAGTACACCTTCTTCCTGTTTTTATGCTTCTGTGTTCAGTTTTTGACGGGATATCCAGTGGCCTAAATTTGAGGGAGGTGTGATGGCGAGTTCCCTTTGTCAGAAGCATAGCTTTAACAGGTTCGGCTATCCGGCCGACTTCTGAATTCTGTACACACAGTAAATAAACTTTCGTTATTTTATATCCTTCCTCGCGTTGCAGTTCTAATTACCATAATGATACAGACGAACTGTAAACAGAATGGATAGTTTCTGTAAATAACAACAAAATGAAGAAAGACGGTGTCCAGCTAGAGAGGATATTTACAAATGAAAATATCTCGATTTCTAAAATTGATCCCTAAAGTTTGTCGCTGTATCCCGGCGCATACGGTGACGCAGGTCGAACGGGTACAGTGTTCATTGCTTTCCCTCAATAACATTTAAGAGAACGGTGTGATGATGCAGAATGAGCGAGTGTAGTGTTCATTGCCTTGATATTGGATAGTAGGAGAAACGAAGTCGTGTTGAAGTCAGACCGGAGTGTGCAATTATAATTGCTATGGCAAAATAATAAGTAAGTTTTCTTTGGTATAGGCCACTGTGGACAATAAAAACACCGTCACGGTGAAGTGAACCAACTGGGAACGCAGTCGGTTATATTTGTTTTTCAGTGGGTCGCCTAACAAAGACAAGTTGCACGACAAATCGAAGGATTTTGGAGCCTCAGCAAAGACTGAAATTAACAGTTATTTATTTGTTCCACTGACTGACATAAATCACAACGAGAATAACCAAGAGACAAGTTTTGTGTGTTGATCAACTTTAATTGGGAGGCACCTCAAAAAGGCTGTGGAAGTTTGTATAGAGCTATAACAACGAGATTCGCTGATCTACGTTGCACGCGTAATTTAAGTCGACATTTCACGAAGAAAATACAGAAAAGAACCATGTGAGCAACACACATTGCATGGCAAAGTAAGCAAGTAACGAGCAGCACGGAACATGAGTCGCGCTACAGCAGTTACACTAGACGGCCTACACGGCACCCTCTCAGTCGGTACGGACCAGAACGCTCTCCCCACTACGGCACGCTGCAGAGAGCTCTCCACCGCGATTTCCCGGGGCACAATGACCCGAATCCACAACGACAGCTCTCAGTTCTCTACACTCTTTAAAAATTAAAAATAAGAACTCTGCGTGGAGGGCATGCGCTTGGCAATGTGACGTGCGACAACTATTGCTGAGTTTATGAAAAGCAAGGGAAAGGCGCGTAACCTCCGTCCTTTTGCGTGTAAGAATAATAGAATAATACACTCCTGGAAATGGAAAAAAGAACACATTGACACCGGTGTGTCAGACCCATCATACTTGCTCCGGACACTGCGAGAGGGCTCTACAAGCAATGATCACACGCACGGCACAGCGGACACACCAGGAACCGCGGTGTTGGCCGTCGAATGGCGCTAGCTGCGTAGCATTTGTGCACCGCCGCCGTCAGTGGCAGCCAGTTTGCCGTGGCATACGGAGCTCCATCGCAGTCTTTAACACTGGTAGCATGGCGCGACAGCGTGGACGTGAACCGTATGTGCAGTTGACGGACTTTGAGCGAGGGCGTATAGTGGGCATGCGGGAGGCCGGGTGGACGTACCGCCGAATTGCTCAACACGTGGGGCGTGAGGTCTCCACAGTACATCGATGTTGTCGCCAGTGGTCGGCGGAAGGTGCATGTGCCCGTCGACCTGGGACCGGACCGCAGCGACGCACGGATGCACGCCAAGACCGTAGGATCCTACGCAGTGCCGTAGGGGACCGCACCGCCACTTCCCAGCAAATTAGGGACACTGTTGCTCCTGGGGTATCGGCGAGAACCATTCGCAACCGTCTCCATGAAGCTGGGCTACGGTCCCGCACACCGTTAGGCCGTCTTCCGCTCACGCCCCAACATCGTGCAGCCCGCCTCCAGTGGTGTCGCGACAGGCGTGAATGAAGGGACGAATGGAGACGTGTCGTCTTCAGCGATGAGAGTCGCTTCTGCCTTGGTGCCAATGATGGTCGTATGCGTGTTTGGCGCCGTGCAGGTGAGTGCCACAATCAGGACTGCATACGACCGAGGCACACAGGGCCAACACCCGGCATCATGGTGTGGGGAGCGATCTCCTACACTGGCCGTACACCACTGGTGATCGTCGAGGGGACACTGAATAGTGCACGGTACATCCAAACCGTCATCGAACCCATCGTTCTACCATTCCTAGACCGGCAAGGGAACTTGCTGTTCCAACAGGACAATGCACGTCCGCATGTATCCCGTGCCACCCAGCGTGCTCTAGAAGGTGTAAGTCAACTACCCTGGCCAGCAAGATCTCCCGATCTGTCACCCATTGAGCATGTTTGGGACTGGATGAAGCGTCGTCTCACGCGGTCTGCACGTCCAGCACGAACGCTGGTCCAACTGAGGCCCCAGGTGGAAATGGCATGGCAAGCCGTTCCACAGGACTACATCCAGCATCTCTACGATCGTCTCCATGGGAGAATAGCAGCCTGCATTGCTGCGAAAGGTGGATATACACTGTACTAGTGCCGACATTGTGCATGCTCTGTTGCCTGTGTCTATGTGCCTGTGGTTCTGTCAGTGTGATCATGTGATGTATCTGACCCCAGGAATGTGTCAATAAAGTTTCCCCTTCCTGGGACAATGAATTCACGGTGTTCTTATTTCAATTTCCAGGAGTGTATATTGTAACAAGAAGTTGGTGCTCATGACTGGTCAAACCTAAGCGCTAAGCAATCCGTCCAGAATGACATAATACTATTGTCTGAACGAATTTTGCAGGACGAACGCAATACTGGCGAGACGGTGCCAGGGCGTCTGCAGTCGCGCAGAAATGAAATAATGTCGCATTCAGTTATTGTCTGGAGGCCGAGGACCTGGTCACTGACCCAGTTTTGTAAGCTGTCCATTCCCGCGAAGTAGGCCAGCTAGACCTAACGGGATATAGCGACTGTGCCGACAGAGGGGCCTACAGAGCCGTTTCCGGAGGCACACGACCATCCATAGAGAGCGCAGGGTTGCCCTTGCACACACCCTGTTCCAGAATACTCACTAGGTTACGGGAAAATAGCATCAGAACATGAGAAATATAGTTTAGCGATTTGGGACAGTGAAGACAAACTGTGAAAGTAACGTCACAAGTTGCTCAAGTTCAAGATAGGTAACACTGCGTTACCAGCGTTGCCTCTACAATGACGAAAAAAGATTTATAACTTCGCTCAGTCCTTGTGAATAAAAATAAAAAAATATGCAGTTTCTGATGTTTAAACATATAGCGTAACTGTGTTGGAATATATTTGCGACACAACTTCCCGTCAATGTGTGTGCTTACTTTTCTGGTGATGAACAATCACATTGGAAGATAGCAGCTCTGAAGCACATGAAACCACATGAAACCACACGGCATGATGTTATAATTTTAAAAAACTCCAAGATTCATCCACTACTCGACTGGTCTGTGCTATTTTTCCCCTGGAATACTAATGTGTGTGGTCAACAGACCATAGAGAATTCTCTGTTTGAATAAGAAAATAGTGATGGAGAAAACCGCTAAGAAGTATTTCCCTCGCATAAACCTGTCGCGTGGAACATAGAACACGTATATCGTGTGGGCGTATGGCTTAGAAGGGTCAACCACCAGTATAGAAACTTTCAGGAACCTTGTCACAGTCCCATGTATTTATAGCATTGAATAATGCAGCACATAGCGTATAGTCGAGCATTCACCGGTCTGACGAGACTTTTTTTGGCGATCGTTTCACGTTGATGCACCGAATTATCTTTTTCCTCTCTGAATAGCGATGATGCTTGTGGAGTGGTTGCCATGGAAGGTAAAATGAGATAGCTGGTATGTCGGAATAAAGTTTCTCTTAACTCTGCGTGATTCAGAGATTAATATATTTATTTACAATGTCTCAGTGTCTGATGTAAGCTTTTATAGTAGATGCTATTTTGATAATTTGCGTGTCTAGTGTGTTTCTATGATACTCTGTTGGACTGGTGTTGAGAGATATCCATGTAAGTTCTGACATCGTTTCGAGGACGTGTCAGAGATGTCTAATGCCGTCACATAACGTGTCATTCTGGGGCAACACCAAGTGGGCAACACAGGTTATGATCCAAATGGATCACGACCAGCAAACCAGATCTCCGGTGGCCAGAAGAATAGTAGTGGGAGGATTATCTTCTTCGTATTGCATTTGATACGATTACTTACGAGTCAAAGGTTACAGCTGCGCAGGCAGTGTAATTACAATGTAATTATACGCAAGGTCCTTATCTTTTGTGCCATCAAATCTAGTTCCACATTTGGAGTGACAATGAATTCGTTGACCTGTGTAGTTTGTAAGAACTACATACAACAATCACATTCACCTGCTATACCGCAGAACCCACGTCATCTGACAAAATCTCAAATCCAGTGCGGTGTACACAGTGACACATGCTCTTACGCTGTCTTGTTACAATAACATTTGCTACCCAAATATTCTACGCAGTGAGAATTGTGGCTACGGAACTAGAGACGAATGGTGTACAGGTGTATTTGGTGACGTGGAGTATTTACGTGCTATCCATTTAAAGAAATTAAATAACAGCAAAATTTCTCGCCACATTAAAGTTGAGTAATTCCATATTTTCTAAGAACCTATTCTTTTGCTGTATCCTGCAATCAAGAGTTTCCTCTTTATCTTCTGCTTTTCTCTCCAAAGGTATCATATGGACTTTCGCCTTAACAGCTCTAGGTAATCATAATCATTTAGCTGCAGCGCTCGATTGTTTCGTTAGTCCACAGTAGTCAAAGCCCGAAAGTTGATATAAGAACCGCAGTCCTTCAGTGAACATAATGACAATAAATTTTGCATGCTTTTGCTTTTAACTGATGTGTGATTAGGTTTACCTAATCAGTTACAAAAGAACGTGCATTTTGAACTATACTTATTAATCACTCCAAGTGAAAACACAACCAATACCTGATCGGCAGTAACCACTCTTTACTAAAACTAACTTTTCGGTATACCACAACCACGACACATTATAATATTGGTCCTTCATTCTAGATCCCATCTGGATGTGGAAACGAATTACCAATTTTTTTTTTAAATCGTCTTCCATACGCTTTCTATGGAATCCACTACACTCATAACTAATCTATCCTTCCCACACCATTTTCTCTAAGTACGTTCCCCTGTCCTTTTTTTCTTCGTTTCTTATCATTTGTCCTTCGCATCTACTGAATGTAGCGCAGGTACTTATAATTATCGAGTCATATAGACTCCTGACAAAATAGCCGCGACACGAATAAATCTTCTGTAACTTAAAATATGACTAGAATACGATTGTTAAACACTGATCTTAAAACACGTGAAACGTAAATTCTCAAAACTAAGTAGGAGGAACCATATAAACTCAGGAATCGCAGTTTCGAACAACCGTCAAGACTTGAACAAGAACTCGCCATACTATAAACTAAAGACATTTAGTTTCAAATTGTATATAGATGCAATAAAACAGTGCAGTACGAATGGTGCGTCTCCATGCCTAACAAATGAATGACAGATTATTGCAATGTAGAATACCAACCGAGAAGTAAAGGGAATAAAAGTTGACGGGGAAAGTAATAGGCGTCGGGACAGGTTGCTCTAGTAGCTCAGTGTCTGCAAGATGATAATTATTTCTATAAAATTCTGGGTAAAGTCTTCCATTACTTATTGCTATGTTACTTGAGACTGAAGTGTCTCAAAAATTCTACGCAACAGCTGTCGTTTGTTTACTTTTTTTGCATGTGTTTCAGCAGTAGAAAGGAATCAGCGCTGTATTAAAGCTAAGGAACGCTGTCGACACTTCTGAAACCTTCGTTTTCTTTTCACTGTTGTGCATCACACCGTTTGTAAATTTTGCCACCACACTGGCTCCTGTTCCAGACAGCACTTTCCATATCCCCCTACGTTGCCGCTACTCTTCGGCCACAGATAGAAGCGGCAGCGTCATTCCTAACCACAGTCGTAGAGTAATGACGTCTTTTGTAGCGGAACAGAGATTAAATTGCGAGCTCTCTCAAGATGTCGTAGTTCGCTTTGAGTCTACACTTCATGTTGGCGATAATAGCTTCGTAGCGTGCAGTATTACATCTTTGAAGTTTTCCCCACCGTAATTATAAAACCAGCCAAGAAATTCTCGCTGTAAAAAAGAACACAACTTCTGTGGACCAGTATTTAGCAGGATTGGAGGATCTGGCAATGACAAGAAATTAAAATAATTCATTTACTTTCCAGGATGGTACCCGTCTCAGTATAAAGTCTGTAGCTGATAAGAAATTGTCGATCTTTGAGATGTCATCCACTTGTCTCTGCTGAAGGGTGGCTGCCTGACGAAGGAAAACACATGGAAATTAGTCCTTTTAGGGTGTCACACCTCAGTCGGTAAAAACAGCACCCTTACAAAGTAACTCTGATTCAGTAGAGATTATCTGTCATGTAATGCTGTTTTTCTACTACTAAAATTATGGCGGTGTGTTTCAACAGTTCTTGTCCTCATTAAATGGCTGAAAACTGCTGAAAAAACGCAACTGAGTATATAAAATTGAAAAAAAGGAGAAAGAAAACAGAACAAGCGTAAAGCATGGAATATACAAGTAATAAGGGAAATGAACAGCAAAAATTATGAATAACAACTATTTGTTGGCAGTACGCGCAGTAAAGCAGGAAATTGTTGAAGTCAAGAGTTAAACTAGCTGAATAACCTGTAATTTTTGGAAGAACAATATTCATCGAACCAACTTTAGTCTAATTGGCAAGACTTACTAAACATACAGTTTCCTAGCGACTGTAGTAAAACGTTGATTTAAAGCTGGTTAGTTTAAAAATTAACCACTATGTTGCCACCATTAGTAGTTGTTATGTAATTTTTAATAAATAAAATTTAGTAGCTTTCTGATATGCGTCGATTTAAATTGAAACAATAATTCACTACATATCATGTTTGGTGCTAAAAAAGTGGGTTAAAGGCGATAAAATAAGGCAGTCTTCAAACCGACACCACAGTACTTCACTAGGCTTAATCGCTTTGGAGGCTGTAACACCTTGACATCCTCTAGCTTTTTATTGAACTTAGGCAGGCTGTTAAAGGTAGACTTAACAACCCACACTCTCTTAAAGCTATACCTACGTCTTAATGTACATTCCAAACCACGAGCCTGATTTACATAAATGTAAGTGAGCACTGAATTTCTATATCTGGAATCTGGGAAATCTAATATCAACATAATAAACAATAAAAACACATAAGACTTGATAATAATTTGTCCCATTCTTATTTCAAGTGGTATTTCCATCACTAGGCAAGTTTCAGATGGAAGAGTCGCTTTTAGTTTAGTTTCATTTTTAAAATATAATCAAGAGTTTCAGTCCACTTAGAAGCCAACTACATTTCTAGTGTGGGCTATTTCATTAAATTGCCATTCAATCACTTACAGCCCGCACTGAGGGCGGAAGGGTGGCTTTGAAGACAGGATGGCAGGCTGGTGGAGGCCCAGAAAGATGCAGCCGTCAAAATTAATATTTCATTTTCTACTCGTACATCAGTGCTGCTTCGGTGAGGGTAGTGACTACGCCCCCACTTCACGGGAAGAGGGGCGAGTGCCCGGCGGAATTCCAGCTAGCGCTGGGTCAGTTGTTCGCATTACGCGCTGCCCCTCCACATCTCTCCCCCTCCCCTCCGGATCGAATTATTGTAACTTTTTTTCTATTTATGCTACGTGAAATTCAGAAATCAAATATACCTCTCCCAAAAGTAGTTGGACGGAACTCTAAAAAACACTCGAGAAAGCTGACTTTGAAATTTTCTTACCGTATTTATATGCTAAACTTAGGTGGCAGTGCGGCTCTGTAGCACAGCTATCACCTCCTGTCTAGTGAGCCTTGGTTCGAACCCTGGCAGAGTGAAATTTTGTAACAAAGTTCCATGTTTTATGAAAATTAACATGAAGTTTCAGGTACAAAAAGATAGAAAATAATTTAATTTATAACTTTTTAACCATACGACACTGATTAACTTTATAAATAATTAAGAAATTTGTTTGCAATGAAAACTGGATTTTTATGTACATCATATAATTGAAAATATGAAGACATGCATTTGTCATATAAATGACAGCTAGTTGTGTTATGTTTAATGAATTTTACTTTTGAATTATGTAACTCCTTGAAACTTCACGCACTGCATACTGACTTTTATAGTATAGAGTGTTCTTGTACAGCTTTTGATAGCTGTTCGAAACTGCCGTTCAGGAGCTTATATGGTTCCTCCTTCGCAGTTTTGAAAATTTATGTTTCACTTACTTATTTTGGGATCAGTATTTAAGAATGATCATCTATTCAGACTTTAAATTATGAAATATCTATCAGTACAGCGGATATTGTGTCATGAGTCTATAAGTGAAACACTTGGGACTGTGTGATCACAAGTAGCTGGGATACATTAAATGGATGCAAAGCAGGGACGATAAGGGAAGAAAAAGAAGGAAGGACGCGGAGAACGTACATACGGAAATAGCAGTGGTAGGGATAGATTACTTACCAGTGTACTGGCTTCTATAAATCGCGTGTGGAAGACGATAAAAAAAATGTGAAAAAATTAAGAGACTGTTGGAAGGGCAGTTAGCGTCATAGATTTGAAGGGGTAAGAAACGATACTTGGGACAAGGTCAAACTGATCCGAAGAGGCAGTTAAAGAAGGAGTGAAATTTATTCTAGCCGTAATTAGTTTCCACTGTGAGATGGGAAGAGTACATACAGCGTGCACGTGACATGACAATCTATACCTTAAATGGAGCTGGCCGCCTATTTTGGGTGTTGGTAATCAATATGACATACGCCAAAGAACATTTGACGTCGCTTGCTAAATTCAACAAAAAGTACTTGAAGAAACAGCTCCTCAGGATGGAGTACAATGATCAAAATTCAAATCTTTCCTTGTTTTTAGTTCTTTATATACTTCTTATTATCGTTATTTGCTGCATTGTTTTTCTGCATTGTCTAGTCCCATTATTGTGACCAGACCTCAAGTGCCAGAATAATCACATTTTTTATGGAAGGTACCAACAGGGATGAGGAGCCATGCCGACCCCAGAGCCGTGTCCGGCTCCACTAGGGTTTTTCGGTTGGAGATCCATGGCACGAACAATCCGATCGACATTGTCCCGCAGATTCTCGACTATGTTGAATTGAGGGAACGTTTTGGCTAGGGCAGTACGGTAAACTCATCCTGGTGCTCTTGGAACCAGACATGTACACTGCGAGCTGTGTGACACGGTGCATTGTCCTGCTGGTATGTGCCATCGTTCAGACGGAAACCAAACTGCAAGTAGGGGTGGACATGGTCCCCTAGGGTAGACGCATACTTGTGTTGACCCATTGTGTCACGAGACGTTCCCCAGACCATTACACTCCAACGATTGGTTGTTCCAGGATGTTTCCTTTCAGATGTTTCATGGCCATCTGTCTGATGGAGCAGAAAATGTGATTCATGTGAAAATTTCACCCGTCGTTATTCAGTGGACATCCAATTGAGATAGTGGCGTGCAAATTGCAGCGTCCGTCGCCCATGAACAGCAGTCGTAATGGGTGCATGAACAAGTCGCCTGCTGCGAAAATTCATACGCAGCAACTATCGCTGAACACTCCTTGAGGAGAGTGTTGGTAGCCCCTTGGTTCATCTGAATGGTCAGTTGCTCAACAGCTGCACGTCTATTCGCCCCAACACATCAGTGCAGCCGTCGTTCACATCTGTCTCTCATTTCCCGTGGTGCGCCATAGCTGCCTCGGAGGCTGCTTGGGTGGCGCCATTTTGCCATGCACGGTATACTTTAACCACGGCAGCACGCGACCATTTTACAAACGTATCCGTTTCGTTAATGCTTCCACTCTTCGCCTGGAAGCCAACGATCATGCCCCTTTTGCACGACAAATAAATCGCTCCGTGTTACGGTAACGCCTACATTGCACGCTTTATACAGGGTGTTAGAAAAAGGTACGGCCAAACTTTCAGGAAACATTCCTCACACACAAAGAAAGAAAATATGTTATTTCGACATGTGTCAGGAAACGCTTACTTTCCATGTTAAAGCTCATTTTATTACTTTTCTTCAAATCACATTAATCATGGAATGGAAACACACAGCAACAGAACGTACCAGCGTGACTTCAAACACTTGTTACAGGAAATGTTCAAAATGTCCTCCGTTAGCGAGGATACATGCATTCACCCTCCGTCACATGGAATCCCTGATGCAGCCCTGGATAATGGCGTATTGTATCACAGCCGTCCACAATACGAGCACGAAGAGTCTCTGCATTTGGTACCGGAGTTGCGTAGACAAGAGCTTTCAAATGCCCCCATAAATGAAAGTCAAGAGCGTTGAGGTCAGGAGAGCGTGGAGGCCATGGAATTGGTCCGCCTCTACCAATCCATTGGTCACCGAATCTATTGTTGAGAAGCGTACGAACACTTCGACTGAAATGTGCAGGAGCTCCATCGTGCATGAACCACATGTTGTGTCGTACTTGTAGAGGCACATGTTCTAGCGGCACATGTACAGTATCCCGTATGAAATCATGATAACGTGCTCTATTGAGCGTAGGTGGAAGAACATGGGGCCCAATCAAGACATCATCAACAATGCCTGCCCAAACGTTCACAAAAAATCTGTGTTGATGACGTGATTGCGCAATTGAGTGCGGATTCTCGTCAGCCCACACATGTTGATTGTGAAAATTTACAATTTGATCACGTTGGAATGAAGCCTCATCCGTAAAGAGAACATTTGCACTGAAATGAGGATTGACACATTGTTGGATGAACCATTCGCAGAAGTGTACCCGTGGAGGCCAAACAGCTGCTGATAGTGCCTGCGCTCGCTGTACATGGTACGGAAACAACTGGTTCTCCCGTAGCACTCTCCATACAGTGACGTGGTCAACGTTACCTTGTACAGCAGCAACTTCTCTGACGCTGACATTAGGGTTATCGTCAACTGCACGAAGGATTGCCTCGTCCATTGCATGTGTCCTCGTCGTTCTAGGTCTTCCCCAGTCGCGAGTCATAGGCTGGAATGTTCCGTGCTCCCTAAGATGCTGATCAATTGCTTCGAACGTCTTCCTGTCGGGACACCTTCGTTCTGGAAATCTGTCTCGATACAAACGTACCGCGCCACGGTTATTGCCCCGTGCTAATCCATACATCAAATGGGTATCTGCCAACGCCGCATTTGTAAACATTGCACTGACTGCAAAACCACGTTCGTGATGAACACTAACCTGTTGATGCTACGTACTGATGTGCTTGATGCTAGTACTGTAGAGCAATGAGTCGCATGTGATTCGAGGAAGTACAGTACATACTGAGCTCTAACATGGAAATTTAGCGTTTCCGGACACATGTCCACATAACATCTTTTCTTTATTTGTGTGTCAGTAATGTTTCCTGAAAGTTTGGCCGTACCTTTTTGTAACACCCTGTATATCCTCCACTGCTACTGCAGTCATCTTCCATCAGTGAGCGGTCACTGCATGTTGATGTCGAACGCACCTGGTGGTTAATGTAACTGTACCGTATGAAGGAGTTGTGACTGTAGTACGTGTTTTTTTAAAAACTACTTGATTGCTTCGCTGATTCTCTCGTAAAAGTGAAGAATCATTTAATAGACACTAATGATCGTGTTGCCAAGCTTCCTTAAACTTAACAACTACTATCATACTATTACTACTACCACTAAAATTGAGTTTTGGCGCTAAAAATCTCGATGTCATGCATCCAGACCATTCTGTCATCAGAAACTATTTTGCACATAGAACATCCACAGCTAAAAAAGTACATTGTTAACACTAAAGAATTTTCACAACCGTTTTTTACTGAAGATGGCCTTACGTATCAGTCGGTTCCACGGTGAATGAAGACTCTTCAAGCAGTCTTAGCTTTTTCTCAGTTATTTATTGGGAACATTACCTGTTTTGCAACGTTACAGATACAACTTGAGGTGACGCCCTCTTAATTAAAAGTAATTTTTAGAATAAGATTTTATTAAAAATGGAGAAAAATTTTATAAAGCTTCTTAAAATATTTTTCAAACGTGCATTAACTGAATTTTTTGAAATCGTTACTCACATGATAGCTCTCAACCAATCGGTAAGTAACGATGTCCCATAGTTCAGTTGTAAATCAAAAATGTTAATGCATAACGGGCTAATGTCAACGGTAAAACTGACGTTAAGCACCAGTAGGTGAATATCAAACTGGACGCATTGAGTGATAAGAACTAGTAATGAAAATAATTACAGCCTTCAGAATTTATGGCTAAATGGCGAAAATTGGTTGATCATTGATCGCGGTATGTAACGTCTGTGGGTTCTACGGAAGTGTATGACAGTATCTACCAAAAGTACTAATGCATTTAAATACAGTTCACCACCACCACGCAAATGTGAAAACGATGACAGTTTGTTGTGTCAAAGCTATAGAATGTTAATTGGTGGTGTTGTACTATAAGATGATAAGGCCAACATTTATCCAGAAATTGAAACCTCGAATTGTGCGAGTCCCTGTGATGGAAAATTTGAAAACGACTGAACCTATGGCAAGGAATCGCATGAGTTAGGGTGTCTAATTCGAGATGAATCTTTGCCAATCACCAGTTACCATGCTACGGACCATGGCATAACAAACTGTCGCCGTTTTCACGTTTGCTTAAAGGTGAGCGATTCTTAAATGCATTAGTACATTTGGTCGGTGTTATTGTTTGCTTTCGTAGAACCCACAGACGTTACATACAGCGGAGGTTGTTAATAAAAGAATTTACACTCTTTACCTATAAACTTCAATGGCTGTGATGAATTTTTATGCCAGATTTTATCACCCAGTGCGTCCATTTTGACGTTCAACTACTAGAGCTTAACGCCAGTTTTACGGTTGACATCAGCCTACAACGGATTAACGTTTTCGGTTTAAAACTGAAATATAGGACATCACATCTTCACCATTGGTTGAGAGCTATCAAGTGAGTAACGTTTTGCTTCAAAATACCTTTGAAATTTTTTTCAGTTAATGCACTTTCGACAAATATTTTCAAGAAATTTTATATTTTTTTGCTTTTTTTAAAGAAAATTCTAAAAATAGCGTTATAGTTAACAGTATATCACCTGCGGATTCACCTGGAGCAGAGTGGGACCTCTAGTTTTCCCAGTAATGGATTACAAAACAGGTAACGCGGCTCGAAGAGTCTTTATTCGCGATGAAACCCGTTAATCGATAAGACCTTTCTTACAGTGAAGCACCAACGAAATCGGTATAGGCATGCCTATTCAAATACAGAGATATGTAAACAGGCAGAATACGGCGGTGAGGCCGGCAAAGCCTGTATAAGACAAGTTTCTGGCACAGTAGTTACTTCGGTTACTGCTGATACAATGGCTTATTATAAAAATTTAAGCGGGTTTGAATGTGGTGTTATAGTCGGCACACGAGTGCTGGGACACAGCATCTCCGAGGCAGCGATGAAGTATGGGTTTTCCCGTACGACCGTTTCACGAGTGTGCCGTGAGTATCAGGAACCCGGTAAATCATTAAATCTCCACTGCTGCCGGAAAAAGATCCTGCAAGAATGGGACCAACGACGAAGGAAGAGAATCGTTCAACGTGACAGAAGTGCAGCCCTTCCAAAAATTGCTGCATATTTCAGTGCTGGGTCATCAACAATTGTCAGCGTGCGAACCATTCGACGTAACATCATCGACATGGGCTTTCGGAGCCGAAGTCCCGCTCGTGCACCATTATGACTGCACAACACAACGCTTTATGACTTGCCTCGGCGAGTCACCAACGACATTGGACTGTTGATGACTGGAAACAAGTTGCCTGGTCGGACGAGTCTCGTTTCAAATTGACTCGAACGTAAGCGTCCAGTGCGATTACCTGCATCCATTCATGTCCATTGCGCATTCCGGCGTACTGGGGCAATTCCATCAGGACAATACAACACGCCATGCGTCCAGAAATGCTACAGAGCGGCTCCAGGAACACTCTTCTGAGTGTAAACACTTGCGCTGGCCACCAAACTTCCCAGACATCAGCATTACTGAGTATATGTGGGTTGCTTTGGAACGTGCTGTTCAAAAGAAATCTCCACCCTCTCGTCTTTTACGGCTTTAGGGACAGTCCTGCAGGATTCATGGTGTCAATTGCCTCCCAGCGGTACTACCGACATTTGTCGAGTCAATGTCACGTCGTTTGCGGCACTTTTGCGCGCTCGCGTGGGCGTCACGCGCTGATAACGGACTTAGATTCTGCAGGCACCAGCAAGCGGGCGTTACCCCGGACGCGCATACTGGTTGTTCTAGGTATGCGCGTCGGCTGGTGCGCCGGCCTGGCGCAAGGCCAAACGGGTTGCGTAAAGGCGTCGGCACACGGACCGTGCATCCGAACGTTGAGCGTTGAGCGTGCCGAGTTTCTGACGTCATAGCGTGGAATAGCACGTTCGGAAGTCTTTCCGAACGTGCAGAGCAATATCTGGCATGTCAGATATTCTGAGCGTGCGTCTGAACGTTGACCAATGAGATGGCACAACGCCACCTACGTCACACACACGCCGTCTCCCTTCAGTACAGAGTTGTGGGGCGCCATATTGGCATTCATTTCAAGCTTATATGTATATATATGCCGTTTCTGAGCACTAGCAAATTGAGAATCACTGGAAAACCCGTTGTTAACTGTGTGATTCGTTCCAATAAAATTATGAGAAACATCATATTCATAGCAAAAGAATTATTGTAACTTGCGTATTATGAGAGTAGGCTATTTGAAGGCAGCCACACACTGAATATCCAACCAAAACGCATTGTTCTTGGTACAATTTGTTATAATTAAATTTCAATTAGGAACATAGCCGCGATTAAAGTTCCCAGCAATAGTAAGATAATATTATTAGTTGCCCAGGGTCTGATGTTGGTTTAGCGTAGTGAGCAGCGTCACTGTCCCTTCTTGAATGTTTGTTGGGGCGGTGGTTCGCGTCTTGGCAATGACAATTTTTTTTCCTAACATTGGCGGTTTTATTAGGTTCTGATAGTTTATTATTCAAATGGCTCTGAGCACTATGTACTTTATTATTGGTTTAATATAAGTATATACTATAATATTTGATATTATGTAAATATAAGTTCACCTGTTTTTGAGGGATGACTTTGTTCGATTGGCTTAATTTAAAGGACCGCTTGCGCTATTTGCATAAAGATATTTTGTTCCTTTTTCTTTTACGCTTCGTAATTCACATGTTACAAAGATTCTGCTACTGGGCAGGAACAGTGATCAAGTAAGACTGACTTTGGGGTTTTACTAAAATGTGAGACTGATGAAATAATGTTTATCTTATGCGGGTAAGTATTCCAAATTTGTACCGCACTGTTTGTAATTGAACTTTTATAAGCCTGTGTCCTTATTGATTGAACATGGTACTTTCCTTTTCTTGGACGATGGAGGAAATGTGCGTTTTAATAGAGATAACGTGGGAATTTTACGCTCGACCGTCGAGTAAACAGTGTGATTTACGAGCTAGAAACATCCCTCAACTGCCGCTGGAGTGCATTGCTATCGCGTATACCATGTTGGGGCCCACGTACCGTATGTACAAGTCGCATCGTTCCTGAGCGTTCAGCAGCACGTTGAACTTGGCACGCTCGACGTTAACGTTCGAAAGCACGGTCCGTGTGCCGACGGCTTAACCAACTGGCAAAGCGGCCAGCGGGCAGTGCGGCACTATGCTTTGTATATTTTTTCAATCTTTTGCGTCCTTATTAATAATTATAATACAAAGTTACATCATCATGAAAAAAAAATGTATGGATCAAAGGACTTGGTGTACTTGCTGAAAATGTAACTCTAACTGGTGATGTAACTTTGTATTATAATTATTAATAAAGAGTGATCTGTAGTGTCAGCCTGTAACCGGACAAGGGTACATCTCGAACCGAGGGCTCAAGGATGCAACAGATTGAAAAAATATACAAAGTATAGTGCCGTACTGCCCGCTGGGCGCCTAGCCAATTTCTTTGGCTCTTCTTCATCTTCGCGGATAGATCACTTAGGACCACGCGTAGTCAACATTTGTTGGCCTTCCTTTTCGCTCAGTATTCTTTCATACGCAACGAATGGGCTAGCTTTCGTTGCGTAGACCAGGTATCTCGATTAGTTTTTCTGTCTTCTTCCTCAAAACCCCGAATGTCCGTGATTTTTCTGATTTCATTTCTGTCATGTAGATTTGAAGACCCTAATTCTCAGGTCTTTTTCCGACTGTTTGTACCAGTTCGGTCTTGTAGTTTTGTTCTTTAAAAATGTATGGATTTTGTGCGTCAACCTGTTTGAGTCCATTCTTTCTAAATGCCCCATGAATTGGATTCTTCTCATGCGCATTGTGTCTGTTATTGTGGAGATATTTTTATATATTTCTTCATTTGGTTTTGGATAATGCACACCATCTTTACTTCTTGGTCCTAGCATTTTCCTCATTACTTTACGTTATTCCACTTCTAATTCCCCTTTTACTTTTCTGTGTTGAAGATTTAGTGTCTCAGATGAGTAGAGAGCTTCGGGTTTAATTATTGTAGTGTAATGTATTTTGCAGTTCCACGAGACTCTTTTTGTTGTAAACGTTTTTCGTTAACTGAAACGCCATCTCCATTTTACGGGCTCTTAATCTGACAGATTTCTTTTAATTACAATTCCCTGCAATCCATTAACCGAAATATTTAAATTCCTTTACTCGGGAGATGTAGTTATTACCAATTTTAAGATCAGGAAATGTATTTTTGATTTCAGTCATAAATTTTGTTTTTTCAAATGAAATTTCTAATCCTATTTTTGCTGCCTGATCTTGTAATAATTCTAGATGTTTCTGTGCATCAGCAATGTCTTGGGCGATCAGTGCCACGTCGTATGCAAATGTTAAACAGTTTAATTCTATGCCCTTACGTTTTGGTCCCAGTCTCTGTGCTGGTGTACCTGCTTTTCTCCATTGTCGAACACCTTTTTCAAGAGCACAATTGAAGAGCACTGGGGACAGTCCATCCCCTTGTCTACTCCTGTGTCTATTTCAAATTTTGTGCTTAATTCTCCCATAAATTTTCTTTGGATTTGGTCTCCGTGAGTGTTTCTTTTATGATGTTTGTTGCCTTTTGATCTAGTCCAAATTCTTAGGTTCTTCAATGTAGTAAAAAACTTGTAAGGATTACTAAATGTTAACAACTCTTTCGTCATCATTGTATCGTGCAGCTATTATTACTAATGATTTCGTCATCGACACCACGCCAAGCTGTTCCCTTTGGATAACAGACTCGGCAAGGTAGGAAAGCAGAAGTTCGGCGCCAGTCGGTGCAGAATGAGAGCCGCCTACTCTGGCTGGCTGCGCGCCAACGCGGAGCAGCTCCCGTGGGGAAGTAATACCTGCTGCTGCTGCTGCTCCATTTCACAACTCAGCCATTTAGAGAAAGTAGTTCCACGAGAAACACCTCTCTCCAAATATTCTGGCTGTGTTACACAGAACAACCATCTTTACAAACGTGTTATTCTTTGCGCGTGACTTGAGAGCTTCACATCAATTTGGAGCAGCCCTTCTAGTCTTAGTGTTTCATGTTTACAACTGGCACGCCCTAGTTCTGAACGAATAAACAAGAAGCGTATTAAACGCATAATAACATCTTGAAGCGATGAGGAGGAAACCGACACATCCGCTACCATTGCGCGAGGTTATACTTCCAAACAATTTACATCGTTTTTCTTAAACAACTTCAGCGCAACCACAACTACTTTGGCTCTCAAGAGGAATTGTGTAGTAACTATTTCGTATAAGATGTGACAACTCCGACAATTTAAAATGTGCTATATGACTTTCTTTACGCGACAGTACTTAAAATTTAGCTATCAAAGTACTGAATGAACGAAAATATAATTATTTGTCAACCGGAAACTTGTGCTTTATTTACTCTCCTTAGAAACCTGGACTTTTCTTCAGTTTTCCTTCCATTACCAACAGCAACGTCAGAACTGCTTCTCTGGTGCCTTAACATTTCCTAGAACCAAACTGATCATCATTTAAGATATCCTCAATTTTCTTTTACATTCTTCTACATACTACTCTTGTCAGTATTGGATACATGAGCTGTTAACTGATTGTGCGATACCTCTCACACTTGTCGGCTCTTGCTGCTGTCTTTGGAATTGCCTGGATGACGTTTTTTCCGCAAGTCTGCTGGTATATCGCCAGTCTCATACAGTGCACGCACCAAAGTGAATAACTGTTTCGTAGCTTCTTCCGCTAATGCTGCCAATGATTTTAGAAATTCTGGACAAATGTTTTCAGTCCCAGGCGCCTTATTTAATCTTAGGGTCTGTTAAATTCGGACTCTTAATCCCCTCCCCCTACGGCATAGAGACTTCCAGTGCATTCATTCCACGTATCCTCTCCCTTCTCTGCATTTAACGGTGGAGTTTAGCTTGTACTCTTAAAATTACACGGAAGGTTTTCTTGACTTTTCTCTAGGATAAGTCACTTCTTTCGACAGTAATTTCTTTTCGCATTTCATTTTTTCATGTAGCCATTTTGGCGTAGCCTCCCCGCATTTTCTGTTTGTTTAGTTCTTAGGTGACTTGTATTTCTGTATTCCTGACATTTAGTGGACATTTTTGCACCTCCTTACTTCGTTTATTAATTGATATGTTTCTTTTGCTACCCCTAGTTTCTTCGCACCAATGTTTTTCCTGCCGACGTTTGTTATTGTGCTTCTTATAGACGTCCTTTCCTCATCAGCAGAGATGCCTACTGAGCTATTCGTTATCGCAGAGGCTGTAGCCTCAGAGAACTTCAAGTGCATCTCTTCATTCCTTAGTCTACCTGAGGTGACTGACGTGTTACGCTGACAGTACATCAGCGGCGTGTGCTGGCAAATGATACCTACTTCATCGACTGGTAACATGAAGTGGTTTATTTCCTCTTACTTGCTCAACTAATGAGGCGCGTCTATGCCCAATCAAATCGGCCCTAAGATTACATTTCTATTATTGTCGTCTAAATAACGTTAATTAACTCCAATGTTACCATGTATTTACCATTTTTAATCAGTTCACATTTTCGTGTCCAACATGGGGCGACGTCGTTTTTAGTTCATGAATAAAATTCAGTTCATTACAATAGCAACGTCGTCAGCCAATCATATCACTGATATCCTTTCATCCTGAATTTTAATCCAACTTTTCAACCATTCTGTTATTTCCATCACTGCTTCTTCGACCTATAGGTTGAATAGTAGGAGCGACAGGTAGTGTCTCTGTCTTATAACCTTTTTAATCCCTATATTTTGTTCTTGGTATTGCATTACTATTGTTACTTCTTGGTTGTTGGACTTACTGCATACCACCCGTCTTTCCCTATCATGTTCCTATTTGTCTTAGAATTTGAAACATTGTTAATTGCTTTTTCCAGGTCAACAAATCGAAGAATGTGTCTGATTCTTCTTAAGTCCTGCTTCTATTATCAGCTACTAACCACATCTGTGTTTCTCGTGCTTCTTCCTTACCGAAATCCAAACAAAACGCCAGCTAACAGATTCTCAATTTTCTTTTTCATGTCATAAAACACTTTTAAAATGTTGACTTTTCTGCCAAGTTCTCACTCGAGTACGAAATTATTAATTTTTATAAGAACTGGCAATTTTTAATTTAAGTTTTTAAGTAGATGAACGAGCTACAGCTCTGGATTGTGCTTAGAGTATCTTTCTACAACATCTGAGAACACAGAGGTAGGACACTAGCAACGCTGGACAAGAGGAGCAAGAAGTCGAAGATGGCTTTCGTTCCGTCAATAGTTTAAAATTGTTTAATTAAACTATAGAAATAACAAATCAATGTAGCCGGTTGGAGATTTGGTTCACGTTCATGTCAAGTAAAGGTACAATGTTTTTACCTCCTCGCTTCCATGACGAAAAATACTACTTGATGTTGCAGGCTACCAGCCAAAAAAAAGAGTTAGCAGAATACCTGTCAACAAAAGTAGATTCTTCAAACACTGTTACTCCCTACCCGTAGAAATATAGCGACTTTCTTATTTATATAGTTATTCGTACGGTTCTCATGCAATGTAAAAATACAGGTATATAACATTAGTATATGTGTATAAAAAGAAATTGTCAAGACAAAACTACATAAAAAGCTAACTAAATGCCAATATCTAAGGTCATAATTCATATAAGAGCTGTCTCGTCAGCTTTCATGAGGGCGCTCCAACTCCCCTGACAGGAGCGCAAGGGGCATTCGTCTCCACTGGGCTTGATTGTCTGGTCAGGAGCCCAATAGTCACACACCAGGGACTCTGTAGCCCTGTAGCACCCCATTTGTAGAGTGAGCCAGAGCAACAACCATGCCCAGTGCGAGCTCTTTTCAATTTGACCCAAGGTTTTCTGTCGATTTCATGCTAGCTGTGTCACATACTTTCGAAACCATTCACACTCTTCGGGATTTTCAAGAAGTTGACTGTTCTGATCCCACAGGTCTCTCACTTCGATATTACTGGCATCTAGGTTTTCTGCTTGCTGTAACGCTGGGTTTCTTGAGCGGAATCTATTTCATCTCTTCCTGTGCTGGTGGCTCTAGGTTCTCCTGTAGCTTACGGTATTCCCTAAGCAAGGCCCGGATTGCAAGTGGATCGATGTTGCTCTGCAGGGGAAGCCAATATATGGGTGGTGGTCGGATTGTCCCATTTATTAATCGCGTACTGTATTTCCACTGCTGGTCGATCATGATTGAGTGGCAGCTGTTTAGCCACACCGTGGCAGAATACTCGGCTGCTGAGAAGTCGAGCGCAAAAGATGATGTGCGTAAAGTATCTGCTGAAGCTACCCATATTATTCCACACAATTTTTGAATAATATTGTTACGAGTTTTTATCTTGGCAGTGGTATTTTCAAGATTTCTTTTAGTAAAAGGGTGCGGTCTATGGTGACTTCAAGTTACTTAGCATACACGTTATGGCAAAGAGTGTTTCCATTAAGTTTCGCTCTGACCTCTGTGTTAGTTTGTTTACTGTTCAAATGGACTACCCATACTTTACTTGTACTCGGTTTACGTCACCGCTTTCTGAGACAGGAGCTCATAAGGCTAGATTTTCTGTGAGACCTGTCTCCGATTCTCCAAAATCTTTGGTTCTGCAAGCAAGGTAGCAGAATTTTGTTGATCTGATACTGGGGAGATAGGAGATATATAGGTTGAATAACAGGAAAGGTAAGACCGACCCAGTGGTAGACCGTTACTTAATTTCCTCTCCTTGCTCATATTTTCACCCATGTACACGAGAAAATACCTATCAATTATCATAGTGGTGATGAGAGTTACAGTTTTTCGGCATCAGATTGTTTTTATTAATTTGTACATCACTCCTTCTCACCAGACTGTGTCACATAATGCGGTTAGGTCTACAAATGCGAAAGATATCTTGAGGTTTTCTTGGAAACCAGCCTCTATAAAGGTTATTCTCTGTGTCAAAATTTTTCTAACATTTTCGAGAAGCAGTTAGCCTGTAATCTATAGAAAGTTAGTCAAAAGACAGTCCAGATCAGCATGGCTGCAGTTTTAGCGACTGAGGATAACTGGCTGTTGAACGCATAGTCAACTTCAGCTGATGGTGCTGTCTGAAGATGGTCTAATTATAGGCCGAAACCGGTCAGATTGATAAAGTAATATAACGATCCAGACTGTTTTTTCGCTGATTTTATAACTTTTCTGTTGCCTGAAACCTACTTGCTCAGCTGGGATATGTTCCATAACGAAGTCGATAATTATGTTATGAATGATCCTCTCGAAGAGTTTATAAGTACAGCTTAAAAGGCATTTCAGGCAACCAAATCGCTAACCATGTAAATGAAACACCTAAGTCATCCCGTGACAAACAACATACTTCAAAAGTAAAAGGACAATTCACCTCTCTAAAAGCTCAGCGCCCAATCGAAACCAATTTCTCTTTACCATTTCCACCGATTGAATTCGAGGAGGCCTTGAAACAGATGAGACATGGTTAAGGAAAATTGGTCCGAAACTTTGAGCGTGGTCACCTGGTATGCTTAATTTCAAAATGGCCACTATTTTTGCAGCTCGTTGGGTAGTGACCCATTATCTAGGATGTTGTGAAGAAGTGGCTCAGCCATTTTTTCCAACATTACCCATGTTTGCCAGAAATTCCAGGTGCATGTTATCCAGACCTAGTGCTTAACCATGTCTCATCTGTTTCAAGGCCTCCTCGAATTCAATCGGTGGAAATGGTAAAGAGAAATTGGTTTCGATTGGGCACTGAGCTTTTAGAGAGGTGAATTGTCCTTTTACTTTTGAAGTATGTTGTTTGTCACGGGATGACTTAGATGTTTCATTTACATGGTTAGCGATTTGGTTGCCTGAAATGCCATGCTTCTGACCGGGTTCAACGGAGGCTCTACCAAACTTACGCAGAAGGCTCCATGCCTTTCTATTTGAATGTCTGAAATTTACATTTTCTACCGTCTCGCACCATCATACTCTTCTAAAAGCGCCAAGACTTTGCAGTACGTCGTCTTCGATATCATTGTCACCAGTTTCGATATATTCTGCATTAAATTGTTCGAAATGTTCATTCCAACCTGGTAAATATTCCTTTCTGTATGCACGAGGCACAAACTTCTTAGCAGCAGTTAAAACAGGCCCGACAGGTCGAACGTAGTTTTTAGGCTGTCTTTGAATGAAAAAGATCTACTTGTCTAGATGGTCGGCAAAATTCGACTAGTCAGCCCTCCAGAAATTCCATATCGGTCGTGGTATAGATCTCGTTATTCGGACAGGGAGCCCCATATACCTGTTTTGGCTGTGTAGGCAATTAGGTATGACTTCCCTGGTGGTAGGCAAATGGATGCCCTTTACAGTCCTAGCACAAAGCAAAGATCTAGGTCGTAATCTCTTCGCCAAACGACCAATCTGAAAGTTCCCAAATCCTTGGAATCATGAACCAAGTAGAGATTTTCATGTTCACGCCAGTCGTTGAGCGCAATACCAGATTCATTGTCACGTGCATAGTTCCAATGACCATTGTGACTATTAAAATCTGCAGCTTATATCGATGGGTGGCCAGTAGTCGACAGGGCATCCAGTGGCCACGGCACATTTGGTGGCATATAATCATTATTTATAATTGTCTCCTCCATTTGTATCGAGACATAATGGATTTCATTTTCTGTATTTTTTGAAATGAAGGGAGCACGATCCGTATTGCTTCATACCATGGTGGCAACACCGTACACACTGTCATATGTATCACCCATAAGATCGTAGTCATGGGTCCTACCTCCTTCACACGGGTCTTCCACAGTTAGAGCGTTTGTTCCCTGCATTGTAAATACGTCAAAATCATTACCTACATGGAGTTTAGATAGGTACTCGATTTTAGCTCTGCTAATGCCTTCTGTGTTTAAACGGCATGCTCGGACCGAAGGGCCAAGTCTTTCAATCAGATGGTCCTGAGAAGGTCTATTTTTTTAAGGTTTTCTTATATTGATTTTTCTGCATGTTGGTAGCCAGGAAATTCAATCTTTGGTCTAGCTGCCGATTCAAGATAGTCACTGTCTAATACGGAGCTATAAATCGCAGCTGCTATGACTGGCTAGAGAATTTTCAGAGGTAAGTTGCTAATGTATTTCAGGTTGGGTAGCGAATCCCTCAGTTTCTTTGGAATCCTGCCCAGAGAACGTTAACAGATCCTTTCACAACATGCGTCGTCAAATATTAAGTCACGTCGAACTACTTTCATCGCATCTATCGCAATTGAATCCATACAAACGTACATATGTTTTTTTTTAATCACTGTCGTTTGTTCCCAACGATACAGCGAATCTAAATTCTCTTAATGCAGTTGACGACGTCTAGCTGTTTGTGGCTATTGAATCACAACAGTAACTCGTATATTCTTCTTAGGGGGGGACAAGTTTTCATCAGTACCGGATAGCGTCATTAGAGTTTTTATTATGGTAAACTGCTGGTGAAGTATGTAGAACACAGTTTGTTGAAAACACTTTATGTAACTTATGAGACCCTAGCATAATTATGAAGTTTCAGCTGTGGTATATTATTAAAACTTCACCCGCGAAGGGTGAGCAACGGGCAAGAGTATTCTAGACTAGACACTAGAACTTTTGACAAGAAGTTTGTAGTCAGTTTGGCAGTCAGTCGCCGAAACAGTTCCTATGAGTGCTTCTCCACTGCTATCATCCACTCCCACATGGTTCTGTTCTGGACACTTTAACATCTCAAAACTCGATCTCGCCGTCAAAGAAAACTCAAGTACCAGTCTAAGATCTCATAAGGTTAGTGATTGGCTTCGTACTTTTGGGTGTTAGTGCTACGAATCATATAAAGGGCACAAAATTTTTGCGTTCTGGTTATCATTTTTTAATTACGTCCCTTATTCATGTAAAACACACCCAGCTCTGCATTATTTCCCATTTGATGATCAGAAGACGCCGTTAAACGTATAACGAAATTTCAAGTCTTTGTATCAGATTATTGATAACAGTTTATATCATACATGGCCTTCGAGAGTGGTTTGGTTGTTGTTGTTGTTGTTGTGGTCTTCAGTCCGAAGATTGGTCTGATGCAGCCCTCCATGCTACTCTATCCAGTGCGATCTTCTTCATTTTCGAATAACTCCTGCATCCTACATCCTTCCAAATCTGCTTTCTGTGTTCATATACTGGTCTCCCTCTATGATTTTTCCCCCACACTTCCTTCCAATACTAAACTGGTAACACTTGATATTCCAGAAAGTATCCTATCAACAGATACCTTATTGTTGGTCATGTTGTGCCTCTAATTTCCTGTCTCCCCAGCTCTGTTCAGCAACTCCACGTTAATTACGTGATCGACCCATCTGCAGCACTACATTCCTCTAGAGTGTTTATCGTCCAAATTTCAGTTCCATACATGGCTACACTCCTCACAAATATCTTTAGAAAAGGCTCCTAACAAATCGATGTTGACATATCTTTCTTGCTATGAAATGTTTTTCTTGCCGTTGTTAGTCGACATTTTTTATCCACCCTACTTCGACCGTCATTAGTTACTTTGCTGCCCAGATAGCAAAACTCACCTACTATTATAAGTGTTTCGTTTCCTAATCTAATTGCCTTAGTGTCTCCTGATTTAATTCGACTAACTTCCATTATCCTCGTTTTACTTTTGTTAATGTTCCTCTTATATTTTCCTTTCAAGATACTGTCCATTCTGTTCAGCTACTCTTCCAAGTCCTTTGCTGTCTGTGACCGAATTATCATGTCATCGGCACACCTTAAAGTCTTTATTTCTTCTCCCTGAACTTTAATTCCTACTCCAAATTTTTCTTTGGTTTCCTCCACTGCCTGTTCAGTATACAGGTTGCAAAACATCGGGGATAGGCTACAACCCTGTCTTACTTCCTCCTCAACCATTGCTTCTCTTTCATACACCTCAACTCTTATAACTTTCGTGTGGTTTCTGTACAAGTTCTTATGAATTTCGAAGAGAATATTCTAGTCAACACTGTCAAATGCTTTATCTGGATTTTTCTTACTTATGCTGGCCACAAACTGCAGCTGGCCCTTGGCCTCACTCACACCAACCTTCCACACTTTTTTGTCATCTGTATCTTCGTCTCCCAGACCCAGTATATACATGTCTCCCATGGTATTACCCTTCCAATCTCTTTCCCGGCCGTCCCAGTGGTCCCTTTCCTTGAGCTTCTCCATCCATTACAGCCTTCATTACTGTGTTCTGCCCTCTTCTCCTCACATGCCCATGTCATCTTAGTCTCTTAATTTTCACACTCGCTACGACGTCAGGCAGTGTGTATAATTGTCTGAGATCTCTATTTTTCCTTATTCTCCGTTGTTCATTTTCTTTCACTGGTCTATACATTTTTCTCAGTACTTTATTTTCAAAAGTGATGTGTTTCTTCTCTGTCAGGGTCCATGTCTCACTTGCATAGCACACTATTGGGTTTGATGACCGTCTGATATATTATTATGTTTGCTACCTAGATAGTAACTTCCATCTTACAATGTTGTGCATAGCTCCTAGACATCTTCCCCCAGACTGAATTCTTGTTACTATCTCTTGTTCTATTAGGTTTTGTTGGTTGATGTTGAGACCGAGGTATGTATATGCGTCTGTCTTCTGTATTGCTAGATTTCCGATTTTTAGATGGTTTGGTCCTAAATGAGCTCTTCTTCCTACTATCACTTTCATTTATACTTCGCTTCTAAATTTAGCACAGTTCCCATTCTCTTTAATATTCCATGTTCTTTCCTATTAGCACAGTATCATCCTCAAAAGCCAGGACATTTATGTTATTCCCTATGGTGAGTCCTGCACTTTCACATGTTACTCTCCTCAGGGTGTTGTTGAGGGCCTTATTGAACAGGGTTGGTGATATAATATCTCTCTCTCTCACTCCTCTTTTTACTTCAAATGCTTCTAAGAACTCCGATTCTACTTTCGCTGTACACTTTGAATCCATCACACACATTTTAGTTATCTTTATCAGCTTTTCAGGCATCCCATACTCTGCCATTACCCCCCACATTTAATCTCTTACTATGTTGTCTTATGCTTTGTTGATATCTATAAACAGGCAAAAGGTATCATGACTGTGCTCCCAGTTCTTATCTAATATTTGTCTTAGTGTGAATATTTGGTCGATTGTTGATTTGCCTTTTCTGAACTCTGCATGTGCTGTGTATAATATTTCCTCAATCTATGGGTTGAGCCTGTTCAGTATAATTCTTGATATTACTTTAAAGTATGTGCATAGGAGAGATATCCCTCTGTAGTTCACTGTCAGCATTTTGTCTCCTTTCTTGTGTATGGGATATACAGCAGCGGTTTTCCATTTCTCTGGCATCACTTCTTTTCTCCATACCTCTTTTATCAGTTCGACTAACCATTCGTGTATCTTCTCTCCACATTCTTTGATGTGCTGTGCTGATATCATGTCCATGCCATGGGCCTTCCCATTTTTTAGTCTTTTTGTTGCCTGCTTCACCTCCATCAGAGTTGGTTCTTCGACTAATGGTTGTACGTTCTGATTGTTTCCAGCCTTGTTTTCATTGTTGTAGGTATCTACCGAGTTGTGCAGCAGATCTTTGATGTACATCCTTCAGTTCTATAAATTTCCTCCATTCGTAGTGATCAGTTTTGCATTCACGTCCTTCATTATCACAGCCTTAACTCTGTACGCTTTTCTATAGCTATTCATTGTCCTGTCAAACTGTTTACAATTGGTCTGGTCGTAGTCCTCCTCAGCCTTCTCTATCTATTTGTATATGAATACTCTTTAATTCTCTCGTGGCTTTCCTATACGTTGTTTGGTTTCCATTATTGTTATTGTTCGTCATTGCCTGTCTGGCATTCTTCCCGTCCCGTGCTGTACATGCTTCATTGAACCACGATTTGCCCTTTATATTGCTATTATTATTATCTCCTAGTAGTTCATGCGCTGTCTTCCTCATAACTGTTGTCATCTTCTTCCATTTTGTGTTGATATATTCTTCTTCTTTTCTTTTGTTGTCATTCTCTAATCCAGCGAATCTGTTTTTAAGCTTAATCCTAAACTGTTTATTCACCTCCTCCTCTTTTAGCCTACTCACATCTACTCTTCGGGTTCTTTTACCACTGTTGTTCTTACTTGGCGGTATTGGTAATGTTGGTTTCATCATTATTAGCACAAGCGAATGGTCTGATCCTATCTCAGCCCCTCTAAGTTTCTTGACATCTGTTATTGACTTTTTATGTTTTTCTCTATCAAAAAATGGTCTATTCGGTTCCTAGTTAATCCATCCTCTGAGATCCACATTCCCTTATGTATGACTTTATGGGGGAATGATATACTTGCTATTTTGATGTTTCTAGCTGTGGCGAATGTGGTAAGCCTTATACCATTATCATTTGATTCAGTGTGAAAGCTGAGCATGCCTATATATGGTTTCCAGTGCTGTTCTTGTCCTATTTTGGCATTTAAGTCACTCAGCACAATTTTGATGTCATACTGTGGTAACCTGGAGTATATCTGGTCTAAGGTGTCATTCTTTATGCCTTCCTCCACGTCCTCAGTTGGCACCATATTGGCCATTATCTTATTATGACCCGCAAATCCTGTCTCAAATATATGGTGACCATGCTTGTTTCCGCTGTATATGATCGTGCAGTTTTTTCTCTGTTCATACCTTGTCCAGGCCATCTTATCTCCTGCAGGGCTGTAATATTCATCTTATACTCTGTTAGTTCTTCATCAAGTATCTTCATCCGTCCTGCAGTGTACAATGTTTTTACGTTCCATGTACCTATTCGTAGTCCTTTATACATAAGCTTGAATTGTTTTCCGTTAGATCAATTCCAATCCGCTGCTGGGTGTGAATGTATAACAAACCATCAGTTTTTTACAATGTTGGATGGTTAGCACAACGATTAACCCTCCCACTTTATCTTGGCTTGGTACCAGCTGGAAGACTAGTTTGTTCTCAGGAGTGGTTTTCTCTAAGTCAATGAATGCCAAAGCTTTAGCTTTCTCTAAGTCTATGAATGCTAAAAACGCAGGTTTGTCTTTCCATTATCCTATCTTCTAAGATAAGTGTAGGACCAGTTCTCCCTCGCGTGTTCCTGCACTTCTCTGGAATACAAACTGATGTTCCCCCATGTCGGCTTCCACCAGTTTTTCTATTCTTCGAAAAGTATTCGTGTCACTATTTTGCAACTATGATTAACTAAACTGGTATTTCGGTAATTTTCACAACTGTCAGTAACTGCTTTGTTTTGATTTGGAATCACTATAATCTTATTGAAGTCCGAGGGTATTTCGCTCGGTTTATACATCTTGCACACCAGATGGAAGAGTTTGGTCATGGCTGGCTCTCATAAGACTCTCAGTACTCCCGACGAAATGTCTTTTAGTCCCGTGGCCTTGTTTCGACTTAGATCTTTCAGAGCTCTGTCAAATTCTTCTCGCAGTATCATATCTCCCATCTCATCTTCATCTGCGTCCACTTCCCATTCTACAATACTGCATTGAAGACCACCTCCATTGTGTAGTTCCTCTATACACTCCTTCCTCATTTTAGCTTTCCTTGCTTTCCTTAGCCCTGGTTTTCCATCTGAGCTCTTGATATTCATACGGCTGTTTCTATTCTCCCCAAAGGCCTCTTTAATGTTCCTGTAGACCATAACTATCTTTACCCTAGTGAAATATGCTCGTAAATCCTTACATTTGTCCTATAGCCATTCCTGCTTAGCAGTTTTGTATTTCCTACCAGTCTCATTTGTTAGACCTTGTATTCCCTTTCGTCTGCTACATTTTCTGTATTCTTA
The DNA here is from genome assembly GCF_021461385.2 of Schistocerca piceifrons. Classification (NCBI taxonomy): domain Eukaryota; kingdom Metazoa; phylum Arthropoda; class Insecta; order Orthoptera; family Acrididae; genus Schistocerca; species Schistocerca piceifrons. The sequence continues at coordinate 254,072,973 of NC_060141.1, read as the reverse complement.
TGTTTTTCTCTTTTCACCAATTAAAGTCATTATCTCTTGTGTTAACCAAGGGTTTCTACTAGTAATTGTCTTTATACCTGTTTGATTCTCTATTGCCTTTTCTATTTCTTCTCTTAAAGTTACCCACGTCTTCTACTGCATTTCTTTTCCCAGTTCCAGTCCGTTGTTGCCTCATGGCCATCTGAAACACTCTACAGCCTCTGATTCTTTCAGTTTATTCAGGTCCAGTCTCCTGAAATTTCTACTTTTTTGCAGTTTCTTCGGTTTTATTCTTCAGTTCATAACCAATAAATTGTGGTCAGGGTCCACAGTTGCCCCTGGATAGGTCTTCCAATTTAAAACTTCCAGTGTCTCCAGATCTCTTCCACTTATAAAGCTTTCTTTCATGATTCTTAAACCAGTTGTTAGCTATGAATAGATTATGCTCTGTGCAAAATTCTACCAGGGGGCTTCCTCTTTCATTCCTTACCCCCAGTCCATATTCACCTAATAATTTTCCTTCTCTTCCTTTTCCTTCAATCGAATTCCAGGCCCCATGACTATCAAATTTTCGTCTCCCTTAACTATCTGAATAATTTCTCTTATCGCATCGTACATTTCTTCAATCTCTTCATCATCTGCAGAACTAGTTGGCATACAAACTTGTGCTACTGTGGTAGGCGTGGGCTTCGTATCTATGTTGGCTACAATAATCCGTTCAGTATGTTGTTCATAGTGAATTATCCTCGTTCCTATTATTTTATTCACGATTAAACTTATTGCAGCAATGCCCCAATTAATTATCTGTTTATAATCCTGTATTCAGCAGATCAGAAATACTGTCTGTTATGAATTATGACATGTACTAGTGACCTGTCCCGTCTTCATACGGACAGCACTAAGTATTTACGCCTGGTTATGTATGACGTTGGGTATTAAATTATATACACAAACCTCCCTAGCAAATCAGTCTGTCTGTTAGTGAAAACTGTATCAAAATCTCTACAGTAGAGCAGCATTTACATGCAGAGAGAAAAACGCGACAGGTGGCTTTAATTTAATAATATGTGTAGACTAATGAGTAGTATCCGGCTGGAGGTCCAGTGGATGCCGTTATTTATATACCAGAATTTCTGTGTCTTTCGTTTTAACTTTAAACTATCGTTCTTATAGAGATACGTGGGTGACACATTAAATGTGGCATGGCTTCACGGGAAACATGAATTACATCAGTCCTTTAAGCAACTGAATTCTGTCCAGTTGGCCATGGGAATAGAAAAGGAAGCACTGCTCCCTGCTTCTGCACGTTCTCGTTCGTCGCAAAGTTGCTCGCATAGTAGGACATGCGATATCGCAATCACACGTATGTGGGTCTATATTTACACGTCAGCGGTTTCCATTACTCGTTGGTGTGCTAAAAACTTTGGTGAAAAGGGCACACAGTGTCTCAGACGAGGACTTACTTCCTGCAAGGTGAACTGGTAAATCTGAATCTTATCTAGGAAGCGAATCGGTATTCGTAGCAACATATCCTCAAGGCACTGAACGTGGATCCAAGGGTGTAAGTACGCGATTAGGAAGATGAGGTTGATACTGTCAATTCAACTGCGTTTGTGTCTTGCATGGTTGCTCTTTGCTCTTCGAGAAACATAGCGTCAAAGTGATATTTTGCCCTGTTATCAAGATAGTCACAATACTCGGTTCTGCGAAGCAAGACTATACGCCACAAAAGGCGGGAGTGTACCACATTCTTTCTTTGAAGTGTATCAGTTCATGTGAAGGTCAAACTTCATGAATTTCATAGCGAAATTTTTAAACTTCCATCATGAGACGAATTTACGTCAATTAACAATAGTCATATGCATTTGTTGTAAGCCCGACTTTGTGGCACTCCGTGGTACTATCTCCGGTGGTCACTTGCTACCATTTGTCATATTAGCATCACATATGCTTTGCATACTAAGTCGTACACACAGCACATAACGTCTTATTAAATGAAAAACGCACCTAAATTATGGAGGTTTAAACCTATGAAACGTGTAGTAGAAATAGCATGTGCCTAGTGGCAGTAAACTTGTGATTTCAGTTGCTATCAAAAGCAGTTACGTTTAAGTCTAGCCTAAATGTTCACAATTAGAGCTCTTCATCAGAGATGATGAACGACTACGGCACACCCATTTGCTACAGCAAGACAAGTCAGTAGTGGCGAAACAACACATATATATGGGACACTGTTTCAATTAGTCAGATGAAATTTCTGGCTTAACGTATTGCGACTATGTCTCCAAGAAGGCCATGAGGATTTGACTAGCTGAACATCCAATTAAAAGCGATAGCGGTTTAAATTTGGGCAAAGCACCGTGTGCGGTGCTTCTTGTAATTAAATGGCAGAGAAGTCGTCACCGTGTTGTCACCTCTGAAGATACACTTGTAACACCATAACTATAGCGCTCTACTGATTTATTTTGCTTTTGTTTTATTTAATGCTACATCGTTGAGCTTCTGTAAATGTTGTTTGATTGAATAGATAACACAAAACTGTATACTCCTTTCTTTGTTAAAACTTTGATGTCATGGTTTGATTCTATGTAACGTAGTTTATCTGTCATTTAAATTCTTTGTCCAATTTGGAGGGAACAAAAATTACTATATATTACTGTAATTTCTGTGTGAATAATTTTTTGTAGAAATGTCTGTATGTCCAAATGTTCTGTTTTATTTAATGTATTTGGTTGCTGTTATGTAAATTGCTGACCTTCACTTAGGATTCTTAGTTTGTATGTAAAAGGTGTAGTGGTTTCCCCCCCCCCCCCGCCCCCCCCCCAGGGACAGAACTGTGTAGCGCGCGCAAATTGTGGTTGGCCTAGGTAGAAAAGGTGGAACAAGTGTCAGTCGGGGAGGAGCTACCATACTGTGCACTGCCGTGTAAATGTTGCATTTTGTGCTGGTTCCGAGAGAGGCTTTTTCTACCGCTTTCCAATGCCTCGGATTGATGGATAAATAGCTGGAACGATTCTGGAATTGGTATCTATCATCGCCAAGAAGAAGGGACAGAGTCCAGCAATTCTGCCTGCAAATCCACCTACCAACATGCAGTTGCCACCACATTGCGCAATCATTGTATCGGAATGCTATAATAATGTACAGTGAAGGACCAGCTTATTGGAGGTTTTAGTGTGAGCAAATATAAGGTAACTTATAACTGAATTAATGTAACTACCTTGAATTTTTCCCTATTACAACATCTCTCAGGTTCCTCTTCATTTGAACTATGATTACTGAGTGTCCTAGTTTGTGGAAAAAATGAAAGCCTCAAATATTCAATGATGAAGTTTGATCTTTGGTAATAAGAGAGTATTCAGGTTTAATGTGGGTTTTCATGAAATTGTGGGAGGTAGTAAATGTAGTGTTGTGAAAGCCTCCCAGTGACGGAAATAGTGTAATTTATAGTTTTGTGGAGTTTCAAAGTCGCCTATTTAATCATTTACTTGAAAGCAGAAGACTTTGGTAAAAAAAAAGACAATTTGCTATTTATTTTATAAACTAAAGTTCTTAAAATTGAGGCTTATAAAATTTTGCTTAGTTAATGATCATAGTGCTATCTGTAGTACATTTTAAAAGGTGAGTCAGTTTCTTGCAGATTTCTCAACATTGTGTTTCACTGTAGTAAAAGTGCAAAACTGCATTAGTAGAAAATTTTTTGTTCATGATTGCTAAGTGTTTGTCTCTCTTGTGTATTGGAAGTGCGTATTAATAGTATAACAGGATACACAGTCTGTCTACTATGCTAATGCTAGGTAACAAGTAATGGGAAGACCACTACTTTTTTTTTGTCATCAGTCTACTGACTGGTTTGATGCGGCCCGCCTCGAATTCATTTCCTGTGCTAACCTCTTCATCTCAGAGGAGCACTTGCAACCTACGTCCTCAATTAATTGCTTGACGTATTCCAATCTCTGTCTTTCTCTACAGTTTTTGTCCTCTACAGCTCCCTCTAGTACCATGGAAGTCACTCCCTCATGTCTTAGCAGATGTCCTATCATCCTGTCCCTTCTCCTTATCAGTGTTTTCCACATATTCCTTTCCTCTTCGATTCTGCGTACAACCTCCTCATTCCTTACCTTATCAGTCCACCTAATTTTCAACATTCGTCTATAGCACCACATTTCAATGCTTCGATTCTGTTCTGTTCCGGTTTTCCCGCATTCCATGTTTCACTACCATACAATGCTGTACTCCAGACGTACTTCCTCAGAAATTTCCTCCTCAAATTAATGCCGCTATTTGATATTAATAGACTTCTCTTGGCCAGAAATGCCTTTTTTGGCATAGCGAGTCTTCTTTTGATGTCCTCCTTGCTCCGTCCGTCATTGGTTATTTTATTGCCTAGGTAGCAGAATTCCTTAACTTCATTGACTTCGTGACCATCAATCCTGATGTTAAGTTTCTCGCTGTTCTCATTTCTACTACTTCTCATTACCTTCGTCTTTCTCCGATTTACTCTCAAACCATACTGTGTACTCATTAGACTGTTCATTCCGTTCAGCAGATCATTTAATTCTTCTTCACTTTCACTCTGGATAGCAATGTCATCAGCAAATGGTATCATTGATATCCTTTCACCTTGTATTTTAATTCTACTCCTGAACCTTTCTTTTATTTCCATCATTGCTTCCTCGATGTACAGATTGAAGAGTAGGGGCGAAAGGCTACAGCCTTGTCTTACACCCTTCTTAATACAAGCACTTCGTTCTTGATCGTCCACTCTTATTATTCCCTCTTGGTTGTTGTACATATTGTATATGACCCGTCTCTCCCTATAGCTAACCCCTACTTTTTTCAGAATCTCGAACAGCTTGCACCATTTTATATTGTCGAACGCTTTGTGCAGATCGACGAATCCTATGAAAGTGTCTTGATTTTTCTTTAGCCGCCGGCCGAAATGGCCGAGCGGTGAAAGGCGTTACAGCCTGGAACCGCACGACCGCTACAGTCGCAGGTTCGTATCCTGCCTCGAGCATGGATGTGTGTGCTGTCCTTAGGTTAATTAGGTTTAAGTAGTTCTAAGTTCAAGGGGACTTATGACCACAGCAGTTGAGTCCCATAGTGCTCAGAGCCATTTGAACCATTTTTTTTTTCTTTAGCCTTGCTTCCATTATTAGCCGTAACGTCAGAATTGCCTCTCTCATCCCTTTACCTTTCCTAAAGCCTAACTGATCGTCACCTAGCGCATTCTCAATTTTCTTTTCTATTCTTCTGTATATTATTCTTGCAAGCAGCTTCGCTGCATGAGCTGTTAAGCTGGTTGTGCGATAATTCATGCACTTGTCAGCTCTTGCCGTCTTCGGAATTGTATGGGTGATGCTTTTCTGAAAGTCAGATGATATATCGCCAGACTCATATATTCTACACACCAACGTGAATAGTCGTTTTGTTGCCACTTCCCCCAATGATTTTAGAAATTCTGCCTTATTTGACCGTAAGTCCTCCAAGGCTCTTTTAAATTTCGATTCTAATACTGGATCCCCTATCTCTTCTAAATCGACTCGTGTTTCTTCTTCTATCACATCAGACACATCTTCACCCTCATAGAGGCTTTCAATGTATTCTTTCCACCTATCTGCTCTCTCCTCTGCATTTAACAGTGGAATTCCCGTTGCACTCTTAATGTTACCACCGTTGCTTTTGATGTCACCAAAGGTGGTTTTGACTTTCCTGTATGCTGAGTCTGTCCTTTCGACTATCATATCTTTTACGATGTCTTGACATTTTTCCTGCAGCCATTTCGTCTTAGCTTCCCTGCACTTCCTATTTATTTCATTCCTCAGCGATTTGTATTTCTGTATTCCTGATTGTCCTGGAACGTGTTTGTACTTCCTCCTTTCATCAATCAACTGAAGTATTTCTTCTGTTACCCATGGTTTCTTCGCAGCAACTTTCTTTGTACCTATGTTTTCCTTCCCAACTTCTGTGATGGCCCTTTTTAGAGATGTCAATTCCTCTTCAACTGTACTGCCTACTGCGCTATTCCTTATTGCTGTATCTATAGCGTTAGAGAACTTCAAACGTATCTCGTCATTCCTTAGTACTTCCGTATCCCACTTCTTTGCGTATTGATTCATCCTGACTAATGTCTTGAACTTCAGCCTACTCTTCATCACTACTATATTGTGATCTGAGTCTATATCTGCTCCTGGGTACGCCTTCCAATCCAGTATCTGATTTCGGAATCTCTGTCTGACCATGATGTAATCTAATTGAAATCTTCCCGTATCTCCCGGCCTTTTCCAAGTATACCTCCTCCTCTTGTGATTCTTGAACAGGGTATTCGCTATTACTAGCTGAAACTCGTTACAGAACTCAATTAGTCTTTCTCCTCTTTCATTCCTTGTCCCAAGCCCATATTCTCCTCTAACCTTTTCTTCTACTCCTTCCCCTACAACTGCATTCCAGTCGCCCATGACTATTAGATTTTCGTCCCTCTTTACATACTGCATTACCCTTTCAATATCCTCATACACTTTCTCTATCGGTTCATCTTTAGCTTGCGACGTCGACATGTATATCTGAACTATCGTTGTCGGTGTTGGTCTGCTGTCGATTCTAATTAGAACCACCTGGTCGCTGAACTCTTCACAGTAAAAAACCCTCTGCCCTACCTTCCTATTCATAACGAATCCTACACCTGTTATACCATTTTCTACTGCTGTTGATATTACCCGATACTGACCAGAAATCCTTGTCTTCCTTCCACTTCACTTCACTGACCCCTACTATATCTAGATTGAGCCCTTGCATTTCCCTTTGCAGATTTTCTAGTTTCCCTACCACATTCAAGCTTCTGACAATCCACGCCCCGACTCGTAGAACGTTATCCTTTCGTTGATTATTCAATCTTTTTCTCATGGTAACCTCCCCCTTGGCAGCCCCCTCCCGGAGATCCGTATGGGGGACTATTCCATAATCTTTTGCCAATGGAGAGATCATCATGACACTTCTTCAAATACAGGCCACATGTCCTGTGGACACACGTTACGTTTCTTTAATGCAGTGGTTTCCGTTGCCTTGCTGTGAAAAATAAATCTGTCGAAGATAGCAACTTCTATGTGGACAACAATCACTCCCTTCAACATTGTGTCATCCCACCAAATCTGAGATTTCCACAAAACATTTGTATAAAGATGTACGTATAGCGTGCTTAACAACGTAGTAAGAAGACTAAATTACAAAGTTACTCCTACTTGTAATTGGAGATCCAGTAACTTTCACACAATTGAATGTCGTGTAAGCGAGAACATATTGTCTCCCTTCCACTACTATCGATTTCAGAGAACAAAAATACCCATTAATTCTCATCCTATTCTGTTATGCTGAAATGCGACCATATAGCATTTAGGAGCCGAGAGCATCTCTGACGATCTCTGATCTACGACTCTGACCTCGAACGAAGCAAGCAAGAATCCTTTAAATAAAAAAAATAGTACTTTTGGGATGTGACACTGTTCAAAGTAGCAGATCATTCCTTGCATTAGAGTATGTCTGCAGTTTATAACAATTAGATTAACATAAATACTGTTCCCAGCACACACACACGCACACAAACACACACACACACACACACACACACACACACACACACACACACACGCACACACACACACACTGACACAAACACAACACAAAGAAGTCCACAACATTTTAATTTTTGCCTGGGGTAAATGATAGCATTTCTCCAATCCCAGCCCGTTGGAGCACTTGGCTGAAAAGATCTGCGACTATTTACATCCCAAAGAAAGTGCGCTGCTACTTCGAGGAGCCAATAAAAAGTAAAGAAAAATTAATACCATTGACGTTCACGTTTAGAACAGTTTTTGCAGATGTGTAGTGACGGGAAGACTGCACATTTGCGAATAGTACAAGATTCAGCAATCTGTTGTCAATAATGTTAATTGCTAAGCCAGATGTCGTCTCCTGTGTGGTAACCTTTACTGCTAAAAATATATATAAAAAAGCAGTTTAACATGTATCTCTTGTCATAGGTAGAGTTGTAAAAGCGTTAAATGTGAGTCAGTAATAAAATAAATACCAGTAAATCTAAGTTAAAACATTACAATCACTTACATATACAAATAGTCCACTGGTCTATTTGTGCCAAAGGTTGAGTTCACACTGAGGTTGATATCTGTACTTACAACACAGTTGTCTTCAGTGTACATCATACGAATCTAGAATGTGCGATGCGTTAACAACGAATACTAACTTTATTTTACAATTTGTGTATTATATAATTCTATCAATTACTTCTAATTTCTAAAAGCTAATGTACATAAAGCAAATAAGGTGTTTGTAACTGAGAACAGTGAGTTATGTTTTGTAGTTATACATACATGGTGGTAATAGTGTGGCTTCGATTATTGCTGCACACTCTACAACTGAACATAGTTTAAAAAATACTGAGAATCATGTTCAGTAGACCTAAAGTAATACATTTATTAGAAGAGTGTTATATGTGAAGTAGAAGTGAATGGGTTGGAACAGCTCTTACAAGCTCTCATACAGAGGTATCACAACGAGCAGATGGCCATGAGTAGTTCACAATTCTGAGAATTATTTAAAAATCAGTGGGGCTCAGCTACTATGGGCTGATCTGACAGTAATGACCTATTATGATTATACTCCATCTAGATCGTATGAGTACATATACTCTGGGAAAATATATTTATCACTTATTTAGATGATGTTCTTGAAGGTTTATTAACTTTAACACAAAACTGTGTAAAGTATAACGTATTTTTGTGTGAAACCCATGAGAAAAGATGTCATAAAGTATAAAAAATTGGCGACATTTTGACATACCGCTGCTGGTACGACAAATTACAAAAGCATTTTTGTCAGATCCTATTCCCTCAATTTAGAATTTAGGACTGTTTTAAAAAATTGTAATGATTTTGGTTTATTCAAAAAGATTTTCTTACTTTTATACTGTATTCAAATGTAGAGCATGCAGCAATAACCGATATCACTTGTTAATTCACACAATTATATAAATAAATTGTGGTGATGTTGACAAGTGAAGATGAGGAACCTTTCACTTAACCTATTAAATTCAATGTCCTCAATCAGGTGTATCCTAATTATTATTATAGAATCTATCCTACATTCAATATATACATCGCATAGTTAACCTGTTTTGCACATTTTTAAACGTGTAAAGTATTCATTTGTTGTTTATATGTGACAATCTTCTTGAGGCTTGTTAAATTATATGAAAATCGATATGTTAATTATTAAGACATAACATACATATAAAACACAAACAAATTAGGATATATATATATATATATATATGTATATATATATATATATATATATATATATATATATATATATATACACATCCTAATTTATATATATCTGTGTGTGTTTTTAGAGATACATGGGGTAGGACATCTATTGAAAATATGGAACCACATGATTTCAATACATGTAGTTTACAAATATTGTCACTGATAATAAAACACATCAAATTACTGCTGTAAAAACTCAGCGATTACGGCTTTAATGATTCACTGTGACACAAAATTCATTTCTTCATCAATGTCGATGGTGCAGTCTTCACAATATGGTGTGAGATGACATTTGGTGAAGGATTCAGCGATGCCGACAGCTTACAGTCAGTACCATGAGAGTGTGACATCTGGTCTCCTTATACAATTGCATGACTGATAAGGTTTATCAGCAGACTAAGTTACCAGAGCATGGATGTGCTCTGTACATGACTCACAGAGGTATGGTGTTGGCAACCCATAGTATCTGTAGTAATTCCATATCGGCATTTCTCAAATAGGACCCTGCTGTATTAACTTCTAAGACAATAATGTGCTCTCAGTGAGGATGTAAAATCTAGCTAAATTGTTCCAGGGCAGCCCAGTAATCCTGGTTTCAGCCTAATGACCCAAAATCTAAGGCTGGATCAAGTAAAGGTACATTCTTGATGCATCTGGCCCATCATCTCTCTTCCCCCATCTTCTGTGTCATCTCTTTTGCACTTGCTGCTTCTTCCCTTCTTCTTACTTGTAAGTTATTTCTTCGTTAGGCTGGAAGATGAAAAATGGGATTTGTGAGTTTAGTTTAATGTAATGAGTGCTGCATGACGTTAAGGTACGTAATTTGACAATGATAGGATTTGTTTCAGCACATTTTCACCAAATGCATTTTCCAACAGTCCGTTTCATACTTCTCCTTTGTGGTACTGACCACGAATTCAGTCTTGTTCTTAAGAACCTTGTTTCATATAAGCCCTGTCCCATCGTGAAATTCGCCGCTTGCTGTGGCGACAAGTCTTCTTAATACCTTTATGGCCCCAGGCTGCCTCGCTGAAAAGGTAAATGGAGCTAAAAGGATCTTTTAAAATTTCTTTCGCAGCTCCAGTGCTATCTGTCGCCTGGTTCCGTCTCTGCAGCTAAATACATCTGCTATGTGCCATTCCTCAAATTGTCCGCTTCAGTAAGAACAGGAGCAGTAATTACAGACACGTTTCCTCTCACTATTTCCGCCTCTCCACGTCGCGTTTGATGCTGCCATTCTCTTCCACTGTTAGAAGTTCAGACTTCTCACGGATCGTCATTGAATTGTGGTGATCATGGTTACAAAAGTTTCCTATTCTTTTAAAAATTAATCCTACTTTACAATAGGCGTGTAACTTAAAACTATATTCTATATTTAAGTAAAAAGCCTCAGAGTTTAGTTGTAAATATGTGTTCGCTGGCCAGAGTGGCCGCGCGGTTCTAGGCGCTACAGTCTGGAACCGAGCGACTACTACGGTCGCAGGTTCGAATACTGCCTCTGGCATGGAAGTGTGTGATGTCCTTAGGTTAGTTAGGATTAATTAGTTCTAAGTTCTAGGCGACTGATGACCTCAGAAGTTAAGTCCCATAGTGCTCAGAGCCCTTTTAGCCAAGTATCTGTTCTTTGTACATCATACTGTGACCGCTCAATGTCATTCTATACGATCACGACGACACCCCTCGATCGACGTTAGCACTCGTGATGTCACTCGCCTTCATACACGGCAGTGGACGTTTGAAAAATCGTGACGCTAAGTCAATGGTCGTCAATTGATTTAAATGTTATTCCCGGCTGACTCTTAATTCAATGACTGCCACGTCATTGAGGAGAAAGAACACATCCTGATGATGGCGGTAGCAGAGGGTAGGCTTGCTGGTAGTTGGGAGCTCCAACGTCAGGCGCGTAATGGGCCCCCTTAGGGATATGGCAGCAAGAGAGGGGAAGAAAACCAATGTGCACTTCGTGTGCATACTGGGGGCAGTCATTCCAGATGTGGAAAGGGTCCTTCCGGATGCTATAAAGGGAACAGGGTGCACCCATCTGCAGGTGGTCGCTCATGTCGGCACCAATGATGTGTGTCGTTATGGATCGGAGGAAATTCTCTCTGGCTTCCGGCGACTATCTGATTTGGGGAAGACTGCCAGTCGCGCTAGCGGGATGAAAGCAGAGCTCACCATCTGCAGCATCGTCGGCCGGACTGACTGCCGACCTTTGGTACAGAGCCGAGTGGAGGGTCTGAATCAGAGGCTGAGACGGTTCTGCGACCGTGTGGGCTGCAGATTCCTCGACTTGCGCCATAGGGTGGTGGGGTTTCGGTTTCCGCTGGATAGGTCAGGAGTCCACTACACGCATCAAGCGGCTACACGGGTAGCAGGGGTTGTGTGGCGTGGACTGGGCGGTTTTTTAGGTTAGATGGCCTTGGCCAAGTACAAAAAGGGCAACAGCCTCGACAGGTGCGGGGCAAAGTCAGGACATGCGGGGACCAAGCAGCTATCGGTATTGTAATTGTAAACTGTCGAAGCTGCGTTGGTAAAGTACCGGAACTTCAAGCACTGATAGAAAGCACCGAAGGTGAAATCGTTACAGGTACAGAAAGCTGGCTGAAGCCAGAGATAAATTCTGCCGAAATTTTTACAAAGGTACAGACGTTGTTTAGAAAGGATAGATTGCATGCAACCGGTGGTGGAGTGTTCGTCGCTGTTAATAGTAGTTTATCCTGTAGTGAAGTAGAAGTGGATAATTCCTCTGGATTATTATGGGTGGAGGTTACACTCAACAACCGAGCTAGTTTAATAATTGGCTCCTTTTACCGACCTCCCGACTCAGCAGCGTTAGTGGCAGAATAACTGAGAGAAAATATGGAATACATTTCACATAAATTTCCTCAGCGTGTTATAGTCTTAGGTGGAAATTTCAATTTACCAGATATAGACTCGGACACTCAGATGTTTAGGACGGCTGGTAGGGACAGAGCATTGAGTGACTTTATACTGAGTGAACTATCCGAAAATTACCTCGAGCAATTAAACAGAGAACTGACTCGTGGAGATAACATCTTGGCCCTACTGATAACAAACAGACCCGAATTGTTCGACTCTGTAAGTGCAGAACAGGGAATCAGTGATCATAAGGCCGTTGCAGCATCCCTGAATATTGAAGTTAATAGGAATATAAAAAAAAGGGAGGAAGGTTTATCTGTTTAGCAAGAGGAATAGAAAGCAGATTTCAGACTACCTAACAGAGCAAAACAAAAATTTCTGTTCCGACACTGACAATGTTGAGTGTTTATGGAAAAAGTTCAAGGCAATCGTAAAATGACAGGTTTTAGACAGGTAAGAGCCGTGTAAAACTGTGAGGGACGGGAAAAACCCACTGTGGTTCAACAACAAAGATAGGAAACTACTGCAAAAGCTAAGAGAGCTTCACTCCAAGTTTAAACGCAGCCGAAACCTCTCAGACAAAGAGAAGCTAAACGATGTCAAAGTTAGCGCAAGGAGGGCTATGCGTGAAAGCGTTTAGTGAATTCGAAAGTAAAATTCCAAGTACCGACTTGACAGAAAATCCTAGGAAGTTCTGGTCTTACGTTAAATCAGTAAGTGGCTCGAAACAGCATATCCAGACACTCCGGAATGATGATGACATTGAAACAAGCTGTTTCACAGAGGAAGACCGCACTGCAGTTCCTTCTCTAAATCCTCGCACAAACGAAAAAATGGCTGCCATCGAAATAAGTGTCCAAGGAATAAAAAAGCAACTGGAATCACTCAACAGAGGAAAGTCCACTGGACCTGATGGGATACCAATTCGATTCTACACAGAGTACGCGAAAGAACTTGCCCCCCTTCTACCAGCCGTGTACCACAAGTCTCTAGAAGAACGGAAGGTTCCAAATGATTGGAAAAGAGCACAGGTAATCCCAGTCTTCAAGAAGGGTCGTCGAGCAGATGCGCATAGCTATAGACCTATATCTCTGACGTCGATCTGTTGTAGAAATTTAGAACACGTTGTTCGCTCGCGTATCATATCGTTTTTGGAAACCCAGAATCTACTCTGTAGGAATCAACATGGATTCCGGAAACAGCGATCGTGTGAGGCCCAGCTCGCTTTATTTGATCATGAGACCCAGAAACTATTAGATACAGACTCCCAGGTAGATGCTATTTTCCTTGACCTCCGGAATGCGTTCGATACAGTTCCGCACTATCTCCTGATAAACAAAGTAAGAGCCTACGGAATATCAGACCAGTTGTGTGGCTGGATTGAAGACTTTTTAGCAAACAGAACACAGTATGTTGTTCTCAATGGAGAGACGTCTACAGGCATGAAAGTAACTTCTGGCGTGCCACAGGGGAGTGTTATGGACCATTGATTTTTACGATATATATATAAATGACCTAGTAGATAGTGTCGGAAGTTCCATGCGGCTTTTCGTAGATGATGCTGTAGTATACAGAGAAGTTGCAGCATTAGAAAATTGTAGCGAAATGCAGGAATATCTGCAGCGGATAGGCACTTGGTGCAGGGAGTGGCAACTGACCCTTAACACAGATAAATGTAATGTATTGCGAATACATAGAAACATGGATCCTTTATTGTATGATTAATTGATAGCGAAACAAACACTGGTAGCAGTTACTTCTGTAAAATATCTGGGAGTATGCATGCGGAACGATTCGAAGTGGAATGATCACATAAAATTAATTGTTGGTAAGGTGGGTACCAAGTTTAGATTCATTGCAAGAGTCCTTAGAAAATGTAGTCCATCAACAAAGGAGGTGGCTTACAAAACACTCGTTCGACCTATACTTGAGTATTGCTCAGCAGTGTGGGATCTGTATGAGACCGGGTTGACAGAGGAGATAGAGAAGATCCAAAGAAGAGCGGCGCGTTTCGTCACAGGGTTATTTGGTAACCGTTATAGCGTTACAGAGATGTTTAGCAACCTCAAGTGGCAGACTCTGCAAGAGAGGCGCTCTGCATCACAATGTAGCTTGCTCGCCAGGTTTCGAGAGGGTGCGTTTCTGGATAAGGTATAGAATATATTGCTTCCCCCTACTTATACCTCCAGAGGAGATCACGAATGTAAAATTAGAGGGATTCAAGCGCGCATGGAGGCTTTCAGTCATGCTTCCCGCGAACCATACGCGACGGGAACAGAAAAAGGCGGTAACGACAGTGGCACGTAAAGTACCTCCCGCCACACACCGTTGGGTGGCTTGCGGAGTATAAATATAGATGTAGATACCAGCATTATGCTCATTAAGATGTTCGATTAATCTGAATGGTTTCCAATGTTCTAGCGATTCTATTTGAACTCTATGCTGATGCACTGACAAGGACCATTTTCGCAGGAAGATTTATTTACAGTTCTACCACATTTACAAGTAACTTTAATTTTATTACGTCACTTACAGCATTTTTTGCATACATATTTATATTCACTTGTTCGATATTTATCTTTATGAAATTCGTCAATACTTTTTTTAATCATACATTCACTACACTGTCTCAATTGTGGCTTCGCAGAGCCTAAAGACTGCTTCAGCTGGAGCTTAGTGTTGTTCATTTAAAGATTATATATTTTTTTCGCTATCTGAAAATTGCAAAACATCGAACACAATATCCTACACATTTTCTGTGTCGGACTTCTCTGACCCTATCGACACAGCGCTACACGAAGACTAAGTTCTGAATTAACAGAACTACTTCTTTTATTTGGGCTATTTTTTAGTGCATAGGCGAGTGTGTTGGATATTTTAGCCAAATGGCTAGCACTTTCCACACAAATTCGTTGTAATGACCTTTGGTAAGGTCACTCTCATTGGTCAACAATTGTGTGAAATTAGGCTGAAGTAAATAAGTTTGAAGAATGTATATATAGTTGGAGTTCTACTAACAAAGTGTCTTCTAAAAATCAACTTCTTCATGAATTTATTTAAGGCTCAAATTCATTTTTCTTAACATTATTCCATTTTAAAATTGTAGAACAAGCCTGAACAACTGATTAATGTGATTTGAACAACAAAATGAGAAACAAAAATTGAGAAAATTACATCTTAAGTGAAGAATGTTCCCAAGTTATTTTCAACTGAACATACACCAGTGCTGTCTGTCGACAGAAGTTGGAATCTATTTAGTTCAAACTACAGTTCACAGATGTCTCTACAGGTCTCAAAGTACAGCTCGAAACATATAAAATGCAACAAGTGGACAGCTTGAAAGATATAATGCACCAAACCTGGTTATAAGTTTTAAAATGCAACAAACTGAACTTTTTCCTCAAATACGTTTGTCCCATACTCACAGTAGGCCATATACCGAATCTCATCAAAATAACTTAATAAACAAAAAAAGTTGATTTTCATGACTCAGCACTTTACATTAAGCGACGATTTCTCAGTCAAATATTAACCGATGTTAAAAATTCAAAGTGCTAACATAATCTGCATAAAAAGAGCTATCTAGAAAAAATATAATAAAATAAATTGGAAATCATTTAAAATGTAAGATACCAAAATTTTTAACTTTTATTATTTCTATCTTTCTTAAAATGTTTCAGAAATATATATAAGCAAGAAGTTAACACTTTTATAATTTTTTTAAGTTTCTCATTCATTTATATACAAGCAAAATTTTCATTAAGTAATCTATGTCGTGCATCATATGTAAGATTCTTTTACCATACATAATTACATAAGCAAGCGTATAATTTGGAATTTTATCAGTAAAAGTTGCACATCATTCCATAGTTTGTTTTTTGTGTGGTTACAACTTTCTTTCTACATGGCATACTAATTAGATAAATTGGATAATTATTTATAAAACTAAATGGACTAATATCAATATCTGAATTTGGTACAGTAATTCTTTTAAAGTCAAGGAATGCATCATATGCTTTCAGAAAATTTTTTGGCGGATTAATATTCCACATTTCATGAGGAAAATCTTCATTTCTACCGTTTTTTAAATAAATATTCTATATTTTAACATGGTCAAATAATGATGAATCACCTAATTGATTAATTTTACGATTTGTCTGAAATACAACAATACCAAAATATGGCATATCATATTCTGTAGAGTTATAGTAATTTATAATATCTAGTTCAAAACTGTTGTTACCAGATAAACCAGCAATTTCTTGTGTTTGACATTCATAAAAAGGAATAGGAATTTTTGGACTTTTAAGAAATATTTCACGTTGTTAAAGTTCATAATTTGGTTCATATTTAACAACTGGTACACGAATTTTCATAGATTCTATGAAAATTTTACCTTCTTTAGGAAGAGTATCTTTTATTTCAATTCCAGCATCCTTTTTATCAGATCAACAAAGAATTAAGCCTCCAGAAGATGAACTACGTGTTACAATTTCAGTGAAATCTCCTTTCCACATTATTTCTTTATAATCTATGAAAAAAACCACCAAGTAATGATAATGGTTAAAGTACTTCATTTCTTTTACAGTTTATTTTTCCTGTATTTATTATACGTCCTTATAAACTTATTTTGTCAGTAACAGATGAAGCTAGATCAAATAAAACAGATGAAGAAATAAAAGGATGTTCAATTCCAGAAAAAATATTATTTCCTTTCTTTATCGTTATAAAATCAAACAGTGTTGCTACAATTATCAATTAATTTTTTGTTTGATTTTTCATCATAAGTTGGATAATCTATGCCATCATTTCCAATAATACTAGCATTCATGTATAATAGTGCATGATTTGGATGAAGTGCGCCATCACCATTATCTGTATCTTTGTTAGGAACTTTTAAAATATTGGTGCTTTGCTCATTCACAGGGCAGGAATGGAATTGATAACTTTCAATTTCGTTCATGATGGAGTCTAAGATTGTTTTAGCAATTACTCATTTATTAAGGAAAAAATTTATTAAGATATTTCTAAAACATCTGTTACAGTAGCACCATTAAAGTCAATTAAGTTATCATTTTCATCAGTTATAATAACTTCTAAAAATTGAATTGTATCAAAAATAGTAACATATACAGGATATGTAAAACATAATGATCATTTTCATAAGGAAACTAATATGGCTTCATTGAAACATAATGCAAAATTTGGTGGACCAATAATTTATGAGCCAAATGAAGGTCTTTTTAGAAATAAAATACGACATTTCTTAGCAACATAAACACTAAACATAAACATAAACATAAATATAAATGTAAACATAAACATAAGCATTCAACATAAACGTTAACATAACGAAAGTTTTTTTCTTGCTGAATAGATGGTTGTAAAGCATGGTGATGAAGAAGTTGTTAAACAAGCTAAACAAAATAAAAAGAAAGCTGAACAATTGAAAGAACAATTCAAGCTTTAAAAAAAGCAAGCAAGAACAGAATATGAAAAATATAAATAGGAAGATCAACCTGTTATTGATGCAATTGAACATGTTAAACAAGGAATCGAAGGTTTGGGAGATAATGTTCAGAAAGCAATAGAAGAGAATAAAGAAGTTGAAAAACAAATGATTCCATATCATCATCATATAGAATATTTTGTAGATTTGTCACCAATTAACCATTAAAAGATTGGTCTGATGATAGTCGTAGAAAATATGTTTGTACATTAAGTGAATCATAAACTTAAGGTGTATTAAACAAAATTCAATTAGAAAAAGAATTAGTAGTCAGCAAAATGGAAATAAAAAGATAAACGAAACTAAAAAGATAAATGTTAGTGAAAGAATGTTAAAGTACATTAATCATAGTGAAGATAAAGTTTTGGTTTAAAACCTTTTGGCATGTTAAAATATGTTGGTAATTTCCCTGTTGAATACAGTGGAAATAAATTAAAAATTGGTGAGAAACATATGAAGCTACAGATGGCTTAATGAGACTTCTGACTGAAAAACTAATTACTATTGATGATATGAATGAAAAATACGATGGTGCAGGCTTATCAAATTATGCACCCATATTATATAATGCAGGTGCATTGTATTCTGATAATAATGCTAATGAAATAAGATCAAGTAAAGGTAATAAATACAAATACTTAATAAAAGAAATTGTTAATGATTATTTTCCAAACATAAGCAGAAATTCAGCTATAGATACTTGTGATTTTTGTTCTCCAGAATGAAAAGGTAAAAGGTTAATAAAAATATACAGATAAATCAACTGAATATGTTTGGATGAATGATGTTAGACAATTAATTGATAGATTAGCGGATATTCAAGGTCAAGAACTAGCTGGAAATTAGAATTATCATAATGAAAAAATTAATGTTGCACAAATGTTAACAAACAAATTTAGTGATTTTATAATTGATAATCCAAATGGAATTCCATATTTAATAAGATTTTTGAATAATCTTCCACATACGTTTTGGAAAAGTGTTAAACATGGAAAGGGATTAGTAAATACGGTTTTAAATAGAGTTCCAATGCCTGAAATGCATTTACCAGGCTATAATTACTGCAAAACTTACAAAAACATGATATTGCTTATAGAGATAATAAAGATTTAGAAAAAGACATAGAGCTGATAAAGATCTTCAATTAGCTGCAAAAGAAAGAATGCATCAAGTGATCCTAGTTTGAAAGAGAAAATTGCAGCAACTGCAGTTAGAGGAATAATATATGGAAAACTAAAATTACGTATGGGAATTAATGTTGATGAACATGGTTGGGGATTATAAGTTTTTAAAATATATAAGAAATCCTTCTTAAATTTTTAACTATATAAATTAATAACTTTACAATTGATTATACTTTGCTATCTAATGGCAAAACAAAACCCAAATCAAATTAATTAAAGTTAAATAATGAATAATTAAATGAAATTGGACCATTTTTAACAGAGGTCCAAAAAAGGAAAAAAATAAAAGAAAGTTGGTGGATATTTACTTATTAGATTAGGTATTCCTGTTGCTAAAAAATTAATGAATATTTAACAAAAAGGAAAAATGGTTAAGGACTAACACAACATGAAGGCGAATTTTTACCATTATTATTAGCTACATTCCCATACTCAGCAACAACTGATTCTGCAGCTAGTTGATCTGCAGCAATTGAAAATGCAGTTATAAACAAGAAGAAAGCTGATAAAAAATTATAAGAAGAAAAAGGACATAACTTAGAAATGGGAAAAAAGCTGGAACTGAAATAAGGAAACAAAAAAAAATTCGAAAAAGTAATTAAAAAATTTTATAATACATTAATTATGATAAATAAGAACTCACTAAACAATTAAGAATTAAACACTTTCGTGGTGTATAAATGATTGATGAATTACCAAATAAAACATTTAAATTTGAATGTGGTATAGTAAATTTAGATACATCTGATAATCCTGGTACACATTGTATTTGTTTTTATAAAAATGAAGATAAAAATTTGTTTTTTGATTCATTTGATGGTAATATGCCAAAACAATTAGTGAATTATATAGGAAGAAATGAACTATATTACAACACAGAGTGAATACAAAATTTTGATGTAGTAATATGTGCTCATTTGTATATTTTTGTTTCAAAATTGCTTTGCAAAAATTATAATTTTAATGAAATTTTAGATTAAATAAATGGACATTTTTGGAAATAAGATTCATTTCTTTAAACAAAGTGAACATGTAGCTAATACATCTACATTTGGTGTCGAAGAAATTGAAAATGTGATTAAACAATTTGATCCAAAGATAACTAATGCAATTAAAGAATGCTATTTTTAAAGTAATTACAGCATATATTGGTTTGAAAAATGAAAGACTTCTAATGTAAGTGATCCAATTGATGCAAAAGATGTAGTTAACAAACAATACTTAGAAAAAGATTATCTTACAAAACCTGAATACGTGAGCATTCTAACACTACTTAATAACCATGTCACCAATACAAAATTTAATGAAAAAATTAATCTGATTGACCAAGATAACTACAACACTTTCAAAAATTTCTTTACAAAAAAGGAAGTTGAAGAAGCTTTTTCAGATTATTTCTGAAGAGCAGATTTAACACCATAGCAAGAGCAGTTAAGTAATCTTAAAGAAAAAGAATATGATAAGTAATTGAATTTACTTTTATGACAGGTGGTGAACAAATAATGTATAATTTTGAGGGTGATTTCATTATTAAAAGAATTATTATTGTTTGTCAAAATATAGAGTTTTATACTTTGATGATTTTGATTTAACAGTCAGAGTAGCTGATAAGCTATATAAAATAAATAATAATATCCAGTCGATAATGGTACATAAATCAAATTTTATAACTCTAATATTGAAAGATTCTGTTAAAACTGTTCCTGCAGATGTAAATATAATTGTATTCAGTGACATAATTTAAAGTTTAAAACTTAATAAATATTTCATCTATATAAATGGAAAATCATAGTTTGCATGATTATCATATTTATTGTTTAAAGTGTAAAAAGTTTACTGATAAACATAATCCACAGAGTAACAACTAAAACAAAGAACTGAAGGTCTTTGTTCAGTTTCTAAAACTAAAAAGAGTAAATTTGTTAAAAAATTGTAAGTGCTGGTGACAGCTTAAATAATATTCGTGAAAATATAATTAATGAATTACATAAACCAATGAGAAATAATTTTAAAAGAAGAAATGTTGTTTCTTTTAGTATTGATTATTTATGGCTAGCTGATTTAGTTGAAATGAAAGCAGGAAATTTAAAAGGTACTTCTAAAATAAATAGAGGATATATATATATATATATATATATATATATATATATATATATATATATATATATATATATATATATATTAACTGTTATTGATGTCTTTACGAAATTTGCCTGGTCTGTTCCTATTAAAGATAAAACAAGTAAGAATGAAGTTGATGCTTTTCAAAAAAATTTTGTACATAGAAATCCAAATAATTTACAGACAGATAATGGTAAAGAATTTAAAGAATTAATGAAAAAATATAACATTAATCACTATTCTACTTTTTCAGAATTAAAATCATCTGTTGTTGAACGTATTAACACAACACTTAAAGAAAAGATGTGGAAGAAATTTTCTTTACAATGGAATGATAAATGGATAATTTAGTTAAAGATCTAATTGATGAATATTATAACACAAAACATTCTACAATAATAATGATGCCAATAGAAGTAAATGTCAAAAATTTAAAAATAACTAATATTGTCTCTAATGAAGCTGAAACAAAATTTATAAAAGGTGATAAAGTGAGAATTAGTAAGCTTGAAGTTCTTTTTGAAACAAGATGTACAGCTAATTGGTCAACAGAAGTATTTGAAATTGAAGATGTTATTCGTTCTAATCCAGAATTAAAATATATAGAAGGAAATATTTATGAACAAAAACTACCGAAAACGAAATATCCAGATGTGTACTTAGTTGAAAAAGTTTTAAAAATGAAAGATAATAAAGATTATGTTAAGTGATTAAGTTTTGATAATTCACGCAATAGGTGGGTAACTAAAGATAAAGTTAATTTATAGTAGTTCAGTTTGATCAAGACTAATTATATCACAAATCAATTGTTCATGTGTATAGTTATTCAAAATATTGAAATAGTTTCTATAACAGTCAAGCCTTCAATTTTCTTTCGTTCTTTGATACAGATTTATTGGATTAGGATTATAATTCAATCTTAACATTTCTTCACAATTTGGATGTCTATGTTTGATTTTATATAGTTGTTTCTGTAAATGTTTTCATTGTGTTTTAATGACATAATAGTCATATTCACATTGACCATCAAATAATTTTAAAAGAATAAACGTTGGTCTTAAGTTTTCATTAATTGTTTTAGGCACTACATTTGTTAATAAATCATTTATATCTTCATTTCTTTTACCTGTTACTTGCGAAGCCACATTAGCTGTTTCTCTTAAATTTTCGATTTGTTTTTTTATCCAATTTACGTATTTCATGTAAAGATTCTATTTGATATTTATAAGCAACAATCATCTCTTTACTAATCTTATATTTGCTATGTTTTCTTATTGATGGTAAAACTTCTTGCATTATTCATCTTTTAAATTGTTTAACTTCTTCTTTTGTAGATGAAACAATAAGAGAATATAATCCAGACTCAATAATAAATATTGAAGATTTTCATTACCTTCAAACCCTGGTAATTTACCAGGTTTAGATAAATGTTCATATTTCACTTTATCATCAATGTCAACATGTTTTCTAATTGTGTTGACAGTATCTTTATACTCTAATAGCTGTGCTACATCTTTTGCTTTATACCATGGATTATTTTCTTCATCAATAATCATAAAAACATGTTTATTGTCGTATGTAAGCTTGTTGTTGAACATATCTACAATCGATTCCATTTAAGAGGAATATTTTTTTTAGTTCTGCGAAAAATAAACATCATGTGAAATTTGCACTTTGTAATTATGATTAAATTAAATTGTAGAAAGAAAATAACTTTATTTATTATAATAGCTTTTAATTCTATTTAACTGAAGATACTCCTCTTATTACTGTTTGAGAAAATAGTAGTAGCTGCACCAGGCTTAGAACTGCAAAAGAACAAATTAGTTAAATATTTATAAGATTTTGGTTACTTAGATATTTCACCAAAAACTGAAATAACGCAAGTTAGTGATGAATTATTAAGAGAATCATTAATGTTATTTCAACTAACACACAATCTTGAGGTTACTAGTGAATTAACTGAAGAAACACTACGTTTTATCGACAAAACAAGATTTGGTGTATTAGATTCATTTGATAGTTACGGAACAGGTATGTATAAATGGAATAAAAAGAATTTAAAATGTGATTATAAAGGAGCAAATGAAAGAGTATTGGAATTAACAAATGCAGCGTTTTTTTTATGGCAGAAATATAGTGGTATTCATGATATCAATTATCCCAAAATTTTAATTACAGGCAAAAGATGAATACATTTATATCAATTTAATTTTCAACATAGTCCAAAGGTGTTAGCTGGAAAAGGAAATGTATTAGGTCATGCTTTTTTTCCAAATAGCAATAATGATCCATTAGAAATGCATATGGATAAAGATGAAAACTCGTACTCGGAAATTGATAAAAATACACCAAAATATCAAACAAATCTATTTGAAGTTTTAGTACATGAAATTGGCCATGCATTAGGTTTAGAACACTCATATGATTTTGAATCAATAATGTATCCTTATCATGATGGTTCACATTCTGAATTATCTCAAGTTGATGTTGATGCTATTAAATGTTTATATGGAACACAAACAACAACAAACACTACCACTACTACTACTACTACTACTACTACTACGTCACCTAAATCAATTGAACCAACTGAACCAATTGAATCATTATATGAACTTAAGAAATTTGTATATTTTTCATAATAAGTGGGTTTCAATAAATGAGAATAAATTACTATTAACAACTAATTGGTTAATATTTTTACCACAAGGTTTACTGAAAATAGATTGAATATATCAAAGACAAAGTGGTGAAATTGTAATATTTATGGACAACATGTTTTATATGGTAGATTTACACACATTACAATTAATTTCAGGATATCCAAAGTTAATAACTACTATAGAATTCCGTAAAATTTTTTTGTTGAATGGTATAGTAAACACTTATTGAGGTAGAACATGATCAAAGTCTTCCACAGATAGCCGGCCGAAGTGGCCGTGCGGTTAAAGGTGCTGCAGTCTGGAACCGCAAGACCGCTACGGTCGCAGGTTCGAATCCTGCCTCGGGCATGGATGTTTGTGATGTCCTTAGGTTAGTTAGGTTTAACTAGTTCTAAGTTCTAGGGGACTAATGACCTCAGCAGTTGAGTCCCATAGTGCTCAGAGCCATTTGAACCATCTTCCACAGATATGTTATTTTTAGGCAATCGGGATCTGTCGATTATTCTCGAAGTTTCCGGTCTTACTTCCTCTGCTTCCTTCTTTCGAAGCCCTCATATTAATTCTTCCACCCACTGATAATGTCTCATTTCGGGATTGTTCTGGGGACTAGGGGCGGAAGTACAAGCAGCTCTCCAGTCCCTTATAGATGACCCTGATGTATTGATCCTACCAGTGGAGAAAGGGAATGCAACAGTGCTGTTAAGTACTGCTGAGTACCAGCAGAAAATAAACCTTCTGCTACAAGGCGAGGCCTACAAGAGGCTGAAGAAGGATCCAAACCCCAACAATGAGTAGAAAGACGATAGCTCTGCTTAAGAAATCGGACTTACCAGAGCAAATGAAGAAGCGACTGGACCCCAGAGTTCCAGCGATACCACGCCTCTATGGACTCCCCAAGATCCATAAGGAAGGGGTACCTCTGAGACCGATTGTTCACTCCATCAACTGCCACAGTTACTAACTTGCTAAATACCCCTTGTGGGACACTGCAGCCACCATGTGAGAAACTCAGCTGAATTCGTAAAAATACTCAGGGACTTGCGACTACAAAGGGAGGACCTACTCCTGAGCTTCGACGTGACGTCGCTTTTCACGAAAGCGCCTCTTAAAGACTCCTTGGCAATTTTAACCCAGCATTTTGAATCACAGTCAGCCTCTTCAAACATGCACTAACAACCACGTACTTTCAGTGCAATGGGGAATTCTTTGAGCAGATCGACGGTGTGACGATGGGCTCCCCATTTTCTCCTGCGATTGCAAACCTCTATATGGAACATTTGGAGGAGGTGGCCCTTCAAACTGCCAGACAGAAACCGAAGCTCTTCTTCCACTATGTCGACGACACTTTTGTCGTGTGGGGACATGGCAAACAGGCACTAGATGAGTTTCTTGAACACTTCAACAGCATCCATCTGAACATCAAATTTACAATGAAAATGGAAGAAAATGGATGCCTCCCCTTCCTTCACATTTTAATTAAGAGGAAGGCAGATGGATCACTCGGCCATGCAGTACATAGGAAAAAGACACACACAGATCTATACCTTCATGCAACAAGTGTAAGTAGGCTGTTTATGTTTTCTCTATGTAAGTAGGCTGTTTATGTTTTCTTATTGGCAACGTTACGTAGCGCTCAATATGAAAATCACTGGCTGTGCTGTGTGCAGTCTGTGGCTAGTTTGCATTGTTGTCTGCCATTGTAGAGGGGCAGCTGGATGTTAACAGCGCGTAGCGTTGCGCAGTTGGAGGTGAGCCGCCAGCAGTGGTGGATGTGGGGAGAGAGATGGCGGAGTTTCGAAATTTGTCATGAACTGCTATATTTATATATGATGATATCAAGGTAAATACATTGTTTGTTCTCTATTAATATCTTTCATTTGCTAACTATCCCTATCAGTAGTTAGTGCCTTCTGTAGTTTGAATCTTTTATTTAGCTGGCAGTAGTGGCACTCGCTGTATTGCAGTAGCTTGAGCAGCGAAGATTTTTGTGAGGTAAGTGATTTGTGTAAGGTATAGTTTAATGTTAGTCAGGGCCATTCTTTTGTAGGGAATTTTGAAAGTCAGATTGCGTTGCGCTAAAAAATATTGTGTGTCAGGTAAGCACAGTCATGTATAAATGTTCAAAAAGGGGACGTTTCATATGTCGACCCTTAGCCTAGGATACCTCACAGGAATCTTCTGATTTTTTTCTTGTAGTTTGTGTAATTAGTGTAGATTTTGTTTATTGCTAGCGCGTAATTGTAGAGAAAATCTCCTTTGTAGTTGCAGTCTTTCATTGTTGTACAGTAAAACAGATGTGGCATGCATATAGATTTGCACCAAGTATTTCGCAGCTGTAATAAACTAGATATTATTTTCAGTGTTATGTTAATGTGTTCTCTTATTTTTGCTCTTCAAATTGTGTTTTTCTGTGTTGTCGTGTGAAATACTGTGACAATAATGGCGTGTGAAAGACGTAATACTAGGCTCCAAAGTAAACTGAGAAATGACAGTGAAAATGAAAGTAGTGTGTTAGCGCCACCGAGTAATGAATTAACTGATGTTCAAAGTAGTAATTTGGTAATTGTGCATAGGGAAATGGAGCGGGCTGCAAACAATGGTGTAGACAGTGAAACAATTAGAGAACAGGGAAGCATTATCGATCGATCGGTCGGCAATAGCTCGCCTCAGCAAGCCGAAATGACACGACACGATCTCGCAAATACTGTAGATTCAGGTTTTGGATCCTCACCGTTTTCTCAAATAAGTCAAGACACATTTTCTGCTTGTCAAAATGTGAATGTTTCCGGTGTAAATTCACTGCCGAAAAGCACTGAGGAACATGTTTCAGACACCAGTGCATTGTTATTACAATTAATGCAACAAATGGGACAAAAGCTTGAAAAGTTAGACACAATGGAACAAAATCTTAAAAAGTTAGACTCATTGGAGCAAACTCTTGAACGAACACGTGAGGATTTAACTGCTGAGTTACATCACATTGAATCGAAATGTCAAAAAGTCTGTAATGACGTAAAAACACAAATTTGTGAGCATTTCCAACCTATTTTTTCGCGTCATGAAAATGCACTACAGAAACACGAAGCAGCCATAAAAGAACTGCAAACTATTGTTCATGAAAATCATGAGACCTTGCAAGCAAAATTTGACTCAGTTGCATCTACCGATACGATTATGCAACTTGCAAAAACTCAGGAAAACTTAAAGGTCACAGTAGACACGATTGCAACACAAATGGACACTCTGAAACTTGGTTCAGAAAAACATAGAGAGGAAATGATTTCACTATCGGATAAAGTAGCCGAACTTTCGGATCAATTCACTAACTTATCTACAAAGGTAGATGATGATCTGAATGACACAACACCTGTAGCCTTCATGGACACTGAAGAGTATGAACAAATTAGAAAATTCAAACAAAATCAAAATCAAATCAATACACAGTACAAAAGAGAAATCCGCGAAGTGCAAGATCAGTTGGCACAAGTAGTACAAGAATTACGTATTTCAGAGGACACTCGCGCCCCAATACGGGAAGAGGGACATACAAATACGGAACAGACACAAAATAACAACACAGGGCACTTCGGAAATTGTGAAAGAAGTTGGCAAGGTACGCCGAATTTTGAGATGGAACCGCCGAAACGACGTAACAATGACCGACATGCGACTTGCCGACATGATGATTTTGACTATAAGCTGTTCATTACTACACGTAAATTCAAAACATTTAAGAATTCTGGCAACGACATTCATCCACAAGCATGGCTCCATCAATTCTCTCATTGTTTTCCTCCCAACTGGTCGTTAGAACACAGATTAGAATTCATGTGTGGCTATTTAGAGAATGAACCAGCTGTAAGAATGCGATCGGTCATTCACGATTGCCACAGTGAAGGAGAGTTTTACCATGCCTTCCTCTCAGCATATTGGTCTCAAGCCACACAAGACCATGTAAAACATAGCATCATAATGAAGAAACGTTTCGACAATCTGAATTTTCCAGTCTTATGAAATATTTTGAAGACATGTTGCACAAGAATCAATACCTGTCAAACCCATACAGCCCCTCAGAACTCATCCGCATTTGCTTAATCAAAATGCCTAAACATTTACGACATATTATTTTAGCAGGACGTTGCAAAGACGACATTGAAGCTTTTCAGGGACTGTTACAAGAATTAGAAATTGACACTGACAATCGCGGAACGCGAAACCAGGAACACAACAATTACAGGTCACATCCGTCGCAAATCCGCGATGAAAGAAGTAATAACTGGACACGACAAGGCTATTCTCACAACACAAATCGTGACCAAAACAGACACCACCCGTATGACAACCGTTGGCAGAGTAGTAATAACTACAGGGAAAGATCACCTCTCCGTGGTAATGACTATCACAGAGACAATCAGAGAAACAGACAATATGGGAACCAAAATAAATATTATCAAGGGAGGCAGAATAACTTCAGACGCAACAGTTCGGCGCAGAGTTACGATTCAGGGAGAAATTCTCCACCACATGACCGACAAACAAGAAACTATGTAAAGTACCGACAAAACGACAGACGTGAATTTCATCAGAACTGGCGGGATTCTAACAGGGCAGGGCCCTCTCGTCAAGGTGAATTTTTAGAAGTTCGGTCTCCTAATCCGAATAACGACGCGCGCCAACAAAGAAACAGACAATGACCCGCACAGCAGGCACCCGCGTGCGCCGGCTGGCTCAGGGAAAAATAACATAGACGCTAACCTTGAGAAAAACACCAGTATTCTTTACCGACGTATACCACATGATAATTGCATTGAAGTTGAAACTCTGCGTACTAGGAAGAGTAAAGGTTTACGCCACATTTCTCATGTAAAACCATTTATTGACAGATAATCTGCCTTTTAACTTTGTCTTTGCCATAAAACGTTTCACTTCACGTTACTAGTATGCTTTAGAAACTGTTACCATGCAACAATGTTTGAAGTTCAATATCCAGCCAAGAACCAAGAGAAATTATTTAAACAGAAATTACGAATGCATTGTTATTACGAACAGACGACACAGTGTAATTGTGTGTGTACATTCTTGCTTGTTAGTTGTACGATTAGAACATTTACCAGTACTGCTAATGAGATTTTAATGCAACATTTTGGTTACCTGAAAATACATTCTGTATTTAAAGTGCTTTCTGAGAGATACCAGATGACACAGAGGTTAGTTTATGTGACAGCTACACGATTTTTATCACGACGCTACTAATGAGTGACAATTTACAATGTTGCTTTTGCAGTGTATCTGTTTTATATCTGCACAGTTTTTCTGAATTCTTCTGGAAAGTAAAACATGTTTTAGTAGTAACTTTTGTGGTATAGCAACAATGAGATTGTCTTTTCCGTAGCACAACAATACGTTACAGCACAGTACTTTCTTCATCACGGCAATAAGCGTAATAACTAAGATATCTATACATAAAGCATTTCACTTTTGTTTATCATGAGGTAAGTACATTGACTTCTGCAGAACTTGGCTTTCGGAGGACGATAAGTACGACACTTCCACAGAATTATCTTACAGCAATACGCACATTTAGCGCTACAGGACACGCATTTGAGAGATTTTGTACTTAAGCCATTTATTTTTCAAGATTTTTGAATTACAAAGAAAGTTTTCCGTGATATATTTCATTCTATTCCTGTAATCTGTAACACCTGAGGGTATAATTACATTAATCCTCAGGGGGGTACACGTCTACTTTGTGTACCATGTGTGTGGCAACCACAAGGAACCCTAGCTAATATGGTATTTGCTTATGCAACTTTACACATCGGTACCATATTTCTCTAACACACAAATTACACAGCTATCTGATCATGTAACTGAGAGAGACAAACATTTATTTTACTATATCAGTGACAGATGTTTACGTAATTACACCGTTGGATAACTTCACACTTACGAAATTGCATTTTGTCTGTACTGTGTGAACTCTTCATATTTTTTCGGAACCATTGTGATACTATGAGAGCTTTGAATGATGTATTTGGTATGAGATCATGATTTTTAAAGTACGTTTGAGGCAGCTGAAACTTTTGGCATGAGCAGAGAATTTTTTTAGGTTTTGATATTATTGCAGAAAGCTACGACGTTTTTGAGATTTGACTGAGGTGTTATGATGTTATTATTATGACGACGATGTGTATTATGCTGTTGAGGTATGTTTATGATCAATAAGATGATGATACCGTATATGAGGAATTTGATTATGCTACATGTTTCTCAGGATGAAATATTGAAGAAGTGTCGACGAATATGTATATGTATAATAAGGTAAGGAATAATGAATAGTGGTTAGGGACTCTGATTTATCAAAAGGATGTTGGAAACCAAGAAACGTACTTTAAGAGTTATGAAATGTGTGTGTATATGCGTGAATGTATTACAATGCAGACGAAAATTTTTTTGGACACTGTTATATCAATAGCATTTTGTTTCTACAGATTTGTAACGCAAATTCTTGACCTGTGAAATATTTTTATATCAGACTGTCACTTTAGCGGTAAATATTTCCGTAAGAAAGTTAAGTGACCACCTGCACGTAATGCGTCGCGGGCACCCAGCTGTGTCAGACACCTGGAGAAAAAGCCATTATTGCGAGCCCTTTTCAGCGGCACAGGTAGAAAAAAAAAGAAAGGGAAGGCCATTGTACGCGCTACTGACATCTCCTTGTTGAAAGCATACTGTGGAGCTCGTAATTTATGATATTTACTGAAATGCCTAATGAAACGATGAGAAACATTTCACAGTTATTGTCTTGCTAGTTAAGAAAAATGCCATATGGCTTGCTTTATGTATTTATTTACACATTTTGTTTAATATCAAGTTTCTAGCTGCACTGCAGCAATGGTTAAAATAAAATTTAATATATGTACTAATATAAATATTTTATGCCTACAGGTCCAGTAAATAAGTTTATGATCCATCCAAAACAAATGAGGGAGCACAAAAAGAAATTTCCCTTCACAGGAATTGCATAAATAATTTTTTTACGATTTGGTAACTTATCTACTAGCGTAAGTTTTTGTGATGCATCACTCTAATGTTAAGATGTGACATAGGTATTAGACATGGCCATTTTAGTGTAATATTTTTTCTGCTTGCGCTATGTCATGTTTAGGTATAAGTTGCTGCTGTTTGCCAGGCATAGTGTTATTGAATTTGACTTTTGCTCATTTATGCTGCTAGCTTTGCCAATTTGCATTTTTTTGCATTGCTGTTTGTGTTGATTTGTTATGTGATGCTGCATTGCCTCGTCCCTTAGTTTAGCATCTGAGCTCAGTAGATTTAAGTTAGCTTAAGAGGGGGTAGCCTCTAAGAGAATGAGTTGCGATGAATTGGAAGAAATGCATTGAGAAAACAGGTTTAGGTAGGATTTTCTTGGAAATAAATGTTGAGGTACGAAATGTGTGAACATTTAAATACAGAAAGCATGCTTAGATAGAATTTTTTTGGTGGAAACAACGGATGAAATAAAAGGAAAGATATATGAAGTTTTAGGTTGGACTGCAGTACCAAATGTTACACTGAAAACGAACCCTGTCCTTTCCTTTTGTGTTATCCCAGTACGTGTTTGTGTACCCTTGTGTATTTGTTTTCTTCCTGTCTCTGTGTAGTTTCATAGAATTTTTTCTTCTTTTAATATTAAGCTACATTAACTATGATGAGGAATACTGGTATCCTCAAATATAATTGGCATTAATAATATGTTATTTACTTTGTAAAGATGTTAGACATTATTCATTCTGTTTAAATGCTCATGTGTAAAGTTGATGTTTCAAAAGTTATTCTGATCTTTTATGTATTTACTTATGTCATAATTCCTGTAACACTGATGTATATGTCTATTTCTATTCTTTTGTAAAGCCTGTACTACAAATGTTATCTATATTGTTATGTTTTTAATGATGTATTCTGTGCCTTTGTTATTGTATTCTCATGTTATAAAATTGTAATTGACACCAGTTTATCAAACTAAGTAACTTGTAAGCATTCATTTCACTGCACACGTTTCTGTTGGTCATAGTATATGGACAATATGCGAGAAGTAGGGACTGTTAGTGTTTGCACGTGTGTTAATAATTCAGCAAGGGACTGGATAACAGCATTGCTGGTTCTAAGGACAATTCCAAAAACTTTGTGAGTGCACAAGTGGTGGTTTATGGACTTGCTGTATTCTCCGCAAGACTCTTTGATGGTGAATGTGCACCTGCACAGTCACAACAGATGGCTGTTGGTTATCTCCACAAGGACTACAGTGGGTCTGCATCTTTGATGACCCACCGATACCATTATTTCTACAAGGACTACAGTGGGTCTGCACCTCTGGTGGCCCACCAATACCGTAATCTCTACCAGGACTACAGTGGGTCTGCTCTGTGATGACCTACCTACCAATATTCTTCCAAACTTCGAATGACTCTGCTGTGGGTTTGCTCTGTTGTGGCCCATTACCTGTATGCATGTCAAGAGTCAGCACTGTCTTTCCGTTGGAAGGACAACACTACTTCTTCAAGACTGCATGGAAATCCACTACTTCTGTGTGCAATTTCTTTTACTAATGAGACTTTGTGAAAAAAAAACCTGTAATTACTGTTATGATGAATGATCAGGACTATCTTTATGGACTGTGAGAAAATTTTAGCTTTTGACCAACATTGTATCAATAAGTGTGTGCATTTGATTTCTTTGTTATTGTAATTATGAAAAATTTTATCAAATCATTATTGGCCACTGCCCAAAAAAAATTTGTAAAATTTTTTGTGGGGTGCATGGGGGCTATGTAAGT
Source organism: Schistocerca piceifrons (assembly GCF_021461385.2). Taxonomy (NCBI): domain Eukaryota; kingdom Metazoa; phylum Arthropoda; class Insecta; order Orthoptera; family Acrididae; genus Schistocerca; species Schistocerca piceifrons. The sequence goes on along the minus strand of NC_060141.1, from coordinate 254,040,451 downwards.
AGGCTGTTTATGTTTTCTCTATGTAAGTAGGCTGTTTATGTTTTCTTATTGGCAACGTTACGTAGCGCTCAATATGAAAATCACTGGCTGTGCTGTGTGCAGTCTGTGGCTAGTTTGCATTGTTGTCTGCCATTGTAGAGGGGCAGCTGGATGTTAACAGCGCGTAGCGTTGCGCAGTTGGAGGTGAGCCGCCAGCAGTGGTGGATGTGGGGAGAGAGATGGCGGAGTTTCGAAATTTGTCATGAACTGCTATATTTATATATGATGATATCAAGGTAAATACATTGTTTGTTCTCTATTAATATCTTTCATTTGCTAACTATCCCTATCAGTAGTTAGTGCCTTCCATAGTTTGAATCTTTTATTTAGCTGGCAGTAGTGGCACTCGCTGTATTGCAGTAGCTTGAGCAGCGAAGATTTTTGTGAGGTAAGTGATTTGTGTAAGGTATAGTTTAATGTTAGTCAGGGCCATTCTTTTGTAGGGAATTTTGAAAGTCAGATTGCGTTGCGCTAAAAAATATTGTGTGTCAGGTAAGCACAGTCATGTATAAATGTTCAAAAGGGGACGTTTCACAAGCTACCACCATCCAGCACAAAGAGAGACTGTGCTGACCACCCTGGTACATAGGGCGCGCGCTGTCTGCGACAAAGACAGCCTACCACCCGAGCTGCAACACCTAAGGGAAGTCTTCCAACAAAATGGCTACAGTAAAACACAGATTGACAGGGTGCTTAAAAGGAAGAAGAAAGCAGTGAGAACCCCAGGAGAAAATAATGAAGGAGAAAAAGAAGATAAACGACTCGCTTTCCTTCCATACGTGGGTCCACTCTCGGCCAAAATTGCATGACTTCTGGGAAAATACAAGATCAAAACCATTCTCCGACCACCACCAAAGACGAGGGAGCTCCTAGGTTCTGGCAAAGACGCGCTGAACCTTAACACACGAGGAGAATACAGTATACCATGTGAATGCAGAAAGCAATACATTGTGCAAACACAGTGCTGCATATCTAAACGCTGGAAAGAACATATCAGATGTGTGTGACTAGGCCACACAGAAAAATCAGCCATAGCAGAACACAGCATCAATGAAGAACACACCCTCAACTTCGAAAACACGAAGGTACTGTGCTGAGCACCTGGCTTTTGGGAAAGAGTTATCAAAGAATCCATGGAAATAAGAATTCACTAGAAACTGGTCAACAAAGACAAGGGATACCAACTCATCGCAGCATGGAACCCTGCGATGGCGGCAATCCATCTGGAGCACGCCTGCCAATGTCCTCCACTGCAGACGCAGACAGAATGCTTACCCCAAGAACCGAACGCGCCTGCCAGGGTCGCCAGCCATCCCCACCACCGCGCTCACGCTGCTGGTCCACTACAGCCACCTGAGGTCTAGTGGAAGGGGGTGACCACGCATATAAATAGCCCGCTCTCCGCAAATCTCGACACTTCGCCAGAAGATGGGTAGTATGAGAATTCCTGAAATGTCACGAGATATCAATGCTACCACCCGGCTGGAGACCCTAGAAACCTTCATCAACAGATAATATATATAATATTCCACAAGTAAACAAGAAAGTTGTTGGTAAAATGAAAGATGAATGTAATGAAAAATTAATGGAAGAATTTTGTGGGTTAAGAGCAAAGATGTATGCTTATAAAGTTGGTGACAAAACAGAAAAGAAATCTAAAGGAATTAAAAAATGTGTTGCTAAAAACAAAATAAGTTTAGAAGATTATAAAGATTGCTTGTTTAACAATATAGAACAATATAGAAAGTTTAATTTAATTACAAGTGAAAAACATGAAATATATACAATTGAAGTAAACAAAAAAGCACTAAGTCCTCATGATACTAAAAGATATGTTTTAGAAAATAGAATAGATACATTACCACATGGTCATTACTCATTATCGAAAATCTAATAAATAATTATTATACATAAATCTGGTAAAATTTATTCTATATAAATGCAGACTATAATCAAGAAGCTTAATGAAGTTTGTGTCTCAAGAAGAGATTAAAAAATAGGATTACTCTCTAGGATTAATGTTTTAAATAATGTTACTGACTCTGAGTATTTAAATACTAGATATGGAGAAAAATATGTATGGAACTTAATAATGATTTTAAAGTTATTTTACCAAATAGATATTACAAATTTATTGATCTTTGGGAACATGAAATAATTAAAAAAAGACAAATGAAACCGAAATATAAAGAAATGAAGAAACTTAAAAATATAAATAATGAATTTCATGATATAGAATTCATGATGTGAAATTTTTTAAAAACTTTTTTCTCATTAATTTTATTTTATTTAAATGAACAACACTAAGTGATAGCTAAAGCAGTCTTTAGGCTGTGCCAAGCCACAATTAAGACAGTGTAGTGAATGTATGATTAAAAAAAGTATTTATGAATTTCATACAGATGACTATCGAACAGGTGGATATAAATATGTATGTAAAGAATGCTGTAAGGGACATAATAAAATTATAGTTACTTGTAAATGTCGTAGAACTGTAAATAAATCTTCCTTCAAAAAACGTTTACAAACAACAGCTCATAATAATCTTCTGGTTGATAAAGAGAAAATTAAATAATTATATATACTTATTCTTTAATATAATTTAAAAAAACAGATTTTTCACAAAAGTCAAAATAGGACAAATTTTGGGGGCTAAAAATGATGTAAAAATGTCCTTTTTAAAAATTTGTTTTGGAAATAATTTAAAAAAAACACGTTTTTCACAGAAGTAAAAAAATAGGACAATTTTTGGGTCTAAGGAAATGTAATAAAATGCTTTTAAAAAATTATAGTTAATTACCTAATTTATTTATTTACATTACATTCACCTATGGGAAATGTACGCAAGACAAATGATTTTTTGTTATAGTTATTACTATATTATATTGTACTATATTGTTTTTAGGTAAAAGGGATAGTAGTTAGATCTTGTAGGTTCTGGATTATTAGATTAATCTTACTGAAAATAAAAAATTGCGAGTGTTAACGAGTAATTTTTTATTTTTTATGAGATTGGTCTAGTGGTGCAGAACCTACAAAATCTAACTACTTTTATGTCCCACAATATTGGTTGGCTAAATATTATAGTGATACATTGTATACAACGTCCACAATGTAATGAAGCCAAAATCGTGGATAAAACTGAAATGTAGTTTGTTTATTAACACTCATCTTTTCACTAACTTAATATGAAATATGAATCTGGATTGGAGGTGATGATCCTATCCTTCTTTTCAGTATTAGAATGGTCGATATTGTGTTCTGAATAATGCGTGTCATATAATGTCCAAATATCGACACGACACAGGCTCTCAATTCTGCACTTAAATATCTACTCTTTGCTCTCGAAATGTTCGATGTGATTGTCTTTTCACATGCAGGGTTCAATTTAATGGTGTATGCACTGTCTTTTAGTATTTTAGGTCCTCGTTAGTTAATGTCTGGTAGTTAATAAGCGAACTATTTCTATGCTGGCGCGTTGTTTGTATCAGTTACCCCCGCAATCGTCCAAGGACAAGATTCTCTTAATGTTCCGCACACACGCGTTTCACAATTGTATAAAAATTTACGTAAGCTATAGCTTTCCGTTGCATACAATTTTTTTGGGTTCCACAACCATGATAGTTTTCAAAAGAGTATTTTTCCCAGCTAACACAAAGTTCGAATTACGTCATTGGAATCATTTTCACTTTGCCCGACAATAAACGTCTCTGATCACTTCGTCATACGTAATGTATTTTAAACGTGCTTGAAGAGTCTTTAAATAATCTCCTTAACGTAGCACTTTTTCATCGACTAGCCCGATCCAGGTAACTGAAGGTAGAGAGCTCAATAATGTGTTACATGTTCTTTTATATGTATTAAGAAACAACAGCGCCCCTATATCTTTTTGTCCCGCTTGGTCTTTGCTTTTTATTACTTTTCATTATATTGCTTCTTAGTAATACTGTACAGTTATTAAAGTTTCGTATTACTTTCCCCTTTTTAATTTTTCAAAAATAAAGTTTATTTATCCCCCATTTTAAATAATATGATGCTAATTGACACGCCTGCCCCAAAGTACCGTTATAATACCCAAGATTCCTAACCTTTGAAGAGAGAGTAGGAGTGTGGAAAAGTGGTGACATATGTTGCGAAAGGTTAATCACAATATGCAGTTAGTTCCCCATCCCTCTCATTTTTTTCTGCCTCACTTCTGATTCTAAACCACGAAAGTTTAATACATCATGTTTAGTAACATAATCGGTTTACATATTATCTTTGTCTCTATGATTGCATTAAGCGCTCTCAATTTCCTGATGGATTCTGAAATGCTTCCTTGGTTCACGGGCGTCGCATCGGATAATGTTGCGGAAGCTGCGCAATATTTCGACGAGACAGTTGCTGGTCATCTTCAGGTGCTGAGCGACGTGATGCTGCAATGGCTCGCCAAGATATACGTTGGCTCGCTAGAGATGCGCAGGCCCCAAAGGTTAAGGCTATAACGTCATCGTAGACGAATCATAGAGCACAGCGACCTCCATTGCCCCCTGCCGTACAGACGGGCCACGGGCTTTCATTGGCGACGCGGGAAAAGCTCGACCGCAAATAGCGGCACAGCACGCGTGCAGACAGTGTTGGCGCCCAGTTCAAGTGTGCGGACTTTGATTCTCCGGCTGTGTTGACTCGGATTCGTTCGACTGCGGCCGACGATGCCTTAGGTCTGCCAGTGCTGGTTCCCATGCCCCGCTGAGTTGAAATCCTGTGTCTCCGTGTCTCTATTGATCAGGCCGTTACTTACGTGAATTTCGACTGCTTCTTTGACGTTGAAATCCCTGTACGTGGAAGTGGACAAAAGGATCTTTGTCTCTCTGTAGTTCATGCTGTGTCGCGTGTGAAGACAGAGTTCAGCCACAGTAGACTTTTCTGGCTGACCCAGTCTGGTGTGAAGTCTATGATCAGCACGTTTATCCTCAACAGTACGACACGTCTGGCCAATGTATGATTTCCCACACTAGCACGGGATTTTATATATCCCTGGTCTCCTTAGAACTAGGTCGTCTTCAACAGAACCCTGCACAATTTGCACTCGCGCTGGAGGGCGGAAGACACATTTTATTTCATGTTTTTTGAAAAGCCTGCCAATATTAAAGAACACGCCGCCAACATACGGTTCTCTCTTGACCAGTGTACATGAAACGAACGCGGTAACCACACACTTGTAAATCTGTTGGTATACTACTTATGAACATGCATTTCCACGGACCGAATTCCACTTTAATCTGTGTTGAGTAGACGGACGTTCACGACGGACGTTTTTCACGTTACAATAAAGAGTTAATGTGTCCCTTAGAAAGTTGTCACCTACCTCTGGCAGTAGATCGAACACTCGAACATTGGTATAGTCAATTTCAGCATCTGCGAGTGACACCATACCAACGGAATTATTGCGGTGCTAGATCGGGACTTGAGAATCATCTCGTGACAGTAATCATTCAACGGGAAGGGGATCCATAAATTTCACGTAAAACACATACACGTCTGCGTCAAAATAGGCAGTGTGGACCTGATGAGAATTCAAATGAACTGTATCGACAAGCCAATCGTGGACTTCTAGAGATCTGGGCGGCACGTGTCGCTTTGTTTTATCTAAAGTATAGCTCACAGTACATTTTTGTAAAATACAGCTGGAAACCATGGTACTCATAGCGGAGCGGCCGACGCCGCTGCAAGTATACAAACACAAATAAAGAGTAACGCAAAACGGAGGTGCTACGACTCATTTGTCAGACAGAACAATACTAACGAAGGAAACTTCACACACACGACGACGCTGTGGCAAGTAAGATAAGCAGGAACCTTCCCGCCGGGCGCTCGAAGCGAAACTAGGCTACGGAGGCATTCAGAACCACAATCACAACAGCTGTAAGGGAGCGGAGCGAGAGAGCGAGGGAGCGGAAGTCAGTATGAAAAACTTGAGTGTGTGGTATGACTTTTTAGTTGCACTGAAGGAGTCAATTTGAAGGCTGCGTTGTTCGTAGTAGCTTGTATGTGCAATTACTTGGCTGTGGCACAACTAACTGAATGTTGAAATGTGTGTGAATCGTCTGCCGGAGTGGCCGAGCGGTTCTAGGCACTACAGTCTGGAACCGCGCCACCACTACGGTCGCAAGTTTGAATCCTGCCGCGGGCATGTATATGTGTGATGTCCTTAGGTTAGTTAGGTTTAAGTAGTTCCAAGTTATAGGGGACTGATGACCTCAGAAGTTACGTCCCATAGTGCCCAGAGCCATTTTTTGTATGTGAATTCTTAAAGGACCAACTGCTGAGGTCATCGGTCCCTAGACGTACACACTACTTAAACTAACTTATGCTAAGAACAACGAACACACTTATGCACGAAGGAGGAGCCGAACCTCCGGCGGGAGTGGCCGCGCAGTCCATGACATAGCTACTCAAACCACGCTGCCACTCCGCGCGGCCACAATCAATTAGCCTGTTATCACTGCAGCCCTCAGATTCGTAATTTCGCAGTTGTGCATGTCTAGCATAGCCCATCCCGCCGAAGAGGGGTGGGCGGGGGTGGGGGGGGCACTCACTCTCGTAGGGCCTTCAGACGGGCTACGTCTATAGGCTCTTCGGTACGGTTTCAGAGGAACTGCAACGCCATCGTATTTTAGAGATTTGAGGCGGTGAATGACGCCGAGCAGGGGATACTGCCGACCGCAGTCACTTTCAATCCCCGGTCTTGCAGACGCGAATTTCCGAGGGTTGGGCGCGGCTCACCCCCCGTTCGCACCACCCCAGCACTTCCAGAATTGAGCGCGGGGAGTTCCCTGACAGCTTAGGTCCGCAGCTCACCTCTCGTCTTCAGAACGTCATGCCGATCTCAGAGGCACCTTAGGGCGCACGTGTTGATGACCGAATGCATCGAAAGCGCCGTTAATATTCTGTGTTGAAATTAACACTGTGGCAATGCGCATCTCCAACAGAAGTAAGAAAAAGGTTTGACGTACCGTCGACTCCGGCTCTGAGCACTATGGGACGTAACAGCTGTGGTCATCAGTCTCTTAGAACTTAGAACTACTTAAACCTGACTAACCTAAGGACATCACACACATCCATGCCCGAGGCAGGATTCGAACCTGCGACCGTAGCAGTCGCGCGGTTGCGGACTGCGCGCCTAGAACCGCGAGACCACCGCACGTATCGTCGACCGAGGACATACAGAAGAAGTCGACAAAATATCCACTTGCAGTAATATAACTCTTTAAAAGCTGCTCTTAAAATGCAAGGTAACTATAACACAAGGAATATTTCCCGAAGGACGATTACAAAATCACTAGGGAACATCTTGAAAGTACTGACATGCAATATGAAATGGGATGAAAACTTAAAATCAGTGTTATGGAAGGCAAGTGGGAGTCTTAGGTTTCTTCAAAGGCTTTAGACAATATATATTGGATCCGCGAAGGAAATCTCGTACTATGCGCTAGTTTAACCAAATCAGCATTTTGCCAGAGATAGGACTGGGTGACAACAGCCGTCTATCAAATTCAGAGACGAGCTTGAAGAATCGTAACTGGAAGGCGTATCTTGTGTGAAAATCAAACAGAAATGTTAGGGAAATTTAAGTGGGAATTATGGGAAGAAAGACGACTTTGTTGTAACAGAACCATATTCAGTAAATTTAGAGACACAGTGCGATCATCCCGCTGTCGCCTTGCTATACCTTCTGAAGATGTAATCGGAATCAGATAAGGGGAGTTACTTTGCGTTCAGAAAAAAAATCTGAAAATAATCGGTATCACTGATACGAAATACCCTTCGCAACGTATTTCACAATGGCTTGTACATATGTAAATATACTAGTAGCCACAATGTTCTCACGAATACTCATCCTCACGGATCGGGTGTCGGAAAGGTTAATATAATATTAGTAAACAGCGTGACGATCCAAAGAAATATCCCAGAATGAGTTTCGAATGTTGTAGGTTACAATGCCCAGGAAGTATTAGGAATAGAAAGATGGCTGAATTCGGAAGTGAATAGCAACGGACTCCTAAGTTCGCATTGGAATATTTATCGGACAGGTGTAAGACTCCCAGGAGAATAACAGCGCTAAATATACTGGTAGGTTAGGAATTTTACCCATCGTTCGACGAATTACCTTAGGGTCGGAGGGCCGAAATTACGGCATCCGAGTATGTAGTTCGAATACCCGTATCGTCCGACGTGATCGACGGGAATGGGCCCCTTATTGCCTCGGAATGATGGAAGAATAGTCCATGTTTGGTCCACTGGAGCACCCTGTCGCACACTGCATTGTTGTTCATCTTGATGAACACATTGCTATTAACTACGGACTGGTGGATGGCAGATGGCAATAAGGGCTTGAGCTGATATTTTAACCTCGTTCCGAAGAAACCGTTCCATGCCAAACGCCCAGGAGGGGGAGGGGGGGGCAAAGTCTGAACAAAAGGCGTAACATGAAGTCTTTTTGCGATAGCTGTGCATCACGTTGATCTATAAAGAAGACCGCACCGACTGAAATGAACACAACACGAGACACGTGCCTTGCTAGCGGAGCCCTGGCATGTGATCGCTCTGTAGCGACTGTCATCTGTCCAAGCTTACATTGAGACTGACACTTCGGCAGCAGCACGTGGATGCCCGGAACTGAGTTGTCCCGTTCCGCACAGAACGCACTTGTAATCCTACATTTCATCCAAAAAGTGGCGGATTAACACATAGACCCACTAGGCACGAGCGTAGGGGCGCCACCTTAAGGGGGGCGGCGTTTTTTGAACTGTACTCATTTCAACCTTTTACGTTTTAAACTGTGCTTACAAATGTCATAAATTTTTAGTGTTGTTAAACAACTTGCTAGTTTAAATAAGCCTTAAGAATGAAATTCGACAATACAGGCTTGGAAATATACATAGTTTACTTGGTGACTGAATGGAAATTTAACATTGGGTGTCTGTCTGGTATTATCTTCATGATTGTTCAAAATATTTTGACGTAATTTACAATGCAGTGTTTGAAACGTAATTATTTCGAAAATGTTGTCGGCTTCTACCATATTTTCCCTGTGAAAATACCGGGACACCTGAAAAGTTGTGATAAACCAATCAGCACTCTCTTAAATACTGTAACGTGTGTGGGCATCAGTATGTAAAACACGACTCTTCTTAAATTTCTTGTAGAAGTGACGGGAAGTATCAAGTCAACCCTCCTTTACTGTAATTAATGTGAAAGCTTTGTGGTTTTCATTACCTACGCTTTGATTTAATGACACCCGTTTAACAAAACATGTTGATACTGGGAATGTTTTACATTGTTAAATACATGTTTAAACGAAAAGAACATAAGCAGATATCTAATAATGTGTGAAATACACTTCACAAAAGCTTAAAAATTTCATTTATTTATTCACTGTTACCTTTTTTTGGCGAAAAAAGAAGAAGAAACCAACTTCATTTGTCTTATTTATTGTGCTGCAGCCTGCACGATATCAGAGTTCCCACTCCGTGCAATCGAACAGTATGTGGCACTGCAAATTTTATATAAACTTTTAACTAAGCTTCTTTCTTCGAGGAAAGATTATTTTCAGTTTATGTTGTAACAAAAGGTGCATTTAACATTTAAGGTGTAGACATAACAGCAGTGTTCACACAAATGTCAACACACCACATCAACTGCCAACATGACTACTTAAACTTTGTAGTCTGTCTTCTTTGTCGACAGAAACCGCTAAAATGTTATAAGAATTAGTGGGATGAGAGTCGATCCAGCACAACTCACTGCAAGAAATTGCAAAAATTATTTGTTTTTTAAATTAGAGAGTGTCAAGAATATTCAAAACATATTTGTGTCCCAGCTAAAATTCTGGCTATATGGGAAACAGAAGCAAAAAAAGACACTGTCCCGTTTTCTTTACGAGACGAATTCCAGCCGAAAGGTGTGAGTCTACGGTTCACTGATAACAGAGAAACAGGCGACAATGAAATTAAATTATTTTGCTTTGTCGTTCCTTCATAGCACAGCTACGTCGAGCAATCCGAGTTGGTCATTTCATCGTTCCGTGTTTAAAGGAGAAATCTTTGTGGTCGTATGCCGTGTATAAAGTAACAGGCTTTGTGCTCAAGTGCCGTGTTGTACGATTAGAACTGGATACAGTATTTTTTTCTTTCCTTTTACAAATTATTTTTCTTTTGTTTTGACTGTTGGTCGACAATTTTGTAAGTGCTTGAACATGAAAACAGTTAAAAAAGCAAACTTGCAAAATTAAGTGGGGGCGGCATTTCGTAAATTATCAAAGGAATGCCCAGAACGAGAAGCCAATGTTCTAAAGACGCTTGGCAGAGTAGATAAATTTTTGGCAAAAAATGTTGCTGGTTCCACTTAGAGTTCAAGTAGTATGGATGATATTTGTGGCACTGCAGCTGTTGTAAAAGAAGTAAATACAGACGAAACAAAAATTAAAAATGAAGAAAAGCAAATTGTTCCTGATTTCGAGTCTCACGAAAAATTAAGTGTCGAGTCAGACATTACAGAAAGAAATAACCCGCAGAATAATAAAATGTAGACTTTCACGGCCGGAAATATCATGTCCGTTATAATTATCCGGGCTGCTATGCAGTGGTCGGTTGATGAATTCTGTGTCGTTTCCCAACGTTTCGTCTCCGACTGCGGGAGACATCTTCAAGGGGGTCCGTAGCGCAATGGAAGGTCCAACAAACCCACTGGCTCGCTACTGACAAAGTCAGTACGGACCCCCTTGAAGATGTCTCCCGCAGTCTGAGACGAAACGTTGGAAATCGACACAGAATTCATCAACCGACCACAGCATAACAGCCCGGATATTTATAATGGACAACCCGTAGAATGGTGTGTCAATGAATCAACAATCGACATTCACTTACAAAGTGGCATTAATCAAAATTGTAATGGTGATTTTTCTAATTCAAGAAGAACAGTAGGTGATAAAGCCAGACATTTGAACAAAAATATATTTTACCGTAAACTTTTAAATGGTGAATAAACTTTGAGTAATTTATTGGTATAGTCCTGTAGCACAGGAGCTGTTCTACACCATGTAAATTGTTTGGAGGTAAGGCCGCGATTGATACTAACGGTATTGCGGATTTCACTTGAACAGAAAAATTCTAAGTTATCACTCTTAACAAGAAAAAAGTTATTTGGAACAATAGATAACCATTTAGAGTCATATTGCGAGACAGAAAAAAATGTACTGGCGCAGTGTGTTGCCAAAAGTGTTTGCAGTAGCGAAGAAGCTAACAAGCCATGGACTTCCCATACGTGGACACGTTGAAAGATTCCATTCATTACTTAATGGTCAATTTACGTTTCTTGAACTTATAGCAGGGTTAGATCCATTTCTCCCGGAGCACATTGAACGATGTGCAAATCTTTCTTCAACAATCTGTGATGAAATAATAGAGCTTCTTTCTGAACGAATAAAACGAATTGTCGTAAGTGAAATAACACAGGCCCAATATTTCTCTATAATAGTAGATTCTACTGCGGATACTTCACATATTGCTCAGTTATCTTTTGTATTAAGACACGTGAACTAGAATGGTGAATTTGAACGTTTCCTTCTGTTTCTACCAAAACCGGGATGTAAGTCCGAATACTTAGCTGAGGCCGTCCTAAAAGTACCGTCTACAAATTCCATTGATATTACTGACTGTAAAGGCCAGTCATATGACAACGCAAGCAATACGTCAGGATCCTACACTGGTTTGTTAAGGAACGAAATCCGAAAGTACATTATGCGCCTTGTGCGGCACATTGTTTGAATTTAGTCAGCACTAATGCTGAAAGCTGTTGTCGGGAAGCAAGTTCATTATTCAATGTAGTGCCAAACCTTTATAATTTTTTCTCTGTTTCTACACAGCGCTTGGATAAACTTATTTCTTTCATGAAACCAGGATGCAAATCGGTAAAAATGGTACCAAAAAAACGTTGATCAGCAAGAGAGGAAGCATGAGTAAGTCTATATGAAAACTGGGAGGGCATTATCAATGCCCTCAGAGATATTGCTAATAATATGTTTGAAAAACCACTTGTACGAAATGATGCTTCAGCTTTATTGAATCAACTCAGCAGACTAGAAACAGTATTCATGATGACAGTTTGGAAGGATATACTCTATAAATATGAAATTTCAAAGTGTAAATATTGATACTAAAATATTGCGTGAATTATTTGAATCACTTGGATCTATTCATGGCATTTCAGACTATTACGAAAATAAATCCATGGAGATTGTGACTCAAAAAATGGCTCTGATCACTATGGGACTTAACATCTGAGGTCATTAGTCCCCTAGAACTTAGAACTACTTAAACCTAACTAACCTAAGGACATCACACACATCCATGCCCGAGGAAGGATTCGAACCTGCGACCGTAGCGTCCGCGCGGTTCCAGACTGAAGCGCATGAAGCGCCTAGAATCGCTCGGCCACACTTCCCGGCGATTGTGACTCATATAGACCACAAATGCACCTATAAAAGACCACGAAAACGCACATTTCATGATGACGTAGAAGCGGATTCTGAAGAAAGTTTTCTGAGTGGAAAGGAAAATGTAGGGTCTCCCAGTATTCGGCAACTTGTATGACGAATTAATGAGGAGGAAGGGAAGCTATAGAACACTGTTGGACTACTTCACAGTTTTCAGTAACCTTAAGAACGGTTCACCCGACGATATTGCCGAACGTGCAGCATAATTCCAAGCGTCAAATGAAACAGATTTAGAGCCTTCCTTCCCTAGTGAATGAGTATATTTTGCGGAACTTTTGAAAGCTTCTGAGATTACTGATATACCAGTCGAAAGAAATAAGTGTTTACGAAAAGAGAGGTTACAGTCCGTGTTTCCGATTGTTGACATTGCTCTTAGCATATTTCCATGTAAGGCACTTACAAATTGTTCATCAGAACGCTCATTTTCGGCTCTTAAAAGATGGATATCGTACCTACGTTCTACGTTGTCTGAGGAGAGATTGAACGCCTTGTCCATTCTTCAAATCGTAACTAACCTCCTAAGTGATAACCGTCTGAACTATGAAGATATGATCAACTAGATTTCTGCCGTCAAAGCTAGACGCAGTCTTTGATAACACATGAGTTTGTTTATTTTTTTATATTAGTTTTAAAATTTAAGATTGTAGTGTGATATTTATTATAACTTCGAGCACATTCATTGAATTTACGAACTACGTATTACCTATTTATTTTACAATTGTCGATGGCAGAACGCGGAACTGAACCTCGTTTGCATGCAGACGTGAGCGAAGGCGCATGACAATACTAAACAATACCCGAATAACCCGGCCATTCGGTACTGTACAGTCAAGTCATGCTGATACTGTAACATATTACAACTGATGCGTATCGTTGGCGTCTGCTGAAATGTATAGTTATTGCGGAAATATACTTTATCGGAGAGTACGCTCAGATGAAAAAGTGTTAACAAATAATGTAGTACAGTTCTGTCGATTAAAACCTAAAAGCTTTGCTAAGACCGTTAGAAAGAGCTATGGCGAGAACAGTAGCTGCAGTACAAAAGTGTTTGGCTCTTACATCGATTGAAGGTGTTGTGTACACTTGTTACGCAGCATCTAACTACCCGTTCTACCATTGCAGCTCCTGACCTCAACAGTCTATAAAAATAATTTGATTACCAGTTTTGACGGACCTTTGATGCTTAACGTAACTCAAAATTAATCACATTCGGAATCCGTGATAATCTCGAGTTACTGTAATAAATACACTACCGCCATTGGCTACTAACCGTCTGTGTAAGAGATCTCTGCTTATCCCGTATGCTGATATCGACAGTCGGCTTTCTGGCTAGCGCAGAGCGCAATTGTGGAGCCGTGACATGACTTCTGTGGTGTTTGTGAGTTCTCGTGTGTGTGTGTGTGTGTGTGTGTGTGTGTGTGTGTGTGTATGTGTGTGTGTGTTTGTGTGTGAAGCAGCGTCGGTGCCACGGCTGCAGAATGCTGTTTACAGCTTGTTATCAAAGTAATCAATATTCATGCCACGGAACGTTTGTATTTCCATGTTGTGGTGTGAGTACTGTAAGACTTTCAGTACACACACCATCAGAGTATTTGACTAGTCGCTCTAACGAAGTAGGCGAGTGTCAGCAATATATTTCGTGGTCTTATCGTGGCGTGTTTATCTTCTGCCGTTAGGTCAGACGATAGAAATGCCACTTGCACGCTTAGAGTGGCGCGGTGACCAACTTTAAACAACTTTTTTTTATTTTCACCCACATTTATTAAAATAATAAAAAGCATAGACATTATGTAACTTGATACTGGATGCTGTTTACAATTCACAATCTGAAATTCCTTTGGTCTTGGTACATTAACCTTATTCTCACATATCTCTGATACTTGACAAAAGTATCTATACATTTATCTTCATGGCTATGTACAGGAATATGATAATCTTATTAGGCGCAGACTGAAACTTGACTATAGACTGGTACAGACTAATGCAGACTGGTACAGACTGGTGCAGACAAATGCAGACTGACTAATCGGAGGTCTGTACACTCGTTTTAATACCTCGCGCGTTCATGTATCACTGCGCGAATGTGATCCACGAGGAGAAAAAGGTTCTACGTTAGCAGAAATCTCATTGGCTGCATTACATATTAATACACGGATTGGCGGAAGCAAGATTTGGTCCGTCTCTAAGGCAGCGCCATCTCGTAGTGTAGAGACGGATGAGCACTGCGCCTGCGCTGTTGAGCTTAGTGGGGTGCGCTCTAGTGGGAAAGTTGTGTACGCAGTGACTACACGGAACTATGTACGCAAAACATATGACTGTTGACGGTTCAGAATTGGTGATTTATTGGAGAATGATAATTCTGAAATCATGTGTTGTCTCAAGTGTACAACAATCAACCGCGTTGGGTCGGTTTTGTGTGTGTACGTGTGAGTGAGAGACAGAGAGGGGGGGAGGAGATACATAGCCGGTTTGACACAATATGACGAACGTAGACACTTTTCGTCCTGATATCGTACTGCCGGATCATCTGACAATTGCGTCACTATCAATAACGCGATCGCTCATCGGAGTAGGTTCAAATGGTTCAAATGGCTCTGAGTACTATGGGAGTTAACTTCTAAGGTCATCAGTCCCTTAGAACTCAGAACTACTTAAACCTAACTAATCTAAGAACATCACACACATCCATGCCCGAGGCAGAATTCGAAACTGCGACCGTAGCAGTGGCGCGGTTCCAGACTGTAGCATCTAGAACCGGCCGTGAGAGTAGGCCTAACACATAACTGTACAAAAATGGACTAATGCTAGCTGCAAATGCTGGTCACTGTTCTGAATGTACGAGTATAATAGATTCTTGGAACAGTCGACTTCTCTGGTTGTTCTCCAAGCATTTCAGCGGATTGATGAATGTTTCGACAATAGTCTTCGTTTTGTTCCAGTGGGTGACGTGGCTGAACTGTTTATGAATCATTATATCGTTCATTGATATACCAGTATTGATAGTGAAACTCATTTAAGGTGTTTTATTATCAGAATATACTAGGACCTCACCAGTTACAATTATCTCTCATTTTATGATTGTCTCTCCATCCTGCCAGAACTAATTAAGTCGCAGGACCAAATCATTAGCTAACAATGGGAGAATCTGGAAGACAGCTGCGTGAAAACCTGGTGCGTAGGACTCTGGCACGCGGTCGTTAACTATCCAGCCTTTGCCCCTGTGGTTGCCTGACTTGTCCAGCGGTGTTATACCTCTGGGCGTTTTACACAGCGAAGTATGTCTTAGGACTCGGTGAAGAAATGCCGATTTGTTTTTTTAATTTGAGAACTGCGAATGTTTTGTGCGTAAACAGTGAACGTATTTCTGATTGTTATGTGACGTCAGACAAGCCGTACGCGCGGAACGGAGCAAGGAGTTTGGACTGCAGTGAAACTATACTTTGTTCATCATAACAACAAACCTTATGTAAATAGACACAAAGTCGACGGCCGGTCAGCAGCCGTAGTAAACGCACACTGGTATTGTTACGCTCCTCGAAGTTAGTCCTACTTATGTGTTAGGTATCTTATTGCTATGTTGCGGTAAATGAAAGATTACGGTATTCTTATGTATTAACGTCCTTCAATGTTTCCTTACTCATATTTTAGCTATGTAGTTTTTATTTCGAAAGTCATGCACGGTCACAGTCTCTGACTGTCGCGGTGTCAATATGTAGTGTGAAAATGGCTGACGCTGCGTCCTGTTCCGTAGTGACACACGCACGTGAAACACCACTATGAAGTGGCGAGAAGCAGATTGCTGTTAATATTTTGTACAAGTTAACAGAAAAAACTGTGCTTGAATTTTGTCAGTGAACTGTAATTACTGAAGTTCAGGAATAGTTGAGTACGGGATGCAAGTTGAATTATAATCTGTCCAAAATTAGGACTGATAGCTAAGATGGAAGCGGTATGGAGGAAAGCCGACACCTCAGAGAAAACAAGGCCAACCAACAGGGGTTGCTACGTTACCGTGACGTCACTAAAAACGGCTAAATATGGCGACATTATATTGCTGTGAGTGGATTGCTTTCGAGTGTCGAGCTGTGAGTTGGTGAAACTGTTGTTATTTCGATACATCTCTTTCACCACCGCAAAGTGCTTGTCCGTTTCACTGTGGTGAATAAGTGCTGTGTATGGGGCTGTACTGGCAACTACCGAACTGGGAAGAAGATATCTGCGTTCAGATTTCCAAAGGACGCTGAACTGAGGAAGAAGTGAACACATGCTATTCGGCGACAGAACTTCACTCCCTCTGAACATTCAGTGGTAAGTAGTAACAAGTTATATTATTAACGAAAAAACCGAAGCTAATTTCGTAAGAATAAATTACAACTAAAAAGACTCCACTGTTTACTTTCATTGAAAGTAATGTTTAAATGATTTTTATTGTTCCGATTTAGAATGTTTCAGTATGTATTAACTGTAAAGTGTGTAAGTTAACGTAAAATTATAGGTAACAATGTAAGCAGTATATTTGATTTAGGCTAGCAGTTACAAATGCAATTCAGGCTACCAAATGCCCAGCCCCTAATGTTTTTCTTTTGATGAGAAGCATATTTCCATTACTAACAACAATACATTTTCAGGTAGTGTTAAGCACTTATCTCACATTGTGTCAAAGATGTGTGGCATACTTTTACTAATGTGAAATCTCTATATTTTAAGTACAATAAATTAATTTCGAAAATATTATGGAACAATTTTCTTTTCATTTCCTTCCCAGGTTTGTCAAGAACACTTCAGTCAGAGTGACCTGATTCTTCAAAGCACAGCAGTTGACTGGAAAACAGGGAGACCTTTGACATTGTCTCTAGAAAAACCAAGACTAAAAGAAAATGCAGTGCATGTTTCCTGCCAAACTGTTCCAGTTATTTAAGCTCAAGACAAGATGTTCAACGAGAGCCCCCAAATCAAAGAAGACAATGGCTAGAAGCAGATGCCTTAAGTAAAGCTATATCTGAAAGTATACAAACAGCTTCTGCACAAACTGAAAATGACAGTTTTCAAGATTATAGTGAATTTTTGAAAAAAGTGAGAATGTTACATTAAACCAACGGTGGAGTAAAGTTGTGAAAGAAGACTGTATATTGTTCCTCTACCTTAACTTTGAGAAAACTCCACATGATATTGTGTATTTAACAGTTTGTAGAAACCTCAGTGTTAAATTGCATGTAAATGGTGTTGAGATTGTTGCCAGCACACTTCCAGAGAAAGTGTGCAGTGTAACTGAAGTAGAAAATGTGATTAAGCTGTGTACAGACTATATGAGTGGCAGGGAAAGTGATTTACACATGTCAGTTATTCACTCCCTTCTTGAAGCATTACCAGTGAAAGAAGGTAAGAGGAAGGTTTTTTCATTCTTCAGGTCACAATGTACATTATGTCTTCAATACAAGGTACACCATAAATTTGATCCAGAGGTTTTGATTCTTTGTTCTATGTTGTTTACAATTTCTCCACATGCTTACAAATTTTTGCAATCATCTGGCTTTGTCATTCTACCACATCCAAACACATTAAGGAAGCTTAGTTGTAATATAAACGTGAACCCCATAAATCCAAATTTTTTAAGTCATTTGAAAGATGAAGATCCATGTTTGGAACCACATCAACTGTTTGTTCCCTTTACGTTAGATGAGATCCACATCAAACCATAAGTAAATTATAAAGGTTGGAATATTACTGGAATGCCTTTGAATACTACTGAAATAGCAACCAGTGCACATGTATTGATGATTCAGAGTATTCTTTCTCCTTTCGAAACTGTTGAACATGTATTGCCTGTGAAAAAAACTGAACGCAGAGAGCTTGTTTAATGTAGTAAGAACTTTAGTAGTAGGTATAGAAGCAGCTGGGTTTCAGATTGTTTCACTTGTTACAGATAATAATACCACTAACAGAAAATGTGTTACATACTTTGTAAATCCACCACAAGCCAGTTTTGTATACCCATCTCCTACAGATGGTAAAAGATCAATGTTTTTTCTGCATGACACTGTCCATATGTTTAAGTGCATAAGGAACAACTGGATAAATCTGAAGGATGACAGGCAAACAGTTCGTTATTTAGATATTGATAATTCTGATACTGTAAGGTATGCATCTTTTGCTGCAGTTACAGAAGTACATGACTTAGAAAGCAAAAACTATTAAAATATGGTTATGGATTGTCTGTGAAAACTCCTGAAGTCCCCAACACAAAATGTTTTACTCATTGATGAAATGTGTTTTGTGTAAAATCAAATGCAAGTACTGTACAGTGTCTTAAAAGTACTACGAATCAAAAATCTACTTCTTAATGGCCACAATTCCACAATATTTTTGTAATATTGCTTAAAACACATTGCTCGCTCCCTGTCACTAACCTCCAGTTAAGTAAACTGCTTTTACCCTTTAAAAGAATGATGCTATGCTCTGTAAAGTGTTAAACCAAATGTAAGTGTTCTACAGTGTCCTGAAAATTGTAAGAAATAAAATTGAGTCTTTTTGGCACAGGCTTAATATCTTATTTTATTGCTTAGCATGAAATGATTGCTACCTGTCATTAGCCTGCATATGAACCCATAGTAAAAAATTCAGAAACTTCTGACTAACAAAGTAAGGAATATATGGTACAATTTTTTGGATGAATTCATTACTTGGTTGGACAAATGAAGAAGTTTAAAATTGCAGAATGGTAAATTGCCCCTAGAGAAATATTCAGCACTTAAGGTTACCACATATGGCTTATTGTTGTTGTTGTGGTCTTCAGTCCTGAGACTGCTTTGATGCAGCCCTCCATGCTACTCTATCCTGTACAAGCTTCTTCATCTCCCAGCTTAGTGAAGATAAATTATTACTGCAGTGGAGAACTAAATATGTCATATATCTTGCAAGGTACATTTCAAACTGACTCACAAGATACTGGTTGGTTGATTTGAACTTTACTTGTAATTATGTGGAAGTCAGTAACATGTATCATATAGGTAGTTGTTAGCATCAGAAAAGAATTTAAGACTTATAAATATCTTAGAACTAAATGTGCATCCACATAGGAAACTGAAAATTGTACAGATGAATGGAGGTGATGAGAATCCAGCAATGTGTATGTTGATGGTGCTTCATTTTGTGATATGTGTCAGTGCTAATGATTTCAAAAATATTGAAAAATATGTACCAGTTTTAACATACATTGCTGGTTTCTGTTTTCAATGATTGCTAAGAAAACTCCATTGTTTGGAGTGCACAGATGTCATATTCTAACATTCAATGTTTTGCTACGTCAGTACACTGCTATGTCAGGCAAAGAAAGGCTTAATAGTTTAGTAACACATCATGTGGCCTTGGTTGTTCAACATTTCTTACTATATGTGACATATTCCTACTTCTAGAACTCCTTTGAAAAGTGTTTATCTTCAGTACCAGAATGAACATCAAATTGTCAGGTTTTCTAAATAGTAAAGCACTTTGTTAGTACCAGACAGCAATAATGAGACTTGTAGTTGGTAATTTCTATGTAACAAAGGAAGTAACCTGTAGAGAGACTGAAAATGGTAAGTTAAGAGAGCCACAGCCTTTTCCTCACATTCTTACATGTAATGCACTCGGCTGTTTTCCATTTCCTACTAATTTTACCTTTTATAACATTTTTAATATTGTTTCTAGAAGTGTATCTTCAATAGCAGAGTGAACCGCAAATTGTCAAGCTTTTCTTAAAGGAAAGAGCAGTCTCTTAGTATCAAAGTGTAAGACAGAATGTTGTGTTCAGTGATGTCTATCTTAAAAGGAGAATATTTGATGTCTATCCTTTGTTTCCATTCTTTATTACTGGGGATACACTTGTAAAAATTCTTGAAAAGAGCTGTCACCATGAACAAATGAGCAAATTCACAACAGTCAGGTGTTTTATAAGATAAAGTAAGCTCTTGTTACCTTATTGTAATCGAAATTTGTGAGGGTTTTGCTATGTATGACAGTGTTTAAAATAATTACTTGCAGTGTAATGGCTTGAAAATGTTAAGTCCTGCTGTCAGCATTTGTCACCACCTGTATGCGAGTTTTAAAGCTAAATAGTGTTCTCACTATTATAAAATAGTGGTAAAGTTCCTCAATCGATTAAACTTATTCCTGCCCGTGTATGTAATCGGTATTTCGTTATGAACCTTTATGCTGTTTACAAGAATATAATTTGGTTTTGGTTCGAATTATCGATTAGTTCGCTCCTTTCTGTATGACGGACAGAAGATCGTTAGGATCAGGCGCGTCTGTACGGAGGTGTCCGTGGACTGCTGCGTCGGCCATGGGCCGCTTAGTGTGACGTCACTAACACTGCTGGGTGGCCTTGTTATCCAGGGGGTGTCTGGAAAGCCCACGCGACGGGCCAGGGTCACTTTCCACCGATGCCACGCTACCTACAGCAGCAGCAAACCCTCGAAGTTAAACAGTTACTCCCACACCAGTACACTTCCTGCCTGTACTATAGGCTTCTGTTGCAGCCGGCTTGCTGCCCTGCGTGATCATTGCTCCCTGTGACTTTCTCTGTGCTCGTTTTTACGTTTGTATCGTAACACTATTATTCAATCAGTCCTCACTTTACAAAATATTTTTTCGCTTTAAAGTTTATAATAATACAACTGTGATATGCAAGACAGCATGGAAATAGTGAAATATGTGATATTAGAGCGCTTTGCTAATTTATGTTTGTAACTTTTGTAAAGAAATATGAGAAACGCATAATTTACAAATTAATATTTTGTCATGCATTAATGAAATGAAAATGTTTGTGATGGATGTCATGTATCTGTGAAAGCTGTCATTTGTATAAAATGGACACGTTTAGGGACAATGTGTATGATATGTGTTATGTAAAATATAGAATTGGAGTGCTTCTTGTACGATAGAGAAGTTACTTTGAGAAGCTAGAGTTTTTGGCGAGCTATCTGTAGAACGAGCGGGAGCGAGAGAACGCAGTCTGTTGGCAGCAGTGATGAAGAAGCGACACTCGGATGGAGCAGGCAATCAATGCCTTGCCTGGAAATTGTTTCACAATAGCCTCGGATGACGACTGCTGAATTATTACGGTTTTGATGCAAATTGTAGGACTATGTCATGGATGTTAAAAAGACGTCAAGAAGAATTAGTTAAGAAACTTGTGCGCCATACTATTTGTAGTGTAGCCGCCATTACTATCCGCCACACCGAACGATTGAAGCCAGCAGGTTACGAACTGTGTTGTTAGAACTGTTTGATTATTGCGAGTAAACCTATTATAAAAACATTTGAAGTGTACAACCACTAATTTGCATCTTTGAATAGATGTCTGAAAGTAATTATTGTGTTCTAACTTTTGAAGTGCTTCCGTTTGTAGAAATTTCCGTAACGTCGTGAGAAAACGTGCTTTCGTAAAATCAAAACGAAGTGTCGCTCTCCCTAGAACACATAAATATTTTGCTCCACTAGGCACACCATATTATATGTGACTCCCCCCACCCAAAAAAACATGTTTTAGATAATAACTATTACCTGATTACAATATCTGTTCTCGGTGTAAGCGCTGTGAGCTGTTTCCGTACTATGCTATTTGTTGTTCTGAAGGACGCATCAGTGGTCTAGTCACGCTCAATCAAAACGTAATATGGTTCCTGAATTGTACTTGGTGCACGGCAGAGGACAAAACAAACTTAAAGCAGCATTGTGTTAACACATTACTCTGTCCAAAGACAACATAAACGAACACAAGGAAAATAAATTTTCTTTTATGACCTAAAAATTCAGCAGAGCGTGCAGGAGACAACTGATTGTTGTTGTACATTCAGTTTTACTATGTTCTTTTTACCCGAAACCGTTGAAAATGAAAATAAAAATGTTATGTTACGATCTAAAAATTGAAGCGAACGTATCACACATTAGAAATTAATACGTTCTTTTACAGGGATGCGTTCAAAATTACTGTCGATTTACGATCTAACAGCATGAACGTGTAGCAGATAAAAAAACACGTCCGGTATTAATACGTGAATGTAAAGGAAGGCGTAAGAGATGAAAATGAAATAGAGATTTCGGTGCACGAACTAATAACTTAATTCAGACGAACAAACACAGAACTGGATTTGCTATTACATAATTTTACAGACTAGTGCGGAAAAATCATATTTGTTTTATAATCGAATAGTTTACGTGTAAAGCATCAGGGTCTGTGTAGCCAGATGCTGCGTGACAAGTGTACACAACACCTTTAATCGATGTAAGAGCCGAACACTTTTGTAATGCAGCTACTGTTCTCGCCATAGCTCTTTCTAACGGTCTTAGCAAAGCTTTTAGGTGTTAATCGACAGAACTGTACTACATTATTTGTTAACACTTTTTCATCTGAGCGTACTCTCCGATAAAGTATATTTCCGCAATAACTATACATTTCAGCAGACGCCAACGATACGCATCAGTTGTAATATGTTACAGTATCAGCATGACTTGACTGTACAGTGCCGAGTGGCCGGGTTATTCGGGTATTGTTTAGTATTGTCATGCGCCTTCGCTCACGTCTGCATGCAAACGAGGTTCAGTTCCGCGATCTGCCATCGACAATTGTAAAATAAATAGGCAATACGTAGTTCGTAAACTCAATGAATGTGCTCGAAGTTATAATAAATATCACACTATAATCTTAAATTTTAAAACTAATATAAATAAATAAACAAACTCATGTGTTAGCAAAGACTGCGTCTAGCTTTGACGGCAGAAATCTCGTTGATCATATCTTCATAGTTCAGACGGTTATCACTTAGGAGGTTAGTTTCGATTTGAAGAATGGACAAGGCGTTCAATCTCTCCTCAGACGATTTCCATCTTTTAAGAGCCGAAAACGAGATATCTAATGAACAATTTGTAAGTGCCTTACATGGAAATATGCTAGACCAATGTCAACAATCGGAAACACGGACTGTAACCTCTCTTTTCGTAAACACTTATTTTTTTCGACTGGTATATCACTAATCTCAGAAACTTTCAAAAGTTCCGCAAAATATACTCATTCACTAGGGAAGGAAGGCTCTAAATCTGTTTCATGACGCTTGGAATTTTGCTGCACGTTCGGCAATATCGTCGGGTGAACCGTTCTTAAGGTTACTGAAAACTGTGAAGGAGTCCAACAGTGTTCTATATCCGCAGAGAGATCTTGCAGAATATCGGTAATTGCTCTCCAGATTACGCCTTTGTAATATGAGATGACTTTATAGTGTCAGTTATAAACTGGGAGAAACTGCCATGAAATTTGTTGCCAGAAACAGGGACTCGTGTGACATCATTCTGAATTAAATGTTCAAAAAATATTTCTAGCTGTTAATCAAAAAACCGACACAACAAAGTAACTCTTACGACCTCCTAGCAACAAACCTTAACTTATTGATTCCGTTAACGCAAATGAAGGTAAAGGTGATTGTGGTGTCACCACCAGACACCACACTTGCTAGGTGGTAGCCTTTAAATCGGCCCCGGTCCGTTAGTATACCTCGGACCCGCGTGTCGCCACTATCAGTGATTGCAGACCGAGCGCCGCCACACGGCAGGTCTAGAGAGACTTCCTAGCACTAGCCCCAGTTGTACAGCCGACTTTTTTAGCGATGGTTCACTGACAAATTACGCTCTCATTTGCCGAGACGATAGTTAGCATAGCCTTCAGCTACGTCATTTGCTACGACCTAGCAAGGCGCCATTACAGGTTACTATTGATGCTGTAAAACATGTGCCGTCAAGAGCGATGTTCACCATTTATGGATTAAAATTAAGTATTCCACAGCTACGTCCTTTTTTGCTAGTCTCATTTCCTTGACCTGTTCCAGACCTCACGCCAGCCTGCGTGAGCTAAAACGCGTGCCTTTCGGCTTCCTCTCATAGTGGGTTGGCTGTCTTGCCAATCCACAACAGTGATCATAAGGCTGTGGCAGCAACTATGACTACGAGCATTTCAAGGAATGTTAAGAGAAATGGGAGAATATTTTTGCCTAGCAAGAGTGTCAAGATACAAATTGCCAAGTTTGTGAATGTATCAGAGTAATCTGCACCAAGTATTCAGTGACGAGGACTAAAATGTTAGCACAAATGGAAAAAAAAATCAGGAACATCGTTAAACATGCCTTAGACAATAAGTTCCGAGAAATAAATTAAGGCTCAGGAACAGCCATCTAAGAAAACAGAGCTTCATCTCATATTCAAGAGAAGTCGAAACCCAGCTGAGTAAAAAAAGCTGAATGAAGCGAAAATGAGCATAGGGAGAGCAATAGGAGATCCGTGCAATAACTTCGAAAGTAAACTCCGTTATTCGTGCGGTTCGAAAGCATCTGTTCATCCAGTGACCATACTGGTATCGAAACGGAAGACGACAGATGTGCCGTCCCCAGCGGTAATATTGCAAAAAACTCGAAACGTGATATTTAAAAAACAATGTTAAATACTACATTGTGCGTGAGTAATGATCGCTCAGGTGGTAAATAACTTTTCTCCTGTATTATTATTATTATTATTATATAAAATTCTGTTAGAGACTTTCTAACGCAAAGAATAAAATGGACAATAATGGACAATGTAGATGGAAAAGGACTGTTCAGTTGACTTCTTTTACCTGTTCACTCTCTCTCTTGTCTTCGGTGCGTGAATTCGGACGTATTGGCAAATGCTGTTGAGTGTAAGATCAATTGTAATCTTAATTTGATAGTATATTAGGTTCATGTAAATATTCACTTTTATTTGTAAGAGGTGAGCCCTATCTTATGTCCGCTCCCTTTAAATACCTGTATTTTAAGTAATTTTCAGCGCAACAATTGAAGCCGCCGCTGCAACCATAGACGCCATTACGTGGCAATCTTAATTTCCTAAATTTGCAGAAGACAAGAATTCGCCAGCGTAAATTATAACAAGTATTTTTTTCCTCAGCCGAAAAACGCAGCAGCAGAAGACGTAGTTTGAAGAATTTCATTTTCAGTTCAACGGCCGAGATTCAGAGCCACGACTCGTACTACAACCCATTATAAAAAAGTGGTATGAGCTAATGCTCTCGCGCGTGTATGGGCAAATGCAGATAATAATCGAAGATCTCATGCTTGAGCGGAAAAGTTTAGCCCAGGCAAAAATATAAAAAAAAAGTTCATTTAATTTTTCAACTTAAATGTAACGTGTTTCAATATCAGTGTGTCTTACAGTTATTAGCGTGATCAATAATTTTGCTTAGGATTAACTTTTATTAAACAACCAATTATCCAAAAAGCAATTTGATGTAACTTCAAAAATCAAAACCAAAAACCAAATTAGCAATTATTTTGAGAAAAGCCCACCACATTACGAAAACAAAATTAAAAGAAATATTTTATTATATTTCATCTCATTTAACGACGTTGTCTGTGTAATGCGAGACAGAGAGAAGGCATATACAGGTTGCTCCATTTATCGTGACCGGGCCAAATATCTCAAGAAATAAGCATCAAACGAAAAAACTACAAAGAACAAAACTTGTGTAGCTTGAAGGGGGAAACCAGATGGCGCTATGGTTGGCCCGCTAGATGGCGCTGACATAGGTCAAACGAATATCAACTGCGTTTTTTTTTAAACAGTAACTCCCACTTTTTAATACATATTCGTGTAGTACGTAAAGAAATATAAACGTTTTAGTTGGTCCACTTTCTTCGCTTTGTGACAGATGGCGCTGTAATAGTCACAAACATAATGGCTCACAATTTTAGACGAACAGTTGGTAACAGGTAGGTTTTTTAAATTAAAATACAGAACGTGGAGAACGTGCGTGCCCATCGTCCAGGTCTCAGACGATAGTGATTCAAACATTGACTGCTGGCAAGCCGCGTCAGATATCACGTCATTACTAACCGCAAAGTGGCCGAACAATATTGCACACAGACTGTCGCGTAGTAGTAACAGAACTGTGCTTGCGGAGAAACAGAGAGGTTGTGCAGTAGTACTCTCAAAAGGTGTATAATGTAATCTATTCAGAAACAATGAACTCAAAAGAGTCATTCATAATCTGTGTTTGACGAAGATCGCTCCTAGTGTCTCTGCAGTGGGAAACACGGTGCCAAGTGCTATAATTCTATCCACTCTTTACGTCGCCGATGTACGCGGCAGCCACAGACTGATAGCCAATGCATAGCTGCGCTTCATCAAATAAACGCCAGCACTTGAATAAAATAAAGCACATGGTCCGTAACCACGTACACTAAAAAGACGACCTCTAGCATTTCGATGATTTGTGACAAGATCAGTACTAATTAAAGTAGGGTAACATGAGAGTGTAGGCTCTGATTACAAAGTTAAACAGTAAATCAAAGTTAAGGAATGATCTGAGATATGTTGTGCGTTATGTGGATAAGGCACTGCCCACACTATTATGGAGCCACCACAAGCATACACAATGCCTTGATGACAACTTGGATCCATGGCTTCGACCCTACCATCAGCTCTTACTGGCTGTAATAGGGGCCAGTGGACGCGACACGGTTTTTCAGTCGTCTAGGTTCCAACCGATATAGTCCAGGGGAGACGCTGGAGGCGATGTCGTGCTGCGCCTCAGTCGTCTGCTATCACAGCTCCTTAACGCCAAATTTCGCCGCACTCTCCTAAAGAATACGTTCGTCGCACGTACCACATCGATTTCTGAGGTTATACCACGCGGTGTTTCTTGCCTGTTAGTACTGACAACTCTACACTAACGACGCTGCACTCGGTCTTTAAGTGAAGGTCATCGGCCACTGCTTTGTCAGTAGTGAGAGGTAACGCCGTAAATTTGGTACTGTCGTCACAGTCTTCTCCGTTTGGATTTCGAAATATTGAATCCCGTAACGATTTCCGCCAATGCACTGCCCTTTTATACCTTGTGTACACGATATTACTGCCCTCTGTATACGAGAATAGCGCTATGACATGACGTTGTCAGATGACATTTTCGCCTCAAGGCAAGGTTGACCTCATTCGCGACAGTCTCGTTCAAGCACAGGCTGATAACATTGGCCGCCAGTGACAGTGCGAAATACTGAAAGCTGAGATCGTCTGGTCAAGTTTTGACACAACAGTCAGTGTCGTACAAATCTTATCCCACAGTTGCATGGCTATTGCTAGTACACAATGGATCAACAATGTAGTGACTGAGTACGTCGCATCTTGTGTAGAGTTCTTCGTCTAAATCATATGATACTTTTAGTCTGTTTCCGGTCTCTTATTCTTCTCGTTTAGCAAGAGAAGAAACTTAATTGGTCATCTCAACCTGAAACTGAAAAGGCTTTTTAACAGTGAACTCGCTATGGCATGTCCATGTTATTAACTACACATACACGAAATGTTATACGAAACTAGTAATTAGTAGTGTTTATACCTTCGTAAAATGTAGAGTAGCCCTACACGCCTATGACTCTGCACTAGGTTTAAAACTGAAAGAAATGTTGTTTCAGTAGTCACTAAAGTTCTTAGTCGATCTAATGTGCAAGGACAGAACGTAAATAAATAGGTTTTGGGGTTTTCATATAAATTTAGAGATATAAATATTTAAGAATGCAAAAATAAATTTCATGTATTTGTTACTTTTGTAAAGGATTCTCATAACTAAGAGCTGTTGCTAAATGCATCAGTCGCACTTCATCTATTCCGTCCACGCCTTCTATAATGCTTTTTTGATGTAGCAAGTGTCGTAAAGTTTCAGCCAGAAACACATATTCTTTTGAAGAGGACATTCTTTTTCTTTTGTAGGATCCTCTACAGAAATCGCGGAACAGGAAATAGGATATCAGAAATGCAGATAAAAAAGAAAACACCCGCTACCATTGTATTGGCTCTCCAGTAAGACTCTGTTCTGGCCACCAAGTAAGAAAGATATTTTAATTAAGCCGCTGTCTCCTCCAGTGCTTTCGCTCTCAGCTAACTGGCTATTTTGATTAAAAGAAGGAATTTCATTTTTGCCTCTATACATTGCTCCATAGTTGGGATTCATTTATTTGTAATATTCGTAATCTAAATATCGTTCTCGTGAACGCTTTGAATTTTTTTACTACGTTACGTATTTTGTCCTGACTGGATTCGCTACTTAGATAATTTAGTGCGTGCATACGACCAGTTTTTCACACACGGGTCAAGTAATATACATGTCGACAAAATACCAATTCTGCACGCCAGTGTGGATTTAACTACAAGCTACCAAATACTGGAAGGCTCTGCAGATTACTGTTATTTTGGTATCATTGATGTTGTATGGACATTCGATATACTTACATATGACATACCATGTGACCTATATGTTCGCATATTAAATGTTAGCGCACCCCGTTTATCAATTAAAGCATAGGAACTGTAACTATAAAGCATAAACAGTCAGAGTTGTAAATACGTGAATAAAGAAATACAGTACGATATTCCTATCGTATAGGTAGGTAATACTTCTCAATAGTAACATAAAATATCGAAAATCAACAAGCACCTCTTGCATTCTTTCGTTCACATTCTAAGGGGGTGCTTTGGCTTGTGTCAGAGCTTTTCTTTTGGGAGTGGACAGCTGCCATAAGTGATACTGTAACAATCAATTGAGGTGGACGACCTACCAGTACAACGTGGAGGCCTCTGATGCATGGCGTATCTCATGATGGACATACATTAAAACCCCCCACATCCAGCGATGTTGGACACGTGTTAATGGGAATCATGTTACCCTTCTCGATAACATCCCAGTACACATTGGCCATCTGATCTCAAGTGAAGACATTAGTTCGGTATTATACAAGATAACGTTAATAATGTTAGCGATAATATGAACTTCACTAATCATTATTTTTCCTGTGATTAATGGTCATTTTACCTGTGCAAATTTTTCCTTGGCATACGATCTGTAGTATTTTTTTTGTATTTTTAACTTACAATGCTTTCAAATGTAAATAGTGAGTTGTACGTGTTCTTTAGCAATACTAACTCGAGGGCAGAGATAAAAAACGAATCGCCGTACTTTACAGTATTTGAACTGATTACATCGTGTCTAAGTAGTATAGTGCTTAACAGTCACAATCGTATTGTCGCTCGACCATTTTCTGCAGACTGCCCTGTGACTTATGTAAAACCTATAAGACAGGGACAAATAAAATCGGAATAAATTAATTCACACCGAATTATCAAATATAAATCAGTGTCAGTTATTGCCAACAGGCCTACTTAACAACTTAGATTACAATTTTTATGTTAAATTGCATTCAGCCAAATGAGAAGGCGCTATGAAAGCAGGTTAATTCCGAGGAGCCGCGTGGGATTAGCCGAGCGGTCAGGGGCGCAGCAGTCATGGTCTGTGCGGCTGGTCCCGGCGAAGGTTCGAGTCCTCCCTCCGGCATGGGTGTGTGTGTGTTTGTCCTCAGGATAATTTAGGTTAAGCAGTGTGTAAGCTTAGGGACTGATGACCTTAGCAGTTATGTCCCATAAGATTTTACACACACACATTTAATTCCGTAGAGATCGAAGAACGCACTACAGGGCCATAAAGTGCAGGGAGTCAGTCCCCCATCCCATTTCGCGGAATCGCCACTCACACCCTTGCTATGGGAAATGCCAGGCAGGTGTGGCAAAAGGTCATGCTGTATTTTGAACGAAAGCCGCCCTGGCGCTGAGAATCCATAGCGGTACATTGCAGATTACATGCCCATGATGTGTGGGCTAACAGAATCTGTTTTTCACGGGCTATGTGGTCATGGAGTTCGTACCATTTGACGGCAGATCCCCAGATGAATTACTGTAGTAGAGATAAACACTAAACAGTCACAATTTGCACAGAAAGACGGGCTGTTAAAATAACAACTTAGTAAGTGGAATGGGAACAAGAAATTTTAGGCCTTCTTGAAGATCGTGAGACACCGACACCTCGCCCAGGCGCTGCTAAAACCGAATGTTTATGGAAATGTAAACGCATCTACCACTGGTTCTCGATAATAATCTATAAGTGGGAGTAAGGAGTACGACTGTCCTTACAGAGGTCCTGCCGTATTGGTCAGTGCACGAGTGCAGTCATACAGAGGGCGTCATTTGGACACATGTTGGAGCACCGTGATTAACAGAACACTTAACCGGTTAAACACCTGAAATGCGAGCAATGGAGGGTGAGCAGCCTCTTGTAAGATGACTTCTTATTCATCGGCGTCAACAAGAACTAATATTCAGCCAATCACAATTACACGATGCCAAAAAACGAAGAACATAGTGTTTTCCTTGCAGAAATGGGGATGGGAAAGGCCCACCGATTAAAATCAATGCCAATATTTTAGTTCTCAATAACCAGTGTTTTTCGCTGTTTGTTTGGCTTTATTTCTAACTGATTATTTTATTTTTTACTTGTAACCGGTTAAAAAACGAAAATATGAATTAGTTACAACAGCAGAGCTAAAAATTTTGGATTTTAAATAAACCTTTTGTGAAGAAGGAGTAATTTTTACTCATAGAATGTGAAATATTGTATTATTACACAAAATGGGAGAAGCTATCAAAGCTAGTTTAATAACGATGCGGACAGAAACAAGCAACAATCATATGGCGTAAGAATTGGTGCAGCATAGGAGAGACAATAACGTACCTGCTACCGTGTGATACAGCCTCTTAGATGATACGCGAATACGTGCGGTATGCCGAAGTTCAAAAGGGCGCGGGATAGGAGGTTTGTGAGAGTGAATGAGGTACACAGAGAGCTTAACCGTTAATTCAGAGACAGTAGACAGTTCATCAAACATGGATGCATGGTAGGAGAATGCTAAACACGTACATTTCAGTGAGCTGAAATGAATGGGGGAACGAATAAAGTCACACACAGGATAACGAGGAAATTTCAGAAGTTGAATTTAGGAGACTAGGCGAAAGAGAAATTTCGCGAGGAGTAGAGACATGCACATAAAAAGGCAACGAAAAGGCAACACAGAGTGATGCCACTCATGAGCCCATACCTCAACCAGGAGCTTTCGACCTGCAGGCTTCTGTGATTGAACAGTTGAAGAGTAGTGAGAAAAGAAATGGAGAACTACTTAAGAAAAGCGAGAAAATTAACGAAGAACGATTTTAAAAAGGCGAGGAGAAGATGGGATCACAAGAAGAAGAAAACCAGGAAGTAGTTCGAAAATCTAAATAAAAAGTACATCAAGTCGGAGCCACGTAAAGAAATGTGAGGAACAGATAAAATTACTAGAATAAAAGATTGGTGATGAAATTATGGAAGTGGAAAAACAAATTGCGAAGAAGGGAGATGAGCAGGCACAAGGTTTTAATACGAAGTTATATACGTTTATGCAGAAAACAAAAGGGGCTACGACTTTTTAAGAAAGCATGTTAGTGCCAACGTTCAAAACAGTGAAGCAATCGAAATATATAAGAGAGAAGCCTTACTAAAATCGACGATCTACAACTGATGATGGAGATAAGGTCATGAAACTCATTATGACTATTGGATAGAAGTTTTAGACTTATCATTTTGCTGGTTACCATGCCTAATTGCTACGTCCAATCAATGTATGAAACTCGCCGCAAAACCATTCTCTACCGTTATTTGCCTAAGAGTTTTCATTTCCTCGTTCTTGTTTTCAGGACTTGCAGGTATGGAATTTGCCCTGTCCACCGCATTTTAAAAAAATGCTAATTTATGTTTATGGGGTGGCATGAGGGCTCATCAATAATAGCCCTTGTGAAAGGGGGTTTCCTAAAACTTCCTATCTCGGTTTGTTAATATTATTTTCGATCCTCTGGTCCAGATGATTTAAGACTCCATTTAGCTCATCCGCTGCTGTAAAAACTATGTCCCTATGCATCTTATTGATGTTTCCATAGTATACTACAGGTCCGAGGAAGAAATGAAGTTCAATAAGATGCATAAGGACATGTTGAATTGCATAAAGACATGTTGTGCTTTACGCGTTATACAGAATGATTACAAGGAATTAAAAAACTTACTAAATCTGTACCTTTTACAGCGTTGGACATAAATGCATAATCCGACGACGACACCAGTGACCCTGGTTTCGTTGTAGGTCAGTCTTTGATCCTTGATTGTTTATTCCATCTTACGAATAATTTCACAACCGAAGACGGACGTGCTGAAAACAGCAAACTTCTGATGTTATCTATACCGTAGATCAACGATATTGCATGTAAACGTCTGTCGATTTCGTTCAAACGGCACCTAGATCACACACTTCTTCGTAACGATCCCGCAAACACAGGGGTATTTTGTGCGCACTTTATGGACGTTGCTAAGGGAGATGAGGTTTCCCCTGAGCGACGTTTCAGTTACATGGAAAAGCTGATAGAAAATTTCGCAGTGTAGGGAATCCAAACAATTCCGAGTTGTCATTGAGATCTTCACTTTCGTTTACAAAATACAGAGTAGGCCTATATATGGTGATTTCTCTCCCCCAAGAGAACTACCATGGAAGAACCACAAATTGGCGTATTCAGACACCACTTAACGTTACACTTCGAAGCTGAAGGGAATGAGAAGCTGTTAATTTACAAACAGGGGACCCCACATCATCATTATCATGCGAATGTGACGGAGTACCTATAAAGAAGATTTACCAAATCAGTTAATCAAACCGATAATAAATCAAAACGTCGGAGGTCACGCCCACTCTCCGGACCTCAGTATGAAATTTTTTCCTGTGAAATTCGTCAGGATACAACTTTCGCATCTACCCATTTCCGAGGAAAGAGTCAAAATTTGGGACGCGTGTTATTGCTGCAATGGAGAGCAGTACACTAAACCTCTGTTGCAGGAGTCTGCGAATCTAAGTACAAATTCGAAATTTCTACTTTCTGAAATGGTAGCAATATAATCTATGTATAGTAGCTTTTGATGACCAGATTGTTTTCTGAAATCAGTAATTTTTGTTCGTTGTCCGCATGTCCTCTGTTAGTAGTAAATAACCTAAGTTTTAATGGATCTGTGTAACGCTAACTGTAATCTGTAAGAATACATTCATGTATGTTTGTATCGATGTAGGTACAATACTTGAGAAAGATTAAGATAAAGTTCAACGGTTCCCCGTTGACCGAGGCTGGCATAGTTGTAGCAAATGATAAGAGTGTACAAGAAGCATAGCTTGTTTATGGAAGTACGCTGATGCTGATGTGGAAAACTTAGGGACGAAAGTAAATTCACGGTGTGTAACTGCCAGGCAATGTAGCTCCATAAAACTAGGACAATACATGGAGAGAACTTTTACATTATAGTACAAAAGATAAGTCAAAGCAGTACCCATTAAGACGAATAGAAATAACACTTTTGTTCGACGATAATAATTGTACTGAAGTTGCAGTGATTCATAAAGGTCCTCTGGACATTATGAAAGACAGAACATGGTTTTAATATGCGTTGCGGTCAGTACGAACGGCAGTTCATTCCCTCCAACGTCCATCCATGTTGTCTGCATGACTGGTAAGGAATTCTTGTAGTAGGACTTCCGATTCCTCCACTTGAACGGTCGCTATCTATTGGACTGTCGTTGTTGTATGTTTTGTATGTGCAGTACGTCTCCCCAACGCATCAACATACGCAATCAATTGGATTTAAGTCTGTGGAACGAGCAGGATAGTCCGACCTCTAGTTCGACGAGCTCCAACTGCAAGGTTCCATGAAGTTCGCGGATTGTCACCAATAAAAGTGAAGTCAGAGTTGATTCTACCCTCGAAAAAGACATATATATTTTCATTCGATGTGTCATACGTTGTACTCTGAACATTTTTTCAAATACTAGTCTTTAGTAGTCGATATGCTACACCATAGACATTCTGAATATGAGCATTCTTATCTTTGGTTGCCAGGAACATTGTCGCTGCCATCGTAGCATTCTATAAGAAGTAAGTGAGAGACTCGTATGTTGGGCACACTACTGAGCAGTCTGGAAACAGATTTCAGAGTATAGAGATAAAGATACAGAGGATGTTGAATTTTAGAAATATAATTTGGTAATGATTAATTTCGGAAATATGAAGATTTACAAGTAATTTTGTTGCTGCGTTTCTTACCTGCATGTATTTTATGATGTGTTAGGAAAGAATATCAATGGCACCGATCACAACAGTGAAACAAACAAAATACGTATGGGAGAAGTCAGTAAAGAAGTGAAACCTATACAGAAGACTTTTGATTCACAGAAGAAGCGTTAGGCAAAGTAATCGAAGGAGTCGAAGTATGAACCACAGCCATCGAGCAGTTTTCGCCAAGCAACGACACCACATCTGATTGGGCTAAACGAGTAAATCTATACGTGCATGATGTAACTAGAGATATCGTGCAACTCATGGTGACGATGAATCAAATCAAGTAAGAGAAAATTCGGAAGAAAGAACAGGTTACATCGTATCAGGGGAGTACTGACACATTCAACTCCACTGGTAATCACAGCCACAACTGTGGAAATTTTATCCGGCGATGTTGACGAAGAAGAGATCAGAAAATAGTTTGTGTCAGAACAATAATATTTGTTGTTTACTTATTCAGCGAACTGCTTGCACCCAAAGATTTGAACTGAGCTGTTCGTAGAAGCTTTACCTAAATCATGATGAATGCTGGTCAAAAGCAGAGCAGGTTCAAGCTAAGCAGAGCTTCATATGGATCTGCTGTGGCAGGATCCAACACAATGTTTCATGGGGATGATCGACAGAAATCAATTCTTAAGCGCGCGTTACAAGCCTGCAGAACAAATCCGAATTTCATTGTCGAAGCTACCATGCCAAATACAGAGGGAAATTATAATCGCTTGTAGGAACATGCAAGTTGTACGAGTATTCTGACACCTACTACAAGTGTTAAGATACGATTGTAGTAGAGGAGTGAGGAAACTTGTGCGGTTTATAATGAAACATTTTTCACCCGCAACATAATAACCAAAACTAGTGAAAGAGAGAGAGAGAGAGACCAGCCATGAAGAATTGGAGATATATGGAATAGACGAAATGATCACTTCCAATGGAGACCACGGTATCGGCCAGATAATAGGATAACATCTGGAGATGTAACGATGAACGAGATGAGAGAGACTACGAAGGAGAAGTACGTGGACCCAAGCCAATAAAGAACAAGGGAACACTCCAGAAAGCTGATTAGAAACGTTGGTTCTAACATCGCAGTTAGTAACGTTAAATCTACCGGGAAACCTATTTATAAATTACGACAAACTGAAGGAAACTTAGCTACAGAAATAAGGAACAGAGGAAATTAGTTTTCCGAACATAAGAGTGAACATGAGGGACAGTTTAGTACAGTGAATAATCGATTATGGAAGCCGAGAGTCGGTATTGCTCAAGAATGTCTATGAGTCATGTGACAGAAGACCAAAGTGGCCATCACTAAAAATACAGGTACAGTGAATGGAAAATGTGTAAGGGTTAAGGAGCAAGTAAGAGCAGATTTTGAATGTTAGTACATGTATTTAATGCGAATTTCTTAATTGTAAAGAATCTGAGAGTGAAAGCAGGTCTAGACTTTGTGAAATATTGCTGTGTCGTACTACACTTGAAGGAGAGGTCTGCACAGGTAAATTTGTAGGACGGCGAATTAAAATTCTTCGATAATGCTGAAACATCAGGAGAAAGAAGATATTCACCGCGACTTATTGTAACTTACAAAGAAAAGGGAATTACGTTCAGGAACTAAGAGGAGCCAATGAAAGGAACAGTAGGCAAAGTTACCCATGGCCCAACAAGATCTTCTGAGGCGGTCCAAACAGATGAACTGACGAAAGGTATCACTCCAGATTCGATTAAAGGAAGTAGCGAAATAGATAACGTAGAAGACGAGCAAGATCAAGGCGAATTGGAAGGTACGCCGGCCAATGAATTGGAAGAAGAAGGGACACACTACATAGGACTCAATGTAGTAGAAGAGGATTGTCCAATATTCGATATTTTTAACTTCGTAGATGCACTGTTAAAAGCATCAAAGGAGAAAAAGTCCAAGGTGAGGATGAGAATACTTTAGATGCTGGAAAAATTTCAAGTGTGCTACCGATAGGAACAGAGAAGAAGGGGAAGAACAACAAAGAGGATGCAGACAGATGAAGAAAGTTGGTGAGGCTACTCTTAGTAAACAATCGATATTGTCAATAAATTAGTGGGACATGAGGAAGATTAAATTAATAAATGAGACTAATTGAAGACTACCCTTCTGTTACACGTAAAAGCTGCCAAAAAAAAAAAAAACAGTACAATTAGCACCGGAGAGGATTTGTGTAAAAGCTGAGAGGAGGAAAGATTGATGAGAGGATGCTGAGGTAAATTTTTGTACCTCTCCACGTACTGTAGACATGTCAGATAGCTGAATTGGCCAGGAAGACAATGAAAAATGATAAAGTATCGGAGATGATAAGAGAGTGAACTTGGCTCAAGCCTGGAAGAAGAAAACAATCAAAGATGGAGAGACAACAAACCACTGCGAATGGGAAACGGTAAGAGTAAGAGAAGATATGGTGGGATTGAACAACCAAAGAAAACAACAAGTAATAGAAGGAAACATTGTGTTATAATTTTTAGATGTCAGTCGAGAATGGTATTACACTTGTGCTTAAGTTTCAGATTAACGATCACCACGGTGTAGAGAATCCACCTTGTGAGATAGCAAATATATTCGTAAGATGGAAGGTGATGGAGGAGTGTAGAAACTTAGTGGAGGAAAGTTAGTTTTCTTGATTTTGCTTTTTGGTGGTAAGTTCATGTGGGACCAAACTGCTGAAATCATCGGTTCTTAGGTCGACGCACTACTTAATATTACTTAAACTAACTTACGCGAAGGACAACACGAACACCCATGCCCCAGAGAGGACTCGAACCTCCGAGGCGTGGAGCCGCGCGAACCGTGGCAAGGCGCCCATAAACCGTGCGGCTATCCTGGGCAGCTGATGAAAGACAGTAAATGAAGATAGCAGAAGACGAGTAAGATGGTAGGATATGTGGGGTAGCAATCGTTGTTTTAGGTTTGTAGGTGAAGTATTGCATGTGTGCAAATAACTGGGAGTTGTGTATTGGATAACCAGTGCTGCATGTCAATACAAACAAAAGCATTTAAATAATTAACCATTACATAAACCTCACCAGAGCTCCCAACACAAATAAATTCATTAGTGAAGATTCAATCAAACAGTCATTACGTAAACGAAAGTGTGTGTTCAAAAATTTTAGGTAAGAGAATTGTATCTATGACTTAACCGAAGTGATAGAAATTAAATATTAAAGATAAGTTTTTAAAGGAATGTCAGTTTTTCAATTAAACAGTGTAGCGTAAGTAATCAAAGTTATATTGATGCAGAATTGAGAAAAATCATTAAAGTTAAAATCTTGTGTCTAGTAGCTAACAGCAACAAAAAATTTCAAGGTATTGAGAATGTTTATTTGTGCTCTTGTTAAAGGAAGAGTGATAAGATCAGGAGAAAGTTTGCGTTTTTTTTATAAAATTGTAGTAGTAATATATGAATTGTTAAACTGTTTGAGGTAACACCAGTCACACGATGGAGGTAGGCAAGGGGGTTGCGAATGAAGCAAAACAGAAAGTGTGACGTACGAGTAGTAGCTGTTTTGCTGCCCACCGGTTTGCTCTGATGCCCTCATTGTGGTACACGTAACCATTCCATCTGGTTGCTATGATGTGGTATGCGTCATGTCACGAGGACAATACACGCTACCTTGTCACCACTCAATGAACACTTTTGCAACATATGGACCGAAGAATTTTCAGAAACCAGTTATCACCTCGCCATGAGTTAACGCTCAGCTGTTTGTCCGACGAATACCAGCCACAAGACATACATGCTCCAACAGCCCTGTTTCCTTGCCAGATGATGATGTCATGTGGGGTCTGCATGCAGTTACTGTCGAACCACTAGGTGTTGCCCCTGCGGTGAATGTGCTTGTTTTTATACATAATGAATATTTAAACAATCACGTAACATCACAAAATCCCAAGGAAAATAGCGCGAACGGCACATCTTTTAATTTTAATGTGGAAGCTTCTGTACGGAGTGGAACATTTACTTGGGTAAGTGTGTATCGCCAACCGCTTTTTACATGAGTATTCAGCACGAGTCAGGATGCTGGACGAGTGAAAAGACATTAAGCCACTCAGTTTCCATGAATTTTGTGACACTATTGAGAAAGAAAGAAACACGATTACAATTTTTCCCTTGCACCTGTATCCAAAACAGTCGCGAACAGTTGTGATCGTATGAAGAACTGGAACATTTTTGGACAATTTGTGGTCAACAGTAATGTGATCATTTGAACTAACGATTCCATATCTGTGTGCGACGGAGACAATACGGAGAAATATTAGATTGAGAACAAGCTTTTATTTCAAATAGTTCACCTTCTTGTCAACCCGGCGTTAACTTGCACGACAAACAACACTCCTTACAGTGATACCTGAACTCAGAAACTAATTCTGTAGATGCTTTACCAAACCAGTGACTATGTTGATATTACATGCCAAAATAGTTTTGTATCTCAAACGACGATAATATTTCATGTGTTTCTTTCTTTCAGGGACAATTTGATCCATCATATGTATGTCTTGGATTTGTATAACAGAGGTTAATCTGTAGGTCATAATCATGGAAAATGAACAATGTTGATATGTCATGTCTGCGCAAGTTGAAAGTCAGTAATTAGTTCACTATTTTGTACCGCTATTTACCTGGTGTTTGACCCCTCACTTTGGTGTCAGTGTATTCAGATGTGTACACCAATTTTGATTAGTGGTGTTACAAGTATGGTCTGTTCGAAGAGGTCACTTTTGTGTTATTACGCCATGAGTTTTGTATATGTTTTGTGATACGTGTGTTGCTGTATATATATATCTTGTGTTGCTTTGTTCACCATGTCTAATTCATATATATTAGTAAAAGGATCTGAATGATTTATATTTTAAATTAATTGTTTGTAAGTGAGTGTGAATGATTAATTGACGTTCAAAGAATGAAATATTATGATTAAGCCTAAGCCATCAGGGAGTCATCAGGTAAGAAAAGTAATAATGCACTAATTTTGTAAGGTCAGTATATGTTATTACAATTATAGAAATTGTAATGTTAATTTCAGAAATGGAATGAATGAGTTCGTAGGCTTGTACCCTTACTAAATAACATGCTTTTAATAAAATGAAGTTAATCTTTTACACCTGTGAGGCAAAGAGAGTGTGTGATGGCTTATTCTACTGATAAAACATATGATTAGTGATAATGTGTATCACTGGCAAAATTTTGTTCTTTAGCAAACAGTCAGTGCCAAAGATGAGCTCATAATCCGAACGCCACGTTAGGACAAATCTCCTTGATACATTTACGCTGTAGTAACTTCTGAGCGCAAATGCATCCGCATAAATTTAAAAAGGACTGGTAGGTCTAATGTAACATGAATGTTTCTTCCAAACTCTACCGTAACTTATGTAGAGCCCATAAGAAAGAGTCAAATCAAATCAATATAGATAATGAAATGTGAATCACTTCCTGTGATTGCTAATGCTTCTCTGCTTAGACTACTATTTCCTATGTTACACTGCATGCATAGCTAAATGAGAAGCTACTGTGAAAGCAAGTTGAATTCTATGGAGAACGAGGGAGGCGCGTTAGGGTCCATAAAGTGCAGGAGGTCAGTCCCTCCATGCCATTCACTGACTCGCCATTGATGCCCGTGCGATGGGAAACGCCACGCATATACAGACATAGCCGTGCTTTTTTTTTTTTTTTTTTTTAAAGAAAGCCACACTGTCGCCATAGTGTGCAGATTACATCTCCGTGATGTGCAGGACAACAGAGTCTGTTTTTCGTGACCTGCATGGTTACGGGATGAGTGTCATTTAATGGCAGAGTGCCAGAAGAACTGCCATAGTAGTGGGGGACTACAAGCAGTCGAAATTCGCCGACAAACATGGGCTGTTAAGATGTTCAAACATATCTCCCTGGTGACACCAAAACCGAATGTTTTTTAAAATGTAAAAATGGCAACCAGTAGTTCACATAAATAATTTACAAGTGGTAGTAAGGAGTGTAACTGTGCTTACAGAGGGCCTGGAGTAATGGCCAGAGCAAAAGTGTAGGCAGAAAAAGAGAGGAATTTAGACACATTTTCGAGCACCAGGACTAACAGTTTATTTAACTGTTTAACAGATTCGCTAATCCAATTGACAAGGCATTAGTCTACTCAGTTTAATGTTCGTCCGATTTCTTGACTGTGAATTTAATTAATAAGGTGAGTTCACTGACAGATTTGTCTAATTTCACAGACAAATAAATTCTTTTGTCGTTAGTGTGATGAGTGATAATTTAATTACGTCAGGTATACAGGACCAAACAGAGATATTTAGTTAAAGATTCTATTCAAAGTAGTTCACCTACGTCACCCAACGTCTGAGGGCTTTAGCGCTTTTCCTTCAGTGTTTCACTCCTTGTTATCCGTAGCGGTCGCTCACTGCAGCAGAGGATCCAGGATCAACTCACCTCGCGACTTTGTTCTATCTTATTAACGGTATTCTCACGTTTATGAATTTCACTTTCATCCCTGAAGAAACGTGATGGCAAATTACTTCCCAGAAACTGATTCACGGCGAATTTTATTCAGTGACGGGTGTCACACAGCGCGTTCTTCGCAGATTTTGGCACATGTTCCAGCTGCGATGCCATTAGTGTGATGCAGCACCTGGAATGCGTTCTAAATGAACACTTCACCAGTTATATATGGTGGTACCATAATGATGCTACAAACTTTCAGCGATGATGAAGAGTTAATGTATCTATTTGAAGTAAGGGACCATACTCCGGAAACGACCGACTCGAAAATCGTTCTGAAGCTTCTGGCAGGTGAATACACGTATCAGCACTGTTGTTAGGATTGTAAAGTAGGCAAATTTCAGAGGTCATAGTATGGACCAAACTCGAAGAAACATGCGCTCTAAAGGGTATACCTTAACAGCTAAGGGCACTTCTGCTACTACCTACTTTCCATTCATGATTTTGGAGAAGGCAGCATATACCAAAAGATGTAGAAAATGTGCATTAAGTACGAGTTCTAAAATGCATACCGTATGAACTATGAGTACTTGTTGAGAAGAAGAGACGTATTTCAAAGTAATGAAGCTCTTAGGGGACGCATTTTAGAACCCTTGTTTACTGCACTTTTTTTCTTGTCTTGGTCCATATTACCACCTCTCGCAACTCATGTGCCATATATGACTGTAACTAGAATATTTTTATACAGATGTGTTATCGATTTTGAGAGGATTATACTAGTCACCGTAATTCAGAATTCAGCAGCTCATCATTTATTTCCCCGCCCCAGTCGTTCACATATTTGTTTTACCGTAATTAAAGCGAGAGCGTTGTTTTCAGGGCTACCACTATTTCCCGTACTAAATGTAAGTACTACTTTGTTGACCTTAAGTCACTTACAGAAACTTAACCACAGTTGGGGGTCTATTGGAACGCTGCGTTCACTGACTGTGTAGGTGGCAAGGCACTAAAGAAAGCAAGTTACAAGACTGTGACAGCGGACAGAGGTCTACAATCAGACTCATAGTCAGTTGAGTTAGTAGTGTTTCGGAAAACTGGCAACATGGCAGTTATACTGTTAGTTATAAAAGCCCACTATACTGCATATTAGTAAGTTGTCAAACTATATATTAATTTTGCATGTGGGAACACCACTAAACGGTGTAAACGGAACAAAACTGGATAAATTAGTGCTGCGGTGCTTCCAAATTACGGTATTGCTGTGTAAAAGTTGCACTGCTGACTTCAAGGAGTAAATAAATTATTTTGAGTTATTTTAGAAAATTTTACGTTTTTGCATTCATAATGCCTTTGATAAAATCGACGATCTTCGTGTGGTGATGGAGATAAGGATACTGACTGTTGGGTAGAAGTTTTAGTGACTAGATACCGAGTCTTTCTCTTGCGTAGTCATTCTTCTTGCGTCACTTGAGATGCAAACCAACAAGCAGTTACCGTTTGAACAGGCAGTCACAGAAAATATGAGAAATTCTCCTGTGCGATAAGATATGGTGTGTGTGGGGAGAATAAACGTCTATTGATTCGTTAAGGCCCACTCTTCTTGTAACAAACGGTACGCAAAGCAAGAAGCAGTTTCCATTCGTCTCGCAAAAATTGCAAAAAAAAAAAAAAAAAAAAAAAATACGGGAATTGTGAAAGAGGGAGCTAAATATTTCATGGAACAATGTTACACCTCACGAAATCAAGCGGTGGTGCGTCCCACGTTGCCCTTCCACTGATGCCATGTAAATCACAGTGTCAAATTCATCCTTGCACAAGAGGATGATGAGCCAATTTAAAAGTGCCAGATAAAAATTTAATATCCGATGCGCTAATAACGCGGGCTAAATCCCTGCGATAAATTTTCGCCGTTTTTAAGTCGGTCCTCGCATATATGGACGCTAGATATGACTGGTGTGTGTAAATTTGCAGCTGCATCAGATTCAGACCGTCCCATACATACAAATTTTCATTCCGCATCATAGCTAATGCCTTTCTGGCGGCGCATTTGTGGATTTAGAGCGTGTCGGGGCATTTCATTATCTAGTTCGCGCGGTCACTGGTATTTCACGTTTGTCGCTGAATTTTGGACGTTTGCTCTCCCCGTGTATCCTTGTCTCAATACGCACCTGAAACAGCTTCCAGTTTTGAAAGTCTTTGAGAAGAGAAAGTTAATAAGTAAAATTAAATAATTTAGGAATTGAAACAAAAACTACTGACTATTTTCTACTTGCTTTTAAGACAATATGGAATTATCCCCTCAAAATCGTACGCAGTCTGTCAAAAGCTGTAGTCTTATCCTGTGCTTATTAAGAGTAACGTGCCACTTGCAAACATTAATAATGTACAAACGAAACTTAAGTAGGAGAACCCAAGAAGATGAGGATAAGTGCCTCTCGAGAAGAAGCCTTTCTGCAAAACTGTGCATACACACATACACACACACACACACACACACACACACACACACACACACATCCTCACTGTAAGTCGTTCTGCATTTGGACAGGCACCTTTAATGATCCTACATGATGTACTTTACGCGATACACAAGTTGATTACAAGGAATTTGCAAAATTTACTAAACCTAGACCTTTCGCAGCGTTGGACATAAATGCATGATCCTACGACTTAATCAGTGAGGCTGGTTTGAGGGTTAGTTTTTGGTACTTGGTTGTTTATTACATGTTATGATTAATTTCGTGACCGAAGACGTTAGTCTACACATGGAAACGGACGTGCTGCAATCACTTCTGAAAACAACAATCCTTTGATGGTGTCTACACCGTCGACCGACGATATTACTTGCAAACGTCTGTCGAGCTCGTTCAAATGGTACCTGGTTCACAAACTACTTCGTAACGATTGGACAAAGAGACGGGCATTTTATGTGTACTTTATGAACGTTGTTAAAGGGGATAAGGTGTCCCCTGAGCGTCATTTCAGTTAAATGTGGAAAAGGTGCCAGACAATGTCGAAGTGTAGGGGATACAAAAAATTACGAACTGTTGTTGAGATTGGACGTGACTCCTCGAAAGTATTGTTTCGTTTGCAGGATGCAACGACATACAGAAGATTTCTCTCCGCCAAGGGAAGTGTCATGGAAGTATCACAAAGTGGCGTATTGAAACACCACTTAATGATAAATGTCATAGCTG
The DNA here is from genome assembly GCF_021461385.2 of Schistocerca piceifrons. Classification (NCBI taxonomy): domain Eukaryota; kingdom Metazoa; phylum Arthropoda; class Insecta; order Orthoptera; family Acrididae; genus Schistocerca; species Schistocerca piceifrons. The sequence continues at coordinate 253,996,169 of NC_060141.1, read as the reverse complement.
AAGAGAATGAGCAGCAATTAATTTGCAGACAGGGAAAGTCATGATGTCATTATCATGCGAAAGTAATGGCGTACCTACGTAAAGAAAACTAGGAAATCAGTTAATTGAATGACGATAAAAGGAAACGTCGGAGATCACTCCCACTCTGCGGACCTTAGTGTGAGACTTTTTTCTCATGAAGTTCTTCAGTGTACAACGTTTAAATCTGGCCACTTCCTACGAAATAGTCAAAATTTAGGAGGTGTGTTATCACAATTATGGAGAGCAGTACGATACATCTCTGTTATCTGTCCTAGGGGTCCTGCGAATCTATGTAAGAAATTCAAATTTTTGGTTTCTGAAACGGTAGCAAAATAATCTACGTATATTGAAGGGCCGATAATTTGAATTCGATATCAGTACGTCGTCTGTTATTAGTGAATATCTTAAGTTGTAATGGGTCTGTGTAATTATAACTGTAATTTGTGAGAATATAATCACGCATATGTGTGTCGAACTGCGCACACTACTTGAGAAAGATTAAGGGAGGAAAATAGAGTTTAACGATTCCTCGTGGGTCTACGTTGGTACAGGCGTTGCAAAAGATATGATTGCACAAGGAAGAGAACTAAAACGTGCAAGCGTGGCATGTTTATGGAAGTATACTGACGTACAAAGTTAGGGACGAAAGTAACTTCCGTGTGGTGTGATGTAGCTCGATGAACCTAGGACCATACACAGACAGAAGTTCTACATTATAGTACAGAATATAAATGTAAGTAGTACCCATAAGAGGAACTGAAATTATACTTTTATTCGAAGACAATAATTGCACTGTAGTTCCTGGGATTCATGATGCTCCTCCGGACGTTATGAAAGGCGGGACATGGTTTTAATAGGCTTTGTGGTCATTACTGACGACAGTTCACTCCCTGCAAAATCTTTCCATGTTGTCTGCACAGTTGGTAAGCAGTTCTTGTGGTAGGACTTTCCATTCCTACACCAGAACGGTCGATATCTGTTGGATGGTCGCTGGTGCATGTGTTGTTCGTGCAACGTGTCTCCCCAACGCTTCAACACACGCGATCAAGAGCATTTAAGTCGGTGGAACGGGAATGTTAATCCAATCTCTAGTTCTGAGAACTCCAGCTGAACGGTTCCAATGTAGTTCGCGGATTGTCACTCATAAGAACGAAGTCAGGAACGATTCCATCCCCGAAAAAGACACATGGGAGAACAGTACGGTGCTACACGACGTTGACCGTACTGTGTTCAAAGATATGGAGGTCAGTACAACCACGCAACATTATATCTCCCCACAAAACAATTGTTGGGCCATTGAAACTATCACGTTCGATAATGCTCCTGAGTGCATTGTGTCTTCCCACCTGTCTCCATATCCGGGTACGTCCAGCGTTGTCGAACATGATAGTGGCCAACATGGAAGCATGTTCTGGAGCTTGCATCACAGTCCGTGGTGATCATACATCCAATTGAAAACCATGTCCTGTATTTTTAAATGCCCGGGGTAACATCATAAATCGTGGTACCTTCAGTATCATTATTGTTTTTGAATAAAAGTGTCGTTTCTCTTCGTGTCAATGAGTATTTCTTTCAGTTACTTTCTGTAATGTACTGAACTGTACTGTGGAAGGTTTCTAGTTTATTTTTGCTATTCAAGGAATGTGAAGTGAACTTTACATATTCATTCGATGTGTCACACTTCAAATTTGTAGTCGGAACATTTTTCAAATACTAGTCTTCAACAGTCGATATGTTACACCACAGAGGTTGTGAATACAAGCACTGTCATATTTGATTGCCAGAAGCATTGTCTTTGCTGTAGCACTCTGTGAGATGTAAGTGAGTGACTCGGGTGTTCGGCACACTACTGAGCGATCTGGAAACAGCTTGCAGAGCTTAGAGATAAAGATACAGAGGATGTTCAATACTATAAATATGATTAGACAAAGAGTAATTTGAGAAATGTGAATATTTACATGTAATTTATTCTTTCAAAATTCGTTTTGTAACGTCGTGAACCACTTTTATTCTATTAGTTTGGTGCGTTGGAACTGCAATTCACGTATTATGACGCCACTCATTGTATCACAATGCACTGCACTGCACAGTACAGAGGTTCAGAGGGCAGCTTATTGACATACAGTATTTCGATTACTACTTAATTTGGTAAAAGTGAATTAAAATACAGTTACACGGTTTGAGATAGTTTTGGATATGCATTCTTATCAGACAGCGTTTCTGTAATAACACCACCTGCATTGCTTAGAATTACAACAAAGCACACATGATTTAAAGATAGGAAATCAGTTTACTCAGATTTCAGTTCACAACATTCAACTTCTTACAAATTTAGCACTGAACTACATGCTTGGATAAACAAACGATTATCTTTTCACCATAGCATCAGAAAGCAGGTAGAAATAACTCTCTCTACGTTCTATGGAGAATGAAAGGTTACTCAGTGGGCATCTGATTCAGAAACCGCAATTCATTGTTGACTGTTTTTAAGAACAGCGAAACGTCCACGACCACGTGCCGATGTTTGACAGTGGCAGGAACGTGGCCCATCCAGACTGCAGTTCACCATTCCGCCATATTGATGTTCTTGTTGGTTAGCGCAAAACGACTGCTAGTCGAGCATGGAATCGATTGGATCAGTTGGGCCATATTCAACGGCATACAATTTTACAATAGCCCGACGCGACTAGCGCCCGAGAGGGAACACATGCTGTTTACTTGACTGTGCAGGATGGTACAGACACATCACGTATCTCGACTTAGGAAATGGGGTCGTTTGCAGAAGACAATTATCGACAGAGACCGTGCGATGACGACTGGAACAACACCAATTGTTAGAATGGTGAGTATTGTCGCTGCTGCCCTTGAAGCGGCAGCAGAGGTAGGGAACCGACAGTGGTGGGACAGACAACAGTACTGGACGCTGGAGAGACACAACGCCGTCTTTCCAGACGAGTACGTGTAAAGCAGTGTTGAGGGACGTATCTGTGTGTCAAGGCTCCAATTACATTCATCATCATCATAAGACCCCACCACTTGGGATGTTGTTATGGAGTGCCATTGAGAGCACGAAATAATTACATCTACTTCACATAGGTGACAATTTTGAACGTAGGCGTTACATAGTAACGTAACTGGTTAGTCACATATTGTTAAGTTGCTAGTAAAAAAAAAATACTAGACACTTTCAGAAGTTTCCAGTTCACTCAAGATTTATTCTAGCGACAGTGCATTTGGAATTCATGAAATGATTACATTTAATGAATAGCACAAGCGGTTCTGAGGTGCCAGGTATCGATCCTTGCTGAAATACCCATAATAATATGAGGTGTAGCCTCTGTGGGTGGCAATGCAGGCGTTCACTCCGGTATCCAGTCGATCGAACAGATGGCGAGTATTGTTCTGAGGTACGTTTTGCCACACCTGCTCGACCTGTCCACGTAGTTCCGTAAGTGTTGTTAGTTGAAGAGTCGCACGAATCACTTCTCATCCCATAATTTCCCACATCTCCTCGATTGGAGACAACTATGGAGACCGCGGTGGCCATCAGAGTTGATGTACATCTTGAAGAGACTCTGAGTTTCACAGGCAGTCTGTGGGCGAGCATTATCGTGTTGGGACGACACATTGGCTTCCTGTTGGAAGAACGGCAAAAGGAAGGGTCTCACAGCTCTCTGCACATATCGAGTGCTGGTTAGTGTCCCCTCCAGGAACACCAAAAGTGAATGAGAGTTGTAGCTTATGGTACCCCAGACTGTAAGGTTCGCAGTGGGGCCAGTGTGTCTTGGACGATTGCACTCTACAAGACAGCGCTCACCAGGTCTACGTCGTACGTGCAAACAAACGAGCATCACTTGCGAGCAGGCAGCATCTGCTTTCATAGCTGGAAACTACGGTGCCCCATTCCACCTTCCAAGTGATGCTCTGAGGGCACCAGTCGAACCGTGCACGTAGATGCTGTGGAGTGAGCGGTAGACAGGCTAGAGGTCTGCGTGCCCGCAGTCCCAATGGTAGTAGCCAGTTCGCAACAGGTCGTGTTGACACATTTTGGATTATAAGCTCTCTTATTTGTGCTGTGGTGGCTGTACCATCTGCCACAGTTGCCTTTAGAGTACCACGAGCCTAGTGGGCTTCTGTGCTGTGTGGGCGTCCAGAGCCTCGTCTACTGGTGTGAGAATGTTCACATTAGCACTGACACTTAGCACAACTGACGCAGCAGGTCCCATATGTCTGGTGGTTCTCCAAAACGACCGTCCAGTTACTCGGAAGGCCACGATTAGTAGTTCCCTTTCAAACTCTATCATTAGTTTGCTGTAGGAGGCAAGAATGTGCCTCCAAGGCATGGTTGCCTACTTGCTTCACACGTCAGCACGGCACTGAGCATTGTGGCTGTGAGCATTCCCTGTTAATGCATAGACACAGATGGCGCTCTGGTTAGCTACGGCACTACGCTATCTGTTGGTGGACGACGTTCAATCCATTATCAGTGCATCTAATATGCCCCAGGTGGAGTTTGCCGTCATCGGATCAATATCGATATCGTCTTTTCAAGTCTACTGTTTTCTTTCGGCAGTGTAGTTATTGCTGTTTTATTGTCCAAAATTTTCTTTGTGAACACAGCTTGTGGAACGAAAATGGCTCTGAGCACTATGGGACTTAACAGCTGTGGACATCAGTCCCCTAGAACCTAGAACTACTTAAACCTAAGTAACCTAAGGACATCACACACATCCATGCCCGAGGCAGGATTCGAACCTGCGACCGCAGCAGTCGCGCGGTTCCGGCCTGCGCGCCTAGAACCGTGAGACCACCGCGGCCGGCGCTTGTGGAACCTAGGGTATTTCACTCGTTAAATTTCCCGTTGCTGCAATGTGGAAAGAGAAATCATCTTTCAGCCTAGGACCTTGGATGGTCGAGGAGCGGATTTTCAGGGCGTTTCCCTGAAGTATACAGCCGCGTGAGAAGGCAGGTGAAGTTAGGATACTCCGGAAAGCGCCTTCTCAGAGCTGTGTAAAACACAAGGGGTCATTGCGGGGCAACCAGAATCGCCTTCAATCTTTCTTTGAAGCATATGCAGGGAAAGATCCACCCCCAAATTTCCGTACACAGCGCGAGAAAGAGCTTAATTTTGCGCCCATACAAATTTTCAGCCAACTGGGGCGAAAGAGCATCGAGTGCCAGTTTGCAGCAAGCGCTTTTGGACAAAATCCTGCTGGTTTTGAATGTGGAGAGAATTTACCGGCTGTCATGGTGGCAAAACTCTGGATTCCTCCCATCCACCGATAGCATAGAGGGGCGGTGAAGAACAAAGGAGGAACAGTCAGATGGAGTTGGGTTCGAGGATGTGGTGGTCACCTTTTGGGGGACGTTTCGTCTCGGAGATATCGTGATGTGTAAGACCCAGCCTGGCGCTTCTTTCATTGTTCTTTTTGAGTAAATGTCACTGTTAGCATTTGCACAGCTTTTCCCCTGAGCAATTCACAATTCGTATGTTTATTTCACGACGTGAGTTTCCTTTTTATAGCGGCTTCTTGCACTAGGTTCATGAATCTATCTTCCACTACATCATTGCATTTGCGAGCTTCTCAGCCTTTGAAAGGTCATTGACTTGTTACGTAGTAGTCTCCCAAATGCCCTTCTGGTGGCTTCAGAATTTATTCAGTGCAGTCAATATTGATACAAAATTTATCTCATCGCTGGCTAATTTCTTTCTGTGTGTAATACCATGCACAGTAATTTAATTATTCATGACATAGTGAACTGTCATTATAGTTTCCCTCGTTCTCTGTTTCATATATCCTTTGAGTCTTTAAATTAAAGATTAATTTTAAGGAATATAATCTTTTTCCCCATTTCATGAGGGGAAACTGTTCTCTATATGAATATCATAGTGTGACTATATTTCCGCATTGCCCACTAGCTCTGTCAGTGTTACGGTGTGAAGTAGGTGGCATTATCTGGAACAATTTTTCCACTTGCCAGGAAAGATTATTTATTCCCTTTGTTTAAGAATTTTAGGGTGTTAACTTATTGGTTGTTGACCTTCACCTGTATCTGTACTAAGCAGCTTGAGTGGTTACCATCGTTATTTGTTGTTCTAAACTTACAAGATGCCGAATAGCCGGTAGAAGTATTGAGTTCGCAAGTTTGACAGGCAGCCCGCACTCATTACTACCGAACCCCAGACGGCTCACACTAACATTGAAACACTGCTCGCTCCCACACCATATCATTACAACATGTGTGAATTTATGACCGGTCTCTGTGTCCTATTTCCGAAATTCACGTGATTTTTAACGAAAGAACTTACGCTGTGTGTGCTTTTATAGCCTGTCTCGTTACCGAGGACGTGGAACTGTTGCCTTAGGCAGAGAGCTCTCTAGATCTCTCACCTACTGGATACACTAAGATAGGGGGTGCCAACAGTCTGGCGCACCACGAGTCGCCAAACACTACGCGAGATCAACTCTGGCATAGTGTACAAGCATGGAATGATCTTCTAGTATCTGTCATACAAAGTCAATCTGATTTATGTCAGACCGATGTTCGAGTCAAGGCCGCTGCTCGAGCTGACAGCACTGCGCAGTAGATTTCGTTCGCATCATTACACCTCCAAATCACCGACAAACTTAACGCAGCATTCCTCTTACTGCACTGTATAAGCATAATATGTAAAAGTTTTGTTTCTTTACGAATGATGAAAAGTTTAAAATTGCAAATACATGTCTGTCTAATTGCGCTGAACCTGAAGTGCAGCGTCATTGAAGTACAAACTATGGCATTTAGCTGCGTCCCCATTTTAGCCACAATACATTTGTGCTAGACAACACTTCAAACTATTCTTCACGTTACTTGTCGCTTTCTCTGCCGTATCTTCTTCGAATAGTCCCAATTTCCACTTCCTCAGGTAGTACGAGTTACTCACAGTCTATGATGGTCTCGTTCTCTGAATTTCAATAAAATCAAGTTACCGAGTAAAAATACCAAAAATATTCATTAAAACGATAAGAAGCACATCATAAACCACCTTAAAGATTCTTCCCGTAGTTGCCGGCCGTGGTGGCCGTGCGGTTCTAGGCGTTTCAGTCCGGAACCGCGGGACTGCTACGGTCGCAGGTTCGAATCCTGCCTCGGGCATGGATGTGTGTGATGTCCGTAGGTTAGTTAGGTTTAAGTAGTTCTAAGTACTAGGGGACTGATGACCTAAGATGTTAAGTCCCATAGTGCTCAGAGCCATTTTTTTCTTCCCATGGTTTCCATACACTATGATATTTTCTCAAGTCTTGCACTTTTCCTAAAAACCCTGAATTATCCATTTGGAGGAAGCTTTCAGTTCGTCCCGTGATACCGATTTACCGCTCACCCAGTACGGCAACTGTTGTGAGTTTTGTCGAAAGACTGTACACTTACTTGTTCGACACTGTTGTTATGAGTGAATACTGATGGTCTCGTCAATTGTAGCCATTACCAGTTTCTTCGCTTCCCACTCCCCCACCCCCTCCCCCCACCTCCACCATTAACCTCGGATCTTTCCGTTGCTGAGGAGGCTTGTGAGGACCAGCGTTACATATATCCATACCGTAGGTGCAACCACAGCAGAGCGGTATCCGTTGAAAGGACAGAAAAATGTGTGGTTCCTGAAAAGGGGCTTCAGCGATTTCATTAGTTGCAGGGGAGATAGGGCCATGTAACACCAACCAAAACTTCCTTGCTGTGCTGCTACTGTGAACAGCTGAAAGCAAGTGGAAACTACAGCCTAACTTCCAGTGAGCGTGCTGCTCTACTATATAGTTAAATGATGATTACCCCCTCTTAGATAAAATATTATGGACGTAAAATAAGCTTCATTTTGGTCTCCGGCAGAACCAAAACTAGTATTACATGGATCGGAGCGTGGAATGTTAGATCCATTAACTGGGCAGGTAATTTAGAAAATTTAAAAGAGAAAATAACAGGTTAAAATTACATGTAGTGGGAGTTAGTGAAATTTGGGGGCAAGAGGAACATGAATTCCGGTCAGATGGATGCAGGTTTATAAATACAAAATCAGATAGGGATAATGTTGGAGTAGATTCAGTAATGAATAAGAAAATAAGAATGCAGGTGAGTTACTATGAACAGTACAGCGGACGCATTATTGTAGCCAAGATAAGCACGAAGACCACACCCACCACAGTAGTACAGGTTTATTTCGACAAGGTCCGTAGATGATAAAGAGATTGACGAAATGTATGACAATATAAGGGGAGACGGAAGGCAATTGGGATTCAAATATTCGATTTTTAGATTTTAGCATATTTGAAATGCCTGGTCTTGCCTGCATGAAACAGTTTTTGTTTTATATAAATACGACAATTTTTTCTGAGATATGATGGTTTTCCTGACGCTCTGTGCAATCTGCGGACGGTGACAGCAAGGCTAATGACCGGGTATATGCAAAACAAACATGTGGTCATAATGACACAATTTCGAAATTATAGTGCATTGAGCATGTCCAGAAGAGAATGGGGTCCAGGTTGAGAAGATTATAGAAAGAAAAGTAAAAAATAGTATTGGAAGATGTTAAGAAGATAGGCGGTAAAGCTCGCCTGACGAATGCTGAAGTAGATAGGTTACAGAATCATTATGGCTTACCGAGCGAGGTGGCGCAGTGGTTAGACACTGAACTCGCATTCGGGAGGACGACGGTTCAATCCCGCGTCCGGCCATCCTGATTTAGGTTTATCGTGATTTCCCTAAAATCACTCCAGGCAAATGCCGGGATGGTTCCTTTCAAAGGGCACGGCCGACTTCCTTCCCCGTCCTTCCCTAATCCGATGAGACCGATGACCTCGCTGTCTGGTCTCCTTCCCCAACAACAACAACATTATGGCTTAGTCATAAGAAGAAATGTAAGGAATTTAGAAAACATGAGAAAAGCCGTATGGGCTGTCTTTTTACATAAGCTTTCCACAAATGAAAATCTAATGCACGGTCTATGCCTGAATGATGCTGACACTTGGTGCAAGTACAGGCGAAGTGCCAGATATGACCACAAACATTCTTTACCTGCATAAGTAATGAGTGACATGTATTTAGAGACCTTTGTAAAGATATCTTGTTGAAGAAATGTCTTCATAGGAAAATCCAAAATTTAAATGAATGTGGGAATTCTGTAATTTGGAACCAGTTACCGAAAACTGTATTTTTCGAGTGTTTACTTATTGTTAGTTGAACTTCACCTGCATCTGTACTGATGAGGTTGAGTGGTTACCATCCTGTTGTGTTGTTTTAAACTTACAAGATGCGGAATAGCTGGTAGATGTATTGAGTTCTCAAGTGTGATAGGCAGCTTGCACTCATTACTGCCGAACACCAGACCGCTCACACTAACCGTGAAGCACTACTCACACCCACACCATAACATTGTAACATGTATGAATTTTATGACCGGTCTCTGTGCCCTATTTCCGGAAACCACGTGATGTTTAACGAAATAACTTACGTTGGGTGTACATTTATAGCCTATGTCGTTACTGAGGGCTTGGAACTGTTGCCTTGGCAGGAAAAGTCTCCAGATCTCTCACCTACTGGATACACTGTGGTAAGGGGTGCCAAAAGACTGGCACATCATCACTCTCGAACCACTGGGCGAGATTAATTCTGGCATAGAGTACAAGCATGGAATGATGTTCTAGTTTGGTTTATGATGCTATTTTATGCTTCAGTGATGGTGTAATAAGAAAATTAAATGTTTTAGAATTATTTGGCGTAAAATCTAGTGGAAATACTGCAAAATCCTTGGTGCAAATAGATTAAGAGAGAATCCACAAAGCAGATATTCCTAATGTCAAATGCACGAAAGAAGCCAGACAGAAAAGAAGAGGGTCCAAGAGAAGAAAAGAAGATTAGTATGATTCAGATGACGCTCAGTATGGTGCAGGAAATTTAAAAACACTGCAATCCAAAATATTGATAACAGAGACCTTGTAGCTTACCACAAAATTCTGTAACTGAAAAGTTAACATCATCCAATAACTTTAATGTATTATACAGCACTCAAATGTGTGGAACACTAAATATTTACAAATGCTACACAAAACACAACCTCAATAGTGGAACAAAGAGAGCACCATGCCACATTGCATTGTTGCTAAATTTATTCGAGATCGCGGATCAAAGATGGCGGCCATAAATGTGGGAATGTTGCAGTGACTTCATGGCAGGAAGTTCAAACTCTGGAGGCATAATAGGTCAGTTAGGCTACCTCCACTAACTTACCACCCTAGCTTCTCCCCTACCCTCTCCCCACCCTCCTCTGCACCATTTGGAAATTCGTGGAAAAATGACTTCGTCTGTGCTGAGGTGCCAAATACGATGAACATAAGTCTTTAGTATACAAGTATTGTTTATTGAAATAATTTGAGTTGTCTTGGACACTAACTTTATCTGGGGTGTTCACCATGAGGTCCAGAGCCTAACTGAGGTCCAGATGCTAACTGATCTATTTCACAACACTGCCACCAGGGGGCGCTGTTGGCCCTCCTCCTCCCCTCTCTCATGATGTAATCCAAGATAGCAGTCTGCGGAAAAAGTTGTGGGAAAGTGTCTAGCCACTGGAGTGTCTAGCCACTGGAATGAGAAGTTGGTTGTAATTGTTTACTGTGTTCAACGGATGAGATCTCTGTGATGGAGAAGAAAGAATTTAATGGGTATATCAACTGCAACCATGCAGCTGTGGACTGCGTCGATAGCCTTGATATTTGGTGAAGACAAACTTGCTTCATTAAATAATGAAGATCCAGCAGGATGGTTCTAACTTACACTTCACAACTCATGCTGATAAACGTATGTGCTGTTACTGGAGATCATTTGATAAATCTCCAGTCGCTCTTCTGAATCACAAGAGGCACGACTCCAGTGAGCAACCTCCACTGGAAGAGAGGCCATGTACCGGCCTCACGGCACACCATGCAGTAGCCACAGGAGCGGTCCGCAGGAGCGGTCACATAGTTCCCGTCATGTTGGAAATATCCAAGGCCTTACTCATCCACTTCCTGGCACACGAAATGCTTCAGGAGTTATTATATCTGGTATTTCAAAAATATCGAAATCATTGTCACATAAATAACTTGAAGATGTCACAGGATCTAAATTTACCACGGCACAAAGAGAGAGAGAGAGAGAGAGAGAGAGAGAGAGAGAGCTTTGCAGATGACACACGACTATATAACTATAACCCTTTTTATTCGAAGGAATACCACCACTGCACTTGAACAAAGACTGAAAAGATCACAGTGCACTTCTGAACCATCCCCTGAGACACTTCACGTGATTCTGTGGGAAACAGATCCCGAAACCCGTGTGATATCTGATTATACACGTCAAAATGATGATATTTGGAAGTCGAAATAAATATCTCTGTATCACTAAACAGGACACTCACCGCTTTTCGAGTTTTAGCTGCTCGTATCTAGACACTATTAGAGGGAGAGGGAGAGAAGAATTTTTGAATCCTACAGCTGCTGTGGTGTTCATCACTTATCTGAAACGGTGAGTGGCCTTCGTTTATATAATCTGCTTGAGTCAGGGACGTTGTTTGCCACAATTGTCGAAGCACACACTGCTATCTAAGGACAGACGAGAAAATCAGAACAATTACACAAACACAATTTGATTCACTGTTCTAAAGACGAGGAAAATGTCTCGAATTTTCACTGAATTTTCCATGTCTATTGTCTAGAGATGCTTTAAATCAACAATGACGGGTGAGGGACAGCATCCTGCCTCTCCAAACCAGAGGAGGATGGTCTCCTTGGTCTCATCTCTAAACGCTCAAACACAGAAGCCATCACGTGACTCTCAGACGTCACACAACTTTCTGTAGATATTTTGTCTTCGACATGTTTGAACCAATCTGTACAGGCTCCTATGTCCGCATAATGGAGGCCTTGTGGCTGTCTGACGTCATGTAACTTCTAGTGAATTCAGCTTGTGACTGGTTCTTAGTGATTCAAATGGCTCTAAGCACTATGTGACTTAACATCTGAGGTCATCAGTCCCCTAGACTTAGAACTACTTAAACCTAATTCACCTAAGGACATCACACACATCCACGCCCGAGGCAGAATTCGAACCTGTGACCGTAAAAGCAACGCCTAGAAACGCTCGGCCACAGCGGCCAGCGTTTCTTAGTGGATTTATACATCAAACTTCTGCTGCTGCTGCCAGTGTGGCAGCACTTTACGCCGTTTTCTGCAGACGGACGATTTATGGGACTTTCAGTGTCAAAAGTATTTCGCACCGACAGAAAAAAAAATGCAGCAGTCTTGTTGACTGACAGTTAAACCATTAAAAAATTGTCAGTACACCAACAAACACGGAAAATATTGCCGAGGACACTATCTTAATTAATCTGCTCCACTACAGTCTAGGAAAGCTCGAGTATTTTAGCGTGAAACCAATCTCGAACAATGCTCTATCTCCATATATCATTTCGATGAGGTAAACACATTTCTTATCCTGCACCATATAAAATAATATCTTCTGCGTCCTGCATACAGCTATACTTCGCGTAGCTATGCTGCGAAGATAGACAGATCCGAAAAAAAGAAAAAATTCCTAAGCACATGTACCATATAGAGTCCTTGTGGTACTAGATATTACCCGCGAGGTTGGTTGTCAGTCCACCGCAGCCAAACTGTCATGAGTCATTTGCCCACACAGCCGCTTACCTGACAAGCGATCCGACCACCATCAGCGGACCGCGCTCACTCTCTGAACTGGTGTACAAAGACTGGGCTGGCTTCCTCCAGCACACAGAAGTCAATATCTCCAGCCCGTCCTGCTTGCTTAATAGCTGCCATGCTTTCTACAGCTCTCTCTAGACTCTGGGATTAAAAGAGCTTATGAATTTTCACTTGGTTTCCCAGAATATATCATACCATTTACGTGATAGTTCCCGATAGCAAGCCCATAGCAGTATGTTATAGATAGCTTGCACGGAATAACTCCTCATCTAAAGAGTAAAATTATACCTCTACAAACTCGAAACTTAAGCGATTTCCAGTGAGGTAATGGAAATTCCGTGTGGCTAGGGCCTCCCATCGGGTAGACCTCTCTCCTGGTGCAAGTCTTTCGATGGGAATGAAATGACGATGATAAGGACAACATAACACCCAGTCATTGAACGAAGAAAATCTCCGACCCAGCCGGGAATCGAAACCGGGCCGTTAGGTATGTCCAGTGAGGTAAAATGTACTGCACAGCATTGAGTAACTAGAATTGTCTGTGGAGATCTTTCTATGAAATCTTGCAAAAAAAAAAAGATCAGACTATTACTTACAATCGCACTTTACTTATGAATGCCGATGTCAGTGTTGAAATCATCCTTCTACTAAAAAGTCAGCTAAGATGTTTCTGATGTCTAGAGAACCGCTAAACGTCACTTTCGCCCGTCTTTCACCATCTAGATTCACATAACACACACCATAATAGGTGTTCTGTCAACTGTGACGAAATAAATAAAAAAAAATTAAATTTATTGGTTTTTCGAAAAGAGGAAAAATTATTTACTTGGAACTGCAACCTTAGAATCTTTGAAGGGCCTTTTTACGGACTGTATTGACCGGTTTGAATGCGGACAAATTCAGTGCTGCGTGAAATTTGCCCGTAATATATATTTTTTTTTTGGTCATCAGTCTACTAACTGGTTTGATGCGTCCCGACACGAATTCCTTTCCTGTGCTAACCTCTTCATCTCAGAGTAGCACTTGCAACCTACGTCCTCACTTATTTGCTTGACGTATTCCAATCTCTGTCTTCCTCTACAGTTTTTGCCATCTACAGCTCCCTCTAGTACCATGGAAATCATTCCCTCATGTCTTAGCAGATGTCCTATCATCCTGTCCCTTCTCCTTATCAGTGTTTTCCACATATTCCTTAGCCTCTCCGATTCTTCGTAGAACCTCCTCATTCCTTACCTTATCAGTCCAACTAATTTTCAACATTCGTCTATAGCACCACATCTCAAATGCTTCGATTCTCTTCTGTTCCGGTTTTTCCACAGTCCATGTTTCACTACCATACAATGCTGTACTCCAGACGTACATCCTCAGAAATTTCTTCCTCAAATTAAGCCCAGTATTTGATATCAGTAGACTTCTCTTGGCCAGAAATGCCTTTTTTGCCATAGCGAGTCTGCTTTTGATGTCCTCCTTGCTCCGTCCGTCATTGGTTATTTTACTGCCTAGGCAGCAGAATTCCTTAACTTCATTGACTTCGTGACCATCAATCCTGATGTTAAGTTTCAGGCTGTTCTCATTTCTACTACTTCTCATTACCTTCGTCTTTCTCCTATTTACTCTCAAACCATACTGTATACTCATTAGACTGTTCATTCCGTTCAGCAGATCATTTAATTCTTCTTCACTTTCACTCAGGATAGGAATGTCATCAGCGAATCGTATAATTGATATCCTTTCACCTTGTATTTAAATTCCACTCTTGAACCTTTCTTTTCTATCCATCATTGCTTCCTCGATGTACAGATTGAAGAGTAGGGGCGAAAGGCTACAGCCTTGTCTTACACCCTTCTTAATACGAGCACTTCGTTCTTGATCGTCCACTCTTATTATTCCCTCTTGGTTGTTGTACATATTGTATATGGCCCGTCTCTCCCTGTAGCTTACCCCTACTTTTTTCAGAATCTCGAACAGCTTGCACCATTTTATATTGTCGAACGCTTTTTCCAGGTCGACAAATCCTATGAAAGTGTCCTGATTTTTCTTCAGCCTTGCTTCCGTTATTAGCCGTAACGTCAGAATTGCCTCTCTCGTCCCTTTACTTTTCTTAAAGCCAAAGTGATCGTCACCTATCGCATTCTCAATTTTCTTTTCCATTCTTCTGTATATTATTCTTGTAAGCAGCTTCGATGCATGAGCTGTTAAGCTGATTGTGCGATAATTCTCGCACTTGTCAGCTCTTGCTGTCTTCGGAATTGTGTGGATGATGCTTTTCCGAAAGTCAGAGTGTATATCACCAGACTCATATATTCTACACACCAACATGAATAGTCGTTTTGTGGCCACTTCCTCCAATGATTTTAGAAATTCTGATGGAATGTTATCTATCCCTTCTGCTTTATTTGACCGTAAGTCCTCCAAAGCTCTTTTAAATTCCGATTCTAATACTGGATCCCCTATCTCTTCTAAATCGACTTCTGTTTCTTCTTCTATCACATCAGACAAAGCTTCACCCTCATAGAGGCTTTCAATGTAGTCTTTCCACCTATCTGCTCTCTCCTCTGCATTTTACAGTGTAATTCCCGTTGCACTCTTAATGTTACCACCGTTGCTTTTAATGTCACCAAAGGTTGTTTTGACTTTCTTGTATGCTGAGTGTTGTATAGCTAGAGTGTTGTATAGCAGGTTGGCGTGAGGTCTGAAACAGGATACGCAATGAATGCTATAAAGAAAAGTACGTTGCTGCTGGAATACTTAACTTCAATCCATCATTTGTATACATCGTTCTTGATGAGACATGCTTCATACGATAACTATCAATTGCTATGGCGCCTTGCTAGGTCGTAGCCATTGACTTAGCTGAAGGCTATTCTAACTATCTTCTCTGCAAATAAACGAGGCTTCGTCAGTGTTGCATCGCTAGCTAAGTCGTCCGTACAACTGGGGCAAGTGCCAGTGCGTCTCTCTAGACCTGCCGTGTGGCGGCGCTCGGTCTGCAATTACTGACAGTGGCGACACGCGGGTCCGTCGTATACTAGCGGACCGCGGCCGATTTAAAAGGCTACCACCTAGCAAGTGTGGTGTCTGGCGGTGACACCACACTGAGTCTGTCCTTCCGCCAATCGTATCTTTTTCGATGTCTTCACATTTTCCGTGCAGCCATTTCCTTCTAGCTTCCCTGTACTTCCTATTTATTTCATTCCTCAGCGACTTGTATTTCTGTATTCCTGATTTTCCCGGAACATGTTTGTACTTCCTCCATTTATTACGTAGTACCAGCTTATAATTAAATTTTCTAAGCTACTATTTACAAGACTTGTGTGCCCATTTCTTTCTTGTTTTTTAATGACTTTCGTCACTGTGTCTCATAGTAAGCGTGGTCTCAAAACTTTTAAACGTTCCGCGCATCCGCGCTTATGTACCGTGAGTGGATTGCAGGCGCGGGAAAAACTGCATTGTTGGTGAGCATTATTCGTGGTAACCACCATCGTGTAATATGAGTCACGTGTCGTCTGGACTTGACTGCGCATGCGCCTTCGCGCTTTGTATACACTCCGCTGATCGGACAGGGAAGGGGGAAGATTTCTCCCCGGCTCGCTGCCTACAGCGCGGCCAATGCTCTCGTCTTGCCATGCCACTATCGCGTGCTCGTCAGCTGAGCGCTGTATTGCAACGTTGACGCGTGGATCGTTGCTCGTCTCAAGCGAACAAACTCTGACCTTCGCGCTAACTTGTCTTTGTTCCTCTCTCTTAAATAACTGAGTTAAACTGCAAAAGTACCGTATGGTTTATTTTTTAGTGTTAAGACTCACACTAACACGTGTTTCATTAGGTGTGGTTAACTATGCGGTTTTAAGCTGGCATATGCCCCCCATGAACCATGGACCTTGCCGTTGGTGGGGAGGCTTGCGTGCCTCAGCGATACAGATCGCCGTACCGTAGGTGCAACCACAACGGAGGGGTATCTGTTGAGAGGCCAGACAAACATGTGGTTCCTGAGGAGGGGCAGCAGCCTTTTCAGTAGTTGCAGGGGCAACAGTCTGGATAATTGACTGATCTGGCCTTGTAACATTAACCAAAACGGCCTTGCTGTGCTGGTACTGCGAGCGGCTGAAAGCAAGGGGAAACTACAGCCGTAATTTTTCCCGAGGACATGCAGCTTTACTGTATGATCAAATGATGATGGCGTCCTCTTGGGTAAAATATTCCGGAGTCAAAATAGTCCCCCATTCGGATCTCCGGGCGGGGACTACTCAGGAGGACGTCGTTATCAGGAGAAAGAAAATTGGCATTCTACGAATCGGAGCGTGGAATGTCAGATCCCTTAATCGCGCAGGTAGGTTAGAAAATTTAAAAAGGGAAATGGATAGGTAAAGTTAGATATAGTGGGAATTAGTGAAGTTCGGTGGCAGGAGGAACAAGACTTCTGGTCAGGTGATTAAAGGGTTATAAATACAAAATCAAATAGGGGTAATGCAGGAGTAGGTTTAATAATGAATAAAAAAATAGGAGTGCGGGTAAGCTACTACAAACAGCATAGTGAACACATTATTGTGGCCAAGATAGACACAAAGCCCATGCCTACTACAGTAGTACAAGTTTATGTGCCAACTAGCTCTGCAGATGATGGAGAAATTGATGAAATGTATGACGAGATAAAAGAAATTATTCAGGTAGTGAATGGAGACGAAAATTTAATAGTCATGGGTGACTGGAATTCGTCAGTAGGAAAAGGGAGAGAAGGAAACATAGTAGGTGAATATGGATTGGGGGGAAGAAATGAAACAGGAAGCCGCCTTGTAGAATTTTGCAGAGAGCATAACTTAATCATAGCTAACACTTGGTTCAGGAATCATGACAGAAGGTTGTATGCCTGGAAGAATCCTGGAGATACTAAAAGGTATCAGATAGATTACATAATGGTAAGACAGAGATTTAGGAACCAGGTTTTAAATTGTAAGACATTTCCAGGGGCAGATGTGGATTCTGACCACAATCTATTGGTTATAAACTGCAGATTGAAACTGAAGAAACTGCAAAAAGGCGGGAATTTAGGGAGATGGGACCTGGATGAACTGAAAGAACCAGAGGTTGTAGAGAGTTTCAGAGAGAGCATAAGGGAACAATTGACAGGAATGGGGGAAAGAAATACAGTAGAAGAAGAATGGGTAGCTTTGAGGGATGAAGTAGTGAAGGCAGCAGAGGATCAAGTAGGTAAAAAGACGAGGGCTAATAGAAATCCTTGGGTAACAGAAGAAATAATGAATTTAATTGACGAAAGGAGAAAATATGAAAATGCAGTAAATGAAGCAGGCAAAAAGGAATACAAACGTCTCAAAAATGAGATCAACAGGAAGTGCAAAATGGCTAAGCAGGGATGATTAGAGGACAAATGTAAGGAAGTGGAGGCTTGTCTCACTAGGGGTAAGATAGATACTGCCTACAGGAAAATTAAAGAGACCTTTGGAGATAAGAGAACCACTTGTATGAATATCAAGAGCTCAGATGGCAACCCAGTTCTAAGCAAAGAACGGAAGGCAGAAAGTTGGAAGGAGTATATAGAGGGTTTATACAAGGGCGATGTACTTGAGGACAATATTATGGAAATGGAAGAGGATGTAGATGAAGAAGAAATGGGAGATAAGATACTGCGTGAAGAGTTCGACAGAGCACTAGAAGACCTGAGTCGAAACAAGGCCCCGGGAGTAGACAACATTCCATTAGAACTACTGATGGCCTTGGGAGAGCCAGTCATGACAAACTCTACCATCTGGTGAGCAAGATATAAGAGACAGGCGAAATACCCTCAGACTTCAAGAAGAATATAATTATTCCAATCCTAAAGAAAGCAGGTCTTGACAGATGTGAAAATTACCGAACTATCAGTTTAATAAGTCACAGCTGCAAAATACTAACGCGAATTCTTTACAGACGAATGGAAAAACTGGTAGAAGCGGACCTCGGGGAAGATCAGTTTGGATTCCGTAGAAATGTTGGAACACGTGAGGCAATACTAACCTTACGACTTATCTTAGAAGAAAGATTAAGAAAAGGCAAACCTACGTTTCTAGCATTTGTAGACTTAGAGAAAGCTTTTGACAACGTTAACTGGAATACTCTCTTTCAAATTCTGAAGGTGGCAGGGGTAAAATACAGGGAGCGAAAGGCTATTTACAATTTGTACAGAAACCAGATGGCAGTTATAAGAGTCGAGGGGCACGAAAGGGAAGCAGTGGTTGGGAAAGGAGTGAGACAGGGTTGTAGCCTCTCCCCGATGTTATTCAATCTGTATATTGAGGAAGGAGTAAAGGAAACAAAAGAAAAATTCGGAGTAGGTATTAAAATTCATGGAGAAGAAGTAAAAACTTTGAGGTTCGCCGATGACATTGTAATTCTGTCAGAGACACCAAAGGACTTGGAAGAGCAGTTGAACGGAATGGACAGTGTCTTGAGAGGAGGATATAAGATGAACATCAACAAAAGCAAAACGAGGATAATGTAATGTAGTGAAATTAAATCGGGTGATGCTGAGAGGATTAGATTAGGAAATGAGACACTTAAAGTAGTAAAGGAGTTTAGCTATTTAGGGAGTAAAATAACTGATGATGGTCGAAGTAGAGAGGATATAAAATGTAGACTGGCAATGGCAAGGAAATCGTTTCTGAAGAAGAGAAATGTGTTAACATCGAGTATAGATTTAAGTGTCAGGAAGTCGTTTCTGAAGGTATTTGTATAGAGTGTAGCCATGTATGGAAGTGAAACATGGACGATAACCATATGGATAAGAAGAGAATAGAAGCTTTCGAAATGTGGTGCTGCAGAAGAATGCTGAAGATAATGTGGGTAGATCACGTAACTAATGAGGAGGTATTGAATGGGATTGGGGAGAAGTTTGTGGCACAACTTGACTAGAAGAAGGGATCGGTTGGTAGGACATGTTTTCAGGCATCAAGGGATCACAAATTTAGCATTGGAGGGCAGCGTGGAGGGTAAAACTCGTAGAGGGAGACCAAGAGATGAATACACTAAGCAGATTCAGAAGGATGTAGGTTGCAGTAGGTACTGGGAGATGAAGAAGCTTGCAGAGGATAGGGTACCATGGAGTGCTGCATCAAACCAGTCTCAGGACTGAAGACCACAACAACAACAACAATGCCCCCAGTTGGTTACTTGTTTCGATGTTAATTGAAATTTCAGTTATGTTTTCTAGTTTAATGCATGTTTTTCAGTAACTGCGCGTGATGTTCTGCGTTATTGACATCGTAATCTGGCACGGGTGAATAAGTGTCAGGCTGCCTGTTGCTTGACGTAGGCAAATCATTTGAAACATTCAGTCCACTCGCAATTTCCTTACGTATTCTGACCTCGGCTACTTTGATTTCATTACCTAATTTTTCAAAAAATTTTGTTTCCCGGTCAGTTATTGATTCATTTACGTTAACGGTTTCTAAAGTTTCTTTTATTTTGATAATGTCCGCCTTCATACCTCCAGTCTCCTGTTTCAGAAGACCGACTTCTTCGTTAACTTTATTAACTTGGTCAGGTATTTTTTCACATGCGGACTGTACTCTGGTTAAATTTGATTGAATAGCCTGTACGTTGTCATGTGTTTCTTTTTGTACCGTTTGTGTTTGATTGTGTGTTTCTACGATTTCTGACAGTTCATGTAATGTTCAGTAATGTAATTACTGATGTTTGATATTAACCTGAAAAGGATTCCGTAGGCAGGGAAGGAACCTGTTCTTGGGAAACTACTTCTATAGTGACCAAAAGGCATCACATGATCTTCAAGTACAGTGTTCCAGCAGCGGTATGAAGAAAATGATAGTAATAATGACGGTAATAATCGAATTATTCGGTAACTTCACACTTCCAAGTGGATTTTCTCGAACTAAGAAATTTGCTGAATTTCTGAAAATTTCAAAATGCCTAGAAGAGTCTTTACATCCTGCTGGCATGATAACAGCATAATCTCCGCTTCAGAAGCTTGCTTCTACTTAACCATTTAATAGACTCGCGGTTTTCCACCGTGACTAATTTTGTAAGATAAGCACGTCATCTGTTACAGCACACTCCTGGGGCTGGGAAATGTGGACACAATGGTCTGGAGGAACGAACTATCACAGGTGTAATGCGTGGGTTCAAAAAATGGTGCAAATGTCTCTGAGCATTATGGGACTTAACATCTATGGTCATCAGTCCCCTAGAACTCAGAACTACTTAAACCTAACTAACCTAAGGACTTCACACATCACCCAGTCATCACGAGGCAGAGAAAATCCCTGACCGCGCTGGGAATCGAACCAGGGCGCGGGAAGTGAGAACACTACCGCACGCCCACGAGCTGCAGACCGTAGTTCAGGCTTTTACTTTTAACAGTCACTAACAGATTTACTTTACGCTTGGTAACATCAAGAGAAAGACGTTATAATCTAGAATCCGCATTAGACATCACGTTCCTTCATTACCAACTGGGAAGAGCCGGTTTACGTTGGGAAATGACATAGCGGAAGTCATGCTAAACAGAAATGTAGTCGCTAGTAAACTTACTTACATTAGAAAGTTTTATTTTATTTGATGAACCGATAGCCATTTAAAGGAACAGGGCTCTTACTTGTACTTGATTCAACTAGAGACGTTGAAAAATTTGTTGCTGGACTGTGATTCGAATTCGTATCTCCTCTTTCGAGGATCTGAATCTCTCGGAACAGTATAGTTCAATCATTTCGTTCCTTTTCTCAAGACTGCAATCTTCTCTAGGTCTCCTCCAAAGGTAAGTATGTGGGTCCGAATCCGGATCCAGTACAAAGATATTCATAATTTCATTTCAAGCCCTATTACGTGCACACCGGCCTGTTAATGAAAATTAACGTACATTTTTAATGTCTGTTCATGTGTTGTCAACAATCGCAATAGGTGCAGTTATTTCTGGTCAAACATGCACACATCTTACTATTGGTGAGTAAACAACTGATACTTAAGCTACATTCGTGGATGCACGGTAGGTGAGCAGCTCGATTGTCACTTAAGCACAAAAGTTTGTATCCTTATTTTAGATTCAAACACCTAGCAGTTGGTAAGAAAAACCGAAACGAAACATTTGATTTTACTTAGTTAACAATCCGATCACGTCACAGAACTTCACATCATACACTTCATCTTTAAATGCAAGCACACTTTGTTACTTCAGAATAGAGGTATATCACGCATCTTTCGTGGTTAGTTAACAGGGACGAAAGGGTCTTGATAAAAGTCACGGTTTATTACAAAAACTGTAGTCTTTTATTTTCAAGTTTAGATTTGGTTACTGGCATTAGCAAAAATTTCGGTAATTCATTACTCTTCATGGCTAGTCATCAATACGATATAATTAGATTGGATTACATTAAATTAATTCTTGTTTCATAGATTATGAATACGATATTTCGTAATGATGTGGAACGTGTCATTTTTATGAATTATTTCTTTACATACCATGATCCAATTTATGTAGATGATGAAGACCTCACTTGATAACAAAATCGTGGTGCCTTTCTTCATTTACTTGCGCCTAGAAATGGCTATCGAGTACTGCCAAACCCAAAGGCAGGAGATCTTACTGCCTTCCGATATACGTCGCTGTCAGTTCTTCCATTTCATATGGTCGGCATGACCTGTTTCAAGTTGTGTATGACAGACTATGTTTTAGAAAATCAATTGTTTTCCTTTGCAATAAACAGAAAGATTTCCATTCTAAGTATCCAAGTACAAAATTTTCGCAATATTAGTTCTAATTTAATATTCGCTTCTATAATTTAGGAAAGTATTTCACAGTTGCAAAACTCACATCCGACTCATTGCCCTTACATTTAGTCGCTGACCATAATTTCTAGCTCAGAGTGACACCAGATTAAGTAACACAATGTAGTTAAGACTGTTTGCCAGTGCTCTTTCTCACCGGAAAATACGCAGTTCACTCATTGAGCTCCGTAAGTACACTGTAACAGTAATTTCTGTGTGTATGCAATGCATACGGATTAGAATTTGGTGGTGCTCTCTCTTCCACTTTTGTATACAATGTGCCTGATCTAAACGGGCCCTTTATCATTACAGGCCCTGGGCAGTGCAACATCATACTGACAACAGGAATGTGCTTATAGTGACAACCTGAATACGTTTTACCTGATTTTGTAATCATTTAAATAAAAGAACATGACCTTGCAGTGGGGGACATTTCGTCCCCCTTTTCCTTCTGTGAAATTTGGTAGTAAGCTTTCTGCCTTCCATCCAGTGAAATGCGGCAGAGTTCAGCCGGTAAATGATTCACAAACGTCGATTTAGTGCCGTTAAGACGATTTATTTAAACGTCACAAGACTGCACATAGGTGCAATCGATTTTGAGAAGCAAAGTGTTTGTTATCTTACTTTTATGACAGGTGGGCATAAGTGATTTCCTAAGACTTTTTATTGTACTGAAATAATATTTTGTGACAAAGTAACAAGGTAAGTGTTTTATCTGTATATATTTTGTAGGAAACTGTAATCGTGATGGAAGATTATACACCTAAATGTTTGACACAACTGGTAGGAGAAAACTCTGCATATTAACCGAACCCCGCGCCTCCTCTCCATATCCTCCTATGACACGAGCACAGGATTCTCCTCGCATACCGCTACAGAGCTGTTTCTAGCACAGCTGAGAATTGGCAACATCGTCACAAACATTAGGCAACACTGTGACAGTGCAATCACTTCCGCGTATGGTAATGAATTGACTCGCTAAATTCACTGGATAGTCTCTTTCCATTTGAATGACTTGTGCTATATAATCCTCATGCAAACTAAGACACTGAGACAGAAAATTCAATTTTTTGCCTAAAGAAATACTATTCTTCACATAAATGACAACTTTTATTATGTTTCACGATGCGTTATGAGGCTGAACGACAAATACCATGATGGGAGTGGCGTACAGGCAGCAGTGTGTCCGTAGCCCGGTGGTACCGCCCGTGTCTCGGGTCAGAACGGCTCAGTCAGTCGTCAGTTCTAACCGTGGTAGGGGCCAGTGTATGCGAGCTTTTGTTTCTGATATATTTTATGGAGCTGCGAATTTTCAGAAAAAATTCTGTACCGAAATCGGAAGAAAACCTTTAGACATCAAATCCTCTTGGTAGCTCGACTCAGTAAGTTCTGTTAATGGTTATAGATCTTGGCTTTCTGACTGCCAAGCTGCTTCGCAATACCAGAGTGTCTGAAGAAATTCGAATCGACCATCAGCGATACGAATTTCAATATTGTTCTTCACTTAAGACTCACATTCCAGGGTGATAAGTATGAAGGAAATGAACCTCTTGATTACTATAGAGCCTCTATGCTAAATTTCCACAGTAGCAATTAGGAACTCCCTGCAGGCATTTGCTAACAGCGGCTCTAGCAACTTACTTTTTCTCTGGGTAGCTTCAAATATGGGCAATTTTGTCGCCTTAAATCCAATTGAATATTTTAAATATCACTTTTGAACAGCGTCCACTTCTCCATTAATTAAGGTATATACCTCAAAACAAGCAATTTGCCTGAGTAGCTGTAGAGCAGGTTCTGATAGGTATTGACACAATTTTTTGCATCCATTTACCATAGAGAATCAAAGAAAGAAATCAAACACATTACATTGCATTTACTCTCTGTACCTTGACTAACGTATATGAATCCATGACAGTAATAAATTATTTGAGGAACCTCCCGTGAAAGGATAAAGAACAGTATGTGACGCTTTAATTGTAGTGCACTGGATCAGAAACAACGAAATTCTTTGCCACATTGATGTATTGCATTCTAGTGTCATAAAATAATCATCAAATAAAAACGGATTTGTGCCTCCTTTGCTATCAAGAGTGAAACACAAATCGAAGGCGCTTCAGTCTGGAACCGCGTGACCGCTACGGTCGCCGGTTAGAATCCTGCCTTGGGCAAGGATGTGTGTGATGTCCTTTGGTTAGTTAGGTTTAAGTAGTTCTAAGTTATAGGGGACTGATGATCACAGATGTTAAGTCCCATAATGCTCAGAGCCATTTGAACAAATCGTAGACAGATTTTATGGGTCACCACTCAACAACATTAAAGCATTTTACATGGTCGAGAGTGCAGAGTGGAGCTGACGTTGTCGGCAGAAGGAGAGACAGTGCAGTGCCTCAGCCCCCGCCGGTCGGCAGCAAACGGGTCCCAGAGAACTCAAGACGCATGCGGTGTTCAAGGCAGATGGTCGGCAAAGAAATCTTTCACTAAAACATTGTTGGACCAAACTGTTATTAAGTCTGACAGAAGGCGAAATCTACTGTAGATTCCCTTGAATTACACTCATCGCTTCAGCACTGAGAGGAATGGTGCGATAAAAACTTTGTCGACGTGTGCTTTTAGTTACCAGACGTCGTATTAGCTAGTCTCGCGTTTTACCTCAAGACTACGGTCGTAGTCAAGAACAAAGTACTAAGATTGAAGTCAAGACTTCCTCTGGGAAGTGCCGCACTCTACAATGTTGTCAGATCGAGCATATTGCCGGACATAGGATTCTGAGAGGAGCACGGCTGTATTGCCCACCTTACGTGAACGACTCCGCGTTCAATTTTTTGCTCTAAGACTGTGTCTACAACACATATTGCACGCTGAAGACCCAGAAGAAATAAAAAACAAATGTAGTTTATGAGAGCAACGTTAACTATAGCGTTCGAAGTATTCATAGTATTGTATACGTGTGTGTAAACGCCTTCCAATGCCCA
Organism: Schistocerca piceifrons; assembly: GCF_021461385.2. NCBI lineage: Eukaryota > Metazoa > Arthropoda > Insecta > Orthoptera > Acrididae > Schistocerca > Schistocerca piceifrons. The sequence continues at coordinate 253,970,674 of NC_060141.1, read as the reverse complement.
CTCAAGGAGGACAAGGATACACAGTCTAGCTTCAATACTAAAAATTCGCCTCAGTTTGCGGATGAACTCAGACTTAGGTTGATAATCATTTAGAATATTTAGCAGTCCTGTACCCATTGGTGTTAAACTCGTTTTCAACCAATGATTCCCACAGCCACAGGAACACTACTTGTGATACCTCATAGACCAAATACTTACGCAATGCTATCAGACGAAAAGATCAACCTGACACAAACTGTGGGAAGTTTGTTTTACAACCTTCGTACGTGGATAACGAGCTTTTTCCTACTTGAGATGTCTGTGAACATTGCCGATTGAGACGATTTAAGACGAAACTAAATTCCTTCAGTTAAAACAATGTTAAAAGAAATCGTTTTAACGGCACTAAATCGTGGTTTGTGAATCGTTTACCGGCCGTACTCTGCCGCATTTCGCTGGATGGAAGGCAAAAAGCTTACTAACAAATTTCACAGAACGAAAAGAGGGTCGAAATGTCTCCCACTAGAAGGTCATGTTGTTTTATTTAAATGATTACAAAATCAGGTAAAACGAACAGTCAGGTTGTCAGTATAAGCACATTACTATTGTCTGTACGATGTTGCACTGCCCAGGGCCTGTAATGATAAAGGGCCCGTTTAGGTCAGGCATATTGTATACAGAAGTGGAAGAGAGAGCACCACTAAATTCTAATCCGTATGCATTGCATAGACACAGAAATTACTGTTACGGTGTACTTATGAAGCCCAATGAGTGAATTGCGTATTTTCCGGTGAGAAAGAGCACTGGCAAACAGTCTTCGCTACATAAGGTTACTCAATCTGGTGTCACTCTGAGCTCGAATTTATGGTCAGCGACTAAGTGTAAGGTCAATGAGTCGGATGCGAGTTTTGCAACTGTGAAATACTTTCCTAAATTATAGAAGCGAATATTAAATTAGAACTAATATTGCGAAAATTTTGTACTTGGATACTTAGAATGGAAATCTTTCTGTTTATTGCAAAGGAAAACAATTGATTTTCTAGAACATGGTCTGTCATACACAACTTGAAACAGGTCATGTCGACCAAATCATATGGAAGAACTGACACCGACGTATATCAGAAGGCAGTAATATCTCTTGCCTTTGGGTTTGGCAGTATGCGACAGCCATTTCTAGGCGCAAGTAAATGAAGAATGGCACCGTGATTTCGTTATCAAGTAACATCTTCATCAACTACTTTAGTTTTAATGTAATCTACGAGTAATTACTAATGTTTGATATTAACCTGGAAAGGATTCCGTGGACAGGGAAGGAACCGTGTTGTGTTCGTATCTCTGTCACAGAACTTCACAACATGCACTTCATCTTTAAATGCATACGCACTTCGTTACTTCAGAATAGAAGTATATCAGACATCTTTCTTGGTTAATTAACAAGGACGAAAGGGTCTTGACAGAAGTTCCGGTTTATTACAAAAACTGCAGTCTTTTATTTTCAAGTTTAGATTTGGTTACTGGTATTAGCAAAAATGTCGGTAATTCACTACTCTTCATGGCTAGTCATCAATATGATACACTCCTGGAAATTGAAATAAGAACACCGTGAATTCATTGTCCCAGGAAGGGGAAACTTTATTGACACATTCCTGGGGTTAGATACATCACATGATCACACTGACAGAACCACAGGCACATAGACACAGGCAACAGAGCACGCACAATGTCGGCACTAGTACAGTGTATATCCACCTTTCGCAGCAATGCAGGCTGCTATTCTCCCATGGAGACGATCGTAGAGATGTTGGATGTAGTCCTGTGGAACGGCTTGCCATGCCATTTCCACCTGGCGCCTCAGTTGGACCAGCGTTCGTGCTGGACGTGCAGACCGCGTGAGACGACGCTTCATCCAGTCCCAAACATGCTCAATGGGGGACAGATCCGGAGATCTTGCTGGCCAGGGTAGTTGACTTACATCTTCTAGAGCACATTGGGTGGCACGGGATACATGCGGACGTGCATTGTCCTGCTGGAACAGCAAGTTCCCTTGCCGGTCTAGGAATGGTAGAACGATGGGTTCGATGACGGTTTGGATGTACCGTGCACTATTCAGTGTCCCCTCGACGATCACCAGTGGTGTACAGCCAGTGTAGGAGATCGCTCCCCACACCATGATGCCGGGTGTTGGCCCTGTGTGCCTCGGTCGTATGCAGTCCTGATTGTGGCGCTCACCTGCACGGCGCCAAACACGCATACGACCATTATTGGCACCAAGGCAGAAGCGACTCTCATCGCTAAAGACGACACGTCTCCATTCGTCCCTCCATTCACGCCTGTCGCGACACCACTGGAGGCGGGCTGCACGATGTTGGGGCGTGAGCGGAAGACGGCCTAACGGTGTGCGGGACCCTAGCCCAGCTTCATGGAGACGGTTGCGAATGGTCCTCGCCGATACCCCAGGAGCAACAGTGTCCCTAATTTGCTGGGAAGTGGCGGTGCGGTCCCCTACGGCACTGCGTAGGATCCTACGGTCTTGGCGTGCATCCGTGCGTCGCTGCGGTCCGGTCCCAGGTCGACGGGCACGTGCACCTTCCGCCGACCACTGGCGATAACATCGATGTACTGTGGAGACCTCACGCCCCACGTGTTGAGCAATTCGGCGGTACGTCCACCCGGCCTCCCGCATGCCCACTATACGCCCTCGCTCAAAGTCCGTCAACTGCACATACGGTTCACGTCCACGCTGTCGCGGCATGCTACCAGTGTTAAAGACTGCGATGGAGCTCCGTATGCCACGGCAAACTGGCTGACACTGACGGCGGCGGTGCACAAATGCTGCGCAGCTAGCGCCATTCGACGGCCAACACCGCGGTTCCTGGTGTGTCCGCTGTGCCGTGCGTGTGATCATTGCTTGTACAGCCCTCTCGCAGTGTCCGGAGCAAGTATGGTGGGTCTGACACACCGGTGTCAATGTGTTCTTTTTTCCATTTCCAGGAGTGTATAATTAGATTGGATTACATTAAATTAATTCTTGTTTCATAGATCATGAATACGATATTTCGGAATGATGTAGGACGTGTCATTTTTATGAATGATTTCTTTACATACCATGATCCAATTTATTTACAATTTTTTACTCTCTCTCTCTCTCTCTCTCTCTCTCTCTCTCTCTCTCATTCTTTTTGATTTTTATCTCTCTCTCTCTCTCTCTGTCACACACACACACACACACACACACACACACACACACACACACACACACACACACATTCACTTTTTATTTTTATTTGTTTGTTGTGCTCGACTATCAGCGAGGCACGACAACGTCTGTGAATGAATTTCTTAGTTTTGAGTACACTTACGAAAGAAATATAAAAACAACTACGAGAGTTACTGATTCATGATGCTTAGTTTGCAGTCAGTTCTGAGTATTATTAGTAACTACGCACCAGTTCCTAAACCTAACTACAGAAATGCGAATCAGACGCATTACGTATTCCAAGCCGTTGCAGCTGCGACTTGGAGACTCCAGCTATGGTCACTTACAGCCCGCTGTAAAATCACATCGGTTCGTCTTCTTCTCGCTGGTATTGTAACTGAGATTTGGCAACAAGGCAATGTATGTTTGGCAACTCTGAGATTGCCGAGTTACTTCCTGGTGTGCACGGAATTAATCTTCAAAGTACACCTGATTTTACTTGTTATTTCCATTGAATAATCTGACTTGTTCTCGTGAGGTGTAACAAAAGATTGTAAATTTACGGTTTTCAGCCCAGGAAAGTCGTTGCACGTGGAAATCGCAACTAATCTCGTCCTTGAAATAGCGGTTTATGAGTTCTATACACTATTGGTTTCGTAAGAGGAAACTAATACACATACTTCTTCGCTAGCTTTGTGGTAACGTTCTGACCTGTGAAACAGCGTCTGTCATGGTTCACAGTTCCAGTCTCACTGCGCGTAGCGTTTTTATCCCTTCTATGAAAGATCTACAAACAGTCAGATCGAACATCGATAAGGAAATCGCAAGAAAATGCTTTCGGCTCATAGTGCAATGGTGAAAACTTACAATGCTGCATAACAGGTAACGCATCTTTCCGTTGCTGACGAGCAAATTTTGGGTTTCTAGGAATACATAACTTTATTTATGAAATGCCACATTTGCATACATCTTGAGTATGACAGAGCATACCAATTAAACACAATCCCAATCAAAATCTAAGTGAGTAGTATTTTACCAATTCGTGTCGATAGAGGCACGATAGAAGTAGTTTTATTTCATTCTTTATAATACAGTTCACAATTTTCGTAAGGTTTCCTTTAATGTTGTTAAAACAATAGTAAACATGAGTGAAAAATTAATCATCAACGATATATGCGAATTCTCTGATGTTATCTATAACAGTCTGAAAATGCACATGCGGTTTATTGATCACATGCATGTAGAAAACTTGTTCTGAGTTAAAGCTCTCAAACAAGGTTTGAAGAAGAATAAAATGCCACTACCAGACGACAGCTAATATAGAAAATACTTTTCCGACGTATTTTGGCACGATGCGCTCTACCCATAAATAATACAAAAGTTTCGAGATGCATCTACTGTCTGGCTGTCTGTTAAACCTGAAATGAACAAAATGTCGCAGATGTTAGCCCTTTTTCCACATATGACTATTCTGAGTTGAGAAGTGAAGGGAATTATGTTACAAGTTCCATTAGATTGATAACTTCAGCAGACAGCAGAATTCCGTTCAAAATGGTTCAAATGGCTCTGAGCACTATGGGACTCAACTTCTGAGGTCATTAGTCCCCTAGAACTTAGAACTAGTTAAACCTAACGAACCTAAGGACACCACAAACATCCATGCCCGAGGCAGGATTTGAACCTGCGACCGTAGCGGTCTTGCGGTTCTAGGCTGCAGCGCCTTTAACCGCACGGCCACTTCGGCCGGCCAGAACTCCGTTTTAAAAAGTATAGCAGTGAATACATTCGAACTCGCGACATCTTACCTACCGTGTGCGATACTTAACATTACGCTACTAGCCGACACATAGCTGTAACAGCTCCGGAAGTCAAAAACAATTCTCCCAGAACTTCTGCATTCCACAGCGCTGTGGGATAATGCATATGGCCAGGTCCATACTTATGAGAGACAAACAGTTATACCTTTTCTTTTGCACTGCACGACGTTTTCAACAAACAGATAGCACAATAGAGTAGCTCAAGTGGAAAGGAACACTTCCTATTAAATTTCTGCATCCTACACTGTTGGCAGTTCTGTGTTGGTGGCAGTTACGTGATTTTATTTTGGTGATTACAAAATAAAGTTGAATGTATGCACTGAGTAGCCGAGGCAGCTAGTTCATGGTGATTCAGTCAACCAAGTAAATGAATTTACTGAACATGCTGCAAATTGATACAGGGAGCCTGTGTGTCAGAATTCTCAGCCAGTGTGGCACATCGGTGTTATGATAGAAAAATGAGCCACGCAGAAGAGGGTTTGGTGGTCTGTTGGGCTGTTGAGAGGTTCATATATCTATGGTCTGGGTTCGATTCCAACTTCGGTCAGTGATTTTTGATTGGGAGAGACAGATTCCATTCTCTTCTGGCTACACCAAGTGAAGAAGATGTAATGGCATTGTGGTCGCAAATTCACATTAAAAATGATATTCCTTCTCTACCAAGTATACGTTAGGTTGAGCCACAATAAAGTCTGGAATGGCGACATATAGAAACTCTATCACCAGTAACCTTTCTTATACTAGTTATTTATTTCTAGTGACGAAACAAACGCTATTTAGGCTCACAGGACACTTATTCCATCTTTTATCTGAGCTTCTGTATGTCGATAAAATTGGTTCTGAACTGGGAATGCAACTCAGACCGCCCTTAACGCGGAATTTGTTCCCTTCATGACAATGCAGCTCGGCTACAGTTTGTTATTTGTTCAAAACTGCAGATTCCTCAACATCTCCACATATTGCGCGTGAGTGGGTTCGAATCCTGGCCCGGCACTAAAGCCTTCATTATGTATTATCAAGCTCTAGCATGAGAACACCTATCAGCTGGTGGGTAATAATTTCGATTTTTAATGCATTTTCATTCGTTGCCAACACTAACAATATTTGACATTTTCGACTCCCAGTGAGACACAGAACTACTTTCGAGGTCACTGTAAGTTCAACAAGATGTTATTCCGAGCTGTTGGTGGAGAAAAATTCGGAAGCTGACGTCTCTTTGCGTGTAGTCAACAACGACATGTGTGGGGCTCTATTCCCAGTCAGCACTGAACTCTTCGTCATATTATTTCTAGTTCAAACATGCTCACATGTCGCTGCTGGTGCAACAACCCATGTTTAACGTTCGTTTTCTCTAGAATATAACAGCGATAGGTGCCGTGTTGGAGTCCTGGGAAGGAAAAAATTAATGTTTCGTCTCGTCATTTCAGTTAAAACATCTAGCTACTGCCGAGAAAATCCGATATGTCACAGTTGATTATGGTTCGATATCAATCCGATTTGGTTCTGGGTTCGAATCCCTGTCCAACACAAAGCTTTACCTCACGCCATTTCAAATAAGTTACTTGTTAAGAAGCAATATTTAACATCTCTTGTACTTCGTTAACAGGGACAATAGGAGCTAGGTAGGAATTCGCGTCCGTTAAAAATGTTTGCGTTATGTAATTTAAAGTTGGTTCAAAAATGGTTCAAATGGCTCTGAGCACTATGGGAATTAACATGTTAGGTCATCTGTCCCCTAGAACTTAGAACTACTTAAACCTAACTAACCTAAGGACATCACACACATCCATGCCCGAGGCAGGATTCGAACCTGCGACCGTAGCAGTCCCGCGGTTCCGGACTGCAGCGCCTAGAACCGCACGGCCACCGCGGCCGGCATTTAAAGTTGGTATTTGCTGATTGATACTGTCTAAAATCGAGATATATCACTGTCTGTATGCCTAATCAGGAATGACTGTTAGTTTCCGTCAGTCACGAAATCTTTGCTTAGTCTGCATGACCTGGGTTTGAATCCATATGCAGAACGAGACAGTTCGTCGTGCCATTTGAAGTTCATACATCTTCTCAACTAGCTGCTCGTGAATAACTTAAATTTGTAATGCCATTTTGTGTTAAACAATAAGTACGGTATGTTACTTTGAAGAAGAAATCATGAATACGACGAGCTTACAACGTGCATTACATATTTGACGTAATAATGAGAGTGGTAACATTTCAGGTATGTCATTTATTGTAGTATCGTAGTATTACTTTACATCTAGAGTTATTGCGATACAGAGTAGTGTTTTCTAATGGTGACTTGTTGGAACCATTTTCAATAGTCAAACGACTGTACCAAGGAGCGATAGAGGACCTGCTAGGCAGCTGCGTTATGTTGGTTGTATGCGAATCAGGCGAAATGCAATTCAGGTCGTTCGGATACTTTTGAGCATGAGTGTACGACGAAAATGACTATGTCAGGTCGTAAGGGGAGGTACGAATTTGACGTGGAAAATTGCATGAAAGATTCTTTTATGTGGAAAATTATCTCGAGTCATAAGAATGGTACATGTTTTCATCATTCGAGAGCCTCTGTCTTCAGGAGGGAGTATTGCCGATACTTCGCTCACTGTCGAATGTCATCAAATTGAGACTGCAATGGTAGTATTGGCATTACAGTGATGAAACGCATGCGTCTGGTTTCCGAGGACAGTTCTGCTTGGGGTGCGAGGCGCGTAGGGGCGGTGGCCAGTGGCCCGTGGCCGGAATGATTGACATTACCAGCTTAGAACCGGAGCCGTCTGTACTGAAGGAGCCAACTGGGTTGCAGGTACAGGAATGCAGCAGACCTACACGTGTCGCCCTCTTTGCGGCTGCTTAGAGACCTAATTCTGAGTACATGTTGGGCAATCTTCGTGATTGCGTGTGTTCTCCATTGGAATTTGAAGAGATTCAGTGTGGGCGGGAGTTAGCGTTTGACCATTATTCCCTCCCATTTAAATTGTCCGGTTGACAGCTTCTACTCATTTCCCATCTTCATTTGGTTGAGAGAACATCGATTGTGGTGTGTGATGTGTGCTTCTAGATGGTGAAAGAGCAGTGGAAGTGACGTTTGGTGATTCTCTAGTGATGAGAAACACCTTAGTTGACTTTGTAAAGTATAAGGATGATTATATAATTGACGTCGCTATTGGTAAGTAAAGTACGAGTGAAATTACCACTTTCATCTATTATTGCAGGTTTTCATATAGAGATCGTCACAGACGAGACAAATTTCTAGTTACTCAGTGGATTGTAGCATGGTCCACCTCGCTGCACCTAACTAAAGTTTCAGGGTTCCTAGAAAAAGAATTGCCACTTATACTGTCTAAGCGATCGAAAAAATACTGCTATGTGCTTGATATCGAAAATTATCACATAAATGGTATGATATTTTCTGGCAATCCATGTGCAGATTCATAAATTCTTGTTATCTTGGAGTATTGAAAGGGCTGTAGCAAGCATGGCAGCAAGCAATCAAGCAGTTTGGGTCTGGAAGCAGTAACGCCTTTGTAGACCATTTTGGAGAGTGAGCGTGGATCACTGAGGGTGCTCTGATCGCGTGTCAGGTAAGTGGCTGGGGGGAAGTTGACTCATGACCGTTTGCCGCGTGGACTGCCAACCAACCTCGCGGGTAATATCTAGCACTGCAAGGACTGGTACATGTGCTTGTTTTTCTTTTTCTTTTTTTGGAATCTGTTTATCTTTTCAGTGTATCTATAAGGTGCTGGTGGTCGATAGCTGTATGCAGAAGAGATTATTTTATATGGTGCACGGTAAGAACTGTGTTTACCTCATCGATATGGAATGTGGTGATATAGCCTGGTTGGAGATTGGTTTCATGCTGAAACACTCAAGATTTCCTAGACTGTAGTGAAACAGATTAATTAAGATAGTGTCCTTGGCGGTATTTTCCGTGTTTCTTGATCTGTTGACTATTTTTGGATGGTTTAACTGTCAGTGCAATATGACTGTACATGTCTTTTTTTGACTGTAAAAAATAGTTTTGCCCCTGAAAGTATCATAATCCGTCTGTCTGCAGAAAATGGCGGACAGTGCTCCCATACTGAAAGCAGCAGCAGTTTGGTTGCTAAATTCGCTAAGAACCAGTCAGAATGCTCCATTTGCAAGGAGTTGCATGACGTCAGACAGTCACAAGACATCCTCTATGCGGGGCATAGGAGTCTCTACAGACTGGTTCGAACAAGTTGGTGACAAGGTATCCACAGAAAGTTATGTGGCGTCTGAGAGTCACATGATATCTCCTTTGTTTGAGTGTTCAGAGATGAGTCCATGCAGACCATCCTCTTCTGGTTTGGACGGGCAGGATGCTGCACCTCAGCCGTCATTGTTGCTTTAGAGCATCTCTAGACCATGGACATGGAAAATTCAGCGAAAATTCCAGCCACTTTCCTCGTCTTTAGGACAGTGCTTCAATTTCTGTTTGTGCAATTGTTCTCATTTTCTCGTCTGTCCTTAGACAGCAGTGTGTGCTTCGAGAAGTGAGGAAAACAACGTCCCTACTCTAGCAGAAAATATAAACTAACCCCACTCACTGTGATGAAAACCACAGCAGCTGTAGGATTCAGAAATTTTTCTCTCTCTGTTCCTTTGGCAGTGCCTTGATACAAGCAGCTAAAACTCGAAAAGTGGTGAGCGTCCCGTTTAGAGGTACAGAGATATTTATTTCGACTTCCAGATATCGTCGTTTTGGCTTGTAAAATCAGATATATCAACTGATATTGATTTCGGGATCTGTTTCGCACAAACGCGTGAAGTGTCTCAGGGCGGTTTTACAATCGTGCAGGGTTTTTTTGAGAGTGTGTGCTGAAGTGCGGCGGTGATATTCCTCAAAATAAAACGTGTAATTATTTATTCTCACGTCATCTGCAAAGCTCTTTGTCTGTCTTTGTACTGGTACCTACAGTTCCTGCGGCATCTTCAAGTTATTAAAATGACAACATTCTGGACATTGCTTAAACGCCAGACGGAATAACTCCCAAAGTAGTTCGTGTTCAACGAGTAAGTGAATGCGTGCGCTGGGGTTGGGAAGGTGGAAGACCACGGCTCTTTCCAACAGTGACAGGAAATACGGGAGCACTCCTGTGGCTACTACGTGGTGCGCCATAACCCCGTCACCTGGTCCCTCTCCCAGTGGTGCCTGCGCTCCAGAGTGAACGTCTTCCCTCTTGCACTTCAGAAAACTGGCTGCAGTTTTATTTAATGATCTTCAGTTGCAGCACACACATTTATGAGCATGAGTTGCGAAGTGTATCCTAGCCCCATCCAGGTAGATTGTGATTATGTGATAAAAAGAATCAATCTTCACCAAATATTATTGCTATCGACACAGTCTACAGCTGCACAGTTGCAGCTAATATTACTGTTAAGCCCCTCCTTCTCCAGTGCAGACAGCTCATCCACTGAACACAAAAAACAATTACATCCGACCTCCCAGTCCAGTCGCTAGACACAGGCTGAGTCTTTTCCTGCAATTTGGATTATGTCATGGGAAGGGGAAAAGGAGGGCCAAGACAGCGCCATGGTGGTGGTGTTGTGAACTAGGTCAGTTGGACACTGGACCTCATAATGAACACCCTTGTTGGAGTTACTGTCAATGGCAACTCAATTTGTTTAAATAATCAATGCTTATAAAATAAAGACTTATGTCCATCTTATCTGGCAGCTCAGCACAGATTAAGTCCTTTTCCTGTCAATTTCCAGATGGAGGAGGGGACCAATGTGTAGAATATAAAGACTCACCACTATCCTATCAGCCAACACAGCTCAAACTGAGTCCTGTTCCCACCATTTCCAGATGGGAGAGAGAAGGTGAGGGGTGGAAGTGTGGAAGAGGCATGGGGTGGGGGAGGGGAAGGGATTAGGTTAGTGGATGTAGCCCAAATGACCAATTTCCCCGCCAAAATTTGAATATCCCGCCATGATGTCACTGTGATGTTGACACATTTATGGCCGCCATATTGGACCAGCTATTTTGAACAAATTTGGCAACAATGCAACGTTGGGTGGCCACCTGTTTCTCCCTATTCTAACCTCATCTCTGACAACCACTAGAGGTGTAGAAAATTGCGGAAGCTGTTTTTAGCGCTCTGTAATGGGCATTCCTTCAATTCTTTCCTAAATCATCACTAGACCAGAATATGTGGCCTAAAAATATCATGTGTTCGTTGGTACTGTTTCGACCAGGTACAACTCTCCCCCCTTACACATTACTCATGATACAAAAGGTTCTTGCAAAGTGTCAGTTACTGTATGTAATTATTTTCACCTACATTTACATCAACGTGATTACTCTGCTATTCACAATAAAGGTCCTGGCAGAGGGTTCAATGAACCACCTTGAAACTCTCTCTCTACCGTTCCACTCTCGAATGGCGCGCGGGAAAAAACGAGCACTTAAATTTTTCTGTACGAGCCCTGATTTCACTTATATTATCGTGATGATCATTTTTCCCTATGTAGGTAGGTGCAAACAGAACGTTTTCGCAATCTGAGGAGAAAAATGTTCATTGAAATTTCATAAGAAGGTCCTGTCACAACGAAAAACGCCTTTCTTTCAATGACTGATACCCCAATTCACTTATTGTGTCTTTAGCACTATCGCCCTATTTCGCGATAATACAAAACGAAGTGCCCTTCTTTGTACTTTCTCCATGTCCCACCTCATACGGATCCCACATCGCACAGCAATACTCCAGTATAGGGCGGACAAGCGTGATGTAATCAGTCTCTTTAGTAGACCTGTTTCACATTCTAAGTGTTCTGCCAGTGAATCTCAGTCTTTGCTTCGTTCTACCCATAGCATTATCTATGTGATCGTTCCAATTAAGGTTATTTGTTATTGTAATCCCTAAGCAATTAGTTGAATTTCCTGCCGTCAGATTACTGTAACTTATCGCTTAATCAAAATTTATCGGATTTCTTTTAGTACTCATGTGAATAACTTCACACATTTCATTATTCAGGGTCAATTGCCACATTTAGCACCATACGGATATCTTCTCTAAATCGTTTTGCAATTCGTTTTGGTCATCTGATGACTTTACAAGATGGTAGATGAAAGCATCATCTCAAACAATCTAAGACGGCTACTTAGATTGTCTTCTATGTCGTTAACACAGTTCAGGAAGAACACAGGGCCTATAACACCATCACGCCGGATATTACTTTTGTTTTACACGACGACTTTCCACGTATTACTACGAATTGTGACCTTTCTGAGACGAAATCACGGATCCAGTCGCACAACTGAGGCAATATTCTCAAGGTACGCAGCTTGGTTAGAAGACGCTTGTGAGAAACGGTGTCGAAAGCCTTCTGAAAATCTAAAAATATGGAATTAATTTGACATCCCCTGTCGATAGCACTCATTACATCATGAGTATAAGGAGATTCTGTGTTTCACAAGAACTATAATATATGAATACGTGCTATGTGTCAATAAATTGTTCTCTTCGAGGTAATTCATAATGTTCGAATACAGCATATGTTCAAAAACCGTACTGCAAATCGATGTTAGCGATATGGGTCTGTAATTTAGCGGATTACTCCTACTTCCCTTTTTGGCTACTGGTGTGACTTGGGAAATTTTCCAGTCTTTACGTACGGATCTTTCTGTCAGTGATAGGTTGTATATAATTGCTAAATGTGGAGCTGTTGTGTCAGCATACTCTGTATACCATCTGGACCGTAGGCCTTGCCTTTATTAAGTGATTTAAACTGCATTGCAACTTCTATGTTTCTCATCTTGGCAGTTGTTTTTGTTGAAATTCAGGAATATTTACTTCGTCTTGTTTGGTGAAGGAGTTCCGGAAAACCGTGTTTAATAACTCTGCCTTAATGGCATGGCCGTAATTTTTAAGAGAGAATTTGCTGGTATCAAAATAAACATGAACTTTACTGTAAACCAAAAAATGAAGTTTTCCATAAGCTATTGACCTCTATGTCACAAATTGCTGCTTTAATATGACAGTGTTACAGAATTACGTCGCTATAGCTACTATAAGAATAGTTTGTCCTAATTATACTGTGTTTCAGCATAAGTTGCAAAATTAAACCTATCAACAAGATAAATATAGTCATTGCTCATAATTAATGATCCTTCATTAAAAGAGAAGAGGTTCTAACAATTCAGACAAAAATAACTAGCCAATTATATTGCAGTTTCGGCAAAATCCTTTAGCTCATCGTATTTTTAATATTGAATGACTGGAATGGGATCTTACATAGGATTTGCTCCCCGTTCTTCATCTGAGAAACATGGAAATAATTCGGGCTTCATAGTGTACGGTCTTTTTGTTCATAACCCCACTGACGCTGAGTTGATTATTTTCTTCACCTTTATCCTTTTGATGTGTTAAAGACGGATTATACGTTTTTATAATCTATTTTAAGTTTAATGATTAGTGTCAATCAGTTCATAAAAAGTGTCTCTCTTGTTTTTGTAACTTTGTTAGCCACAGACACACAGACATCGAATTTGTTATTTCTATTGGAACAATTCTGTATTTTTGTTGTGGAGTAGAATTGATCTAATAACACTCTTCCGTAATACTGCAGCTGGGAACTCACTGAAGACTTGCAGAACCTTGCTATCTATTCGTCAAAATCAATATTTCTAATGGATTAAGAGGTATTTATAGTAAGAAGATTCTCTCCTTCACTGTGTACAGGGATAGGAAAGGAAAGATGATACCCTAATATCTGTACTTTTTCATATGTCGAATATAACTAAGGTGAAGAAAGAAAGCTGTTCAATATTAATGATAGATTGGTTCACAGGATTTCCCTGAAATTGCACCGGAGTTGGCAATTCATTTTCATCTGAGTTGTTAAACTTTTTTTCTTCGCATTATCATCAGTGACGAGTTTTGAGTATTACTTAAATTTCTCTAACTGCCACATTAAATGGTGGGTTCTTTTTGCCAAAACACACCATAAAATGCACAGACACAACTTGCAACAGCTGTTGGAACAGAACCTTCAAACAAACTGTCTTATCAAATAAGCAGTAGGCGACCAAAGACGTTATTACCTCACAGAGAAACTCAGTTTCGGTTTGCTGTAACATTTAAGGAGATATTTCATGTCTGCTTTCATACTAGAAAATTCTCTTCTCACTATTCTTCAATGACTCTTTTTAAAATTATAATACTTGACTGAAAGAATTAAATAAAAACTGTGGCTTTGACTGTATCGGCGTAGATAACAAAGTTCGACACATTAACCATACGAAAAGAAACTCTCCTCATTGTGTCCTATCATTCGGCAAAATACCGTTTCGATATGTCGAATAGTTTAGAAGATTGGAAGTGAATATCCAACATAAACTCCATTTTCTCAACATTCGAGACCGACAGAGACCTTCTCCCAAGTCTAAAGAAAGATTTCATTTGCAGCATCAACCCGTATTTTTCGTTTCAGACTTTTTCGAATTTCGCAGAGCATCTTACTGAAATGCGAATATCACAGTAAGTACGACCATTAGCGAAATTATGAGGAGTTCACCAAGAAGCTAATACATAAAGCTACATGCAATGTATATGTATATTCCAACACGTGTCTGCACTTCTGCACCGTGACTAGCAGACTAACCAGCGTCCCCTGTGTGCACAGGTAGGGGCATATACATGCGTTCGAAAGCACGGCCAGTCGGCACTTAGGCTACGGCTTTCTTCCTGTTCTAATACTGACTGGTCACTGCTGCACTCTCGTGGCAGAAATATGAAATGCAGCTTCAACAATCTGAGTTTTTCTGTATACGTGTTAAGTTTTGTGACAATATTTCAATTAATGTAGTTACAGTGAATTTACGAATTCGCTTCATTCAGTCTCGTTCTGAAGTCAGAAGATTTTTCACACTCTGATGGTGGAGTCTCATGTCGAAGAAAACTTGCTTGCACTGTCAGCTTCAGCTTTTTCGCTTTTAGGACCTAGCACTTTCTTTTGTCGCATTTTGCACTTCATTTTTTTCAAGCTTTAAAAAATTGCCTTCATATGAGTTTCACAGCCATTGCGGAAGGTGGCCCTGCAAACAACTCTTATTTTCAGACCGCTGCACTGTGGCGTCTCTCAATTCTCCGCCGTGCAAGAAAGCGTGGAGGTCTCTTTTAGGAGCAGGATAGAAGGCGGCAACACCAGAGGTGTGTCCCTTTGACCTGGTTACAGAGCGTGAACAGAGTATGACAGATAAGGCTGAGCGCCCGTGACGGAGCGCGTAGCCACTTTACGCGGCGGCTGGCCTTGTGGGAGACCTCCGCCGGCAGCCCGGCTGGCGCTTGCGCGGAAGGATCCGTCCCTGAGACCGTGCCGGCTTTCCCAGTGCGGAAGTCCTTAAAGGGGAGCGGGAGGGGGCAGTGGGTGCCCAGGAGGGCCGCCGTCTCTGCGTTTACAGACTTGCTCGCAGACCTATATGGCTTCTCCAGTGCGACGTGTGTTTCTTTTACTTCAGACACACGAGTTCTAAAACACTCGAGACCAGCCTGAGTCACCCTAGATGTGGTAGGGACAGTGGTGTTTTCAACACTTTTTGAAAACCGTAAATTTTTAATAATTATGCTTTTTGGAAATGATGAAACTTGGTTTATCTAATCTTAAGAATCTTGTTATGAAATATTAAAATTAGCAGACAGACGAAATGTTTTACTGAATCAAGACTTTATTCCAACAAAAAACTGGTACAAATCATTCTTAGACATAATTTGCCTTATTGCGGTGTAGTCTGAAACATTCAGACATAAAAAGAGCTACATCACAATTTGGAACGACCAAAATATTTCTTTCGGCTCTTACTGACAGGGGAACACACTTTAAAGACACGTGTTGATGCGACTTTTATGATACTTTTGTAACCCCACAACAGTAAAAATAATATGTATAACCTTCACATTTAGTGTAACCTCCCAATAGTTCACTATTCCGTTACCTCGGAATAATAACGTGACTAACCTCTCAATAAAAAATATGAATCATATATATCCTTTCAATAATTAACTGACTGTGAATCTAAACTGGTAAATTTGGACGTCAGCAGTGTTGCGTCATGGCCCTTAAATATCATTCTGAATAAATTGAAATTTGTTACCACAATGAAGTTGCCGGATAACGCGTATATATCTGCTCCTATAAGAAATTTTTCTGGCACAGTCCAGTGCAATGCTGGCCGCTAAATTTGTCACGTATAAAAATAAACAGCTGATTTTTCCTTACGTTAATCGGGATGACCATGGATTGCAGAAATTAGTAAATTCTTTAAATGCAGATGAATGACTGTCAAAAGTTAATTTTATAAAAAAGATTATTATCAAAAGATTATTTTCTTTGGGACTTGATATAACAATAGTACAAATTTAGTTAACAAACCACATACGCGCGCAGCTGCTTTTACATTGCACTACATCGCTCAGGCACCGCCTTCGCTCCCCACGACCGGCCCCGTCAACTCCATACACCCCACTGCTAGCTGCTACTTATTGCCGGTGATACCACTACTACTGCTGCCGGCACTGCTCTCTGGTCTGCGATTCTCATAGAGCTTACATATCGCAGGCAGCAAGTGAGCAATCCATCGAAACTACATCTGCGCTAGCAATAAATTCCTTAATCATGGACCTCTTACACTTTTTACTATCCGAGCTGTTTTACGAAAATTCATTTAGTTGATACAATACAAGTTGTACCAAAAAGTACTTTATTCCATTGATACTTCGTACCAAGTTATGGGTATGACTTAGAGACTTAGTCTTCGTATCATCTTGAAAAGAAATAAATCAAGTTATGACTCACATGCTACGCCAGTACAGAATCGCGACTCCGACCGGTACCAAGTGTGCTAGCTGTAAGTTTTCTTTTTAGTATACTTAGATAAGGTTGAATGCCTCAGACTGATGTTGTTGACGGAGAACGCAGTATACAAATGGTTCAAATGGCTCTGAGCACTATGAGACTTAACTTCTAAGGTCATCAGTCCCCTAGAACTTAGAACTACTTAAACCTAACTAACCTAAGGACATCACACACATCCATGTCCGAGGCAGGATTCGAACCTGCGACCGTAGCGGTCGCATGTCTCCAGACTGTAGCGCCTAGAAGCGCTCGGCCACCCCGGCCGGCGCGCAGTATACAGTTTATGCAAGATTGCACATCGAAACAATCCAACATTCAGGATTTTCTATATGCCCCTTTTTCGGGTAAATGGATGCGTGTGACGGTACGCTAATTGCATAGGAACCCCGTTAACCGGAAATGTACCTCATGAATTTTTCTTCTGGGGATTCATTTAGGGAAATTATTTCTTCCACGCTTACTAACATATCTATCATAGCTCGTAGCTTGAATCTGTCTCACAATTGAACAAATGACGCGTGACATACTGTGGCGAGTTTGGCAGAAAATCGTCTTCTAGAGGGATGTGTGCCACAGAACCCATTGAAATCACATTAATCCTGTTTAGGTATAAGGTAGCAAACTTGATGTATTTAGCTTTAAAATGACACCAGAACCAAATCTATAAGTTAGTAAATATACCAATTTTAGTGTTGAAAGTAGTAAACACCTATTCAATAAACCTGATATTTCACACACTTCACTACATGTTCTCTTATTCGTTACTTTCCCACGGGTATCTGGATAAATATCAGTACCATCAGCTTTCCCTTCTAAAATTAATTCGCCTGTTATTTTTTACATCAGAGCAATGAAAACATCACTATCATCGAAACTAATGTCAACACCACGTGCAGCTCTAACAGAGACACAGGTAGCAGCATATGCTGTAAGCGATCAAAACAGAGCAGAAACATAAAAGGTGACCGTTTTGGGGTACAGGTAGTGCAGAATTCGAAAATTATATGGCTGGATATTACAGCGACCCATGCTTCTGCAGTCAGCATGGCTACAACGGAGGGTTTGAGGCGAAATGTTAGCTAAGAATTTTACTCACAACACATGCGAGACTCGAATCTAACGAACTGCTGCTGCGTAAGTCCTACTTGGTCTCCACAGTGTGATAAGAACATTTGATAACTGAGCACTCCTCCAAAGCCCTCTAAACACATGTGTGATCTTAACCGTTCCTAGTGAATCAACAGTTTGTAATGTTCTTTTTATTACGAACCGGGTACAGTCGTTGACGGAGTACAACATTTTCACTGCACACTGTGCAGTCATCTTCAGGCGATCCCATCAGAATGACTGTCTTTGCATCATGCCTCTTTTATACTCCTATTGCTCCCAACTCCTTCCAGCAGTGCCTGGCCTCATGCAATGTCGGGAACAGGAATGTGAGTGGGTTCCGGGGAGGGGGGGGGGGGGGGGTGGGGGGGGGGAGGAAAGAGAGGGGAGAGTCTGCGATCGCTACATGCTAGGCAGCAACTCTGGTCCCTCAATGCTGCTCAGGCCGGGAGTCGTGATTACAGTTGGGTGTGTGAGCACTGGATCCTACACTTTACTGGTGTTGAAGTCAATGTAGCTAGCAATCAGTCTGTCGCTCACTTTAAGAAACAGTCCCAAAACGTCGAATTTTGTTGATATTTCATGCAGAGCGTTCAGTTGACATTTGGACGGCAGTGAGATATTGTCAGAGGAATATGGGTACTAATATTAATGGGAGTATGAAATCAAACGAAGTGAAATTAATCTCTACGGGGCCAAAAAGTACCATGGGTTCTTCATACCAAAGTATTCCTCAACATTATCAGAAATTCTATTGGTGGATTTCGTGTTCACACTATGTGCATGTCAAGTTGCTTGTGTAGAAGTATGTGAGATCACGTTTCGAGAAACATCGCTCGAATACTCGAACTGTGCACACAGCATGTCGTACTTTACATTACATATATGCCCCCCCTTCTCCGTCCCCAAACCCTCTTGCTTCCTCCCCACCAGATGCGTGTGACGTAAGGACAGCATTGCTCTCAAGGGAACCACATGGAAGTATTATTTTTGTAGTTTTTTTTTATATTTGTACTACGTGAAACTCAGAACTCAAATATCAATACCAAAAGCAGTACGAAACCAGACCCAAAAGCTCCTCAGACAATGGGGCATTTTTCTAAGGAAATTTAATTCCGTAATAAGAAGGCAGTTTTCATGCCAGGCGTTGTGGCTCACTCAGCAGCGTTGTACAATAATAATCACGTAATCAATGGATCACTTTCTCGAATCTCACTGTATTTTCTGTCATTTATTCATTTTTTGTTTAGTTCGGTTACCTACATTACTTATAGAAAACGTTCATCAAATTTTTGCTAATTAACACATGTCTAATAATTACTTTTATGAAAAAATGCAAGTCTTCATATATTTAATCACATACAGTATACAAAATTCCAGAGATCGTTGAAAATACTAGGGTGGTTTGAAAAGTGCTCGGAAAGGACTAGAAAAAAACATCACTGAAACTTTTTTGTTTTTCAATGTAATCTCCGTGTGGATGAATGCACTTGGTCGAACAATGTTCCAGTGCCATGATCCCATCTTGAAAATGAGTTTCTTCCAGGCCTGCTGAATAATTGTCAGCTGCGACTATCAGTTCTTCGTTCGAAGTGAATCTTCGTCCACCAACAAACATTTTCAGTTTTGGGAACAGATAGAAGTGTACCGGAGACATCAGGTGAATAAGGCTGGTGAGACAACGATTTATACCTTAGTTCGTGTAATTTTGCCATGGCGCCGGCACATGTGCGCGAGTGCGCATTGTCTTGATAGATGACTTGCTTCCTTGCTAAACCCGACTTTTTTCGAGTATCTGTTGTTGCAATTATCCAGGAGGTTAGCATAGTATTCTCAAGTAATTGTTTGCCCAGTGGGTAAAGAATCTACAAACAGAATCCCCTACGTATCCCAGAACACAGATGCCATGACCTTTCCCGTCGAAGGAATTGTCTTTGATTTCTTTGGTGATGAAGAATCAGTATGCTTCCACTGCTTTGACTGTTGTTTTGTCTCTGGGGTATAGTAATGCACACAAGTTTCATGCACACAAGTTTCATCTATGGTCACAAATCGGCGCAAAATGTCTTCTTAGTTTCTCCTAAAACGGGCCAAACATTGTTCCGATATGTCCATTCTCATGCTTTTTTCATCCAGCGTCAAGAGTCGCGGCACCATCTTGCAGATAACTTTTATCATATCTAATTCTTCAGTTAAAAAGTGATGTATCCTTTCAGATGACATCTGGCAAGCGTGAGCAATTTCACGCACTTTCAATCAGGGATCTTCCATGACCATTTTGTGCACTTTTGCAATGATTTCTGGAGTAGTGGAACATTTTGGCCCATTACTGCGTGGATCATCATTTAAGCTGTCCCGTTCACATTTAAATTCATTTGTCCAGTTGGACACAGTTGAAGATGAAAGAGCGGAGTCCCTCGGTATATTCTGGAAATCGGAATGAATGTCCTTTACTTTTATACCATTCTTTACGACGTACTTAATCACTGCTCGCATCTCGATTTTTTCCTTTCTTCGCATATCACTACGCGGTAACAACAGGGCCACGTCACCGCCACATCTCCCTTCCAAAAGCACAGATGTGGCACGTGTTTACAGGCAACAGTCCAACGAATATGACGTGAACAACTCGTTGCGCTAGCGCTGTCCTCTCCTCATGATTACGAGAACTTTTCAAACTACCCTCGTATAACATATTAATTATCAATGTTTCACAAAAGTTTGTTAGTAAATGTATGATTTTAAAACTATTTTCATATACTAATAATAATTGAGAAATTTAAATCTGCAATGAAAACTTTTAAAATAGTTTAATCTTCCTTGTTTTTTTTTTTTAAAAAAAAGGAATGAATGTAGCATTTGACTTCTAAATTAAAAATTACACATTCTTACAATTTAAATGACTGCTTAATTTCCACTCCTGGGTTGAGAACAGTGCCAGGTAGTACTTTATTTCTGTCTAATTATTGGTCTTCTTCTAAAGAAATATTGGTGCTTACTGTTTCCATTAACCCAAAACTTCCGGAAACGTAACACTACTGTTTCAATTAGCTGAAACACAACTCAGATTAAAGCTAATTTTAAATTTTAACTTTCAGTTAATGAAACAGAATTGCAAATTTACATTCCTGGGACATAAATTAAAATAACTCAGTTTAGATAGATACTTACAGATAAAGTCTGAAGTAAGCAAATTCAGCACCACATCTGATTTTTCTTATTGAGTTAAACAAGACATCAAATAACAGTGTCACCAGCTTTGAAATTCGTTATTTCACTTTAGAATGATTCACAACCATCTAGAAAAACATATCTTCTGAATGATATTCTCGTTTGCTGTACGACTGATCGTACACAACTTTTTTTGAAGTTTAATTTAGGTGCAGGTTCTCAGAGCAGATTCACCTAGCATGGCCAGTGGGATAAACCACCATTGTTAGGTAGCAACAGTCACCATATGTGAACTGCCCATCGTTGCCCCAATCATTAGTGTCCACGGTAGTGGCAGTCTCTCTGCCAACTGATTTCATAGCCCCACAGTAGCAATCTGGGGGTAATGGTGGCACACACCACATGTCAACTAACCTTCACTGGGCCACATTACCGCCACTCATAGCCAAGTTATGGCATATACACATTCAGTTTCCGGTGTTACTGTACAGTCTTAACATTCAGTAGCTGACATTTATGGCACATAGACTGTTATCTTCTGGTGTTACAACACATTTTTAAGAACCACTACTTGAAACACAGTCAAGCTATGGCAGATACATTGTCAGCTTCTGATGTTCAAATACTATTTCCGAAGTGAGTATCTACTTGTTTGTGTCAACTGTTATTGACTTGCCTGCTTAGCATCGTAATTTCTACTGCGCGACTTTCTATGCTAGCATTATCAGCAGATTGCAAATGTTTTCTTAGTGCAAAGTAAAGTTAGCATGGAGTCGTCATAACGTTTTGCGCACTTGGAATGTTGGCAATTGAAACATAGGGACACTAGTTTCTTAACTGTGTAAATGCATATTAATGTAGTTCACTATGCTCGTTTATCCACTTTCCATGTATTTTCCACTGTCTGACAGCGAAAGTTAACTTTATCAGCAGATGATGACAAACGTTTCGTACTTCAAGAGAATGTAAACATCCTGCATTAGGGATTTACTATAATGTCTTGTTGACTTTGATATCGGTTTTAGCCCAAGTAAGAGAAGTTTGGCAAATTTGGACTTCAGGATATCTGGGTTTACTTTGATGCAATGACTGAATTATTTTCTCGAAGATTGAATTATTTTCTGTAAGTTATATTACTCGTGCTATTATGCGAGCTGTGTGTGTTTTGGTAAATAATACAGATGATCTATATATGGAAATATCTAATGAGAGGCTCTGTTGTGCCTTGAAAAATGAGGTACAAATATGGAACTTTAGTCATCGATAAGCGCTGTTTCACCTTTAAGATTATCAATACTGCTAATATGCGAGGCATGTGCATTTCAACCTGTAAGCTAGATCATAAATAGTTTCCATGTATTTCTTGGAATGTTACAGGACAAATCTTTACGTATTCTGAAAAATATAATGTCCGGTACGAAGATCTAGCTATTTTTGTTGATTAAACACTACGTTATGTTAGTAGTACTATTATGTGAGCAGTGTGTGGTTTGATAAGTAATACAAATGATCTATATATGGAAATATCGAATTAGATGCTCCGTTCTGTCTGTCAAAGTGAGGTACAAATATGGAACTTAAGTAATCAACAAATGCTGTATAACCGCTAACATTATCAATAGCGCCAATATGCGAGCAATGTGTATTGTTTTAAATACTGATGTTCTATTATTCAGTCGAAAAATTGGTTTGATGCAGGCCTCCATGCTACTCTATCCTGTATAAAACTATCTATCTCTGAATAAGTACTGTAACGTACAATCATTTGATTCTGCATAACGTATTCGTTCGCCCCAACCGTCCCCCACACCTCCCTCTGATACTAAACTGATGATTCCTTGAACTTTCAGAATGTGTCCTATCAACCATCCTTTCTTCTGGACAAGTTACACCACTCTCCAGTTCTTACAATATTTCCTCATTAGTTATGCGATATACCCATCTTCCAGCATTATTCGTGGCTCCTCGTTTCAAATCCTTTTATTCTGGTCTTGTCCGAACTGCTTGTTGGCAAAACTCTCTTCTTGAGAAAGACGTTTGTTGTCGCTAAAAAGGAGCTTCTCATCCAGACCGTAAAGGCCCAGAGGATCGTGCCACTGCCTGTTCTCACTTTATATCCCTTCTACTTGGGTCAACATCAGTTGGTTTACTAACCGAATAGCATAACTCACCTAGTACGTTTAGCGTCTCATTTCCTAATCTAATTCCTTCTGCATTCTCCGATTTAATTCAGCCATATTCCATTACCCTTCTGTCGCTTTTGTTATTCTTCATCGTACATCACCCTTTCAAGACACAGTTCATGCCTTTCAGTTACTCTTCCAATTCCATTGTTGTATCTGACAGAATTACAATGTAACTGGCAATCCTCAATGTCTTTATTTCTACTCTCTGAATTTTATTCTTCTCCAAATTTGTCTTTGGTTTCCTTTACTGGTTGCTCCATGTACACATTAAATAACATTGAGGATAAGCTAAATTCCATCTCATATCCTTCCGAACCACTGCTTCCTTTCATCCCCTTCGGCTCTTATAAGTGGAGTCTGGGTCCTTTACAAGTCGTGTACGACCTTTCGATACCTGTATTCGAACTCCACACCTTCAGAATTTAAAAGAATGTGTTCATTGTCCAACACTTTCACTAAGTCTACAAATGCTGTAAACAAATGTTTGCCTTTCTTTAACCTGTCTTCTGAGGTGAGTCGTAGACTCATCATTGCCACGCATGTTTCTACATTTCTCGGAACCGAAACTGATCTTCTCTGACGTTAGCTTTACCAGATTTTCAGTTCTGTGAAGAAATTGTGTCAGTATTTCTCATCCATGCCTTATTAAACTAATAGTTCAGTAATATTCACACCTGTTAGTAAGTGCTTTCTTTGGAAATGATATTATTACTTTCTTCTTAATATCTGAGCGTATTTTCCCCCGTTGCTTAACGTTCCCTTTGCACCCTCAAAGCGTCTTGTTGTTTCAGTTCCTTAATTTCTTATGTTTTTGCAATTTCTTCTGTTTCAATCTGCGTTTCGTAACGAATAAATTATGGTCAGAGTCCACAGTTTAAAATTTGGTTCGAATTTCTGCTTTCACTTCGTATAATCAATATGTGTCTCAAGCCGTTTTTCATTGTTCTCAAACCGAATGTCAGCGATGATTGAATTATCCTACGTTCAAAATTCTACCAGGCGACTTCCTCTTTCATTCTTTTCCCCACTCTTTTCTCCTTCTTTTTCCAGTTATCGACATCGAGTTCACCGTCACAATTAAATTTTCGTATCACTTAACTATTTGAGTTACTTATTTCGTCTTAAATTTATTGAATCTGTTCACCAGAATTTGTTGGTATGTAGACTTCTATTACTATTGTGAGTGTTAGATTCGTGCCTATCTTGGTTACAAGAATGCTTTCATTGCTTTGTTTATAGTGGCTTATACACAACCCCATTCTCATAGACCTGTTTCTGTATTGTCCTTATTTGATTTTGCATCTATAACTCTGTACTCGCCTTACCAGAAGTCCTGTTCCACGTGCCATCGAACTTTACTGATTCCCACTGTATCTAACTTTATTCTGTCCATTTTCATTTCTAAATTTCATACCGACCGGATTAAGGCATCGACATTTCACGCTCCGCTCCAATGTCAGTTTTCCGATGCCGTCGGAAAAGTTAACGTCTGTATTTTCCCATTGTTTTCCGCGATAACAACACAACAAGGCCATGTTGGCTGACGTTATAAGGTCAAATTAGTCATTCATCCAAACTGCTGACCCTGAAACTACTGAAAAGGAATGATGGCCCTTATGATGAACCATATGATTGCCCCTCCTCTCTAAAATGTGACACCATTGTGCTGCTGCCCGTATTGAGGCACTCAAGGCATCCAACCTCGACAAGGTTCGTGGTTAACGGAGGAGATTTTCATATCACAGAACAGCTAAGTTGCGACAGTAGTGACAGTGCATTTAGTACTCGAAATCGTACGCACTTTGAGAACTAATATAATTTTATTCTTGTGCAAAGTTCAAATATTTATTTGCGATCAAACAACTGTAACTGTGGTTGTTATACTATGGTAAACACCCAATATATATTGTGATAATCTAAAGCTGCCATTATTTGATGTAATCTTCCATCTCTGTGTGTGAAACTCCGTCCATCACTGTCTGTGGCCACGTTTACACTTGTATTCCCTGCGTGACGACGGTCTCGTTTCGTATTACGAAATCATATAGTTAAGGTGATCCAACACAATGAAAAACACCCAAAATGCCTTATTCCCTCCCTAAAGCGGTTCTTGGTCAAATTGGTATATTTAGGTATTTTGTATGGTTTTGCACCTCGTATTTTATAGTACAGGGTGATTCAAAAAGAATACCACAACTTTAAAAATGTGTATTTAATGAAAGAAACATAATATAACCTTCTGTTATACATCATTACAAAGAGTATTTAAAAAGGTTTTTTTCCACTCAAAAACAAGTTCAGAGATGTTCAATATGGCCCCCTCCAGATACTCGAGCAATATCAACCCGATACTCCAACTCGTTCCACACTCTCTGTAGCATATCAGGCGTAACAGTTTGGATAGCTGCTGTTATTTCTCGTTTCAAATCATCAATGGTGGCTGGGAGAGGTGGCCGAAACACCATATCCTTAACATACCCCCACAAGAAAAAATCGCAGGGGGTAACATCAGGGCTTCTTGGAGGCCAGTGATGAAGTGCTCTGTCACGGGCTGCCTGGCGGCCGATCCATCGCCTCGGGTAGTTGACGTTCAGGTAGTTACGGACAGATAAGTGCCAATGTGGTGCCGCTCCATCCTGCTGAAATATGAATTATTGTGCTTCTTGTTCGAGCTGAGGGAACAGCCAATTCTATAACATCTCCAGATACTGTAGTCCAGTTACAGTAGCACCTTAGAAGAAAAAGGGACCAAAAACTTTATTGGCTGAAATGGCACAGAAAACGTTCACCTTAGGCGAGTCACGTTCATACTGAATTGTTTCCCGCGGATTCTCAGTGTCCCATATACTGACATTGTGACGGTTGACTTTCCCGTTAGTGTGGAAAGTTGCTTAATCACTAAACACAATCTTTGAAACGAAAGATTCATCTGTTTCCATTTGAGCAAGGATAAAATCACAGAAATCGATTCTTTTAATCTTATCAGCTGCAGACAGTGCTTGAACCAATTTCAGACGGTAAGGTTTCATAACTAACCTTTTTCGTAGGACTCTCCATACAGTTGATTGTGGATTTTGCAGCTCTCTGCTAGCTCTGCGAGTCGATTTTCCTGAGCTGCGAACAAATGCTTGCTGGATGCGTGCTACATTTTCATCACTCTTTCTCGGCCGTCCAGAACTTTTCCCTTTGTACAAACACACATTCTCTGTAAACTGTTTATACCAACGTTTAATACACCACCTATCAGGAGGTTTAACACCATACTTCGTTCGAAATGCACGCTGAACAACTGTCGTCGATTAACTTCTGCCGTACTCAATAACACAAAAAGCTTTCTGTTGAGCGGTCGCCATCTTAGCATCAACTGACGCTGACGCCTAGTCAACAGCGCCTCAAGCGAACAAATGTACAACTAAATGAAACTTTATAGCTCCCTTAACTCGCCGACAGATAGTGCTTAGCTCTGCCTTTTGTCGTTGCAGAGTTTTAAATTCCTGAGGTTGTGGTATTCTTTTTGAATCACCCTGTATTACGATTACATTTTCATATTACGTAGTAGATGACATTGAAAATACATTCCTTAAACGTTAAAAGAGCCTTGGCACTTTAGTTCCGATCGCAAATGTCGCAGCCTCCCTCGAAAGTTTGCTTTTTTTTTTTTACATAACTTCAAATATGCCTACACTGAATATAATAAAAAAGCGTTAGCCTGTCAATATCATCGATTATATTTTTCTGGTGTAGAATATGATGCATTTTCGTCTTCCCTCTAAAATAATGCCTGGCGAAGCGACGTATTACTGACATTTTTCCACCATTTTTTACTTACATTTTAGATATCGAATTAAAGAGCTTCAGAAATAGGATCTAACATTGCTGATACACAACTTTTATACACGTAAAGCTGTAAGAGGGCGTACCATTTTTCAGGATAAACAGCATGCTAAAAGGAAGCCTGTCATTGTGTGTATTAATGGATTCGCTGTAGATGGACGTGCCTTACGTCTGGGCGCTCTGCGTGCAGCATTAGCTTCCGCTGGCAGGAAAGCCTGTCTGCAGAACAGAGGTTAAACTCATATATCAAACCACCTAAGGACGACTGAGCTTTTACCATGTTTACGTCATTCTAAAAATCAGTTACTTTACGGTGCCCGGTATTACAATGAGGCATGCATTGTGCGTCAGGCCATTGTTGCTAAACAGACAGTAAGATAATGGTAAGAAAAGGTCTATGAAGCGGCTACATTTCATTTTCCACAGAATCACCAAATAATTGGGTTATATGAATCTGTGACCATGCATAAGTATTTGTCAGCATTGCATTTCGCATACATTCTGTTGATTGTCAGTGAATTCGTGTGCTGAAAAATGCTCTAAAACTTTAACTAAATAAAATGCTCATGAGGCTATAAACAGAGAAGTCTAGAGTAAGGTGAGCTCACAGAAACTTTATGGAGGTCATACAATGATTCAAAGACGCAATAAAGTCACTAAGAAATTGCATTCCATTGCAGTCATTCACTGCGGTGACAAATGAGCGCAGGAAAGTGTTATTATTTTCGATCGCGTTTCCTTATCGAAACCGTCATTGATTTTAACATAAATAATAATAATGTTTCAATATTTAGTAACAATGTTTCTCCTCAGAAAAGCATAAGCTATAATACAGTATTGCTTAGTATTTTTTAAAGTACATAGCGCCTGCCTGCTGGTAAGTGTCAAGCGGAATTCGAGTGTGACTTACACAGTGCTGCGTATAAAAAAAAATTACACTGTAGTACTCGACTAGTTTTATAACATGCGCGTACTGATGAGAGATTTTATATGCTTGTACAATAATGAAAATGATTAATATTAACATACTCAAATTATACACAGGAAACGGAGACTTTGTGTTTGGTTTTACTTAAGCGTACTCACATTTTGAACTTATCATTCCTACTAGAGGTTCGACGTTTACCCGAAATGCGTATATTAAGACACGTATATCACAGGGTAACTCTACATCTACATCTACATCCATACTCCGCAAGCCACCTGACGGTGTGTGGCGGAGGGTATCCTGAGTATCTCTATCGGTTCCCCTTCTATTCCAGTCTCGTATTGTTCGTGGAAAGAAGGATTGTCGGTATGCTTCTGTGTGGGCTCTAATCTCTCTGATTTTATCCTCATGGTCTCTTCGCGAGATATACGTAGGAGGGAGCAATATACTGCTTCACTCTTCGGTGAAGGTATGTTCTCGAAACTTTAACAAAAGCCCGTACCGAGCTACTGAGCGTCTCTCCTGCAGAGTCTTCCACCGGAGTTTATCTGTCATCTCCGTAACGCTTTCGCAATTACTAAATGATCCTGTAACGAAGCGCGCTGCTCTCCATCGGATCTTCTCTATCTCTTCTATCAACCCTATCTGGTACGGATCCCACACTGCTGAGCAGTATTCAAGCAGTGGGCGAACAAGCGTACTGTAACCTACTTCCTTTGTTTTCGGATTGCATTTCCTCAGGATTCTTCCAATGAATCTCAGTCTGGCATCTGCTTTACCGACAATCAACTTTATATGATCATTCCATTTTAAATCACTCCTAATCCGTACTCCCAGATATTTAATGGAATTAACTGCTTGCAGTTGCTGACCTGCTATTTTGTAGCTAAATGATAAGGGATCTATCTTTCTGTGTATCCGCAGCACATTACACTTGTCTACATTGAGATTCAATTGCCATTCCCTGCACCATGCCTCAATTCGACGCAGATCCTCCTGCATTTCAGTACAATTTTCCATTGTTACAACCTTTCGATACACCACAGCGTCATCTGCAAAAAGCCTCAGTGAACTTTCGATGTCATCCATAAGGTCATTTATGTATATTGTGAATAGCAACGGTCCTACGACACTCCCCTACGGCACACCTGAAATCACTCTTATTTCGGAAGACTTCTCTCCATTGAGAATGACATGCTGCGTTCTGTTATCTAGGAACTCTTCAATCCAATCACACAATTGGTCTGACAGTGTTGATGTTACAAACTTTCAGGAATGGTAGATAATTGTAAAGTTATCAATTTGAGGTAAAGGACCTTTGTCCGGAAACTATCGTGTTGAAAGTTACAGTATAAGCGATAATCGTTCCGATACCTCTGACAGCGGATCTCCTCTGCAGCATAATCTTTGCTTTCCTTATGTGGCTGGAGGTATCATCATCATCATAAACATCATCATCATTTAAGACTGATTATGCCTTTCAGCGTTCAGTCTGGAGCATAGCCCCCCTATAAAATTCCTCCATGATCCCCTATTCAGTGCTAACATTGGTGCCTCTTCTGATGTTAAACCTGTTACTTCAAAATCATTCTTAACCGAATCAAGGTACCTTCTCCTTGGTCCGCCCCGACTCCTCCTACCCTCTACTGCTGAACCCATGGGTCTCTTGGGTAACCTTGCTTCTCCCATGCGTGTAACATGACCCCACCATCTAAGCCTGTTCGCCCTGACTACTACATCTATAGAGTTCATTCCCAGTTTTTCTTTGATTGCCTCATTGTGGACACCCTCCTGCCATTGTTCCCATCTACTAGTACCTGCAATCATCCTAGCTACTTTCATATCCGTAACCTCAACCTGGGTGTGCCCGTGGTCTAGGGGTGGCGTCTTAGATCCTTAATCAGAACGTCTTCGATCCCCGCCACTGACTAAATTTTGATAAATAATCAGCATTGACGGTCGAAGACTTCCGGCATAAGAAGTCAGCCTCATTCTGCCAACGGCCTTGTCGAAGAGGAGGAGCGGATAGAGGTTCAGGGCACTCTCTTGTCCTAGGGGTGGGAAATTGCCCCTAAAGGCGGAAGAATCAGCAATGATCAACGACATGAGGATGCAGAAGGCAATGGAATCCACTGCATTAAAGACACGTAACGTGTATCCACAGGAAATGTTGCCTGTAATTGAAGAAGTGTCATGATGATCTCTCCATTGGCAAAAGATTCCGGAATTGTCCCCCATTCGGATCTCCGGGAGGGGACTGCCAAGGGGAAGGTTACCATGAGAAAAAGATTGAACAAGCAAGGAAAGGATAACGTTCTACGAGTCGGTGCGTGGAATGTCAGAAGCTTGAACGTGGTAGGGAAACTAGAAAATCTGAAAAGGGAAATGCAAAGGCTCAATCTAGATATAGTAGTGGTCAGTGAAGTGACGTGGAAGGAAGACAAGGATTTCTGGTCAGATGAGTATCGGGTAATATCAACAGCTACAGAAGATGGTATAACAGGTGTAGAATTCGTTATGAATAGGAAGGTAGGGCAGAGGGTGTGTTACTGTGAACAGTTCGGTGACTGGGTTGTTCTAATCAGAATCAACAGCAGACCAACACCGACAACGATAGTTCAGGTATACATGCCGACGTCGCAAGCTGAAGACGAACAGATAGAGAAAGTGTATGAGGATATTGAAAGGGTAATGCAATGTGTAAAGGGGGACGAAAGTCTAATAGTCATGGGCGACTGAAATGCAGTAGTAGGGGAAGGAGTAGAAGACAAGGTTAGAGAAGAATATGGGCTTGGGACATGGAATGAAAGAGGAGAAAGACTAATTGAGTTCTGTAACAAGTTACAACTAGTAATAGCGAATACCCTGTTCAAGAATCACAAGAGGAGGAGGTATACTTGGAAAAGGCTGGGAGATACGGGAAGATTTCAATTAGATTACATCATGGTCAGACAGAGATTCCGAAATCAGATACTGGATTGTAAGGCGTACCCAGGAGCAGATATAGACTCAGATCACAATATAGTAGTGATGAAGAGTAGGCTGAAGTCCAAGACATTAGTAAGGAAGATTCAATACGCAAAGATGTGGGATACGGAAGTACTAAGGAATGACGAGATACGTTTGAAGTTCTCTAACGCTATAGATACAGCAATAAGGAATAGCGCAGTAGGCAGTATAGTTGAAGAGGAATGGACATCTCTAAAAAGGGCCATTACAGAAGATGGGAAGGAAAACATAGGTACAAAGAAGGTAGCTGCGAAGAAACCATGGGTAACAGAAGAGATACTTCAGTTGGGTGATAAATGGAGGAAGTACAAACATGTTCCGGGAAAATCAGGAATACAGAAATACAAGTCGCTGAGGAATGAAATAAATAGGTAGTGCAGGGAAGCTAAGACGAAATGGCTGCAGGAAAAATGTGAAGACATCGAAAAAGATATGATTGTCGGAAGGACAGACTCAGCGTACAGGATAGTCAAAACAGCCTTTGGTGACATTAAAAGCAACAGTGGTAGCATTAAGAGTGCAACGGGAACTCCACTGTTAAATGCACAGGAGAGAGCAGATAGGTGGAAAGAATACATTGAAAGCCTCTATGGGGGTGAAGATTTGTCTGATGTGATAGAAGAAGAAACAGGATTCGATCTGGTAGAGATAGGGGATCCAGTATTAGAATCGGAATTTAAAAGAGCTTTGGAGGACTTACGGTCAAATAAGGCAGAAGGGATAGATAACATTCCATCAGAACTTCTAAAACCATTGGGGGAAGTGGCAACAAAACGACTATTCACGTTGGTGTGTAGAACATATGAGTCTGGCGATATACCATCTGACTTTCGGAAAAGCATCATCCACACAATTCCGAAGACGGCAAGAGCTGACAAGTGCGAGAATTATCGCACAATCAGCTTAACAGCTCATGCATCGAAGCTGCTTACAAGAATAATATACAGAAGAATGGAAAAGAAAATTGAGAATGCGCTAGGTGACGATCAGTTTGGCTTTAGGAAAAGTAAAGGGACGAGAGAGGCAATTCTGACGTTACGGCTAATAATGGAAGCAAGGCTAAAGAAAAATCAAGACACTTTCATAGGATTTGTCGACCTGGGAAAAGTGTTTGACAATATAAAATGGTGCAAGCTGTTCGAGATTCTGAAAAAAGTAGTGGTAAGTTATAGGGAGAGACGGGTCATATACAATATGTACAACGACCAAGAGGGAATAATAAGAGTGGACGATCAAGAACGAAGTGCTCGTATTAAGAAGGGTGTAAGACAAGGCTGTAGCCTTTCGCCGCTACTCTTCAATCTGTACATCGAGGAAGCAATGATGGATAGAAAAGAAAGGTTCAGGAGTGGAATTAAAATACAAGGTGAAAGGATATCAATGATACGATTCGCTGATGACATTGCTATCCTGAGTAAAAGCGAAGAAGAATTAAATGATCTGCTGAACGGAATGAACAGTCTAATGAGTACACAGTATGGTTTGAGAGTAAATCGGAGAAAGACGAAGGTAATGAGAAGTAGTAGAAACGAGAACTGCTAGAAACTTAACATTAGGATTGATGGTCACGAAGTCAATGAAGTTAAGGAATTTTGCTACCTATGCAGTAAAATAACCAATGACGGACGGAGCAAGGAGGACATCAAAAGCAGACTCGCTATGGCAAAAAAGGCATTTCTGGCCAAGAGAAGTCTACTAATATCAAATACCGGCCTTAATTTGAGGAAGATATTTCTGAGGATGTGCGTCTGGAGTACAGCATTGTATGGTAGTGAAACATGGACTGTGGGAAAACCGGAACAGAAGAGAATCGAAGCATTTGAGATGTGGTGCTATAGACGAATGTTGAAAATTTGGTGGACTGATAAGGTAAGGAATGAGGAGGTTCTACGCAGAATCGGAGAGGAAAGGAATATGTGGAAAACACTGATAAGGAGAAGGGGCAGGATGATAGGACATCTGCTAAGACATGAGGGAATGTCTTCCATGGTACTAGAGGGAGCTGTAGAGGGCAAAAACTGTAGAGGAAGACAGAGATTGGAATACGCCAAACGAATAATTGAGGACGTAGGTTGCAAGTGATACTCTGAGATGAAGAGGTTAGCACAGGAAAGGAATTCGTGGCGAGCCGCATCAAACCAGTCAGTACACTGGTGACCAAAAAAATCCCTCAACCTTGTTGATAAGGTAACCTGAATCCACCCAGCTTTCGCTAGCATACAACAAAGTTGGTCGAAAGATTGAACGGTGCACAGATAGCTTAGCCTTGGTACTGACTTCCTTCTTGCAGAAGAGAGTCGATCGTAGCTGAGCGCTCACTGCATTAGCTTTGCTACACCTCGCTTCCAGTTCTTTCATTATGTTGCCATCCTGTGAGAATATGCATCATAAGTACTTGAAACCGTCCACCTCTTCTTTGTTCCTCCTATTTGGCACTCAATACATTTATATTTCTTTCCCACTGACATTACTTTTGTTTTGGAGATGCTAATCTTCATACCATAGTCCTTACATTTCTGATCTAGCTCTGAAATATTACTTTGCAAACTTTCAATCGAATCTGCCATCACAACTAAGTCATCCGCATATGCAAGACGGCTTATTTTGTGTTCACATATCTTAATCTCATCCAGCCAGTCTATTGTTTTCAACATATGATCAATAAATAATGTGAACAACAGTGGAGACAGGTTGCAGCCTTGTAAGGTTGCAGCCAAGTAAGGCTAGCAACCTGCTTCCCTGGTACTTTAAATATGATGCTGGCAACAATCAGAGCAAAATGCCTCGGACCTTTGAAGGTGACGGAGTCCCACTTCTAACTGGCTGGAGGTAGTACGGACCAAAACCAGAAGAAATTTTGTAGTAGACAAGTGCTCTGAAATTCGTACCTTGAGAGCTTTGTGGTAGACAGGGGCTCTAAAATTCATCCCTTGAGAGCTATGAGAATTTGTGCTGCAGAAGAGAAGTGACCTACAGTAAAGAAGATGAATAAGGTATGAACTTTAGAGAATATATGTACCGCACTTTTAGTTTTTTTTTGTTCATACTACTTTAATACAACGAAAGCAAAGAGCATGCAGGATGAGGTCCACTGTAAGTCGTATCAGAGTGGTTTCGCTTTAACTTCCGACTCCGTCCTTTTGGAAGAAATGATCTTTACCTCAAACTGATAATTTACCCTTCTCCATCGTCCCTGAAAGGTTGTAGCATCATCATGAAATCACTCGTACATAGTTATCAATGAAAATTATAATCGGACTCGATTAAATCACCAAAACAGATATGAGCAAATCATGAACCAATTTTCTATAAGATTCTGTGTAAAGACTCTCGTTTAAATATTATTAGAGACACTTGTAACGTATAAAAGTCCACAGTTAGTCACTAATAAAATATCTGGCATCATTCTCAAATAATCTGATGCACCGAACACAGCCACTTACGCAAGGAACAGGCTTTACATGGATACATAATGATTTTGCAACTGTGTCTCAATTACGTGATATTATATGATGGACAACACATGACAAAATTAATTTTTTTTGGCGACAGTTTCCAACGACAAAACTGAAACAAAAGAACGAGGTTAGGGGACACGCATTAAATACAGCCTACGGCAATAAATATGAGTAATTGAAATTGTGTCAACGGAGTCATTTGCCTCTGGTGACGTTCTAGGAAGATCGACTTAAGAAATCATTATACCAGAGTAAAATGCAACGTCACAGAGGACAGGAACATCGAAGTCACAAGACCTGGGTGAACCAGATGGTAACCACTATATGTGAATGCAGGTTCTATCTATTTATTTATTTTCTGATCCATCTGTCTGATGCTTTGATGCAGCCCGCAGCGAATTCTTTTCCTAGGAAGAGCTTCACATATAAGAGTGGCAACTGCAATCTAAGCCCTCAGTTATTTGATGGATATATTCCAATCTCTGGCCTCCTCTGCAGTTTTTACCTTCTACAGCTCGCTCTAGTACCGTGGTATCTACTCCCTGGTGTCTTGAGGGGTGTCCTAACATCCAGTCCCTTCTTGTCAATGTTTTCCATATACTCCTTCCCTTGTCGATTCTCCGAACCTCCTCATTCCTCGATTCTCCGAAGAAACTCTTCATTCCTTACCTTAATAGTCCACCTAATTTTCAAGGTTCTTCTGTAGCTCCATATCTCAAATGCTTAGATTCTCGTCTGTTCCGTTTTTCCAACACTCCATATTTCACTACAATTCAATGCTGTGCTCCAAACATACATTCTCAGAAATGTCTTCCTCAAATTATGGTCTGTGTTTGATTCCAGTAGTCTTGCCCAGGAATATCCTTTTTGCCAGTGCTATTCTGCTTCACATGTTCTCCTACCTCTGTCCACAGTCGGTTCTTGTTGCTATCTAGGTAGCAGATTTCCTGAACTTCATCTGCTTCCGGAACCTCAAGTTTCTCGTTGTTCTCATTTCCACTACTTCTCATTACATTCGTCTCGCTTCGATTTACTCTCAATCCTTGTTCGAACCCGGGACCGAGGACGTTTTGATTGATAGTCAAAGTAGCTACCCTAGACCATATGTGAAGGCAGTAATAGAACCATCAATGGTGTAGTGGGTAATTTATCCAAAAAATTATAAGCTTATTGATTATACAGTGCGTAAATTGTTATGGTGAGGGCGCCCATATAACAGTTTGTAAGGGGATGCAGACCCGGGGACGCGGAGTTTTTTAATATTTCGGAAGATAAATGGCGACCTTTAACTAGCCATATAAAAAAATTCAATTCCGACACTGTTAGACACCTACGTAATAACGAATTTTAAATCATTTTCTTGAGATAAGAACACCAGCCTCTCTGGTAGCTAAGTGTGAGATGGCACCCGCCCCTTGCTCCCGGGTATGGGAACCTTTGACTGTGGTGACATAATAAAGTAAATACTCAATTTGTTTGTTCGCAAAATGATTTGCAGATAAATTAAGAAAAACCTGAATTTAAATCTACATCAATACCTCAGCAGCCCAATGATACTTTTTTATTAAATTTTTAATTTAAAAACTAGATGCAATAAATATTTTCTTTTCTACGTCCATATTATTCTCAGTTGTTATAACGTACTATATCTATCAGAACAATGTCTTCACCAAAACCAATGGGGTTTAAATGTGATCCATTAAGAAGTATTCATTCCCCTTTCTCCCATTTTATAGAACCGAAATTGCCCATTGGAATCGCTAAGACCGGTCTTGGTGAGACGAAATCATCGTGCATGACTCCCCTTTCAGTGTTCTGAATATTTCCCATTCGTGGGGGTGGCTACTGCTAGATGCACAAGTTCTTCAGTGTAACGGCATATATGAAAACAATTATTTGCTTCTTAAGACCTTCTTGTACAGGTTTTATTGAATTCAAAACATTGCCAAATTTTAGAATTCCAGAATAAGTGGTGAATTGTACCGATTTCTCTGTTCCATAGTTTCGGTTACGGCTTTCAAAGTTTTCTTTGTCCTATCTCCATTTCTAATGCAAGCTTTTCCTTTGCCTGATTGAAATTCAGTTGGCATATCTGTAGTCAACATCTCGTATTTTGTGGGCCTATATCTGATATATTTACAAACATTTAATGTGCTATATGTTGTTCAGCTCGTAATGTACAATAATTACATCATTCCACTATATCTGACTTATATATCTGGAAGACAACCCACATACCGGCCATGATTAGTTACATAGGCTGCCTAGCCGAATACTGACTTCTAGTAAACTAGCATAGTAATTGCTCCGCATGTAGACAGGCCACAGGATCTTAGAGAAACAGCGGCACAGCATTTTTCATCTGTGTGACAAAAAGTGGATGAGAGATATTTAGTGTTGACACTAAGGCAGTAGTTTTAATGCAGGTGCTGTTGTACGAGAGTGTACTGAAAAGTAATGCCTCCTTATTTTTTACGTCGAAAGTCATCAATATTCTAAATAAAAGATACGTTATTAACATTATACGTTGTTATTCTTCATGTCTGAGTATTTGCAGCTATTTGCCACTAGAGGGCTTCGAACTGTAACGTATAACATGGCAGTGTGTAACGTAACTATGACGGTGTGTGAGAAACAGTGGGTTGTAATCGAGTTTCGAATTCTAAAAGTTCGGGCACACGTGGAACACCCTCTCCTTCCGCATGATAATGCTAAACTCACACGAGCACTAAGACATGTGAAACAGTCTGAGGCGTTGAGTTCATTGTTATTGATAATCCTTCATACAGTCCCGACTTGACCCAATCCCATTTTCATATATTTCCAAAACTGAAAGAACACCTTCGAGGACCTCGCTTGCAGAGGTTAAGTTGTCGCTCCGTCAAAAATGTCAAACATTCTGCAATGACCGTATCAACCAAACTGGTCTCTCGTTGGGAGGAATATGTTCGGCACCAGGGTGACTATGTAGAGAAATAAATATGTAGACAACGTTAACAACGTCTCTTTCACTAAAAATACTTTAACAGCTTTCACGTTATAAATACGGAGATATTAATTTTAAGCATTCCTTCGGACGGTATTTGAACCATATTCTTGAAAATCCAAGGCAGCACCTCAATCACTGTGTTATCCTATACGGTAGATGTGTGGAAGAACTGATGTGTCTGCGTAAATGACGAAACATATTCTTTGGTTAGAACTGTCAGAACTTCATAACATTCACGCATTTGTGACTTGTTACAGAAAAAATTTTCCTACCTCATAACCTTACTGTTATATGCATAGACACGGCACAGAAACATCCTTTCAAAAAATTCAATGAAAACTGTTCAGATCACGGTCTCTTTTTACGTGCGTCGTGGTGCATTGCCGTTCTTATTGCTTCTGCGTCGTGTGATGTCGCTGCATATACGCTACAAGTTGCTCACTGTCGGACTGCTTTTGAATACAGAAGTAATATTGAAATTTCAAACATTCCAGCTTAGGTAACAGTTGTGACCCGGTTTCCAAGGGCTATATGCCGAGAGCTGCCGAGACGTGGTCCAATATGGGCCGAATTCCTCAGCAACAAACACAGAACTCTGCACAGAGACTCGCTTTGGACCGGGCATACCAGCGTTTTCCTTTAGCATGGCATAGCTGATAATGGTATTCTTTCTTATGTGTGGGGGATTTTGCGCACACACATACTGAATAAGAGAAAAAGTTGAAGGATTTCGACGAGTCGACCATATATCAAGTACAAGAATCTCATATACAAGCTCTCATTCAATTATAGAAGACCTACTTAATGTAACATAGCCGGTACTTTTTGTTCGCCTGATGTAACTTATTGAATAGAGGGTTGGACGGCAGCCACCAGTCTTTATTCGCTACTTCACCGGTATTGGAAGTGCGATATGTAACCACATTACGAGAAACAAAACTCTCCAACACTTGAACAATACAATCAGTAATACCAGTTCTTACAATACGTACACTCAACCAACCATTACCTTGAATAAAAGTATCTTTATTAATAATACAAAAATCAAATACGCAACTTACAAAAACACAAAGGCCTTCAAGGATAGAGGTAGAGGTAATTCCTTTCACTTTATTCTTTGCGACACCTGCTCTAGTGCCACTCTTTTCTTCAGTTTTGAGGATACTGTTGAATTCAGTAGAGTTGAGTACATGAGTTGCCTACAGCTCTATCCTTGATGGCCCTAGTCTATTTGTGGGATGTGTATTTAATTTTAGTATTACTGATAATGATACTTCTATGCAAGGTAACCATCGGTGGACTACAGCTACCGTAAGAAATTGTAGCAGTGCTTCTACTGCTCAAGGGCTGGAGAGACTTGATTTTCGAAATGTGATTCATTCGACAAGAATTTTTAATTTAATTCTCATATTTCTTTTCTTCGTAGAGTTCTTCTTTGGATGAGCTACTTACGAGACTGCTCCAAATACCAGTTCCTGCTTCAGCGGTGCACTTTTCACTAACTTTCAGGTTTTAGGCACTTGTCATCTTTTACATTCTATAATCATGTTTTTACACAGAAGCCAAATGTAAAAACGCTCTGAAACATACTGTCCTGATTGTCGATCTTAAAAAAGCACCATTCAGTCACTAAAGTAGGAGTACAAAAAATTCAGACTTTTCTGATCTCACTTATGAAACAAAGCTAATATTCTAGAGTCTATTTTAGTTAAACTAAAAATTTTGTAACTATTAGACCGAACTATTATGTCAACAACATATACCAAGAATGACTTTTTAAAAAATTCAGGAACGGGCCAAATAATCAAATTAAAACAGTGTGATTATGTACATAGTAATCTCAAATTTGGGAAATGGGATCTGACCTTATTTTTTGGTTTTATTTATTTTAATTGATAAATATTTTTGCCTTACAAATACGTAAATCTATCAGTATGACGGACAAGAAATATACGACGAATGTGGAAATAGTAGGAGTTGAGCATGCATAGAACACATTGCCGTATTAGCGTGAAACAAACCTGCAAAATATACCCCTTTATGATTGATGTGTCTGCTGCTATATACGGTGACAGAGAGGGCGCCACGCCCAGTGCCAGTCACCAGCATGGAGCCACGTAGTTACGTCTAGACTCTGTAGAGGGCGCACTGTATCCTGCCTTCATCCGACGTCACACAAGTAGTTCACGAAAGAACATTCATACGCCAACTTCGGATGTAATCGAATCCACAGCCCCATTCAGCAGTCAGTACCGCCAGAGTTTCACAGTGACACAGTATGCTCAGAGCGTCGCAGTTTGAGTGTGTGCGTGCATGCTTTTGCATGAGCATGTCAGCAGACAGTCCAGGGACGTATGTACTATCATTGCCTGCAGAGCCAGGCTGGACATGCTACTAATTAAGCTAATCCTCGTCAACCCAAATCAGAAATTGGACCAGAGTGACAGATTTTTACTACCGAACATCATCAGCAATAGAGTACTGGGTCTCCGAGAGCAATTTCATAACAGTGGTTACCAAAT
This sequence comes from Schistocerca piceifrons, assembly GCF_021461385.2. Taxonomy (NCBI): domain Eukaryota; kingdom Metazoa; phylum Arthropoda; class Insecta; order Orthoptera; family Acrididae; genus Schistocerca; species Schistocerca piceifrons. The sequence continues at coordinate 253,930,595 of NC_060141.1, read as the reverse complement.
TTATATCCTAATTAATGAGATTAATAGATTAATTACCCATCGAACCACACCCACCCCCTGCTCCAAATGACATCATGTGTTTTCTTCAACCTACACTTGAGTCGAAAACTGTATAGCATTAACAACATACACAATTAATAAAATATTCCTGGCTATTATGCCGTGGTCGAGGGGATTCCACTTTAAAACACGACGTTACCTCCCCATCTTTCAGGAGCATCGGGTTTTAAAGCGGAATACCTTCGACGACGGCATAACAGCCCGCTATGTTTTATTAGTTCTCACAATTCCGGCTGTGAAAGTTTACAATTTACACATTAACAAAATAGCATCCTTTAGGCGCAGACCCGTGGAACTGTGTGTGTGTGTGTTTATGCTCTATGATCATTTCGCTCATGCCGGTACCTTCTTGGTAGTGACTCCAGACGGTGTAAAAACGCTTCAGAGGTAATAGCACAGTTTATATACATTAATTGTTTCATACTCCATCCGTCTGGTGCATCATCATGTTTAAACCTTACGTTTCTTCTTCAGCATCTCTTATATAGCCGCAACACTGTCATGTCTTCTCTACACCGATAAGATGCGTTACCCAGTCGACACCCACGCATCTGGAGAGATCTTGTGCTTTTAGATTGGTGTCTGGGTAAGAATGGTGTTGCAAGGACGACTGGTCAAGGACAATGTCATATGAATGCATGAATGCTGTGTGACGCCCGTCGGCACAGGGAAAGGTGTCCAGTCGTAATGGTAAATGACTGATGTCCTGGAAGTACAAATATAACCAAATTGCATCGGCATAGGACTCTCTCTGGTATTCTTTGGTGTATATGGTCGAATGGACGTGTTGCACAGTTATCTAGTTGCATTCGCAATCTAGTTAACGGTACTTGCAAAGTAGTGGAGCGGTGATTTAGAGATGATGCACAATTGGGAACTATTTTGCTGTGTCACTAGTAAAATTGCTAAAATTAATCGCACTGTCAACTGCGCTGTGTATTGCAGTACTTCGCCGCAGCAGGCCGGAGTGACCGAGCGGTTCTGGGAGCTACAGTCTGGAACCGTCCGACCGCTAAGGTCGCAGGTTTGAATCCTGCCTCGGGCATGGATGTGAGTGATGTCCTTAGGTTAGTTAGTATTAAGTAGTTCTAGGGGACTGATGACATCAGAAGTTAAGTCCCATAGGGCTCAGAGCCATTTGCACCATTTGAACTTCGCCGCATATCAACTGCGTGTATACCATCCTGCCCGTCCGCTGGTATGCTGTTCATTACCACATAATGATAGACTGTCACCACTTGGTTGGGGTGGAGAGGGCCTTGGCCGAGAACTGGATATCTGCTGCTTGTCACTGTGGAACATGGGATTAATGTAGAGGTGATCACCTTCACACAGTTGTTTGGAAGCGTTCCTCAATGCTGTAGACGTCGTATTTCCTTTTGCTACAATGCCCTACAGATGTTTTCATTTATTTCTTTTTTCACCAATAAGATAACAGTACCTCTTTTGATTTCTACTACTTTGCGCGCGTTGTAAATGGCACCTTCTGGCAGTGGTCAATAATGGAACAGTAATCATATAAATGACTACAAAATGAGGAAACAATGCTCGTCGAAACGGAACACCGACACACCCGCTATCCCTTCGCTATGGAAGATGAGATAAACTGTATAGGTGATCTCCACCGCATATCGTTGGAAACGCTCTACAATGCCCCGAACTCTTCCAGTTTCCATGTGTTGCGCTGTCTTCCACATTTTTGCCAGTGAGAAACATAGCCTCTGTGTTTTATTCCTATATCCCTATGTTGTGGGAGCTGTGAGAGCCAAGGGATCGAAACATGATAATATCGCTTTAACACCTGACACAGACCTTGAAGTCATGGTAGAAAAACAAAGTGTACGGACGTGTACAAGATTATAGTCTTACCCTGCTTGGATGTGTTACAGCCGAAAAAACAATGTATTAAACTGCTTATGAAGGACAAATACAGGAACCCGCACTTCTTATTTATAGTCTGCTGGATATATTCTTCCTCCAGCGCAGTCGCCAAAGTTTAGGCAAATATGTGCAAGCGACTTCGAACACTGGCCACGTGATCTAATGCTCGATTGCTTGATATCAACACCCAGACCGTATTTGTTTTTTCGATATGTGAGAAGACACAGATGCGGTAAAATCTTACAGAAAGTTCTATTTCAAGGAGTGGTATAACTGGTTAAAGTTTGGAAGTAGTAGCTGGAAAGGGAGTGAGCCTTGGTTGTAGCCCAACCCCGATGATATTCAATCTGTATACCGTGCAAGCAGTAAACGAAACAAACGAAAAATTTGGAGTAGGAATTAAATCCATGGAGAAGAAATAAAAACTTTGAGGTTTGCTAATGACATTGTAATTCTGTTAGAGACAGAAAAGGACCTGGAAGAGCAGTTGAACGGAATGGATAGTGTCTTGAAAGGGAAATATAAGATGGACATCAACAAAAGCAAAACGAAGGTAATGGAATGCAGTCGAATTAAATCAGGTGATGCTGAGTGAATTAAATTAGGAAATGAGACAAAGTAGTAGACGAGTTTTGCTGTATGGAGATTAAAATAAATGATTATGGTCGAAGTAGATAAATTTGTTAACATCGAGTGTAGAGTTAAGTGTCAGAAAGTCTTTTCTGAAAGTATTTGTATAGGATATAGCCATGTATGGAAGTGAAACCTGGACGATAACTAGCTTAGACAAGAAGTGAATAGAAGCTTTCGAAATGTGGGGCTACACAAGAATGCTGAACATTATATTGGTAGATCACGTAACTAATGAGGAGGTACTGAACATAATTGGGGAGAAGAGGAATTTGCGGCATAACTTGACTGTAAGAGTGAATCGGTTGATAGGACATGTTCTGAGGCTTCAAGGGATCACCAATTTAGTACTGGATGCAGTGTGGAGGGTAAAAATCGTAGAGGGAGACCGAGAGATGAATACACTAAGCAGATTCAGAAGGATGTTGGTTGCAGTAGTTACTTGGAGAAGAAGTAGTTTGCGCAGGATAGAGCAGCATGGAGAGCTCGATCAAACCAGTCTCTGGACTGAAGACCACAACAACAACAACAACAACAACAATTCTCTCAAAAGTACATCAATTTTGCTCATAAAACTAATAGAAGTCAGATGTATCTATTTTCGTGGACTCATGACTATTTTTATTCTCATCATTGCCATTGCATTTTTAAAAAAGAGGTGTTACCCCAAGTACTGTGTTATGTCATACTTCAGAACCTTTAATTGTAGAAACCACTTGAATTTAAGCTCGTTTTGGAACCATTCGGCATATGAGTAGATAGTATAAAACATGCCGTGATAATGAAACTGCTTACAAAACTAGAACACAAGAATCTACCTCATGATAGGAAGTTTATAGATATGTCGGTAGAGCATAGTTATGGAGCAAAAATGTCAAATGCAAGCATACATACGGTAAATGGTTTCTAGTCAATGGGAGAGAGCGAGGGATGCGGTAAAATCTTGTAGGAGGTTCTGTTACAAGACACACTCTCACGATTTGTTTCATAAACACCGGTGTTATATAGCAATGCACTGGCAAAACGGGACTTGCCATAGTGTACAAAATAGCAATGTATTCTTGAATTATAGAGTGTTGTTGATGAATGTAAATATGATTGTGCTTTTGCGATATGTGAGCTAATGCGGTGAAAGATTGTATTCTCTAGTGTTATGTCACATGTATGAAATGTTTGTAATACACATGTGCATGACAGTTCATTTACAGACACTAATTTGAATGCGAGAGACCGTCTCTGGTCGTGTAATTTGCCCATTAAGCTAAAAGAAATTGCTTGACACAGATATTTTTTCTTTGAAATTTAAATTCTGACTTTTTCTTTGCTTCAACGACGGTTTTGAGCTAATGAGGACGTTTTGTGGTAGTCGGTAATTTTCGCTACAAAATAGTGGAAGTTTTTATCCAATTTTACGAAGGGTGGATGTGTATAGGAGTTGTATAGGCAGACCTCTGAATGTAATTGGCGGTGGTTCACCTCAGTGGATGTCGCAAAATAATGAGGTGTGAATTGTATCCTGCAGCAGAATGTACAAACTGTACCGACTTTACCCGTAAGCTAAAAGAGAATGGACTGCCCGTATTATCGTGGAAATAGGACATTTATTAACATGACGTTAAATACAATTGTTCTCCATCGCAGAATGGCAGGCCTATTTTAGCGTTGGGGCGTGCCTGGTGTGTGGGTGGGTGTGTGTATAAGGTCGGCGACGCAGCTGCACCCTGACCAGGGGTGTGGCATGTGGGGGTGGGTCTGTGTTGCTATATTTTAGATGAACAAATTGCACTTGGTGCAGCCCTCCATTTTCCTCCTATTTTTCGACTGACTGTAGCCGTCCGGCGTGGCCGAGCGGTTAAAGGCGCTACAGTCTGGAACCGCTCGACCGCTACGGTCGCAGGTTCGAATCGTGCCTCGGGCATGGATGTGTGTGATGTCCTTAGGTTAGTTAGGTTTAAGTAGTTCTAAGTTCTAGGGGACTGATGACCTTAGAAGTTAAGTCCCATAGTGCTCAGAGCCATTTGAACCATTTGAATCAACTGACTGTACATGCTTTTGTGTCGGTGAAGAACTGTCGCCTCAAGGTGCTCAGCGACTGTGGCGAGCTCATGCCACAGCATGCAGATTGATCTGGTTGCAGCTGAAGAATACTGTGCTCCCAGATATGGCATGGTCTGTGGTCGCTTTAGGTGGAGGGCTTCCTGCTTTCCAAGTCACTATTGTTCCAAGGTGGTCCAGTCTTTCCGAGAAAGACGTTTAACAGGTTTCAAGAAGTGTCTGGTTCTTGTCTTTTGTCTGTCTATGACTCATTCCGCAGATTGGAGACAATACATCAATGCCACCAGAAGAATCCTTTTGTGGACCACCACGCCAAGATAGAAGAACAGGCTTCAATCCCTGCCTACAATGAGGACAGCCATATTTGGAGGGAGGGAGGGATGGGGGTAGGTGGGGGTTTACGCAGCGTAAGACTAGTTTCACGTTGGTTAGTTTATGAGCGCCCAGGGATGAGGACCCAGCTGCAACTGCTGCCACTCTGCATTCTTGTGGGGTCAATTTTTGCAGTAGTTTTGTTATTGCGATGTTTTTTCCCGATCCCTGGTACGTGTGTTGCATTATGACTCATTAACTATGAGTGCTGGTTTTATCGTGACAATTTCGAAGCGCACTTAGAACAGTGATGCATTTTTCCTTCAGTTGTGGTAGAGCGTTTTCGCTTCGATGACTTGAACTGCAGAGTGATTGTTGAGCAGGTGTCTGTAGTGAACTATGACATCAAACAGCGATAGATACAGTCCTCAGGTGTATGCTCACAGGTAATAAACTTGTTAACATCTGATACCAACATCTTGTCAGTTGTATATATCTCCCAACAACAAAAAAAGTAAAGATAGTACATTACACACCCAGTCTTTTTCCTGCAAGATTGTAGGTGAAGGGTGGAGTTTGAGTGTGCGTGCCACTATCTTCGAGTGGTGTTGTGAAACTTTTTTCCCAGCAGGATAACACAAGTTGTATGGCATCGTCAATTTTTTGAGCTGTATTGCGATTTTGTAGTACTATGCATGTAGTTGTGTAACTAGGACCGATTAGTATGACTAGTTTCGTAATTAGTACCGATATTTACAGCAGTTTCCCAACCAAAATAAATAAAGTACACGAACCTAACCTTCCTCTCCCGCAGTTGAACAGTTTCCATGTTTTGCGAGTGCACTTGGGCTTTCCATCCAGAAGGACCAGATTTCGAGTCCCGGAAAGGGCACCGCCATTTTTAATTTCCCGCCTGTTTCTGTGTGGGAGTTGGATGTCAGCAAACCCCTAGGACTAAGTAATTCCCACCGAAATTACCCCTCAAAATTCGAAAAACCTGCAAAAACTAGAAATTTCCACCAAAATTCGGAACTGCCGCTGGGAATCACGTGCAGGCTGAGAAAAATGCCTGACGTCATTTGGGGGTGAGGATTGGCGTGGAGGGGAGGGTAATTAATTTAAATGTCAATTTGATATCAAAATTACGCTCAGTCACATCGCCTAACTACTATCATCAGCTTCATTTATAAATTTCTTTTAATAAATTATTGTTAGTTGTGTCATAATCTGCAGTGACAACCGTTATTTCAACATTGTTCCGTGTTGCTCAGTGAAGAAGTAGTATAGCTCAAGCACGGTTAGGAAGCCACCTCAACAATAGTAACCATTTCTGCGGTAGTGGGTTCTTTTCCTATCACCTTTATGTTTGAAGCCAAATGTATTTTGCTGAAGACAAAAATGATGTTTAGACTAAATGCAATAAAACGGAGTATACTGTCCAATGACATTAATCTGACCATCTGTCTAACACTTAAAAGAACACCTTTTGCAATGTGGACCACTGCAAGATGTGCAGCAAAAGGAGTCCATGAATATGCGGGACGTACTGTCAGGAATGCGGATCCATGCCGGCCTCAGTGTTTAGGCCAAACGCATTAGGTTCCTCGGTTGATGATCCATGGAGCGAACAGTGCGATTGAGGTGGTCCTATATATTATCGAAAGTGTCGAAATTGTGGAATTTGGCGAAAAGAGGAATACAGTGAATTGATTCTGGCGCTCGCCGAACCACGTACTTACACTGTGGCTGTATGACACATGAAGCCTCTCCTTAGAAAAATTTATGACTGAATGTGCTGATAAACCCCTTACGTTATTTGATTTTCAAACAACTGAGCAAAACTGAACGTACTCAGACATTTCTCTCTTCACTAATTCTGATCATCACTAACCCGACACACAATATTTTTAGCGCAACGCAATCTGACTTTCAATAATTGTTACAAAAGAATGGCCCTGACTAACAATAACCTATACCTTTCATGAATCGCTTACCTCACAAAAATCTTCGTTACTCGAACTACTGCAATAGAGCGAGCGCCAATACTGCCAGCTAAATAAAATACTCTTACTACCGAAGGCAGTAACTACTGATGGGCATAGTTAGCAAATGAAAGATTTTGATAGAGAACAAACAATCTATTTACCTTAATAGTGTTCAAAAGTCAGTTCATGATATACAGTGTTACAAATTTACTCTTTCTGATGGACACATGTCCAGATCGTCAGCTCTCAAAATTCTGCCATCTCTCTCCCCACATCCACCACTGCTGGCGGCTCACCAACTGCGCAACGCTAAGCGCTGTTCACATCCAACTGCCCAACACTACAATGGCGAATATTCCAACAATGCCAACCAGCCACAGCCTTCACACAGCACAGTCAATGATTTTCATATAGAGCGCTACGTGGCGTTACCAACATAAAAACCTAAACAGCCTACTTACACACGTTGTACTGGTCTGCTGGTAGATGCCGTGGTGCCGAGAAAAACAGGTAGTACATAGGGGTGAACATGGTCCACAAGGATAGACGCATAGTTATGTTGATCGGTTGTGACTTCCAGAATGACAAGATCGGCCGTGGGATGCCACGAAAAAGATTCCTCGAACCACAACGCTTCGACAATTCTTCCGTGGTGTTTGCTCTCAGACGTTTCACACTGTACATGCCAACGTCCATCTGTTCGATGAAGCATCAAGCGTGATTCATCTGGAAAGATCACCTGTTGCCACTTAGGGGACGTCCAGTTGTGGTAACGGCGTGCAAATCCCAGACATCGTCCCCAATTAACAGCAGTCAGCTTGGGTGCGTGAACTAGGTGACTGCTGCGGAAGTCGTTGAGGAGACACTGTTGGCAGCGCCTTGGTCATCTGGGCAGTCAGTTGCTCAACAGTTACACTTCTGTTTGCCCGTACACATCTCCGCAGCCGTCGCTCGACCCTGACATTTATGGCTCGTGGTGCACCACAGGTATGGCGTCATTTTACCACGCGCTGTACACTTTGATCAAGACCGAACGTGAACAGTTTACAAAATGCATGGTAAATGCTTTCAACCGTGTCCCCAAATCCAATGATCATGCCGTTTAGGATGCCAGAAAAACCGTTCCGTTTCCGCATTAAGACAACTACTGCAGTGTTTCTCGAGTCCCCCCGACACGTTTTATACAGGGTGTTACAAAAAGGTACGGCCAAACTTTCAGGAAACATTCCTCACACACAGATAAAGAAAAGATGTTATGTGGACATGTGTCCGGAAACGCTTAATTTTCATGTTAGAGCTCATTTTAGTTTCGTCAGTGTGTACTGCAATTCCTCGATTCACCGCCAGTTGGCCCAATTGAAGGAAGGTAATGTTGACTTCGGTGCTTGTGTTGACATGCGACTCATTGCTCTACAGTACTAGCATCAAGCACATCAGTACGTAGCATCAAGAGGTTAGTGTTCATCACGAACGTGGTTTTGCAGTCACTGCAATGTTTACAAATGCAGAGTTGGCTTATGCCTATTTGATGTATGGATTAGCACGGGGCAAAAGCCATGGCGCGGTACGTTTGTATCGAGACAGGTTTCCAGAACGAATGTGTCCCGACAGGAAGACGTTCGAAGCAATTGATCAGCGTCTTAGGGAGCACGGAACATTCCAGCCTATAACTCGCGACTGGGGAAGACCTAGAACGACGAGGACATCTGCAATGGAGGAGGCAATTCTTCGTGCAGTTGACGATAACCCTAATGTCAGTGTCAGAGACGTTGCTGCTGTACAAGGTAACGTTGACCACGTCACTGTATGGAGAGTGCTACGGGAGAACCAGTTGTTTCCGTACCATGTACAGCGTGCGCAGGCACTATCAGCAGCTGATTGGCCTCCACGAGTACACTTCTGCGAATGGTTCATCCAAGAATGTGTCAATCCTCATTTCAGTGCAAATGTTCTCTTTACGGATGAGCCATCATTACAACGTGATCAAATTGTAAATTTTCGCAATCAACATGTGTGGGCTGACGAGAATCCGCACGCAATTGTGCAATCACGTCATCAACACAAATGTTCCGTGAACGTTTGAGCAAGCATTGTTGGTGATGTCTTGACTGGGCCCCATGTTTTCCACCTACGCTCAATGGAGCACGTTATCATGATTTCATACGGGATACTCTGCCTGTGCTGCTAGAACATGTGCCTTTACAAGTACGACACAACACGTAGTTCATGCACGATGGAACTCCTACACATTTCAGTCGAAGTGTTCGTACGTTTCTCAACAACAGATTCGGTGACCGATGGATTGATAGAGGCGGACCAATTCCATGGCCTCCACGCTCCCCTGACCTCAATCCTCTTGACTTTCATTTATGGGGGCATTTGAAAGCTCTTGTCTACGCAACCCCGGTACCAAATGTAGAGTCTCTTCGTGCTCGTATTGTGGACGGCTGTGATACAATACGCCATTCTCCAGGGCTGCATCAACGTATCAGGGGGTCCATGCGACGGAGGGTGGGTGCATGTATCCTCGCTAACGGAGGACATTTTGAACATATCCTGTAAGAAAGTGTTGGAAGTCACGCTGGTACGTTCAGTTGCTGTGTGTTTCCATTCCATGATTAATGTGATTTGAAGAGCAGTAATAAAATGAGCTTTAACAGGGAAAGTAGGCGTTTCCGGATACATGTCCCATAACATATTTTCTTTCTTTGTGTGTGAGGAATATTTACTGAAAGTTTGGCCGTTCCTTTTTGTAACACCCTGTACACCCTTCACTGCTACTGCTTAAAACTCAGGAAACGGGTTCAGGATAGGAAAGGATGTAACATCAACACGTGAAAGGAAGACCCATAACATAGTTAGTTTTCTCCAAATTAACGTTTATTTAAGAAAAACATACTTATCATATAAATTCCAGATTAATAACAACATGAAAACCATCAGAATTATAGTGTCATATAAAGTTTCAATCTACTGAAATTTACAAATATAAGAAAAGGAATCAGTATCCAGTAACCACAAAGCATCTGAGTTCATGAGCAGTAAGAGTGAAATTTGATTTCACAAAAATTCATGAGCTAATCCAGCTAAACTCCACAGCCTACAACCCTGGATGCGGTCGCCCAACCCAGGTATAGCTCCAAGGAACAAGATAACTACTCAACTTTTACTAAGTATGACCGAAGACGCGGCAAAGCACTCCCACGGCAATAACTTAGACTTTGGGTGTTGGGCAGGGTGCCGCCAAGGTAGCGGCAAAGAAGTCACGGTTGCAGACACCAAGGTACACTCGCGTGTTTCGCAATCAACTGTGAACATAAATCACACACAAGGCAGCACTCTCAAACAATAGCGGAATATACACTACAAATGAGACACGCTTTAGGGAAATAAATACAACTCGTAACCTTAGATCAAAGAAATAGTTACATCCAAACTTAAATAAAAGCACACCATCTTCAGGCCACGAGTGGCCTACTGGGACCATCCGACCGCCGTGTCATCGTCTGTGGAGGATGCGGATGGGAGGGGCGTCGGGTCAGCACACCGCTCTCCCGGTCGTAAGAGGGTATTCTTGACCGAAGCCGCCACTATTCGGTCGAGTAGCTCCTCAATTGGCATCACGAGGCTGAGTGCACCCCGAAAAATGGCAACAGCGCATGGCGGCCGGGATGGTCACCCATACAAGTGCCGACCACGCCCGACAGCTCTTCACATCGGTGATCTCACGGGAGAATGGATTTGGTCGTACACAATAAATATATTCGCCTCTGTCTAGGTAAGGCGATAACCGAGCACTTGTAACTAACAAGGTGCAGGGACAAACAGAGCAGTTGCAGATCAACCCTTAAGCAAGGCAGAAAATTTCACTCAGTAGCAGTCCTACGTAATTCAATTACGACTGAAATACATATCCGTAGGTTAGAATGAATGCACTTTACTAATTCAAAATTAGATTTGAAATTCGTACCCAGTACCTGATACGGTACTATGACATTGCCACCGGGAACAGTGCCACTCACCGGTATTACCACTTCAATTCATAGCATCGCATCCAAAGCGGACGCACACAAACGGTTTACCAATTAACAGAATCACGTGGCTTCAAAGAAGACGCGCTAACCAGTATTGGCCCCTCTCAAGCCAAGGCGCACTGCAGAACAACTAATACACATTACTCAGTGAACACGATACAGTAATACTGCGCCAATTTTCCTGTAAACAATAGAACAGGGCCATTATGTTACGGTGAAGTTTCCCCATCGTGAATTATCATTTTAACTCCTCTTCAAATAACAGAAGGAGGCCCCCGTCACAAAAGCTGCAGCGTACGACCCTCGCCTCATACTTATGTGGCTGCCCAACATTCGACAAGTCGCTCGGCTGGATACATGTGTTGTCAAACCCAAATCGGCCCAACCAAACCCCGCCGCCAGGCATTGCTGCTCCAGCCCTCCTCCTTTCGTCATGTGCCGTTCACAACTCCCTGCCGCCGTGCCGATCCTCCACCTCAACCAGGAAAACCAAAGATCTATCACAAGAGAGGTGACTATCGATACCGGTGCCAGAGGTAGTTAGACCAGCAAACCGAGCCGCCACGGATCAGAGCTGGCACCTATCGTATATGGCATTTTGGTTATTGCACGGTGACATCGAACATAAGCGGTGGTGACATAAATGTGACTGAACTGTGTATCACAACATATCTCTGGTTTATTTTGACGATGATGTGTCATTCAGATATGTCGAACATTTAGTGATATTACACTTTTGCTCTTGATAATGGCTATACACTTGAAATTGCAAGAAAGTTAACTACATCAATAATAAAAATACTGTATAGTCACATGGTGGAAATTTCATTCAAGACGTAACCTGTATGATTGGGTTTCTTGTATCTGTGTTAGTTTCAAGCATATGAACAGCGGTACGTGTTTTAAAAATCAGCTTACGTTTTCCATTAAATAATCCACCTCATTTCCTCAAGAACCGTTTATCAGCGTATCACTTACGTAGGTTAGAATCCTGCCTCGGGCATGGATGTGTGTGATGTCCTTAAGTTAGTTAGGTTTAAGTAGTTCTAAGTTCTAGGCGACTGATGACCTCAGATGTTAAGTCCCATAGTGCTCAGAGCCATTTGAACCATTTTCACTTACGTAAATACAAAGTACAACCTTCAGTGGCACAAGAAGCAGAAACGGGGATATTTGAAACCATTTTGTAGTACTGTAAGGCACTGAAGCCACAAAAGGTTTGACGATTCAAAGGTGCCGAAAGTGGTGACCATGAAAGGCGATAACGACCCTTCACTGCGTTTACTTCCATAATTACAATGTTCCCTCATTATCTTTCATTACCATTGTGACGTCGCGCCTGTTAAGTTGCGTGACCTCGCTAGGATCTTGGTTGTCTACCGTAGCGTGTAACTTTGTCTCGCTACTAAAAGGAATAATATAAACAATTTTAACACTTATTTAGAATCAACTGAATTTTTTTACTAGCGTTAACAGCGTTCGCACCTGCCTGAGTTTTACAGACCATCGTACTTGTTTCAGAACGTTTGGCGGGAACCTAGCGTGTTGTTGTACCAAGAAGGCAAAAATACATTTCACGTCACTATTACCTGGAATTATCGATCTGACAATTCACTTTTCCCACTACACCATGATGACAGCATACAGCACTAGGCCAACAACTGATACTAACTTACCTTGCAAGTTTTCTCCTGAAAATAAAGTATTCTAATTGCTAATACCGATGGCCACGGTCTGAAGAAAGGAATTTGGAACCAGTTTTCGTTGACGTTATAATAGATAATGACTTTATAATTCCAGAATTTGTACCAGAATAATTCACTTCTTTTCTAACATTGATTTACGGACATTGAAAATACAAAACGAAGTTAGTAATTGTCCTTATACTGTGGTGACATTAAGCCAGAAGCTTTCAGTATATGTATTTAGCCAAATGATATTTAAAGTAGTACGGCATCAATGCGGCTTAACAAAGTACACCACACAAACGTAACATTGAGTGTTGATACTTTAACAGGCAAATATTAATTTTAAAATATAATTTTAGTAAATAAAAGAAATGGGGCAAATACGCTTCTCGGGTTGGCCGCCAGATCGTGTTGTGTAACTCGCACAATATTTCATCGATGAAACTGCTCGACATCATCAGGTGCTGCCAGCTGCTGCTGTTATTGCTGCTAGGCGCGACTGATGAAAATCGTGCAGCGGCGTCGAAATTTATCATGCCGGGAGCAGGAAACACGCGTGCGCGGGAGACGGTCTTAGTTGGAGGAAAGCGGCGCTCCTGGTGCCCCCTGCTGAGAGCCGTAGAAAGGCCATCCACCCGTGCGCTAGGGGCAATCACTGTGCTGCCGGACTCTCCTGTATTTAAGGCCTGAATTAAATCTTAGTAGTGCGTTGCGTCGCGTGATGAATCGGAAGATCTTGTTTTACCTATTTGTTTTAATGGCAGCCAGAGCTGGATTCCAAGCGGAGCTTAGTTGAAAACCGGCATGAGATTGTCCGAAGTACGGATATGTATGGCCTCCTTAACAACACAGTCCCAGAAAGATGCAGCTGAGGATAAAACTTCAGCCCTTTCGTTAAATATACGATGTCCCGTGTCCAGGCAATGCTACGCTACTGCTGGTTTATCAGGTTACCCCAGGCATGTTTGAGGAGGGTGTTCGACGCAACATTCTTGATCTGTTCGGCGTGACTGCCCAATATAAGATTTTCCAGATTGCCAGTGCATTTTATATATGCGACGCTTCCTAAGGGCAAAGTCGTCTTTAACCGAGGACAGTAAATTCCACAATTTTGCTAGTGGCTGAGTAACACACTTGATATCGTGCCTTTTTAGAATTCTTTCGATTCTTGAAGATATGCCGCCAAAATAGGGCGAGAACACTGTTGCGGTGGATGCATCCGTATTTACATTACTGCTTAAAATTTGCTTAGAACGGAATGCATGGCTTATCCGCCTATCGGAATAGCCATTCTGTTGGATTTCCATTGTTAGCTACTGTAGATCACCGGATAGACTGTTAGCATCTGAGACCTCATGTACTCTATGCATCAAAGGGCGTACGACTCAACCACGTTGAGCACGGTGATGACAACTTGTGGCCAGAAAATATGCAATACTGGCCATTAAAATTGCTGCACCAAGAAGAAAAGCAGATGATAAACGGGTATTCATTGGACAAATATACTATACTAGAACTGACATGTAATTACATTTTCACGCAATTTGGGTGCATAGATCCTGAGAAACCAGTACCCAGAACAACCACCTCTGGCCGCAATAACGGCCTTCATATGCCTGGACATTGAGTCATACTGAGATTGGATAGCTGTCGCGACGCAACTAGTACGCGATCGCCCATTTGTCTATTAAAAGTTTTACTTCAGAATGTATGTGGCCTGCAATGTAAGCCGGTAGAGTATTATACGGTCAGTAATGGACGAGTTGTGTCCTGCATACTGACGTCACGACCATCTGTTGCAGCTACGCGTGTGAAAGCAGTGGAGTAGCGCTGGCAGGTCACTTAACATTATACGAATCTAAAAATATTAATAACTAATAAAGGAATAAACTGAGGAACGTCATATTAGATGTACATCCTTTTGTTGTGAAAACGAGCAATATGTCAAAGTCTGAGATCAAAAATAGTTGTATTTTGGAAGTTAGCAAAATTCCAAAAAAAAAAAAAGAAATTTTCAGACAGTCAAGAATATAAATAAATACAGTGATGTAATAGTTCACCTTCAGTGACTATGTACGATGATCTGATAACACTTGCAGTGTTCATATATAAATCTGGAAAGTTTTTAGTTTCTCCTCTGTGACTTTTCTATAATTATAATTAGCGGAAATCTAAGTAAATATGTGTATTGTGTGTTAGGGTACGTGTGAATGAGAATGCGTGCGTGAGAGTATGTGGGACGTTCGGCATTATTAAAAATCATTCATGTACTTCTCTACAGGAACTGGCAAGTGTTCCAACACTGCGACGTCGGAACGAATCCACTAGTGGTTCCCCTACTAGTGAATGGCGGATGTCCAAGTATGTATGCTTATGTATAAGGCAGCCAGAACATTCACGAATACATAATAAATTTCCAGGTGTAAAGCTAATAGTTCGTTTTGTTTTGTTTATTTATTTAGAGAGTTTTGTGAAACTTAATTTGATGACGTCAATGAGCCTAGAGAAGTGGTTGGTGCTTGCTAGATTTTGGCGCGAGCCGCGCCCTAGAAGTGAGTTCTCATTGGTCGTAAGTGCTGACAGCCAATGAGATGCGAGACGGTTGGCCGCCTAGCGAGGAGATATAGTTTTGAGTGTGGGAGAGTGAGAAAGAGAGTCGAGAGCTAGCTTTGATTGGAGGCGGTTATGGTGGATGTGACTTTTCGCATTATGTGTAAGATAAAGTCTTGGGACGACTTCCGCGTTATGGTCCAGTGTTAATGGTATCTGGTAGTGACCAGAAGCTGTTTATGAAAACTTTAGAGTGTTGTGATAATTCGTTCCGACTAAAACCGCGAGTGAACATTGAATTATATAGCGTGGCGGTACTGAGTATATTCTTACTGAGTATTTTATGGCGAGCATAAACTTTAACTAAAGACAACCACTGAATATCGTGTACTTCTGCACACGATTGGCCGATCATTGACTGTGTTGCAAGTAATTGGTTTCGGAATTTGGGGTGGTAAAAGTTCTGGCTGTTTTAGGTATGGTGATAACTGTGAGCAGAAACTTTAGTTATTTTTGTAAATGTGGGCTGATGATCTTGCTTAACGGCAATAAAGATCTATTGAAGGTTTAAATGTGAGCTTCATGTTTAACGTACGAGTGTCATGCCCATTCCGAATCATTTCTTTAAAGTACTTAGACAATTTTCAGCAAATTTTACTTACAGCGGCCTCCGGCATGTAGCTATGAGGTTACAGTTTCCTCAACACTGCTTTTCTGTTATCTCGTAAGTAGCTGCAGTCAGGAGTTTACGTGCGAAGATCTACAGCTATAAAGAGGTTGGTGAACAAAAATTATAAAACAAATTGCATTGCAGCTGCAACGTATAATCCGTCGCAATTGGTGCATCGCATGCATGCACGAAAAAATCCGTCGCAATTGGTGCATCGGCCGGGAAAGATAATGAAACATTTCATTAAAAGCAGTAGTGTGTGTGTAACCGGACGATAAAAAAGTGCTCGCGAATAAATAGGAACTGGGGAAAGGACATATATTAAGAGTGAACTATCGCCACGAGGACAGAAAGACGGTGATAGCCCACTAACTGTGAGTGTGTTTGATGTGCTTGGCGGATGAATTTTGCCGTCATATCGCACCGACTGAAGTAGCTGATAACGGCGACATCTGGCAGACCACGAGCTACGAGAAGACGTGACGGCGGCAGCGGAAGCAGTTGGCAGCGCTGCCCGGAGGGGTGGCCCGTGAACTGGTACGGTGGCCCAGTGCATGGTGATCAGACCCGCAGCCTCAGCTAACCGTGTTGGAGACATCAGAAGCGCAAAGTTAAGTAGTGTGCTTTTTAAAACTTTGTGTGTGTGTGTGTGTAAAAAAAAACTGAATAAAATGGCTGAGTGTAAGCAAACAAATGTAGAGGGCGAACTGAGGGTAGATAGGGGAAAAGAACAATGGGAAGAGATTTTTGATCCCATGAAGTTTAGCTTGGATGTGTCCCAACCCAATTTCAGTAGCAGTTTGACAGAGTCATTAAGTGTTAATTATGGATCGGAGGTGGAACAGAATGTATCAGATCCCAGTGTTTCAGGTCTACCTGTGGCAGTAGCTAATGTTAATGGTGACATTGTATCAGTAAATGATGGGGCGAAAAATAGTGTGGCAGGTATGTTAATGAGTCTATTGGCAAAACTGAATGGTTTAGATGCTAATATAACGAAAATGAACTCTAATATGACGAAGATGGGTACCTCATTAAGTGAGGAGATGGAAGCTAATATGACCAAATTAGGTTCTGATATGACAAACTTGGGTTCTGACGTAGATTCAAAAAAGAGTGGGGCAGAGTCAAAAATGAGTAATATGGGAGAGGAAATAGAATCTAAGCTGGATTAAAAAATTTCAGATCCAAGAGATTGTTGGAAGCACGACATGGCAGTGCTTAGTAATAATGTAAAAATTGAATTAAATCAGGTTAAACAGGAATTTACGCAAGCTATTGTTCAAGTAAAAAGTGAATTAACTACACAAATCGAACAAGTTACTGATGACTACCAGCAATTTATAGTGCATGTAAATACAGAAATAGTCAAGGCTCGTGAATATATCAAAGGGGTAGAAAATTATAGTGAAATAGATCACGCTGCCTTAGAATGTAAATTGAAGGAAAATAAAGATAAGTTTTGTAAGCAGGCTGTTTAGGTTTTTATATCGGTAACGCCACGTAGCGCTCTGTATGAAAATCACTGGCTGTGCTGTGTTCAGTCTGTGGCTGGTTAGCATTGTTTAATATTCGCTATTGTAGTGTTGGGCAGTTGGCTGTTAAAGCGCATACCGTTGCGCAGTTGGAGGTGAGCGCCAGCAGTGGTGGATGTGGGGAAGTGAGATGGCGGATTTTTGAGAGAGGATGATCTGGACGTGTGTCCATCAGAAACAGTACATTTGTAAGAATGGATGTCATGATGTGCTATATATATTATGACTTTTGAAAACTATTACGGTAAATACATTGTTTGTTCTCTATCAAAATCTTTCATTTGCTAACTATGCCTATTAGTAGTTAGTGCCTTCAGTAGTCTGAATCTTTCATTTAGCTGGCAGTATTGGCGCTCGCCATATTGCAGCATTTCGAGTAACGAAGATATTTGTGAGGTAAGTGATTTGTGAACGGTATAGGTTAATGTTAGTCAGGGCCATTCTTTTGTAGGGATTATTAAAAGTCTGATTGCGCTGCGCTAAAAATATTGTGTGTCAGTTTAAGCACAGTTATTTATAATTTTTCTAAGGGGACGTTACATATGTCGACCCTTAGCCGAGGATACCTCACTGGAATCTTCGGATTTTTTTCTCGTAGTTTGTGTAATTAGTGTAGCTATTGTTTATTGCTAGCGCGTAATCATAGAGAGAATTTCCTTTGTAGTTGCAGTTTTCCATTGTTGTACAGTAAAACAGTTGTGGCATGCATGTAGATTTGCACCAAGTATTTCGCAGCTGCGCTTGCAATTAACTAGATATTATTTTCAGTGCTATGTTAATGTGTTTTCTTATTTTGCTCTTCAGATTGTGCTTTTCTGTGTTAGTATGTGAAATATTGTGACAATAATGGCGTGTGAAACACGTAACACTAGGCTCCAAAGCAAACTGAGAAATAATAGTGACGACGAGCGTAGCTTATCAGAACCATTGTGTAATGAATCAACAGACATTCAGAGTGGTAATTTGGTAATTGTGCATAGGGAAATGGAGCGGGCGGCAAATAATGGCATAGACAGTGAAACAATTAGTGAACAGGGAAGCATTATCAATCGATCGGTCGGCAACAGCTCGCCTTAGGAATCCGAAATGACAGGACACAATCTCGCAAATACTGTAAATTCAGGTTTTGGGTCCTCACCGTTTTCTCACATAAGTCAAGACACATTTTCTGGTTGTCGAAATGTGAATGTTGCCGATGCAAATTCACTGCCTAAAAGCACTGAGGAACATGTTTCTGACACCAGTGCATTGTTATTACAATTAATACAACAAATGGGACAAACACAGAAAAAGCTTCAAATGTTAGACACAATGGAACAAAATCTTCAAAAGTTAGACACAATGGAACAAAATCTTCAATGGTTAGACACCACGCTTGAACAAACACGTGAAGATTTAACTACTGAGTTACATAAAATCGAATCGAAATGTCAAAACGTCTGTAATGACGTAAAAACACAAATTTGTGAGCATTTCCAAACTATTTTTTCGCGGCATGAAAATACAATACAGAATCACGAAGCAGCCATAAAAGAACTGCAAACTATTGTTCATGAAAATCATGAGACCTTGCAAGCTAAGATTGACTCAGTTGCATCTACCAATTCGATTATGTAACTTGCAAAAACGCAGGAAAACTTAAAGGACACAGTAGATACGATTTCAACACAAATCGAAACTCTGAAACTTGGTTCAGAAAAAAAGCACTGAGCAAATAAGTGCACTATCGGAGAAAGTAGCCGAACGTTCGGATCAATTCACTAACTTATCTACAAAGGTGGATGATGATCTGAATGACACAAGACCTGTAGCCTTCACTGACTCAGAAGAGTGCGAACAAATTAGGAAATTCAAACAAATCCAGAATCAAATTAATACGCAACACCAAAGAGAAATCCTGGAAGTACAAGATCAGTTGACACAGGTAATACAAGAATTACATCTTTCAGAGGACACTCGCGATCCAGTACGGGAAGAGGGACATAGAAATATGGAACAGCCCCAAAATAATAACACAGGGCACTTCGGAAATTATGAAAGAAATTGGCAAGGTACACAGAATTTCGAGATGTAACCGCCGAAACGGCGTGACAATGACCGACATGCGACCCGCCGACCTCATGATTTTGACTATAAACTGTTTATTACTACAAGTAAATTCAAAACATTTAAGAATTCCGACAACGACATTCATCCACAAGCGTGGCTTCATCAATTCTCTAATTGTTTTCCTCCCATCTGGTCAAATGGTTCAAATGGCTCTGAGCACTATGGGACCCAACATCTTAGGTCATAAGTCCCCTAGAACTTAGAACTACTTAAACCTAACTAACCTAAGGACATCACACACACCCATGCTCGAGGCAGGATTGGAACCTGCGACCGTAGCAGCCTCGCGGTTCCGGACTGTAGCGCCAGAACCGCAAGGCCACCGCAGCTGGCCTCCCATCTGGTCATTAGAGCACAGATTAGAATTTATGTGTGGCTACTTAGAGAATGAACCAGCTGTAAGAATGCGATCGGTCATTCACGATTGTCACAGTGAAGGAGAATTTTACCATGCCTTCCTCTCAGCATATTGGTCTCAAGCCACACAAGACCGAGTAAAACATAGCGTCATAATGATGCAACATTTCGAACAATCTGAATTTTCCAGTCTTGTCAAATATTTCGAAGACATGTTGCACAAGAATCAGTACCTGTCAAACCCAGACAGCCCCTCAGAACTCATCTGCATTTGCTTAATCAATTTGCCTGAACGTTTACGACATATTATTTTGGTAGGACGTTGCAAAAACGACATTGAAGCTTTTCAGGGACTGTTACAAGCACTGTAAATTGACACTGACAATTGCGGAACGCGAAAACAGGAGCACAACAATTACAGGTCACATCCGTCACAATTCCACGATGACAGAAATAATAAATGGACATGACAAGGCTATTCTTAGAACGTAAATCGTGACCAGAGCAGACACCACCTGCATGACAACCGTTGGCAGAGTAGTAATAATTACATGGAAAGATCACCTCTCCGCGGTAATGACTATCAAAGAGACCATCAGAGAAACAGACAATATGGGAACCTAAATAATTATTATCTAGGGAGACAGAATAACTTCGGACACAACGGTCCAGCGTGCAGTTACGATTCAGGGAGAAATTCTCAACCACGTGACCGACAAGAAAGAAACTATGAAATCTACCGACATGATGACAGATGATATGATCTTAACGACAGACCTGAATTGCATCAGAACTGGCGGGATTCAAAAAGGGCTGGGACCGCTCGGCAAGGTGAATTTGTAGAATTTAGGTCTCCTAATCCCAATAACGACGGACGCCAACAAAGAGATAGCAGACAATGACTCACACCGCAGGCAGCCACGTGCGCCGGCTGGCTCAGAGAAAAATAACATAGACGCTAACCTTGAGAAAAATTTGAGCATTCTTTACCCATGTACCATATACCACATGTTAATTCCGTTGAAGCTGGACCTGTGCATAGTAGGAAAAGTAAAGGGTTGCACCACATTTCACATGTAAAACCGTTTATTGAAAATTGTTCAAATGGCTCAGAGCACTATGGGACTCAACTGCTGAGGTCATTAGTCCCCTAGAACTTAGAACTAGTTAAACCGAACTAACCTAAGCACATCACAAACATCCATGCCCGAGGCAGGATTCGAACCTGCGACCATAGCGGTCTTGCGGTTCCAGGCTGCAGCGCCTTTAACCGCACGGCCACTTTGGCCGGCTGTTTATTGAAAGATAATCTGCTTTTTAACGTAGTCTTTGATATAAAATTTTCACTTCACGCTACTAGTACAATTTGTCACACTGAGAAACTGTTAGCATGAAACAATGTTTTGAAGTTAAATATCCAGTCTAGAACCTAGGGAACTTATTTAGACAGTAAGTACGAATACATTGTCATAGTGAACAGACGACACAGTGTTACTGTGTGTGTACATTCTTGCTTGTTAGTTGCACGATTACGTAACGACTATAAGGCTTACATACTTAGAAATATACTGCTAAGTAAATTTTAATGCAACATTTTGGTTTACTTTGAAACGTCCCCTTTGAACAACTATACACGGCTGTCCTTAAACTGATACACAATATTTTTTTTTTTTAGCGCAACACAATCTGACTTTCAAAAATCCCTACGAAAGAATGGCCCTGACTAACATTAAACTATACCTTTCACAAATCACTTACCTCACAAAAATCTTCGCTGCTCAAGCTACTGCAATACAGCGAGCGCCACTACTGCCAGCTAAATAAAAGATTCAAACTATGGAAGGCACTAACTACTGATAGGGATAGTTAGCAAATGAAAGATATTAGTAGAGAACAAACAATGTATTTACCTTGATATCATCATGTATAAATATAGCAGTTCATGACAAATTACAAATCTCCGCCATCTCTCTCCCCACATCCACCACTGCTGGCGGCTCACCTCCAACTGCACAAGGGTACACAAACACATAGTGGGATAACACCAATAGGAAAGGATAGGGTTCGTTTTCAGTGTAACATTTGGTACTGCGGTCCAACCCAAAACTTCATATATCTTTCCTCTTATTTCATCCTTTGTTTCCACCAAAAAAATTCTATCTAAGAATGCTTTCTGTATTTATATGTTCACACATTTCTCACCTCAACATTTATTTCTAAGAAAATCCTACCTAAACCTGTTTTCTGTACTTTTTTTTGTATAACTTCTCAATGCATTCTTTACCTATTCTCCATAGTCAGTTTCTTATATAGTCTACCCCCTCTTAAGCTAAATTAAATCTGCTGAGCTCAGATGCTAAACTAAGGGACGAGGCAATGCAGCAGCACATAAAACAATTAATATAAACAGCAATGGAAAAAAATGGAAAATAGCAAAGCAAGCTACAGTAAATCTAAATTACCAAGCAATTCAACATTACAACTAATATGAGGCAATGCGCAGCAAACAAAAATATAAATCTGGCTTAGCAGAGTAACACAAATTAAAGTTCAGTAGCACTAAGCCTGGCAAACAGCAGCTTATATCTAAACATGACATAGCTCAAGCAAAAAAAATAGTACACTAAAGATAACAATGCAGATAAGGGAAATGTATAATCACATCTTAATGTCTAAGTAATTAAAGTGGTGCACCACAACAACTTATTGTAAAAAATATTACCATGTACTCGAAAAGAATATTATGTATGCAGTTACTGTTACTAGTCCCTTTTTATTGTTCTTTCCTTTGCAAGTGCTCCTTTTTTGAAGAATGTGGATCACAAAATTATTATTTAATAGATCTGTTGACAGAAAGTGTTCACATTAGCAAATGCATTTAATTTTATTTTATGAAACCAATGCTGCAACACAGCTGAAAAACAGATGTCAAATGAAATAAGCAATTACGCAAACCAAAGCATAAAAGCATCATTCAATAGTCATGTGGCATTTCGTAAGTCAGTAGCTCTCAACTCTCATAGAAAGACACTTGTCATAATCAGGTGTGCAGATGTACGAATATTTCCCATCAATTCATAAGCATTGCAGTAATTAGCACAAAGTACGAGTAATCATATGTTTTCAGGTAATGAGCGTGTAATATTTGCGATGCTTTCTACAAAGGAATGTCAATAGCAAGGTTAATGGAAGTAATGAGGGTATCTCTAAAGGAATGTCAATGGCGAGGATAAAGGCCTGCCTTTTTTCCTTTTTTTTTCTACCTGTGCTTCTGGAAAGGTACACCCTAATGGCTTGTTCTCCAGGTGTTTGACACAGCTGCGTGCCCACAACGCATTACGTGCAGGTGGTCACTTAACTTTCTTACGGAAATATTTACGACACCAGTTTCCGCTACAGTGACAGTGTCACATAAAAATATTTCACAGGTCAAGAATTAGCGTTGCAAATCTGTAGAAAGAAAATCCTATAAATATAAGTGTCCAAATAAAATATTCGTCAGTATTGTGATACAGTCACGCATTTACGCACATTTCATAACTCTTAAAGTACGATTCTTGGTTTCCAACATACTTCTTATTCCTCATATACGGTAGCATCATCTTATTGATCATAAACATATCTCAACAGCATAGTACACATCGTTGTCGTAATAATAACATCATAACACCTCAGTCAAATCTCAAAAACGTCGTAGCTTTCTGCAATAATTTCAAAACCTAAAAAAAATTCTCTGCTCATTTCAATAGTGTCATCTACCTCAAACGTACTTTAAAATCATGCTCCCTTACCAAATATATCATTCAAAGCTCTCATAGTATCACAATGGTTCCGAAAAAATATGAACAGATCACACATTACAGACAAAATACAATTTCGTAAGTGTGAAGTAATCCAACTCTGTAATTGCGTAAACATATGTCACTGATGTAATAAAAAAAGTTTATCTCTCAGTTACATGATCAGATAGCTGTGTAATTTGTGTGTTAGAGAAATATGGTACCGATGTGTAAAGTTGTATAAGCAAATAGCTAGGGTTCCTTATGGTTGCCACACACATGGTACACAAAGTAAGTGTGTACCCCCCTGAGGATTAATGTAATTATACCCTCAGGTGTTACAGATTACAGCAATGAAATGAAATGTATCACTGAAAACCTTTGTATCATTGTACTTCAAATATCTTTAAAAATAAATGTTTTAAGTACAAAATTAATCACTCAAATGCGTGTCCTGTAGCGCTAAATGTGCGTCTTGCTGTAAGATAATTCTGTGGAAGTGTCGTACTTATCGTCCTCCAAAAGCTAAGTTCTGCAGAAGTCAATGTACTTACCACATGATAAACAAAAGTGAAATGCTTTATGTATAGATATCTTAGTTATTACGCTTAATGCCATGATGAAGAAAGTACTGTGCTGTAACGTATTGTTGTGCTACGGAAAAGGCAATCTCATTGTAGCTATACCACAAAAGTTACTACTAAAACATGTTTTACTTTGTAGAATAAAACAGAAAAACTGTGCAGAAATAAAACAGAAACACTACAAAAGCAACATTGTAAATTGTCACTCATTAGAAGCGTCGTGATAAAACCGTGTAGTTGTCACTTAAACTAACCACTGTGTCGTCTGGTATCTCACAGAAAGTACATTAAACCCAGAATGTATTTTCAAGTAAACCAAAATGTTGCATTAAAATCTCATTAGCAGTACCAGTATGTGTCCTAAGTATGTAAGCCTGATAGTCGTTACGTAATCGTGCAACTAATAAGCAAGAATGTACAAATACAACACTGTGTCGTCTGTTCACTATAACAATGCATTCGTAATTTCTGTTTAAAAATGTTCCCTAGGTTCTAGACTGGATATTTAACTTCAAACATTGTTGCATGTTAATAGTTTCTTAAGTCTGACAAAGCATACTAGAAATGTGAAGTGAAAAGTTTTATGGCAAAGACAAAGTTAAAAAGCAGATTATCTTTCAATAAATGGTTTTACATGTGAAATGTGGTGTAAACCTTTACTCTTCCTAGTACGCAGAGTTTCAACTTCAACGCAATTATCATGTGGTATACGTCGGATTCTGTATGGTCCATTGTAAACTAGAAAGAATTTGTGACTCAAGTGTTTCTTCT
This sequence comes from Schistocerca piceifrons, assembly GCF_021461385.2. NCBI lineage: Eukaryota > Metazoa > Arthropoda > Insecta > Orthoptera > Acrididae > Schistocerca > Schistocerca piceifrons. The sequence goes on along the minus strand of NC_060141.1, from coordinate 253,905,595 downwards.
TATGTGACAATGAATGAGCTTTAATGAGAACTTTCTGACCAATATACAATTTCTTTGCATTTGCTTTACCGTTTAGTTTTCTCCTTTTGTCTGCTGCAGATTTTATGTTTTTAAGAGCCAAATCAATTATGTCTTTGTGTCGAAGTTTACGTGTATTCGGGAAAGGTACAAGCTCTCTGATTCTGTTCGGTGGTTCTTCATTCTTCAGTACAAGAGTAGGTGGTAATGCAGTGGAATCATGAGGCATTTCATTCAGCACGTTTTGAAATAAGTGTAAATATCTGTCCCAATGCGGATGCTTTCTGTGACAATAAAGCCTGCAAAGCTTATTGATTTCTTTCATAATCCGTTCGGAGGGGTTACAATGTGGTGAGTACAATGAAATAAAGACAGGTTTGATTTTATGGTTGCGAAGCATGCGTGACCAAACAGCTGATCTAAATTGCGGTCCGTTATCTGAAATGACTTTAGCAACGTGGCCAACTTCACGTAAGAAATTTTTAACAAAGGCGTTGGATACAGACCGACCAGTGGCTTTACGTAACGGTGTGAAAGAAACAAATTTTGAAGTAAGTTCAACAGCGACTAGAACGTACGAAAATCCATTAGATGTTCTGACAAGCGATCCCAAGAGATCAACAGCAGCAAATTCTTTTAATTTAGAAGGAATGATAGGAAACAACGGAGCACGATGTGAGACAGTAGATGGTTTCGACTTTTGACAAAGTTTACAAATAGACAAGACTCTTCGAATTCTCTTTTCCATATTGTTAAAATAACAAGTCGTTCGAAGAATATGATAACATTTTCGTGGACCAAAATGTCCGTAGCTGAAATGAATGTACCAAATGAGCTTATTAACAAAATCGTCAGAAATGCAAAGTACCCATAGCTTGTCATCAACAGTGCAGCGTTTGAACAGTATGTTGTTTCTAACCAGATAATAATGCCGAATCTGTGTGTGTGTGTCTTTTCATGCCATTTGCTCTTGATGTCTTTCCAAATCGGATCTTTATCTTGTTCATGAGCAATGTCCTTTAAAGATGTGGTGATGAAGTTTTCAAAGGCGACTTTCTGAATGTAAAGAATACTGAAATTTTTCTCGAGGTTGCCTTCTGTGGTACTTTTCTCAAGCCCAGCCGGTGCGCGAGACAGTGCGTTCGCAACAATGTTCTCCTTGCCGGGAATGTAGACTATTGTGAAGCGGAATTCTTGCAGAAACAATGCCCAACGTTTTAACCTGTCATGATTTAATTTTGAAGACATAAGAAATTGTAATGCACGATGATCACTGTATACTTTTACGTGCTTACCAGAAAGAAAGAAACGGAATTTGTTAAATGCCCAAACGATAGCTAAAGCTTCTAATTCAGTAACGGAATAATTTTTTTCAGATTTTGTTAGCACTCGGCTAGCAAAAGCAATGGTTTTCTGAATGGTAGTGCCATTTTCTATGGGTTCTTGAAATAAATGGGCACCAAGACCGACTTTAGAAGAATCCGTGCTAAGGCAGAAATCTTGTGACAGATCTGGATGAGCTAAGATTGGCGCGTGAAGTAACGCTTCTTTCAAAGAATTGAATTCCAACTGTGCTTGTTCGTTCCAGTTCCAAATAGTATTTTTTCCAGTGAGAGAACAAAGTTTTGGTGTAACAAGAATTTGCATATTCAGAAAACGACGGTAAAAATTTACGAGACCTAGAAAACTGCGAACTTGTCTTTTTGCGGATGGCACTGGAATGGCTCTGATTGCTTCTAACTTTTCAGGATCCGGCTGAATCCCTTCAGAAGAAATAATATGTCCCAAAAACTTCACCTTTGTCCTACCGAATTCATACTTTTCCAAGTTAACTGTAATTCCAGATTCTGCAAAAATACGTAACAAACTGTTGAGGATGCGATTATGTTGTTCCCATGAAGCTTCTGCTATCAGAATATCGTCCACATATAAGGTGACGTGACGTTTTAAGAACTCAGGTAATATGGAATTTAACCCACGAATGAATGCTGCCGAAGAAATGTTCAAACCAAAAGGAAGTTTCCGAAACTGATAACAAACGCCGAAACAAAGGAAAGCTGTGTATTTTCTACATTCTGGATCAAGTTCGATCTGATAAAAGCTGGATCTGAGATCAATGGAAGACAACACTTTTACACCATTAAAATTTTGAAGAAATTCTTCTAACGTTTGCGGCCTGTCTGTTTCAGGAATAATGATCGTATTGATTTGTCTCGAATCTAAGACAAGCCTGATCGATCCATTTTTCTTCTCAACAACATGTAATGGATTGTTGTATGAGCTTACTGCAGGCTCAATAATGCCCTCATTAAGCATAGATTGTATTTCTGTTCTAACACGGTCCCTATAATGCGCCGGAATTACGTATGGTCTAACACAAAATTTAGTATGCTCACGAACACGAAATTGGTATTGAAATCCCTTGATTGTTCCTGTTTTATGAGTAAAATCTGTGGAATGTGCTTGTAAAATCTCAAAAAGGTCCTGCCTATCAGTGTCATTACAATTCTCAATTGTTTGAATTTTATTCTGAATTAACTTATTAGTGTCAAATGCGCCGTCGATATAATCCCTGTCAGTACTTGCACAGTGATTGTTAGTGTCTAGTTCCGTAGAAAAGTCCGAACTGTTGTCTAACAGAAGGTAAAGCCGATTAATTTCCTCGTCATGGTTTGAGAGCCAATCTTCAAATTTCAAAGCTATTGACTTACCTTCTTTCTCTAAACTTATTTCAGCATCGTGAAAGTTTAAGATTGCTTTGTATTCATTCAAAAAGTCTACTCCCAATATAATTTCTGTCGACAATAATGGAACAATGAGAAAATTCATAGAGAAGCTGTGGCTTTGACAAAAGAATTCTAAATTGGTTTGTTGACGTACATCTACACATTTTCCAAAGATTGCACCTTGTAATTTAATCTTACGTAACGGAAGTGTGGGGCAATCGTTCGATTTGTTGCATTTGCTAAAGGCTGTTTCACTGATTACTGAAATGGGACTGCCAGAGTCAAGTACTGCCGTAAATTTTACGTCATTTACAGTAATGTGAATCACAGGATATGCAGTGTTGTTATGTTTTACGTCGTGTTCCTGGAGTAAGATGTCCCTAATGTCTTCCATTTTTACGTAATTACTAGCTACGGCAGCTGCGTCGTTAGTGTCATAAGAACGTTTTGTGGCTGCCAGCGGTGTGAGTCATTGCCTATTGTCTCTTTGTTGGCGCACGTCGTTATTGGGATTTGGAGACCTAACTTCTACAAATTCACCTCCTCGAGAGGGCCCTGCTCTGTTTGAATCCCGCCAGTTCTGATGCAATTCAGGTCTGTCGTTACGATCACATCGTCTGTCGTCATGTCGGTAGTTCCTGTAGTTTCTTTCTTGTCGGTTAAGTGGTGGAGAATTTCTCCCTGAATCGTAACTGCGCGCTGAACTGTTGCGTCTGAAGTTATTCTGTCTCCCTTGATAATAATTATTTTGGTTCCCACATTGTCTGTTTCTCTGATTGTCTCTGTGATAGTCACTACCGCAGAGAGGTGATCTTTCCCTGTAATTATTACTACTCTGCCAACGGTTGTCGTACGGGTGGTGTCTATTTTGGTCACGATTTGCGTTGTAAGAATAGACCAGTCGCGTCCGGTTATTGTTCCTGTCGTCACGGAATTGTAACGGATGTGACCTGTAATTGTTGTGTCCTTGTTTTCGCGTTCCGCGATTATCAGTGTCAATTTCTAGTTCCTGTAACAGTCCCTGAAAAGCTTCAATGTCGTCTTTGCAACGTCCTGCAAAAATAATATGCCGTAAATGTTCAGGTAATTTGATTAAGCAAATGCGGATGAGTTCTGAGGGGCTGTATGGGTTTGACAGGTACTGATTCTTGTGCAACATGTCTTCAAAATATTTCACAAGACTGGAGAATTCAGATTGTTCGAAATGTTTCATCATTATGATACCATGTTTTACTCGGTCTTGTGTGGCTTGAGACCAATATGCTGAGAGGAAGGCATGGTAAAATTCTCCTTCACTGTGGCAATCGTGAATGACCGATCGCATTCTTACAGCTGGTTCATTCTCTAAGTAGCCACACATAAATTCTAATCTGTGTTCCAACGACCAGTTGGGAGAAAAACAATGAGAGAATTGATGGAGCCATGCTTGTGGATGAATGTCGTTGCCAGAATTCTTAAATGTTTTGAATTTACGTGTAGTAATGAACAGCTTATAGTCAAAATCATCATGTCGACGAGTCGCATATCGGTCATTGTTAGGTCGTGTCGGCCGTTCCATCTCAAAATTCGGTGCACATTGCCAATTTCTTTCATAACTTCCGAAATGCCCTGTGTTATTATTTTGCGGCTTTTCCGTGTTTCTAAGTCCCTCTTCCCGTGTTGGAGCGCCAGTGTCCTCTGAATTACGTAATTCTTGTATTACCTGTGTCAGCTGATCTTGTACTTCCCGGATTTCTCTTTGGTGTTGTGTATTAATTTGATTCTGATTTTGTTTGAATTTTCTTATTTGTTCATACTCTTCTGTGTCAGTGGAGGCTACGGGTCTTGTGTCATTCAGATCATCATCTACCGTTGTAGATAAGTTAGTGACCTGATCCGAAAGTTCGGCTACTTTCTCCGATAGTGTACTTATTTCTTCAGTGTGTTTTTCTGAACCAAGTTTCAGAGTATCTACTGTGTCCTTACAGTTTTCCTGAGTTTTTGCAAGTTGCGTAACTGAATCGGTAGATGCAACTGAGTCAAATTTAGCTTGCAAGGTCTCATGATTTTCATGAACAATAATTTGCAGTTCTTTTATGGCTGCTTCGTGATTCTGTAATGCATTTTCATGCCGCGAAAAAATAGGTTGAAAATGCTCACAAATTTGTGTTTTTACGTCATTACAGACTTTTTGACATTTCGATTCAATGTTATGTAACTCAGTAGTTAAATCTTCACGTGTTTGTTCAAGTGTTTGTTCCAATGAGTCTAACTTTTTAAGATTTTGTTCCACTGTGTCTAACTTTTGAAGCTTTTGCTGTGTTTGTCTCTGATTTTGTTCCATTGTGTCTAACTGTTGCTGTGTTTGTCTCTGATGTTGTTCCATTGTGTCTAACTTTTCAAGCTTTTGTCCCATTTGTTGCATTAATTGTAATAACAATGCACTGGTGTCTGAAACATGTTCCTCAGTGCTTTTCGGCAGTGAAGTTGCACCGGCAACATTCACATTTTGACAAGTGGAAAATGTGCCTTACTCATTTGAGAAAACGGTGGGAACCCAAAACCTGAGTCTGCAGTATTTGCAATATTGTGTTCTGTCATTCCCGATTCCTGAGGCGAGCTGTTGCCGACCAATCGATCGATAACGCTTCCCTGTTCACTACCTGTTTCACTGTCTACACCATTGTTTGCTGCCCGTTCCATTTCCCTATGCGCAATTACCAAATTACTACTTTGAACATTAGTTAATTCATTACTCTGCGGCGCTAACACACTGCTTTCGTCTTCACTGTCATTTCTCAGTTTACTTTGGAGCCTAGTATTACGTTTTTCACACGCCATTATTGTCACAGTATTTCACACGATACCACAGAAAAGCGCAATTTGAAGAGTAAAATAAAATAACATAGCAATGGAAATAATGTCTACTTAATTGCCAGCGCAGCTACGAAATACTTGGTGCAAATCTACATGCATGCCACAACTGTTTTACTGTACAACAATGAAAAACTACAACTACAAAGGAAATTCTCTCTATAATTACGCGCTAGCAATAAACAATAGCTACACTAATTACACAAACTACAAGAAAAAAATCAGAAGATTCCAGTGAGGTATCCTAGGCTAAGGGTCGACGTATGAAACGTCCCCTTTGAACAACTATACACGGCTGTCCTTAAACTGATACACAATATTTTTTTTTTTTTTTAGCGCAACACAATCTGACTTTCAAAAATCCCTACAAAAGAATGGCCCTGACTAACATTAAACTATACCTTTCACAAATCACTTACCTCACAAAAATCTTCGCTGCTCAAGCTACTGCAATACAGCGAGCGCCACTACTGCCAGCTAAATAAAAGATTCAAACTATGGAAGGCACTAACTACTGATAGGGATAGTTAGCAAATGAAAGATATTAGTAGAGAACAAACAATGTATTTACCTTGATATCATCATGTATAAATATAGCAGTTCATGACAAATTACAAATCTCCGCCATCTCTCTCCCCACATCCACCACTGCTGGCGGCTCACCTCCAACTGCGCAACGCTACGCGCTGTTCACATCCAGCTGCCGCTGCCGAACACTACAATGGCGAGTATTACAACAATGCAAAGCAGCCACAGACTGCACACAGCACAGCCAGTGGTTTTCATACAGAGGTGGCGTTACCAATGAAAAAACCTAAACAGCCTTCGTTCTTCATTTGAAATACTTTATGTAAGATTAAAGATGACTTAGTTTTGGTTTCTTTGACAGCTACACGATTAAATCACGAGAGAAATGTGTGACACAATTTACATTGTTGGTTTTGCGCTGTATCTCTTTTATATCTGCACAGTTTTTCTAAGTTCTTCTGGAAAGTAAAACATGTTTTAGTAGTAACTTTTGTGGTATAGCTAGAATGAGACAGCCTTTTCCGTAGCGCAACAATACGTTACAGCACAGTACTTTCTTTATCACGCCAATAAGCGTAATAACTAAGATATCTATACACGAAGCATTTCACTTTTGTGTATGAGGAGGTGAGTACATTGATTTCAGCAGATCTTTGCTTACAGAGGATGATAACTACAACAGTTCCACAGAATTATCTTGCAGCAAGACGCACATTTAGCGCTGCAGGACACGCATTTGAGTGATTAATTTTGTACTTAAAACATTTATTTTTAAAGATTTTTGAATCACAAAGATAAAAAGAAAGTTTTCGGTGATATATTTCATTCCATTGCTGTAATCTGTAACACCCGAGGGTATAATTACATTAATCCTCAGGGGGGTACACGCTTACTTTGTGTACCATGTGTTTAAAAAGCACAAAGAGCCCTAGCTAATATGGTATTTGCTTATACAACTTTACACATCGGTACCACATTTCTCTAACACTGAATTACACAGCTATCTGATTATTTAACACAGAAACAAAATTTTTTTTTACTATGTCAGTGACATGTTTACGCAATTACACAGCTGGATAATTTCACACTTATGAAATTGTATTTTGTCTGTACTTTGTGAACTGTTCATTTTTTTTTGGAACCATTGTGATACTATGAGAGCTTTGAATATCGTATTTGGTAAGGGAGCATGATTTTTAAAGTACCTTTGAGGTAGATGACACTATTGAAATGAGCAGTGTACATGTGTAATAAGGTAAGGAATAATGAGTAGTGGTTAGGGACGCTGATTTGTGAAAAAGGATGTTCGAAACCAAGAATCGTACTTTAAGAGTTATGAAATGTGTGTATATGCGTGAATGTATCACAATGCCGGGAAAATTTGTTGTATGCTGTTACATTTATAGGATTTTGTTTCTACACATTCGTAACGCAAATTCTGGACCTGTGAAATTTTTTTTTATATATAAGACTGTCACTGCTGTCGTAAATATTTCGGTAAGAAAGTTAAGTGACCTTCACATAATGCATCGTGGACGCCCAGCTGTGCCACCTGCCTGGAGAGAAAGCCATTAGGTAGAGAGAAAAAGAGAGACCATTAACCTCGCTATTGACATTCCTTTGTAGAAAGCATCGCAAATACGACACACTCATTACTTGGAAACATATCGTACTTTGTGCTAATTACTGAAATGCTTATGAACTGATGGGAAATATTATGACAAGTGTCTTTCTACGTGAGTTGAGAGAATTTCTACTAACTTATGATATGCCACATGACTATTGAATGATATTTTTGTGCTTCACTTTAGATAGTTGCTTATTTCATTTGATATCTGGTTTGCAGCTGTGTTACAGCATTGGTTTTATAAAACAAAATTAAATGCACTTGCTAATGTGAACACTTTCTGTCAAAAGATCTATTAAATAATAATTTTATGGCCCACGTTCTTCAAAGAAGCAGCACTTGGAAAGGAAAGAACAATAAGAAGGGACTAATAACAGTTAACTGCATACACTATTTAATTTTCAAGTATTTGGTAACTTTTTGTAGAATAAGTTTTTGTGGTGCACCACTTTAGTTACATAGACATTAAGATGTGAATAGACATTTCCCTTACATGAATTGTTGTCATTATTGTACTATTTTTTCTGCTTGAGCTTTGTCATGTTTAGATACTACTTACTGCATTTCCTGCTGCTGTTTGCCAGGCATAGTGTTACTGAATTTGACTTTGTATTACTCTGTTAAGCCAGTTTTACTACTGACTAATCTTTCTTGTTTGCTGCACAGTGCCTTATATTAGTTGTAATATTCCAATTGCTTTGCTAATTTAGATTTACTGCTGCTTGCTTTGCCAATTTGTATTTTTTGTCATTGCTGTTTGTGTTAATTTGTTGTGTGTTGCTGTATTGCCTCGTCCCTTAGTATATATATCTGAGCTCAGTAGATTTAAGTTAGCTTAAGATGGGGTAGACTATATAAGAAACTAACTATGATGAATTGGACGAAATGCATTGAGAAGCTATAAGAAAATGGTTTGGCCAAAAAAAGTATTTTGAAAGAGGATATGAACAAAAAAGTAGGATATATGGACAACAGATTTAGGTAGGATTTTCTTGGAAATAAATGATGAGGTAAGATAATGGAAAATAAATAATGAGGTAAGAAATATGTGAACATGTAAATACAGAAAGCATGCTTCGATTGGATTTTTGTGGTGAAAACAAATGTTGAAATAAGACGAAAGATCTATGGAATGAAGTATTGGATTGGACTGTGTAGTGGGACGAAATTAAGCGTCACCCATCCACCAAAGTCAGCCCAGTTTGCAGGTGACTATAAGTTTAATTTAGTTTTGTTTATGTGTTTTCTTATTATTTGTAATAAATGTGAATTATCTAAAAGTTTGTATTTTTTTATGTGTTTCATGTACGGAGAGGTCGGCGCAACGAACGGGGACAGCATCTTCGTTGCCGCGACCAGAGAGGAAATTGCTGGCCGCTATACGTCGCGGGTCGACAGCCAAGGAGCAACAGAAGATCCTGGAACCGAGTTGTTGCGTCGTGCTTCTAAAAATTAAAAATGAAGTTTTATACTCTTTTTGTACAACAATGACATCATATAGATCTTAATCTTATTGAAATGTTAGTCACTGTCTGTCAACGCTCAAGTTCACATCTGTATGTGGAGGAAGCTAATAAAATAGTGTATGCTACTAAAGTTGAAACACGTGTCTTGAAGATTTATTTATGAAGAGTTATGTGAACGGATTAATAATATATTTGACAAGATTATTGATTCAGACAGCGTTGGCCAACACTTTGAATCTAAAAAGTTTATTTAATGTGTGATTCTGATATCGATTAGATCAAGATAACGTGTGTTGATATAATTTTCTGAGGAGAAACAAACGAAATTTAAATTCGAAAAAGTTACGAAAACCAATTGGCCCAAGTGATGTAATTCTCTGCACACGACTCAACTGATGTTTTACAGTTTCGTTCAAGAACCATTCTATGACAATTTAAAAAGAATATGAATCATTTTTGAAGTGGGTTGTAACTGACGTAGGTGACGAAGTCTGCACATGGTCATATATCAAACGAAAACCTAAGGCGTCGTTACACCGCACCGTGGCGACCTTAGAAACAGGACTTGTGTGCAACTAAGGCACACAGGTACGAAACAAAACATCAAGAGTCCTTCGGAAGTCAACGCGAGTTTCGTGGAGCCTTCACCAGCCAGTGGCGACTTCGCGGGTGTGGGCATCTGACGGAGCGCAGCCAAGCAGTACGGTCACGCAGTGGTTCCACGAGAAGGCGCATCTGTTGGGCAGCAGCTGAACGCTGCAAACCTCGACAACTCTTTTTCTCCCTAAACTAATAGGCCCAGTACGTCAGCTGCGGGGCGTTCCTCCGGCTGGTATTAGAGGTGTTGCTGAGGGCTTCGCCTGTCTACGGCGGTGCCGGGCGTGGTTGCAGCTAGCGACGTTTCCGGTGTTCGACTCAGCGTCCTGCCGGTTGCGGAAGCGGGGTCGCAGCATCTCAGCAGCTGCATCGACGGCTGTTACATCTGCAGCCCATAGCAGCACACTAAACATCGAGAACTACAAATTACAATATTAGTGTCCGGTGAGTTTGTTTCAAGTTGGAAGTGGAGTGTTGTACATAGGAAGTGTGCTTTTACAGGATTGTTGATTACAAGTCTGCGTGTGTAAATAGTTAATATCTTACAATAATGTCGGGAAGTGAAATGTCAGACGAAGAGCAATCTATGTCCGATAGGAGCATGAGAGCCCTTTTTAGGGCGATCGCTAAATTAAAACAATCTAACGAGGAATCTACTGCTAGATTAAAAGAGGAACTAAAACAGGAATTAAAACAGTCTAACGAAGAATCTACTGCTAGATTAAAACAGTCTAACGAAGAATCTATTGCTAAATTAAAACAGTCTAACGACGAATCGACGGCTAGATTAAAAGAGGAACTTAAAGGGGAGCTAACAAAATCGACAGACAGGTTACAGGAACATCTTAATGAAACCAGTCGAGAATTAAGTGATAAAATAGAGGCTTCTAAAGTTGAAATGCAGGAAAAACTAGTAGGACTTAGTAATAAGATTGCTGATAATTGTAAAAGGTTAGAAGAACATATCCAGGAATCGCGCGAGGAAAAAGCTCGCATGCGAAACGATATCACTGACTTAACCGAGAGACTAGATAGTGTCAATATCTTAGTTGTAAATGAAATACAGAAAAATAACGATATGTTACGAGATGAATTTTCTATGCAAACAGAAACTGTTCGCAGAGAATTATTGAAATCTATTAAAGAGGTCTCTACCAAACCTGTAGAGATTTCTTCAATAGATAATGTAGAATTAGAGACATTAACTCATCAAGTAGAAAAGGACCATACCGAAATCGAAGACATGAAATTTTTAATTACTGAAATATGCAGTAATCTTGAGACTGCCAAAGATAATAACATTGATGAAGGTACAGAGCGTTCACATCGTGAGCACAGTGAAGAATCGATATTAGCTAATCGAGTATCCAATACAGAAATGCGGATACAGGAAATTACTAAACGGTTATCGGAATTAGATAATAACGAGAACATTTCAGGTAGCAGAGGTAATAACATAATCAGAGACAACAGTCGCATCGAATTTGCTAGCTCGGACGACAACAATATGAATAAAGCAATCACGGCAAGCCAATCCGATGCAACTCCGTCTCTGAAATCTAAACAAAATCCGACTATTTCTCTCGCAGAATGTCTGGATGACATAACGGCAAATTCAAATGTAGCAAGTCGATTTCCTGTATTTAAACCAGGAGGCGAACTTCACCCTATAATCTTTATAAAAGCTTTTGAAACATCATTATCTCCTAAATGGAGTAATGAAAAACGCATTCAATTTGTAATAGGACATTTAGAAGCAGAAGCTGCGGAATGGGCAGTACTGCATAGAAATGAATTCAGGGATTGGGATGATTTTGTTAAGCAGTTTAAACAAAATTATTGGTCAAGAGGAAAACAACAACACTTAACTTTAGAGTTGTTAGACCCTCCTCCATATTCTAAACGGTGGGGAGGTTATAGGAATTATTTTGAATGGCATTTAAACCGTGCTAAATTAATTGAAGAACCAATTATTGAAAGTCATTTAATACGAGTCCTAATTAGTAGGTTACCGTATTATGTAAAGGAAAGAATGATAGAAAGAGAATGGTCACAGCCGTGCGAATTGTTAGGATATTTAGAGCAGTTAGATATACTTAATAGAGAAAGGGAAGACGAGAAGTTTAGATTTGGTAGAAATGACAATCCTCGAAATAATAATAATAATTCAGAACCACGAAAAGCTAATAACAACAATCATAGCCGGTTCTGTTATATAAAACGTCAATCTAAAGATAAAGAGAGCCAACAAAATCGTGGTAATAACTCTAAAGTGCGGAAATTATACAATAACGATCATGAGATAAATCATCCTCAAGTAATTAATGAAGGTCAAGTGGTAGGTGACGTCATCATAGAAAGTTCGGAAAACTAGTGAAGTCCTTTAGTACGGGTCAACTAAAGGGAACTATTGGTCAAGACTATACAAGACCCAATTGCAATTTATCATTAAGCTGCCAAAAGGACGGTGACTGGCAACAAGATTTACTTCAGGAAGACAATCAGATAAGGGAGAATGTAACTTATAAACCCGTTATTAAAGGTTATATTAAAGATACCGAAGTAAATATTATAGTTGATTCGGGTAGCGAAGTAAGTATTTTATCCAAAGAATTATTTCAGCTTAAAAGGAAATATTGGAATTTTCCGACTTTACCTGTAACTGGGGTGAAAATTATAGGAGTTACTGGTAAAAGAAGTCAAAATATTACTGAAGAAGTTTATGTAACTTTTGAAATTGCTAAACAATTAATTGCTCACTCTGTACTCGTCGTAGCTAACTTAAATGTGGCCATAATTTTAGGTATAGATTGGCTGTGTAAATATAAAGCTATATTAGATTTTAAAGATTCTTCCTTAATCATCCATAAGGAGGCATGTACTTTTAAAGTGAGGTTCTCTAATAGTCAAGTACCTGAAAATTGCTACGAATCCTTACAGATTAAGTACGCACCGACCGTGAATCTATTAACAGATTTTAGTGATCTTGGGTATGCAGTATACCAATGTCAGGCTAGTAATAGTATCGAAACCGAAGTGAAAGAAAAATGTTTATCTACGAATTGTCTATCCGAGCAAGAAAAGGAAGAGTTGGAATCTTTGATGTTAGAATTTAGAGCCGTCTTCTCAGATGAACCGGGGAGAATTAAAGATTACGTTTGTAAACTTAAGATTAAAGATAAAAAACCATTCTTTAAGAAACCTTATCCCATTCCAGTACAATTCAAAGAACCGGCTAGTAGAGAAATAAGTAAGATGCTAGAACAAAACATTATCGAACGATCATGTAGCGCTTTTAACAGTCCGTTGTGGGTAGTTAAGAAAGCTACTGGTGGGGTACGACTGGTTCTGGATGCCCGTGAATTAAATAAAATTGTAGAGATGGAAAGAGACAGACCTATTCCTATGGAGGACGTACTTCTTAAGATCGCTGGTTCTCGTTATACGAGTACAATGGATCTAACCTCTGGCTACCATCAAGTAACATTACACCCGGATTCACGGCAATATACGGCTTTTCTTTTTGAAGGCAGATCATATCAGTTCCAAGTTTTACCTTTTGGACTTAATATATCAGTGTCAACTTTCATTAGGGCATTAGATTCTGCTTTGGGTCAGCAATTGTTACAAAAGATTATTTTATATGTAGATGATATTTTGGTAGCTACTAAAACGTGGGAAGAACACGTAACGATATTATGGGAATTGTTTAACCGTTTAATTGACAGAGGAATTACTTTAAAATTATCTAAGTCTTACTTCGGAAAGGAGGAAGTGAGATTTTGGGGGCATATAGTGGACAGTAAAGGTATTAGGCCAGACCCAGCACGTATTGAAGCTATTGCTCGATGCCCGAGTCCTAGAAATCGGAAACAATTGAAATCATTCTTAGGAATGGTAGGATTTCTGAGAAGATTTCTTCCAGGGCAGGATATTGTTAATCCTACATTACTAGATTTATTGAAAGAGAAGTCAGTATGGCTCTGGGGACAAAAGGAAGAGGAAGTTTTTAATAAGGTAAAAGGAGCATTAACCAAAGCCAAAATGTTATACCACCCAGATTTCGATCAGGACTTTGGTATGTGTACGGATGCCTCTGATTATGGTGTGTCTTGTGTAATATTCCAAGGTGATCTGACCAATGAAGAGGGATTATATCGGCCTATTGGATTCGCTAGTCGAACTTTAAATAAACATGAAAGAAATTATTTTGTATCCGAGAAGGAAGCTCTCGCAGTGGTATGGGGTTTTCAACGATTTAGAGGATTATTAATGGGAAGAAAAACAATTGTATATACTGATCATCAGGCTTTAATCTTTTTGAACAATTGCCGGTTACTTCACCGTAGGCTATTATGTTGGGTATTATACTTGCAAGAATTTCAGTACGAAATTAGGTATATAAAAGGATCTCAGAATGTAATTTCAGATGCTTTGTCAAGGCTTCCCGTAGGAATGGAGAATATTAATATTGCAGAAGAACCAGGAACAAATTATCATGTTTATTTCCTTTTAACTAAGGAGAACGAACGTAAGGTTAAACGGATAGTAACTGCTGTTAGATGCAATCAAAGAAATGACGATCAATATAGGGACCTTATACAAAACCTTAATAATGGGGACGAAACAGTTAACACCCGGGGTGTGTGGTTATATTTTAACGACTTATTGTATTGGAAAGCACAGAGGGAACACCAGAGATGGAAAATCTGCATTCCGAAAACTGTTGTGGACGAGTTAATTACTTATATTCATGAAGGTTACGGGCATTTTGGAATTCATAAATGTATTAAACATCTAATGAAGTATTATTATTTCAAAAATATGTCACGTATTGTGAGAAGTATTATTAGGGCTTGTGAAACCTGTCAAAAGGTTAAAGTTAATAACAAATCCAAGCGTTATAAATTATATGCTGTAATTCCTCGAGGTTTGTGGGATCTACTATCATTAGATTTTTTCGGCCCTCTGCCTCGGAGTTCAGGAGGATTAACATATGTGTTTGTTGTAATGGAATGTTGGTCCAAACATGTGAAACTGTATACTTTGAAACGAGCGAATACAGCAAGCGTTATACGCTGCCTCACCCGAAATTACTTTGTTAACTGGGGAATTCCTAAACAACTTATGTCTGACAACGGTAGTGCCTTTATTAGTCAAAGATTTCAAGATATGATAAGACAATATGGAATCAAACATATCTTAATTTCGAAATATCACCCTCAAAGTAATTTAGTAGAAAGAGTCATGAAAGAATTAGGACGATTATGTAGAACTTATTGTGCACATAAACATACTCGGTGGGCCAAACTAATGCCTGAATTCGAAAAGATATTAAATGAATTGCCTCACCTAACGACGGGATTATCACCTATAGAAATTTTAGGCAAATGAATTATAGGTGAGCCTTTACTAGCTGCTTTACCTTGGCCACCAGTAAATGAGATCCAACAATGTATCACAGACGAAAAAGTTTGCGAACAGATTGTAAAAAATGCCGAACGGAGAATTAAAAGTTATAATCAACAGGCTATAGAACCCTCATTTCAGGTAGGAGATCTTGTGTTAGTACGATCTCATCCTAAAAGTTCTAAGATCGGTAAGGAATGTAGAAAATTCTTCTTGATCTTTGAAGGTCCATATGTTGTACATAAGATTGTACATCCCAAAGCATTACTTCTTATGGAACCTTCATCAGGTGTAATTAAAGGATTATATAGTGTTGATCAAATGAAACCCTTCATTCCTAAATAAGTTAATATTTAGTATATGTTACATACGGAAGAGCGTTCATAGTTTATTCATGTGAAGTTTTTCGTGATAGTTACGTGTTATTTTAAATAAATGACAGAAAGCTTAAACATGTGTTCTACAATAATCTACTGGTACTTCAAAAAGAGAAAGATAACCAAAAGGGGGATTTATATGGAGGAAACTTTGCTCTTAGGTCTAAAGGAATTTTGCGTATTTTAAATTTACTCGGATAGTAGGAACCAAAGGGGATGGTTAATAGTTTTAGGGACCATGGGCGTCCAGAGCTATATGACTCACGAGAACATAGCAGAGTGCCTTTAATAGAGGTTTGTAATAGTGTTAATATAGAACACACCAAATGGGGCTCTCTCGCTTGTTTCTCCTAAATAAATGGCCATTACCCAACAAGGTGTCCGAAGGTAAAGAAAGCCGTGCCGAGATTCCAAAGAAAGTTTTGCTTGATTTCTTCTTGACCTCAGGCATAAATAAGGCATTAGGGAAGAGGATGACGTAAAGTAAATAGTACTATTAGTTATTGTGAGAAACTTATTAGTAATATACATTCTTGAAAAGAATAACTCTAGTAAATAAATGAAACTGAAACTAATCTATCACAATTTGAACGCTCTGTCCTAATGTACAACGTTAAAGAACGTACTAAATTAGTATTTATTAGCAACTATTAACTGAAGAGGAGCAATCTCCCTATATTCGGTTACGAATTACCATAAGAGCACAATTAAGAGTAAATGACAAATAGTCACAACGATATCGTATTAAAAGGATTAAATCTATCTAATAGCAAGAACTCTAGGTTACGTAAAATGTGAGGAAAATGTATTAACAGTTAAATATTGTATATTGAACAGTTTTAATTCCGGTTAAAACCTGACAAACTGAGCTTGTGGGTGGGGTATGTAGTGGGACGAAATTAAGCGTCACCCATCCACCAAAGTCAGCCCAGTTTGCAGGTGACTATAAGTTTAATTTAGTTTTGTTTATGTGTTTTCTTATTATTTGTAATAAATGTGAATTATCTAAAAGTTTGTATTTTTTTTTATGTGTTTCATGTACGGAGAGGTCGGCGCAACGAACGGGGACAGCATCTTCGTTGCCGCGACCAGAGAGGAAATTGCTGGCCGCTATACGTCGCGGGTCGACAGCCAAGGAGCAACAGAAGATCCTGGAACCGAGTTGTTGCGTCGTGCTTCTAAAAATTAAAAATGAAGTTTTATACTCTTTTTGTACAACAATGACATCATATAGATCTTAATCTTATTGAAATGTTAGTCACTGTCTGTCAAAGCTCAAGTTCACATCTGTATGTGGAGGAAGCTAATAAAATAGTGTATGCTACTAAAGTTGAAACACGTGTCTTGAAGATTTATTTATGAAGAGTTATGTGAACGGATTAATAATATATTTGACAAGATTATTGATTCAGACAGCGTTGGCCAACACTTTGAATCTAAAAAGTTTATTTAATGTGTGATTCTGATATCGATTAGATCAAGATAACGTGTGTCGATATAATTTTCTGAGGAGAAACAAACGAAATTTAAATTCGAAAAAGTTACGAAAACCAATTGGCCCAAGTGATGTAATTCTCTGCACACGACTCAACTGATGTTTTACAGTTTCGTTCAAGAACCATTCTATGACAATTTAAAAAGAATATGAATCATTTTTGAAGTGGGTTGTAACTGACGTAGGTGACGAAGTCTGCACATGGTCATATATCAAACGAAAACCTAAGGCGTCGTTACACCGCAACTGCAGTACCAAATGTTACACTGAAAACAAACCCTGCCCTTTCCTCTTGTGTTATTCTGCTATGTGATTGTGTACCCTTGTGTATTTGTCTTTTTCCGGTCTTTATGTGTTTAGCTGATGAGAGTTATGTTGTAGAAATTTTCTAATACTATGTTATTTACGTTGTAAAGATGTTTAGACATTATTTATCTGTTCTGTTTTGTTGCTCACGTGTGAAATTGATGTTTCAAATGTTATTCTGATCTTTTTATGTATGAACTTATGTCATAATTCCTGTAACACTGATGTATATGTTATGTCGAATCTTTTGTAAATGCCGTATTACTACAAATGTTATCTGTATTGTTATGTTCTTTAATGATGTATTTTGTACCTTTGTAATTGTATTCTCATGTTATAAAGTTATAATTGACACCAGTTCATCAAATTTAGTAACTTGCAAGCATTCATTTCACTGCACATATTTTTGTTGGTCATAGTATATGCACAATATGTGAAAAAAAAAGAGGACTGTTAGTGTTTGCGACGTGTGTTAATAATTCAGCAAGGCACTGATTAACAGCATTGCTGGTTCTAAGGACAATTCCAAAAACTTTGTGAGTACACAAGTGGTGGTTTATGGACTTGCTATATTGTCTGCAAGATTTCTAAGGACAATTCCAAAAACTTTGTGCATGCAAAAGTGGTGGTTTATGGACTTGTTATATTCTCCGCAAGACTCTTTGATGGTGATTGTGCACCTACACAGTCGCAACAGATGGCTGCTGGCCGTCTCTACAAGGACTACAGTGGGTCTGCATCTTTGATGGCCCACCAATACCATTATTTCTACAAGGACTGCACTGGGTCTGCACCTCTGGTGGCCCACCAATACCGTTATTTCTACCAGGACTACAGTGGTCTGCTCTGTGATGACCTACCTACCAATATTCTTCAAAACTTCGACTGACTATGTGGTGGGTTTGCTCTGTTGTGGTCCATTACCTGTCTGCATGTCAGGAGTCAGCAATGTCTTTCCATTGGAAGGACAATACTACTTCTTCAAGACTGCATGGAAATCCACTACTTCTGTGTGCATTTTCTTTTACTGCTCAGACTTTGAACAAAAAACAAAAAACACTGCAATTAATACTGTGATGGATGATCAGGACTGTCTTTATGGACTGTGGGAAAATCTTTGCTTTTGACCAACATTGTATCAATAGGTGTGAGCATTTGATATCTTTATTATTGTAATTATGAAAAATTTTTTCAAATCTCTATTGGCCACAGCCGACCGAGGTGGCCGAGCGGTTCTAGGCGCTACAGTCTGGAACCGCCCGACCGCTGCAGGTCGCAGGTTCGAATCCTGCCTCAGGCATGGATGTGTGTGATGTGCTTAGGTTAGTTAGGTTTAAGTAGTTCTAAGTTCTAGGGGACTGATGACCTCAGAAGTTAAGTCCCATAGTGCTCAGAGCCATCTGAACCATCTATTGGCCACTGCCCAAAACAATTTGTAAATTTTTTTGTGGGGAGCATGGGGGCTATGTAAGTAGGCCGTTTAGGTTTTTATACTGGTAACGCCACGTAGCGCTCTGTATGAAAACCACTGGCTGTGCTCTGTGCAGTCTGTGGCTGGTTAGCATTGTTGTAATATTCGCTGTTGTAGTGATGGGCAGTTGGCTGTTAAAGCGCATACCGTTGCGCTGTTGGAGGTGAGCCGCCAGCAGTGGTTGATGTGGGGAAGTGAGATGGCGGATTTTTGAGAGCGGATGATCTGGACGTGTGTCCATCAGAAACAGTACATTTGTAAGAATGGATGTCATGAAGTGCTATATATATTATGACTCTTGAACACTATTAAGGTAAATACATTGTTTGTTCTCTATCAAAATCTTTCATTTGCTAACTATGCCTATCAGTAGTTAGTGCCTTCAGTAGTTTGAATCTTTTATTTAGCTGGCAGTAGTGGCGCTCGCCGTATTGCAGTAGTTCGAGGAATGAAGATTTTTGTGAGGTAAGTGATTTGTTGAAGGTATAGGTTAATGTTAGTCAGGGCCATTCTTTTGTAGGGATTATTAAAAGTCAGATTGCGTTGCACTAATAACATTGTGTGTCAGTTTAGTGTTGATCAGAATAAGTAAAGAGAGTAATGTCTGAGTACATTCAGTTTTGCTCAGCTGTTTGAAAATCAAATGATGTAAGAGGTTTATCAGCACAGTAATTCAATAATTTTTCTAAGGGGACGTTTCAGTGTGACAAACTTGGGGCTCAGGTAGAAAAGTCACTGGCTTGGAAACTCATATTAATCAATTCAGTGAAAGTATGAATGAGCAATTGTGTTAGCAGGACTGTCAGCTAACAAAACTAGAACAGTGTGTTACTAGCAATAGTGGTAGCATTATGTCTAGTGGAATAGTAGAATCCACTGAGATTGCTTATGTCACCCATCGACAGTTTCTCAAGTTTGATCCCAACAAAAGTGTACATCCACGTGAGTTTTCGAATGACTTTCAGGATATCTTGCCAAAAAGCGTGGAGCGATAAGCAGAAGATCGGATTTATTACTTCAAACTTAATGGGGGAGGGAAGAATCTGGGGGAACTTGGCCTCAGAAAAATATACTAAATTACAGGAAGTTAAACACGCTTTCTTTGAGGAATACTGGGGTAAGCGAAAGCAAATGGATGTACTTAACCATTTCTGGTTTGGGGAAAAATACAACCCCAAGAAAGAAGGAATAAAAAGGTTTGTACAAAGGTGGGTAACTACTCTATCGTATCTTAATAATAAAGTAGAAACGGAGAAAATCATTTTGGGGGTAGAAAATAAGTTACCTTGGAATTGGAACAATATCTGCACCAAGAGACAATGTAGATAATTTTGCACAACATCTAGAACGCATTGAATCAGTACTCAAAGGGAGGAAAGTGCGAGAAGAGGGTATCGCCCTCCTGTTAGGCAGAACGACAATCGCACCGATGTAAACATAAGCAGAATGAGTGTGCAGAGAGGAGGCGGGTATCGAGGTAGGTCACGAAGGAGAGGCAGGACATTAACATTAATATAGTTGCTACGAAAGAAGGGAAGAATAACGGGGAGCAACAAGAGACAGCAGGATTAGTTAAAGTAGAGTTAATGGGGCACAGTAATATTAACAATAGTAAAAAGAACACGCTTGTCGAAGAAGTAAATACTGATAATAAGGTTTTGAATCAGGAGGTGAAGATAAATCTGCACAGCGATACAGAGGAGGATCTGTCTGACAGTGGTGGAAACAGAAATGAAGCAGAGGTCAAAGAATGTGCTTAATAGGTTATTTGAAGTAGTTGAGGGTCGTGAAGAAGAACAGAAGAAGGAAGAAGTGGAGGATATATATATTGCTGACGACACCTGGGTTAGGGTCGCAGGAACAGAGGTGAGTAAAGGAAGAGAAACACTAGAGAGATGTTTCGGTTTAGCACTAGTGGACAGAGTGGTAGGAGCTGCCACTAATAACAGGGATAATATTATGCATGAGGGAGACCCTGTAAGTATGAATGTTATATCCACCCAGAAGACAGGTTTTGACAGAAGGGAAACGGTGCAGGATTTATTAGACGAAGTAAAACCTGAAATAAAAAAAATGTATTTAGGACACCCAATAATAGAGTTAAGTGCATTAAATGAAAGGGTAAAGTGTTTAATAGGTACCGGATCAGAGGTGTGTGCTGTGTCACAAAATTTTGTGAATGCACTCCCAGATAATAAACAAGTAGTAAAGATGCCAGTAAGTGGCTTAAATATAATTGTAGCAGCAGGAAAAACCAAGAGGGTGGTAAAGCAAGAAGTATTCCTACCCATAGTTGTAAAGGGGGTATTAATTAAGCAGAACGTCTTAGTAATAAGTGGATTAAGCGTAGACATGCTGGTGGGTGTTGATTTTCTTAGTAAACATGAAGGATGGGTAAATTTTGGGACAAATGATGTAATAGTTAGAATTAATGGTAACCTTATAACAATAACCTTTATAGGTAAGAGACCATGTGGCGATACAGAACTGAATGACTTTCAAATCCGTATTTGCAAGACCACAAAACTGATGGGAGGCTACAATGAGTATGGTTGAGGTAAAGAAGTGGATCCGTCTGAGCTGGATAGTGTCAGGGACGAAAATACCTCAGAGGGCTTTGCACTCTTTGCAAAGCTAAGTGCGTGACGAACACTAGGTCTCGAGTCGTATGACAATACTATTTCCTTTCATTTCGTATTGTCAACCTTCCCCTTATTTCATTCAGAACTTTTTACTATCATCTTTCTTTCTTCACTATCTAGCGTTAGAGAGAGTACCAGGAGGTTGTTTAGGGAAGAGAGGCAGGGTGCGGCCTGCATAATGTCAGTAAAGGAGTGCGAGGCTAGGTATTGCCTGCTCGATCGTAGTATTAAGTATGTGAATAAATGGCGTGAGAACCTCGGGAGGTTGTTTTGGTAAGGGAGGTTAAGGTGTGATACAGAGCTGTCTGTAAAATAATGGTAATATGTTGTAAGAAGAATATTTGTGTAAGGCAGTGAGAAAATGTTTCAATAAGAATATATGTGAGGAAATAATTACAGAGCAGCAAGGCTGGCTGAAAATCGATGGTAATGTGTAACAGAGCAGTAAAAGTGTTGCCTGCTAAATAATAAGAAACAAAGGAGTGAGAGGCAAGGTGTTGCCTGCTCAGTATTGGTAAAAGAAGGAGAGCCTATGTTTGTAAACAGAGTGAGGTAATATAAGTAAACGAAAAAGGGATCAAAGCTTAAAAACGAGTGGATGTACAAATGAAACAAATGAGAAGGAACCTGACGTAACCCAGAATAAATTGAAACGTTATTAACCATTACTAACCTGAGCGAGCGTAGTATGGATATGACTATGTAACAAATACTGAATATGACTAGAGAAACCTGATGTTGAATTTTGTGAAACCTGATTTGCAGATTATTGTAAAACAGCAGCAAAAGGGTGGCTTGAGAAACCCTAAGTTGACTTTAGTCAAGAGGAACCCATATATGAATCTGAACCATTCAAGTGCCCCAGAAGTCAACAAAAGAATTTTAAGATTAGTAGTTTTAAGGAATGTGTAGCGTTTACATGTGTTTCCAGATGTTTTTTTTTTCTTGTACAGGACTACAGGAGATTACCTGGAGAAAAATTGTATATATACGAATAATTTTGTCTTTTGTAAGGTTACGTGGTGTACCGGATTTGGAGAGCCATAAGCACTGGCTGAAATTTGAAGTGTATTTGTGTACTACTTGTTAGAAATAATTTGTATATATTTATACACTCCTGGAAATTGAAATAAGAACACCGTGAATTCATTGTCCCAGGAAGGGGAAACTTTATTGACACATTCCTGGGGTCAGATACATCACATGACCACACTGACAGAACCACAGGCACATAGACACAGGCAACAGAGCATGCACAATGTAGGCACTAATACAGTGTATATCCACCTTTCGCAGCAATGCAGGCTGCTATTCTCCCATGGAGACGATCGTAGAGATGCTGGATGTAGTCCTGTGGAACGGCTTGCCATGCCATTTCCACCTGGCGCCTCAGTTGGACCAGCGTTCGTGCTGGACGTGCAGGCCGCGTGAGACGACGCTTCATCCAGTCCCAAACATGCTCAATGGGGGACAGATCCGGAGATCTTGCTGGCCAGGGTAGTTGACTTACACCTTCTAGAGCACGTTGGGTGGCACGGGATACATGCGGACGTGCATTGTCCTGTTGGAACAGCAAGTTCCCTTGCCGGTCTAGGAATGGTAGAACGATGGGTTCGATGACGGTTTGGATGTACCGTGCACTATTCAGTGTCCCCTCGACGATCACCAGTGGTGTACGGCCAGTGTAGGAGATCGCTCCCCACACCATGATGCCGGGTGTTGGCCCTGTGTGCCTCAGTCGTATGCAGTCCTGATTGTGGCGCTCACCTGCACGGCGCCAAACACGCATACGACTATCATTGGCACCAAGGCAGAAGCGACTCTCATCGCTGAAGACGACACGTCTCCATTCGTCCCTCCATTCACGCCTGTCGCGACACCACTGGAGGCGGGCTGCACGATGTTGGGGCGTGAGCGGAAGACGGCCTAGCGGTGTGCGGGACCGTAGCCCAGCTTCATGGAGACGGTTGCGAATGGTCCTCGCCGATACCCCAGGAGCAACAGTGTCCCTAATTTGCTGAGAAGTGGCGGTGCGGTCACCTACGGCACTGCGTAGGATCCTACAGTCTTGGCGTGGATCCGTGCGTCGCTGCGGTCCGGTCCCAGGTCGACGGGCACGTGCACCTTCCGCCGACCACTGGCGACAACATCGATGTACTGTGGAGACCTCACGCCCCACGTGTTGAGCAATTCGGCGGTACGTCCACCCGGCCTCCCGCATGCCCACTATACGCCCTCGCTCAAAGTCCGTCAACTGCACATACGGTTCACGTCCACGCTGTCGCGGCATGCTACCAGTGTTAAAGACTGCGATGGCGCTCCGTATGCCACGGCAAACTGGGTGACACTGACGGCGGCGGTGCACAAATGCTGCGCAGCTAGCGCCATTCGACGGCCAACACCGCGGTTCCTGGTGTGTCCGCTGTGCCGTGCGTGTGATCATTGCTTGTACAGCCCTCTCGCAGTGTCCGGAGCAAGTATGGTGGGTCTGACACACCGGTGTCAATGTGTTCTTTTTTCCATTTCCAGGAGTGTATGTAACAGTAACTTGTTTGATTCACTGCGATAAAAAAAAGGAAAATGAAGAAAAAATGAATAGTTAACGTGCCACTTTGGTACTGCTTGTAGGAAAGTTAGTTCACTTTTAACAAAGAAAAAACGGTATTTGTAAATGGAATTATTGGAAAGTAAATTTTGCATTATGACTTGGAAAAGCAGAATTATTCAGTAATAGTCATGAAAACTATGATTAAAATAATTTTGAGAGGGTTATTGTCTTTGGTTAAGACGTACCATTTAAGGATGGAAACTGAGGCCAGCTGAATTTTGCAGGTGCGCTGGCGTAAGGTTGTAGTAGCACGAGACTCATATGGACCTCCAAAGCGACCGAGTCGGACAACGAGTGCTAGCAGAAGTGGAAAGTGTTCAGAGGTGACGCTCAACAAAGCAGTTATGTTGTTAGTGTGTGTGTGATGTAAAAAGAGTGTATTGAAGGTTTGTTTCTTTTTCAGACACTTGTAAAAAAAACATATGAAGATTGTAACTTTTTTATTTTAGTATTGATGATTTAACATATATGTCTAGAGTTAACTGATTGTAGGTCATCAGCCATAGATATTGATGAATGAAATATATACAGAACCAGAAATGACAAATAATAACGGTTAAAGTAAATCTTTAGTAGAAAAATATTAAGAAACAAAAATTTGTTAAGAAATTAAAAATTTTAGTTCCTCAGAAGGTGTGCGGCGGCGCTTTATTTCAGAATGTATGTGGGCTGCAATGTAAACCGGTAGAGTATTATACAGTCAATAACGGACGAGTTGTGTCCTGCAGACTGACGTCACGACCATCTGTTGCAGCTGTACGTGTGAAAGCGGTGGAGTAGAGCTGGCAGGCCACTTACATTATACGAAACTAAAAATATTAATAACTAATAAAGGAATAACCCGAGGAATGTCATATTTGATGTACATCTTCCTGTTGTGAATACAAACAATATGTCAAAGTCTGAGATCAAAAATAGTTGTATTTTGGAAGTTAGTAAAATTCAAAAAAAAAAACGTAATTTTCCGACAGTCAAGAATTTAAATAAATACAGTGATGTAATAGTTCACCTTCAGTGACTATGTACAATGATCTGATAACACTTTCAGTGTTCATATATAAATTTGGAAAATTTTTAGTTTCAGGAAACCTCTGTGACTTTTCTGTAATAATAATTTACAGAATTCTAAGTAAATATGTGTATTGTGTGTTAGGGTGCGTGTGAATGAGAATGCGTGCGCGAGAGTATGTGGGACGTTCGGCATTATTAAAAATCATTCATGTAATTCTCTACAGGAACTGGCAAGTGTTCCAACACTGTAACGTGGGAACGAATCCGCTAGTGGTTCCCCTACTAGTGAATCGCGGATGTCCAAGTATGTATGCTTATGTATAAGGCAGCCAGAACATTCACGAATAGATAATAAATTTCCAGGTGTAAAGCTTATAGTTCGTTTTGTTTTGTTTATTTAATTAGAGAGTTTTGTGAAACTTAATTTGATGACGTCAATGAGCCTAGAGAAGTGGTTGGTGCTTGCTAGATTCTGGCGCGAGCCGCGCCCTAGAAGTGAGTTCTCATTGGTCGTAAGTGCTGACAGCCAATGAGAAGCGAGACGGTTGGCCGCCTAGCGAGGAGATATAGTTTTGAGTGTGGGAGAGTGAGAAAGAGAGTCGAGAGCTAGCTTTGATTGGAGGCGGTTATGGTGGATGTGACTTTTCGCATTATGTGTAAGATAAAGTCTTGGGATGACTTCCGCGATATGGTCCAGTGTTAATGGTATCTGGTAGTGACCAGAAGCTGTTTATGAAAACTTTAGAGCGTTGTGATAATTCGTTCCGACGAAAATCGCGAGTGAACTTTGAATTATATAGCGTGGCGGTACTGAGTATATTCTTACTGAGTATTTTATGGCGAGCATAAACTTCAACTAAAGACAACCACTGAATATCGAGTACTTCTGCACACGATTGGCCGATCATTGACTGTGTTACAAATAATTGGTTTCGGAATTTTGGAAGATAAAAGTTCTGGCTGTTTTAGGTATGGCGATAACTGTCAGCAGAAACTTTAGTTATTTTCGTAAATGTGGGTTGATGATCTTGCTTAACGGCAATAAAGATCTATTGAAGGTTTAAATTTGAGCTTCATGTTTAACGTACGAGTGACATGCCCATTCCGGATCATTTCTTTAAAGTACATAGACAATTTTCAGCAAATTTTACTTATAGCGGCCTCCGGCATGTAGCTATGAGGTTACAGTTTCCTCAACACTGCTTGTCAGTGATCTCGTAAGTAGCTGCAGTCAGGAGTTTACGTGCGAAGACCTACCGCTGCAAAGAGGTAGGCAAACAAAAATTATAAAAGAAATTGCGTTGCAGTTGCAACGTATAATCCGTCGCAATTGTTGCATCGCACGCACGTACGAAAAAATCCGTCGCATGGCGTGTACAGTTACAGCTGCCCATGCAGCTTCAACACGTTACCACAGTTCATCAAGAATAGTGACTAGCGTATTATGACGAGCCAGTTGTTCGTCCGCCATTGACCAGACGTTTTCAATTGGTGAGAGATCTGGAGAATGTGCTGGGCAGGACAGCAGTCGAACACCTTCTGTATCTAGAAAGGCCCGTACAGGACCTGCAACATGCTTTCGTGCATTATCCTGCTGAAATGTAGCGTTTCGCAGGGATCGAATAAAGGGTAGAGCCACGGGTCGTAACACATCTGTAATGTAACGTCCACTGCTCAAAGTGCCGTCAATGCGAACAGGAGGTGACCGAGACGTGTAACCAATGGCACCCCATACCATGACGCTGGGTGATACGACAGCATGGCGATGACGAATACACGCTTCCAATGTGCGTACATCGCCATGTCGCCAAACACAAATGCGACCATCATGATGCTGTAAACAGAACCTGCATTCATCCGAAAAAATTACGTGTTGCCATTCGTGCACCGAGGTTCGTCTTTGAGTACACCATCGCAGGCGCTTCTGTCTGTGATGTAGCGTCAATTGTATCCGCAGCCATGGTCTCCGAGCTGACAGTCCAGGTTGCTGCAAATGTCGTCGAACTGTACGTGTAGATGGCTGTTGTCTTGCAAACGTCCCCATCTGTTGACTCAGGGATCGAGACGTGGCTGCACGATCCGTTACAGCCATGGGATAAGATGCCTGTCATCTCGACTGCTAGTGATACGAGACCGTTGGGATCCAGCACGGCGTTCCGTATTACCCTTCTGAACCCACCGATTCCATATTCTGCTAACAGTCATTGGATCTCTACCAACGCGAGCAGCAATGTCGCTATACGATAAACCGCAATCGCGATGGGCTACAATCCGACTTTTATCAAAGTCGGAAACGTGATGGTACGCATTTCTCCTCCTTACACGACGCACCACAACAACGTTTCACCAGGCAACGCCGGTCAACTGCTGCTTATGTATGAGAAATCGGTTGGAAACTTCCTCATGTCAGCACGTTGTAGGTGTCGCCACCGGCGCCAACCTTGTGTGAATGCTCTGAATAGCTTATCATTTGAATATCACAGTTTCTTCTTCCTGTCGGTTAAATTTCGCACCTGTAGCACGCCATCTTCGTGGTGTATCAATTTTAATGGCCAGTAGTGTAGTTGCGTATGAGCTGATGTGCGATACACCCTATGTCCCACCGTACGATTAGCTTTTCTTCTGGCTGTGACGTCCAGAAATGGTAAAATTCCTTCCCCTTCCGCTTCCATTGTGAATTGTACGCTCGCAGGTTCGAAGCCTGCCTCGGGCGTGGATGCGTGTGATGTCCTTAGGTTCGTTAGGTTTAAGTAGTTCTAAGTTCTAGGGGACTGATGACCTCAGATGTTAAGTCCCATAGTGCTCAGAGGCATTTTTTTGTGAATTGTATATCAGGACGGAGCGAGGTCAGATGCCGGAGAAACTCAGGTAACGTCTCTGTTCCGTACGGCAACACCTCAAAAGTATCGTCTACAAACCGCCAGAGGCAAGAAGGTTTGAGACTTCCGACAAAAAAGCATGAAAAGTTACAAATGAAATGTACTTTGAATAAAGTGGCAAAGTGGTTTAAATTAATTGTCAACATAGTGTACTAAAAGCATTTTTCAACAAAATCAATGTTACTAGATTCTGGCTTTACAGTACATAAATGTTAGAAGCAGTGAAGCTGAGAATGTGGTGCAAAAATACTTCCGTAAATTCTTCACACCTCTTATTAATTAGATAGAGCAGACTCCATAGTGGTCTACCTTTGAGAAACGTAATTCTTGCAGCACCATACTTTAGCCTAGAAAAATCTTGTTTCCGCGGCTATTGATAAAGAAGTGCTGAATACACCTTCTGCCATAATTTGGGTTAATTTTAGCACAAACGTTTAATACACTGCTGGGTACACCAAAACATGACCTCACTGTAACACTATTGGCAGTCTTGTCTCACAGTTGAGTCTGCGCAATATACCTCGTCTTATGTAAAAGGAGTTTGCAAAAACGGAAACCGAAGCAGCAACCCCGTCAACTCTATCTCAACGATGTCCACTTCGTCTGCCTACACACGTTCCTTCATAGAAAAGGTGTTTGCAAATGGAACGACAAGGAAGAATGCTTGGCCGTCCGGAGGATTAATGGCGTCGTCTTTCGTTTGAGAGAAAATTGTACCTTGCGTCATATTAAATTGTTACATCCTACGGAAAGGATGATACTTTACATGTTTTTCATTTCTTTAACTGTAGAACAGCAAAAATAAATGTGTCGTTCTAATCCAACTATAATTTTACAAGGATCTGTCTACATCTCCTGCTATATAGTCAGCATTACATAAGAATAAATCACCCCCATTCAGATTTCGACAACTCATCACGTGAAAGTAAAGTGACACTATTCCGTTAAAACTGGTCCATGTACTGAATGAAATACTTCATCATTTGATCTACCTGATGTAAACTTGTTCTACTGTTGCCTGCACAAATGAATTACAAGGAAGCGCGATAAGTTCTCGCATATTCTTTGAAGTTGTTCGTCACAGTCTTTTACGCATCCCGAAAGAAAACAATCCAGAGAAGGTAAGGCAGTAAATCTCTGGTTCAGAATACGCATACACGCAATGCATTATGGGCTGAACATCCATTATATTGGTACCATATTAGCATTCTGCTTCTTAGTGGCACTTCATCCAAAAGACGAGAAAGAATTCATATCAGAAAGTTGGCATGTTACTGTTGTTTCGATTACTATTGATGAAATAAGGGGCAACAATTGTAGTACCAAGCATCCCAAAGTATTAATTCTCTAATGAAGCTGATGTTCTAACTGTATAAACCACTGAGAGCTTGCGCTGCACTAGTACTGGATGTTCTTTGTATTGACCTGTTCTTTGTTTGAGAAGCAATACTTGTCCCTAAAAAGAACATCAGATAAAAAGTTTCCATTGGTGAGGGTTGTTGATGTGCCCACTGACAAAACGGTACACGGTTCAGCAAATTATTCCCGTGCAATTTTTGGTGTAAGTGTACATGATAAGGATGGAACTGGTGGCATGTCAGAATGGGGTATACGACACTGCTTTCAGGATTGCCTGTCTCCTGTTCATCCTGTCGTGCTCTCACCTGTGGATTCACTGCAGCAGAATCGTGAACAATAATTCGGCGGCTTCGTTTGTGAGCTTTCTGTGACCACTACGTGACTATAGGTTGAATTTTCTGTTTCTTGAAGTATCACGGCAAGACGAGGAAATGTCCCTCGGGATGGAAGGTTCTTGGCAAGATACCGCTCTCTGTTGAGTCCTTTTCATGAATAGCACTATGCCTACTACGGCAAGTACAATCACAGAGAGTTAGGGAGAAAGAGAAAGGGATATACGTATGTGTGATGAACCCATTGCCTCGAAAATATTTCTCTGCTTCATACCTCCTCTGTGTTACCACAGATGCCGTGTAACTTGTCTCATTTGCACTCAGACAGAAGTTCACGCGTGGTGCCTATTTGCTTCCACCGCCCTGCGGGGAATGCATAAGTTCTAATAAACCTTCACCATGGTCGTGAGTCCATTATCTTGAGGCTGTAAGAAAGTCTTAACGAGGAACTAATATTATGTGAATAATTAAATTTCCAATTGTTTTGTTTATACGGGATGCCACTCGCTTTTTATTAGCAGAACACGAGAAACTGCACAGTTTCATTCCTCTTTAGAGTCACAAATAATTTCCATTCTTCAACAAAATGATGAACTGCCTGTTTTTGTAATTACTATCACACTGCTCTCAACTACATGCCCAATTAACCATGCATTGCTAATAAAGTCTTAACCTGATGCCGCCCGCGGCAGACAACGTGTCTGTCCTCCGACACTGTCGAACCAGCGCTCATATTTACAAACTAGACACTGCATATTAAGTCTTAACTGATACCGCGAGGGACCACAGGTCCATCCTCGGAGACTGCCGAAGCAGCTGTGATCTCACAGCCGAACCACTTCGCCCGCCAATCAAGTAAGGCGCGATCTGAAGATCACCGAAGTTCAAATGGTTCAAATGGCTCTGAGCAATATGGGACTTAACTTCTGAGGTCATCAGTCCCGTAGAACTTAGAACTACTTAAGCCTAACTAACCTAAGGACATCAAACACATCCATGCCTGAGGCAGGATTCGAACCTGCGACCGTAGCGATCACCGAAGTGTTTCGTCTCCCTTTTCGTTTAGAAGTTAGATATTGTTCTGCTGGTTATTAGTATTTGGAATGATAGCACGCTATTGAGAGATGTTTTAATTTAAAATGCAAGTAAATACTTTGTTTTTTCTTTAATATAAACAACAGATGGTTATCATATTCCGAACGCATCAGCCAATCGCGGAGGAGAACCACAGTTTAGGCGGTCTTTCTCACGATACTCTTCCCGAGTGAATCATCTATCACCGATACCACAAATCACATTACGTCATCTCGCCACTGCCGCCTTATCAACTGCTCTAATAAGAGTTTCTTGTACCTGAATGTGATGGCTGTAAAGCCAGGAATATTACACTACCTTCATCCACAACGAAAGAAGAATGATGATGATGTAGTTTTCATTCAAGGACAGCCGTCAATGTGTCCTGCATATCGTTCAAAAGTAATAAGGTACTGTATTACACGTACCTGTATTGTAAATTACAAAACATTGTTGCAATTACAGTGCGTCTAACTCACATTCTTCAGGGTGTGTAGCGTTTCCACCAGTTTTTGTTGATGTAAGTTGTACATGTTCAAACCTTCAACTCAAGATGGTTGACTGAATGAACTGGGTTTTCTTGTGTATCCATTTGTTTACTAGCGACTCTAGAAAGAGAAAGAGTAATGTTACCCAAATACTTGCACTGTGTTTTAGTACACGATAGTGAAAGTAGGTTGGTACCCGTGGTCTAGGGGTAGCGTCTTTCATTCATAATCAAAACTTCTTCGGTCCCGGATTCGATCTCCGCCACTGCCTAAATTTTGATAAATAATCAGCATTGGCGGCCGAAGACTTCCGGCATAAGAACTCAGCCTCATTCTGCCAACGGCCTTGTCAAAGAGGGCGGAGGAGCGGATAGAGGTTCAGGGCCCTCTCTTGTCCTAGTGGTGGGAAATTGCCCCTAAAGGCGGAAGAATCAGCAATGATCAACGACATGAGGATGCAGAAGGCAATGGAAACCACTGCATTAAAGACACGTAACGTGCATCCACAGGACATGTGGCCTGTAATTGAAGAAGTGTCATGATGACCTCCCCATTGGCAAAAGATTACGTAATAGTCCCCTATTCGAATCTCCGGGAGGGGACTGCCAAGGGGGAGGTTACCATGAGAAAAAAATTGAATATTCAACGAAAGCATAACGTTCTACGAGTCGGGGCGTGGAATGTCAGAAGCTTGAACGTGGTAGGGAAACTAGAAAATCTGAAAAGGGAAATGCAAAGGCTCAATCTAGATATAGTAGGGGTCAGTGAAGTGAAGTGGAAGGAAGACAAGGATTTCTGGTCAGATGAGTATCGGGTAATATCAACAGCAGCAGAAAATGGTATAACAGGTGTAGGATTCGTTATGAATAGGAAGGTAGGGCAGAGGGTGTGTTACTGTGAACAGTTCAGTGACGGGGTTGTTCTAATCAGAATCGACAGCAGACCAACACCGACAGCGATAGATCAGGTATACATGCCGACGTCGCAAGCTGAAGATGAACAGATACAGAAAGTGTATTAGGATATTGAAAGGGTAATGCAGTATGTAAAGGGGGACGAAAATCTAATAGTCATGGGCGACTGGAATGCAGTTGTAGGGGAAGGAGTAGAAGAAAAGGTTACAGGAGAATATGGGCTTGGGACAAGGAATGAAAGAGGAGATAGACTAATTGAGTTCTGTAACAAGTTGCAGATAGTAATAGCGAATACCCTGTTCAAGAATCACAAGAGGAGGAGGTATACTTGGAAAAGGCTGGGAGATACGGGAAGATATCAATTAGATTACATCATGGTCAGACAGAGATTCCGAAATCAGATACTGGATTGTAAGGCGTACCCAGGAGCAGATATAGACTCAGATCACAATATACACTCCTGGAAATTGAAATAAGAACACCGTGAATTCATTGTCCCAGGAAGGGGAAACTTTATTGACACATTCCTGGGGTCAGAGACATCACATGATCACACTGACAGAACCGCAGGCACATAGGCACAGGCAACAGAGCATGCACAATGTCGGCACTAGTACAGTGTATATCCACCTTTCGCAGCAATGCAGGCTGCTATTCTCCCATGGAGACGATCGTAGAGATGCTGGATGTAGTCCTGTGGAACGGCTTGCCATGCCATTTCCACCTGGCGCCTCAGTTGGACCAGCGTTCGTGCTGGACGTGCAGACCGCGTGAGACGACGCTTCATCCAGTCCCAAACATGCTCAATGGGGGACAGATCCGGAGATCTTGCTGGTCAGGGTAGTTGACTTACACCTTCTAGAGCACGTTGGGTGGCACGGGACACATGCGGACGTGCATTGTCCTGTTGGAACAGCAAGTTCCCTTGCCTGTCTAGGAATGGTAGAACGATGGGTTCGATGACGGTTTGGATGTACCGTGCACTATTCAGTGTCCCCTCGACGATCACCAGTGGTGTACGGCCAGTGTAGGAGATCGCTCCCCACACCATGATGCCGGGTGTTGGCCCTGTGTGCCTCGGTCGTATGCAGTCCTGATTGTGGCGCTCACCTGCACGGCGCCAAACACGCATACGACCATCATTGGCACCAAGGCAGAAGCGACTCTCATCGCTGAAGACGACACGTCTCCATTCGTCCCTCCATTCACGCCTGTCGCGACACCACTGGAGGCGGGCTGCACGATGTTGGGGCGTGAGCGGAAGACGACCTAACGGTGTGCGGGACCGTAGCCCAGCTTCATGGAGACGGTTGCGAATGGTCCTCGCCGATACCCCAGGAGCAACAGTGTCCCTAATTTGCTGGGAAGTGGCGGTGCGGTCCCCTACGGCACTGCGTAGGATCCTACGGTCTTGGCGTGCATCCGTGCGTCGCTGCGGTCCGGTCCCAGGTCGACGGGCACGTGCACTTTCCGCCGACCACTGGCGACAACATCGATGTACTGTGGAGACCTCACGCCCCACGTGTTGAGCAATTCGGCGGTACGTCCACCCGGCCTCCCGCATGCCCACTATACGCCCTCGCTCAAAGTTCGTCAACTGCACATACGGTTCACGTCCACGGTGTCGCGGCATGCTACCAGTGTTAAAGACTGCGATGGCGCTCCGTATGCCACGGCAAACTGGCTGACACTGACGGCGGCGGTGCACAAATGCTGCGCAGCTAGCGCCATTCGACGGCCAACACCGCGGTTCCTGGTGTGTCCGCTGTGCCGTGCGTGTGATCATTGCTTGTACAGCCCTCTCGCAGTGTCCGGAGCAAGTATGGTGGGTCTGACACACCGGTGTCAATGTGTTCTTTTTTCCATTTCCAGGAGTGTAGTAGTGATGAAGAGTAGGCTGAAGTTCAAGACACTAGACAGGAAGAATCAATACGCAAAGAAGTGGGATACGGAAGTACTAAGGAATGACGAGATACGTTTAAAGTTCTCTAACGCTATAGATACAGCAATAAGGAATAGCGCAGTAGGCAGTACAGTTGAAGAGGAATGGATATCTCTAAAAAGGGCCATCACAGAAGTTGGGAAGGAAAACGTAGGTACAAAGAAGGTAGCTGCGAAGAAACCATGGGTAACAGAAGAAATACTTCAGTTGATTGATGAAAGGAGGAAGTACAAACATGTTCCGGGAAAATCAGGAATACAGTAATACAAGTCGCTGAGGAATGAAATAAACAGGAAGCGCAGGGAAGCTAGAACGAAATGGCTGCAGGGAAAATGTGAAGACATCGAAATAGATATGATTGGCGGAAGGACAGACTCAGCATACAGGAAAGTCAAAACAACTTTTGGTGACATTAAAAGCAACGGTGGTAACATTAAGAGTGCAACGCGAATTCCACTGTTAAATGCAGAGGAGAGAGCAGATAGGCGGAAAGACTACATTGAAAGCCTCTATGATGGTGAAGATTTGTTTAATGTGATAGAAGAAGGAACGGGAGTCGATTTAGAGGAGATAAGGGATCCAGTATTAGAATCGGAATTTAAAAGAGCGTTGGAGGACTTACGGTTAAATAAGGCAGAAGGGATAGTTAACATTCCAACAGAATTTCCAAAATCATTGGGGGAAGTGGCAACAAAACGACTATTCACGTTGGTTTGTAGAATATATGAGTCTGGCGATATACCATCTGACTTTCGGAAAAGCATCATCCACACAATTCCGAAGACGGCAAGAGCTGACAATTGCGAGAATTATCGCACAATCAGCTTAATAGCTCATGCATCGAAGCTGCTTACAAGAATAATATACAGAAGAATGGGAAAGAAAATTGAGAATGCGCTAGGTGACGATCTGTTGGCTTTAGGAAAAGTAAAGGGACGAGAGAGGCCATTCTGACGTTACGGCTAGTAATGGAAGCAAGGCTAAAGAAAAACCAAGATACTTTCATAGGATTTGTCGAACTGGAAAAAGCGTTCGACAACATAAAATGGTGCAAGCTGTTCAAGATTCTGAAAAAAGTAGGGGTAAGTTATAGGGAGAGACGGGTCATATACAATATGTACAACAACCAAGAGGGATTAATAAGAGTGGATGATCAAGAACGAAGTGCTCCTATTAAGAAGGTTGTAAGACAAGGCTGTAGCCTTTCGCCCCTACTCTTCAATCTGTACATCGAGGAAGCAATGATGGAAATAAAAGAAAGGTTCAGGAGTGGAATTAAAATACAAGGTGAAAGGATACCAATGATACGATTCCCTGATGACATTGCTATCCTGAGTGAAAGTGAAGAAGAATTAAATGATCTGCTGAACGGAATGAACAGTATAATGATTACACAGTATGGTTTGAGAGTAAATCGGAGAAAGACGAAGGTAATGAGAAGTATTAGAAATGAGATCAGCGAGAAACTTAACATCAGGATTGATGGTCACGAAGTCAATGAAGTTAAGGAATTCTGGTACCTAGG
The DNA here is from genome assembly GCF_021461385.2 of Schistocerca piceifrons. Taxonomy (NCBI): domain Eukaryota; kingdom Metazoa; phylum Arthropoda; class Insecta; order Orthoptera; family Acrididae; genus Schistocerca; species Schistocerca piceifrons. The sequence continues at coordinate 253,869,948 of NC_060141.1, read as the reverse complement.
CAGTAAAATAACCAATGACGGACGGAGCAAGGAGGACATCAAAAACAGACTCGCTATGGCAAAAAAGGCATTTCTGGCCAAGAGAAGTCTACTAATATCAAATACCGGCCTTAATTTGAGGAAGAAATTTCTGAGGATGTACGTCTGGAGTACAGCATTGTATGGTAGTGAAACATGGACTGTGGGAAAACCGGAACAGAAGAGAATCGAAGCATTTGAGATGTGGTGCTATAGACGAATGTTGAAAATTAGGTGGACTGATAAGGTAAGGAATGAGGAGGTTCTACGCAGAATTGGAGAGGAAAGGAGTATGTGGAAAACGCTGATAAGGAAAAGGGACAGGATGATAGGATATCTGCTGAGACATGAGGGAATGGATTCCATGGTACTAGAGGGAGCTGTAGAGGGCAAAAACTGTAGAGGAAGACAGGGATTGGAATATGTCAAGCAAATAATTGAGGACGTAGGTTCCAATTGCTACTCTGAGATGAAGAGGTTAGCACAGGAAAGGAATTCGTGGCGGGCCGCATCAAACCAGTCAGTAGACTGATGACCAAAAAAAAAAAAGTGAAAGTATATTCTGTGTTACGATTTTAAAACAGTATGTTTACGTGAATAGTACAGTGTGATACGTTTCTGAACAATTCATGTGGAGAGGAAATAGATTACCGCATAAAAAGAAATAGTGATATTTAAATAAGACGTGCTACACTTCAAATATTCGTAATACACGATGACAGAAGAAATTCAATCTGCCGGTGAATGTTCCCTTGCTAGCTCAGCAAAGTGTGATGGATACATTTTTCTTTTATTTTGCTTCTGGACAAAAAGTTATTTAGAGTGGTCAAGAGAAATGGGACATCCGGTATATAACATCGAATTTAGTATTTCCGTTTTTAAAAACAGTGAATCAAGACGTAACACATCATTTTATCTGTGGTTACGACATTTGGTTGTGGTCTCATCAGCACCAAAGAAGCTAAAAATTGGTTTGTAATTATACAATACTGCTTCCACAAAATCAGGAACGTTGCTTTTAAACATTTGTAATGAGTTCATATTTCACTTGCCGTTGAGATTCATGCACATATTGTTATGTGGTGCACCTGCAAAGTATTAAACATTTCCTACATTTCAAATTAATATCTTTGGCTCTGAATTTTTGTAAGGACACATTTGGTGTCTATGTCAATTTATTTGTTACGTGCGTAATTTATTTTTCCTGTCTTTATAGTAAAAGTATTATACTTTTTCAACATTATGTTTTCCCAGATAGAGATGTAGATGTTACCCGCCTTCTACGAATCTGATGTGTAGCCTGAGTATTCCATTTAACAGTTCCTCTGTTGGTTCCGTAATTTCTGGCAATAATATTTTAATTCTCCTCGCAATTATTTTAAAATTTTCAGACATTATGTCACCCATTTCCAAACCGTTTTGACATAGATATTTTTCACCACTGTTGCAAGTGTAACGCCGGAAATGCATATCCTCATATTTCCATCTATTGTACTACAATTGTTTTTCCTTCTGAAGATTTGACATTTCTGTGTCTTTATATATTGTAATTGTTTTACTGTTTTTATATATATATATATATATATATATATATATATATATATATATATATATATATATGTAGATGTATAAATGGTTTGTTTTGTAAATACTATTTGTATTTTTCCTCCCCCCACGAACGATGGACCTTGCCGTTGGTGGGGAGGCTTGCGTGCCTCAGCGATACAGATGGCCGTACCGTAGGTGCAACCACAACGGAGGGGTATCTGTTGAGAGGCCAGACAAACATGTGGTTCCTGAAGAGGGGCAGCAGCCTTTTCAGTAGTTGCAGGGGCAACAGTCTGGATGATTGACTGATCTTGCCTTGTAACATTAACCAAAACGGCCTTGCTGTGCTGGTACTGCGAGCGGCTGGAAGTAAGGGGGAACTACAGCCGTAATTTTTCCCGAGGACATGCAGCTTTACTGTATGATGAAATGATGATGGCGTCCTCTTGGGTAACATATTCCGGAGTCAAAATAGTCCCCCATTCGGATCTCCGGGCGGGGACTACTCAGGAGGACGTCGTTATCAGGAGAAAGAAAACTGGCGTTCTACGGATCGGAGCGTGGAATGTCAGATCCCTTAATCGGGCAGGTAGGTTAGAAAATTTAAAAAGGGAAATGGATAAGTTAAAGTTAGATATAGTGGGAATTAGTGAAGTTCGGTGGCAGGAGGAACAAGACTTTTGGTCAGGTGATTACTGGGTTATAAATACAAAATCAAATAGGGGTAATGCAGCAGTAGGTTTAATAATGAATAAAAAAATAGGAGTGCGGGTTAGATACTACAAACAGCATAGTGAACGCATTATTGTGGCCAAGATAGACACAAAGCCCATGCCTACTACAGTAGTAAAAGTGTATATGCCAACTAGCTCTGCAGATGATGAAGAAATAGATGATATGTATGACGAGATAAAAGAAATTATTCAAGTAGTGAAGGGAGACGAAAATTTAATAGTCATGGGTGACTGGAATTCGTCAGTAGGAAAAGGGAGAGAAGGAAACATAGTAGGTGAATATGGATTGAGGGGAAGAAATGAAAGAGGAAGCCGCCTTGTAGAATTTTGCACAGAGCATAACTTAATCGTAGCTAACACTTGGTTCAAGAATCATAAAAGAAGGTTGTATACCTGGAAGAATCCTGGCGATACTAAAAGGTATCAGATAGATTATATAATGGTAAGACAGAGATTTAGGAACCAGGTTTTAAACTGTAAGACATTTCCAGGGGCAGATGTGGATTCTGACCACAATCTATTGTTTATGAACTGCAGATTGAAACTGAAGAAATTGCAAAAAGGTGGGAATCTAAGGAGATGGGACCTGGATAAACTGAAAGAACCAGAGGTTGTAGAGAGTTTCACGGAGAGCATAAGGGAACAATTGACAGGAATGGGGGAAAGAAATACAATAGAAGAAGAATGGGTAGCTTTGAGGGATGAAGTAGTAAAGGCAGCAGAGGATCAAATAGGTAAAAAGACGAGAGCTAGTAGATATCCTTGGGTAACAGAAAAAATATTGAATTTAATTGATGAAAGGAGAAAATATAAAAATGCAGTAAATGAAGCAGGCAAAAAGGAATACAAACGTCTCAAAAATGATCGACAGGAAGTGCAAAATGGCTAAGCAGGGATGGCTGGAGGACAAATGTAAGGATGTAGAGGCTTGTCTCAATAGGGGTAAGATAGATACTGCCTACAGGAATATTAAAGATACCTTTGGAGAGAAGAGAACCACTTGTATGAATATCAAGAGCTCAGATGGCAACCCAGTTCTAAGCAAAGAAGGGAAGGAAGAAAGGTGGAAGGAGTATATAGAGGGTTTATACAAGGGCGATGTACTTGAGGACAATATTATGGAAATGGAAGAGGATGTAGATGAAGACGAAATGGGAGATAAGATACTGCGTGAAGAGTTTGACAGAGCACTGAAAGACCTGAGTCGAAACAAGGCCCCGGGAGTAGACAACACTCCATTAGAACTACTGATGGCCTTGGGAGAGCCAGTCATGACAAAACTCTACCATCTGGTGAGGAAGATGTATGAGACAGGCGAAATACCGTCAGACTTCAAGAAGAATATAATAATTCCAATCCCAAAGAAAGCAGGTGTTGACAGATGTGAAAATTACCGAACTATCAGTTTAATAAGTCACAGCTGCAAAATACTAACGCGAATTCGTTACAGACGAATGGAAAAACTGGTAGAAGCGGACCTCGGGGAAGATCAGTTTGGATTCCGTAGAAATGTTGGAACACGAGAGGCAATACTAACCTTACGACTTATCTTAGAAGAAAGATTAAGAAAAGGCAAACCTACGTTTCTAGCATTTGTAGACTTAGAGAAAGCTTTTGACAATGTTAACTGGGATACTCTTTTTCAAATTCTGAAGGTGGCAGGTATAAAATACAGGGAGCGAAAGGCTATTTACAATTTGTACAGAAATCAGATGGCAGTTATAAGAATCGAGGGGCATGAAAGGGAAGCAGTGGTTGGGAAAGGAGTGAGACAGGGTTGTAGCCTCTCCCCGATGTTATTCAATCTGTATATTGAGCAAGCAGTAAAGGAAACAAAAGAAAAATTCGGAGTACGTATTAAAATTCATGGAGAAGAAGTAAAAGCTTTGAGGTTCGCCGATGACATTGTAATTCTGTCAGAGACAGCAGTTGAACGGAATGGACAGTGTCTTGAATGGAGGTTATAAGATCAATATCAACAATAGCAAAACGAGGATAATGAAATGTACTCAAATTAAATCGGGTGATGCTGAGGGAATTAGATTACGAAATGAGACACTTAAAGCAGTAAAGGAGTTTTGCTATTTAGGGAGTAAAATAACTGATGATGGTCGAAGTAGAGAGGATATAAAATTTAGACTGGCAATGGCAAGGAAATCGTTTCTGAAGAAGAGAAATTTGTTAACATCGAGTATTGATTTAAGTGTCAGGAAGTCGTTTCTGAAAGTATTTGTATGGAGTGTAGCCATGTATGGAAGTGAAACATGGACGATAGCTAGTTTGGACAAGAAGGATAACTAGTTTGGACAAGAAGAGAATAGAAGCTTTCGAAATGTGGTGCTGCAGGAGACTAATGAGGAGGTGTTGAATAGGATTGGGGAGATGAGAAGTTTGTGGCACAACTTGACTAGAAGAAGGGATCGGTTGGTAGGACATGTTTTGAGGCATCAAGGGATCACAAATTCAGCATTGGAGGGCAGTGTGGAGGGTAAAAATCGTAGAGGGAGACCAAGAGATCAATACACTAAGCAGATTCAGAAGGATGTAGGTTGCAGTCGGTACTGGGAGATGAAGAAGCTTGCGCAGGATAGAGTAGCATGGAGAGCTGCATCAAACCAGTCTCAGGACTGAAGACCACAACAACAACTACATTTGTATTTTTACGCTCGGTCTGGCCTAGGGAAAACTACGCTATCGAACGATTACATCGATAGGTCGTGTGGAGAACCAAAGTGTTTAGGATCTTTGGTAGTGTTAACCGTGCATCGTGGAGGGCGGGCAGAGCAGAGTCTGGCTGGGGGATGGCGGTGGAACAGGTCTGTTGTGTGACGCTCCCGCGAGTTGCCGCGCTTTCGGGGTTTGGCAGCATGTAATTTCGCTCGACTTGCTATGATAGTTTCTGACACGGTGTCGCGGACGGGAAGCATTAGCTGGCGCACATCAAGAACCCGTTTCGCCTGGTGACCGTGTCGACAAGAAGGCGCGCCAACATCGAGCTTCTGCAACAGCGACGGCCGACAATGAGTGACTGTCGCCACCTCCCCGATCGACGACTGCAAACCTTCAATCAACCAACAAGGAAGACTAAAAGCACGTAAAGTTTTAGAACTGTATGGCAGACCTCAGCTTTTCAAACTGTTGCATCACTTAGCAAGAACCTTTGTTGCTCATTGTCCCAGTTGCATTACCAAGCAGGGTCCCTTCCTTTTCAGGAATGAATCCGAGTGTCGTTGAAATTTATACGCTAGTAATATCATTCCATGTCACTGTTTTAATTTCAAAGTTCAGTTAAGGTATTCATAGCTGGCTACAATATTTAGATTAGGCCTACACGAGCAGAAATCATGAGTGCAAGTTTTGTTACTGTATTTTAGCTTACCCGTGACTGCAGCTTAGCTTGGTACGTACTAAATTTTACTATTGTTAATTGTTCAGAATCATTTAATTCAAGTTCAAAGTTAAATCTCTTATTTCTAAATTGCATAGATTCAAGTAGCTTTTGAAATGATTGTTGAGGTAGCCCAAGACTAACCTTATTTTATTGAATTTCGTAGTGCTTCAGGAAGAAAGATCACTTTTAATTTCAGTCACTAAATTAAGTTTCAATTTTCCGGTTTTATTAATTCTTTCGCTAAACTAGGCCAGAGTGTAGAGAAATTTATTACTTCTGACAAACATTCAGTTTTCACACATCACGTGTCAACCTTCAGTTGCCACGCTTTTCGTGCTAATCATATGTGCATTAATCTTTCATTTTCAGTTATTATAGTAGTTGTCCATAGGACTGGCGACCGTAATTTTCCCCAAATTTCAAATATCTAATTAACGCCAATTAACTGTTAACGTAACGACCCCACATCTACTTTATTTATTAATTTTACCCTTTTCTCAAAATTAATTTCCACCAATTTCATTTGCATTTGTCCTTTCATTGAGATGTAACCCTTTCCTCCCTCTTTACCGACAAATTAACTTCGGTGACGATTGCTTTTCCCAAATTTCCATTAGGTGCACGCGATTTGATTTTTCACTGTCATTAAGGTCCATAAGTGAGGGGGAGGTTACACAAGGACCAACAGCATGTAGCCAGAATACAGGTTACAGGTAACGTGAAATGTGACTGTGTACACCAAACTAGTTTCGATATAGAGTGTAACGATAAAATCTCATAAATTGTAACAGCGACACACAAAGTTTTTTATATCCTTCCTTGTTTTTTCGGCATTAAATGTCTTATTTTTGCCACCATCTTTCTAAATAAGCTGCAAAATAAGTTCGTTTATTTCTTAGTGGTACCTTTTCGAAAACTTATTTTTAATACACAAGGGTCATATATGTGGACCATCCAAAGATACATTTGAGTTCTAACTTTCTGCCCCTTGCTACAATGCGAAAAGAATATCAACTCGATACAAAATTTAACATATTTCTTATTACATTGCAATATTTGCATTTAATTATGTAATTTTTCATAAAAAGCGTAATTAGGGTAAGAAGTACACAGTCCTCGTCAGTCCTGGTATGTTTAGTTTCTGAGTGTCCAGCAGCAATCCAGCTTATCCCAGTCAACCGTGTTGGATCTTCAGGTTTGTTTGGTAAGGAATTGGTGAAATGAGCAGAAATAAGGAGTCTGGATGAACGTACGAAAAAGTTACACCTCTGAAACATCATATGGGAAGGCGGGACTAAGATCATTGTCCTGATAACCAATCTAGATTTCATGAGTTATCAGAATGGTTTGTTTTTTAAACACCACGAAAGGAGCAACAGCCTTTACTAATTTGTGGTTTTACTCCAACTCCCGTGATCTGTTATGTAGCCGCCAGCAGATTAAACACCAAGTTAACATATCTTCCTTTGCGATTTTGAAAATTTTGAGTTTTGTTTATATTAGAATATGTTAGCAAACTCATTTACTCTTCATTCTTATGTGAGTATAATTTTGTCTATTATACACGGTTTTTGGACATAATTTTGAAGTTGTGATTCCTGTTTGAGTTGTCGTTTTCTTGCTTTGTCCTGTTTGTGAAGAGCCCAACTATGAAGACCTTATAGTTCAACCAAGCAAATCGAGAAAAGACAACAATTTCTGAACTCCCTGAACAGAGATTTGATGTCTGATAATACGTTATGTTGCAAGAAATGCTTTACATTTTCGAGATACTAATACGTAAACGAAGAAAGGGACTAAGATGATAAGAAAAATTTATCAATCACTTACTTCAATGAAACAGAAACAATCAGCAATTTGCCGGTTAGGAGTGTCAGATATGTTGTGAGCGTTAGCTTTTAAAATTAGAAAAATATTGTCAGTAGCCTAATTCAAAATAGTAACTTCTCCAATAAACAAAATGGTTCAAATGGCTCTGAGCACTATGGGACTCAACTGCTGTGTTCATAAGTCCCCTACAACTTAGAACTACTAAAACCTAACCAACCTAAGGACATCACACACATCCATGCCCGAGGCAGGATTCGAACCTGCGACCGTAGCGGTCGTGCGGTTCCAGACTGTAGCGCCTTTAACCGCTCGGCCACTCCGGCCGGCTCCAATAAACACTGTGGTACCAGTAACGTAATATATTGACTTTATAACTCTTCAGTAATCTTTACATGCTTTTGAATTGTTCAATCCTGATAAGTCATACCAAATATTCAGATGTCAACTCCCAATTAAAATTAGCGTAATGTTTGTGGCGAGGTGCGGAAAAGCATCTGTAGGCACCCCTGTCAATGAAAGGCTACACGTGACAGTATAGTTATGGTCGATCTGGCTCCCATGAAACGCTGTTGACGAATAGTATTTGGAACGCTGCGGATCCACTGGAAACTGAAAAACTACGAGTATCGCAATGTCAACAGTGCGTTTTCTAAAGACTGGACAGCCTTTCGACTACAATTCAGAGAATAAGCAAATCCAGATACGTTTCCCATGCTGCCCTTCGCGTTGAAAGCGATCTCTGTACTATGTATGATGTGCCCCTTACGCACACATGATCTCAGCTTCACAGCGTAGTTGTAATTGCCTTATCATTAGCACATGAGATCAAGGGCTGTTGCCGTCTCATAATAACAACATTAGCTGTAAATCCAATTCCTTAATGCAGGTCATCAGCGACATCCTTGTAACGCTTATTGAAATTAGCTCCGGCAAATCAAATTACGCTCAGCTACCGTTATCCTCTCCTCACTAAACCGCCTGTCTCGTCATGTACTTCGTGTCCTCTTCGATGGAGAGCTTCTTCGGTCGTTTATAGTGACAGGATACTTGCTAATGCTGTGAGTTTTAATCTGCCCGGAAATTTCACTCGCTAGTGTTATTACGTTAATCATTGATTCTGTTTTTGTGCGGTATCCAGAAACCAGTGGAAACATTATTTGACAATAGAAAGATTTAGTATAATCGTAGAACGAAAAATTACTCAATACATTCAAATGTCACTCTAATATTTGTTAAGTGGAATTTAAAATTATCATTTGATGCAAGAATATCTTTAGATGAAAATATCTAATGATCACCGGAGCTCACAACGCTATCTTCAGTAATACTTAACTCGTTTCCGGTAGCAAACACAGTGGTTGTTTGTCGCTTCTATAGCAGTTGATTGCAGGTTTACTATATGTATATTTTCACGACACATTTTGACCTAAAATGATCTCGCCACTTCACCGCGCCGACCGGTGTGGCTGAGCGGTTCTAGGCGCTTCAGTCTGGAACCGCGCGACCGCTACGGTAATTTATTCCTGAAATTCTACTTAACTGTAATAGGTAGGGATTCACTAACTAAAGCGACATATGAAAATTGATGCCATAAAGGGACTCAAATCCGGATTTTCCTTTTATCGAGAGCGCTCTGCTTATCACTTAGGTGATCCAAGCACGCCCCACAGACTGACCCAAACTTCGGCATCTCTGTGAGTCCTTCTTTACGCAGATGGTTGCGGGACCTCAGCTGTTGAATATAAAATGTCGAGTGAAAACGCTTTTCACCCGTCTAAATTTCCAATAGTTATTTTATTTGAGCAATCAGTTTCGGCGCTACCTTACGGTATCTTCAGGGCCCTGACCGACGTGTAGGAGGAATCCCGTATCTGGTCCAGTCAAACTAAGGACCAGCATTGAATGACTGCCATTCGTAGATTTTTGTCACAGTGATACCTTGAATCATAAGTTGCCGAAACTGGTTGCCCAAATCAAGTAACTCTTGAAAATTAGGCGGTTGCAAGGCTTTTTGATTCGATATTGTGATATTCGCTATTTTTGACTTCATTAAAATAGCAAATACGAGTAGTTAATACTTTCAGCCAGATGGCAAATACTTGTTTGTAAATAATGATTAATGTATAATGAGGCGTCGCATGGCGACGGTGGAATTTTCAAAATAATGTAATTCGTCGTCTTTGGGCGGCAAACAGAAAAATACGGATAGATAATGCGATCCTTCACTATTTTGTTCCCTGGAGAACAAAAGAAGCCTTGAGCGCTAAAAAGACTTGTACTGTTTTTCTGAAGTAAGACGGACGCAGATTTGTGGCAGTCTGATCTAATTTTTACTAAATGTATAAAAACGTGTTATGTTTAAGTTTGAGTGAAGTGTGAAGAACTGTTATAACTTACCGTGACGACGCACGAGCGACTCAAAGAAGACAATGGCCATATAAAAGAGCGCTCAGTGGACATGATACGGACATAAAAATCTACCGTCATTGTAGTACTAAGCTTAAGGTACGATATATGTTTTAGTTTATAGTAAATATTTGTTCTTGGAATACTGAATCATTTAGCAGTGCTCATTCCTATCATCTCCTCAGTATTATTTTCATTTTAATTATGCATTTTGCTAATATTACAGACACCAAGATCAGCAGTCCAATGTGCGTGTTACATTGATGAAAAGAAAACTGTTTTATCGTCTTTTTGCATCAGCTTTAATATTGAATTTCCCTTTTGTGTGATGTTACAGTTGTTTTTGCGCCCTTAAGAACTTTCTGGTCCCTTAGGAAATTGTTTTGTCATAACAATAACTTCACAATCGGGTATGTTCGTATCTACGATCATGAAGTAAGTAGAAAGACGATAATGCGATTTCTTAACCAATAGCACGCTAGTTGTGACTGCCTCAAGCCACGCGAAACTGCAAGTAAAAACTATTCACATCTCATAATGCAATATTTTATGACAATGGTCAATCCACGATTCTTACGCTAATTGTGGTTGATAAAACAGTAAGCTAAATCCCAATTTTCAACTTTCCATTGAATAACAACATCACTTTTATTTCGTAACATCACACTTGGCGCCCGAACAGGGACTTGACCAAAAATTTGTTCAAATTCTTGGAAAATTTTCTATGTGCTTGTGTTAATATATGTTCTGTCGTTTCATGTACACATCATCTCTCTGTGAGAATGACAGAAAATACGCTGGTTGATAACGCAGTTTAATTATCGAGAGAAAGGAAAAGAAAAGAGACGCGAATTTGCTGAGACAACATAGCAGTAACCAAGCCATCAAAAAGTAAGTCAGAATTTTGCATACGCAGTGTAGTGCTTCAGTAGCAACGTTGCTTTTCCAAGTCGATCTACATCCTTTCTATCTCCTTCCCGCTATAGAAAATCTGCTTTATTTTATCTCTCAAAGTAAAATTCTTCGTAGTCTGATAATAGAAATGATTTCTCCCCATTGTTAGTATAGCTGTATTACATTTTCAACATGGTGGATATTGTGTGCAATTTGCAGTGAAGAGCATCTTCATTCATTTGTCTGAAACGTTTAGGTTCCATCTTGTCTTCTCGCCAGATAGAATTTCATTTGTTGCTCACGCGAGAGCGGTGCTCTTAGCGGACTCACCACGTCGCTGACAAACGACGAAAGCCTTGCGTAGCATGTGGTTTACTGACGAAAATGGCAGATAGTAAACAGAGACAGGTGACAACAGGAGACGGGAGTGAAGACGTTAATAGTATTCCATATCCTTTACGATCGCGAACGGTGGGTTCCCGTGTGGAAACTGAAGTAACCATGTCTGTAACAGGGGAAAGTGACCCTAAAGTCCAAATTCTTCCCGCTGCAGCTACAAATGACCTCGGTGCGTTAATGGAAATGCTGAAACAACAGTTTGACGCCGTAAATGAGACTACAAAAACACAAAATGAGACTGTTAACGCCTGATTAGATGCAGTAAAAACACAAAATGAGACTATAAAAACACAAAATGAGACTGTTAACGCCCGATTAGATGCTGTAAGCGAATCAGTAAAAACACAAATTGAGGCTGTTAACGTCCGATCAGATGCTGTAAGCGAATCATTAAAAACACAGCTAGGCACAATCAAAACAGATCTGCATAAAGAATTTACGGCTGAATTAAATACCCATTTGGGTGAGGTGCAAACTAAGATCAGTGATCAAATTCAGAAAATGCAGAAACAGGTGAAAAGTGAAATAGCTGAAGTATCTAGAACATTAAACACAAAAATTCAGGCAGCTACCAAAGAAATAAACTCAGTTAGAAATGCAGTATCTGACATTGAATGTGTAGTGGAGGATCTGTCGAGGCAGATAGACTCAATCAATATTGAAGAACAGGTTAAGAGCACCGTGAAAGCACACGCGGAGGTATTGTCGGCACACTACGGTGAATGGATAAAGGGTAAAGATATTTTTATCGAAAAGAAAGTCAGGGAGGAGCTTAGGGAGACTGTCAAGGATGTAACTTATGAAATCTTAGCTGCTCCTGGTAAGTCTGGAGACAAAGTGGTTTCTGAATTGGGACACATTCGGAGGACACTTACACGGGATCTTCCCGAGTGGAAGCAGCAAGTAGTGGACGTAGTCAGAATGCTGAGAAACTGTGTAGAAAATCCGCACACGCATACGCAAACTATAGGGAACAACTCTTTAGACGGTGACGAATGTCAGTCAACTCCTTATTGTTCACCGCCTGATTACATGCAAAACAACAGTCCTGTTGAGTCCCGAGTAGGGAAAATAAATGATCCGCCCACAATCGTGAGTTTAATGCAAGAGGAAAGTGTGATTAAGCATCGCACTTTTCCTGTTTTTCATCCGCAGAAGCGAGAAATACACCCCATCGTGTTCCTAAAGAATTTTTCCGGCGTATTTCCCAGGAGCTGGACAGACAGACAGCGTATTCAGTTCGTCACTGGCTTTATTTCTGGTGGTGCAGCATTATGGGGAACGGAAATGGTAGACACGTGTAGGAATTATGAAGAGTTTGAGAAAATGTTCTTGGCAAAATTTTGGAGTAATGGGGTACAGCAAAGATTAAGGAAGGAGGTGTATGGTGCGGAAATTTTCAATGAGAAGCATGGAAGTCTCCGGCGATACTTCGAGAAGTATCTAGCAAAAATTAAGTTCTGGGATTCTCCGATTTCTTCCAAGGACGTAATTATGATTCTCAAAAGCAAACTCCCTGTGTCTATTAGAGAGAAACTAGTAAACGTGTCCGAAGAAGACACGGATGTATTTCTTTCTGTGCTGGATTCCTTAGATTTAATTAGCGAGGATGTGCGCCCCAAGGTTGGCAGCGGCAAATTCTTCCCTGGCAGCCAGCAGAATGCATCGCACGCGGACAACAATGCGCCGAAGGAGAGAGCGAGCTACTGCGACCGCTGTTGCCAACCCGCCAGCCGTTATGAAAACGCAAATGGCAATAACTTTAAATGGAAGCAGAAAACCAATTACAGTAATCAGCAGAGATACCACCCAATTTACAACCACCAGGTACAACATCAGTACGGAAACCCACCCTTTAATTCTGCGCCGGAGCAGTATGGAAATTCTCCACAAACGATTGGTAATTTTTCAAATGGGCCAGTGTCCGATCAAAGTTATAGGTCGAAAAATATCAAGTGGCATGGGCAAGGCGGAGGCCACCCAGCACATCAGAACAACTTTTCACAGAATAGAGGACCGCGGAACAATTTTCAAACGGTACCAAATGCGAACTTTCCTTCACAAGGAAATGGTTCTGCCGGCAACCAAAAGATCGGGCGACAGCAGCCGTCTCAAGTGTTTTATTCACAAGTGAATGCACCCAGTGGATTTTACCCCTTTACACCGGCATTTGTACCACATAACCAGCACCAATATGAAACGGAACAAACACTTAAGGCTATGAATGACAAACAGACTAAACACCCTGCGGAAAATTAGAGGCAGCACGTTTCAGCCTCCTAGAGGTCGCTGCCGGTTCCAGTGGGGGTACTAACGAATACTCTGATTCTGAGTATGTTAATGCAATACGGTACGACAATGAGACCGACTTACGAGATGACCTTGCACCTGACAAAGAAGCTCAAGACATTAACGACATTTATGATGAACAGGTCCAGGCTTCGATTAAGATTTCTATTGCCAACATTCCTTTCACAGCCGTTGTTGATACAGGAGCAAACATCAATGCCATGTCACCATGTTTCTTCAGACAGGTGTCTTCTGTTTCACAAGTTTTATCATTGCCGATTCCGGGCTGCTCCATATCGGGAGCGATTGGTCCATTGAAACAGAGAGTTAGTTTACAGACGCAGCCTCAACTGCAGATAGAATCTGTTTCGGTTTCTTGCTTCTTACGTACTGGAAATTTCCTTGTGTGAACTGTTAATGACAAGTATTGTGTTGAACAACGAACTGACTACATGGTAACGGCTACTACATGTAAACTTTAAGTATTAAATGCTATGTATGGAAAAATTGTTTATAGTGATGGACATTGAACTGATATTTCTTCAACAAGCTGAAGCAGGAAATTGGGGTTGCACCAAGAATTTCAATTTAATTTTAAGTTAGTATTAAGAAAAAAAAAAAGTGCTTGCGAAGCGATTGCCCGGAGCTATATAAATATGTAAAGGTGAGAAATGGAGGAGGATGCGTAAATAAGCACTTCTCTCAAGGTACAAGAAGATTTATAGATTTATTTTTAGTAATGTAAGTACTTGAAGTTCTGTTGTAAAAGCCTAAATTACCTGCTTAAAAAAAAAAAAGGTACATGGTCAAACAGTCCAGACAGTGGACAGGAGTAGAAGAAATAGCTTAAAGTTCAGTTAAAGCGTGCTGTTAAATGGAAAAACAAGTGGTAACCCACATGTGTTCACGCAAGGAGACAATAAGCTGTAGTAAACTAAGTGGGGTGAAATACAGTACAAATAGAGGCAAACCATGAAGCATCAATAATGTAGCGTAAGTACTCCACGAGGCCATTAATTGCTATGAAAGTAAACTATTTCCCTGTGATCTGTGCCCAATGTAAAGAGTATATGAGGAATGTTAGCTGACGAATTGATTTCAGTAGAATAAAGGTACTAAATAACCACACAGCAAGCCCCTGTATCATAAATAAGTCCAAGTAAAGATCTTCAGAAGATTTGTAGTGTAATCTAGCGACCATTCAATACCCTAATTGAAGGGTAATCTAAAGAACAAGCAATTCAGTGATATTTAAACTTAATACTGACTATAACCAGAGTAAGACGTAGAAGTAGCAAAACATGCTGTAATGAAAGAGGTTGAAATTTATATATGTGCCTATGTTTATTATGATAATTTTATTTACATGCAGATTTTATTGCAAAAATGTCTCCTAAGACACTCCTCTTATGAAATCCATTTTCCTTGTGCCCGTTCCTTTTGATCCTGGTTCATTAACCCAGACCAAGGGTCGACTTGTAAAAGGCACGTGTGCTTCGAGGCAAAGCAGTGCTTATGAGAAATGAGACACGTAGCGTGATGAACTTCGCTAGCTTTGGTAATGTTTGTTATGGACCGGTTTCGTAAACCCAGTGAACTGTCGGTAATTCCATTCATGCGAAAAATAGTAGACGCGCGTTACCCTATTTTTTTTTTTAAACAGAGAACGATTGCTGAGTACATGAAGCGAAGAGGGAGACCTATTGTTATCCAGTCTGCCCTCAAATATAAAAAAGAATTTGGCAAGCACAAAAGAAAAAAAAAAAAAGATTCAGCGTTAAATGCGTACTCGTTAAGTAGCAGATATGCTGCGTGGCAGTAGAAAATGATCTTGGGTGCACTAAAGAATAAATGCAACGAGTGTTGCGAAACCTGTAGTTTTCATAATGAGGAGATGAGCCCTTAAAAGAAAGTTTGAAAGAATATTTTTAGGTTCACTAGTGAAAGTAAACCTTGAGATATAAAGAGTCCATTCATAAAGCAGTTCTGCTACGGTCGCAGGTTCGAATCCTGCCTCGGGCATGGAAGTGTGTGATGTCCTTAGGTTAGTTAGGTTTAAGTAGTTCTAAGTTCTAGGGGACTTATGACCACAGCAGTTGAGTCCCATAGTGCTCAGAGCCATTTGAACCATTTGAACCATAAAGCAGTTGTTCACTGGAATTAACAAAAGGAGTGACCATTAATTGTAAATATTAGCTCGTAAGTGATCTTTTGTAAATAGTAGAATATAATTCTTTCTGTACCAATGGAGGAAACCTGCAAAATTGATTGTTTTGTAAATGAACTCTATCGGCGAAGGAACTAAGCACGAATGCTGTGTGGAGATGCACACTAAAGTGCGACGTGCACAATAAAAATAACTGTTCACTGTATATTAGTAGTAGTGTTGTACTGCAAGTGTAAAAAGAAGTCAAGGCTACGACAACAGGTGCAACGCAAAGTTCAATGTTGTGCAGCGACAGCTAAAACATTCGTCGTCACTTACCTGTGAGCCTCATGGGAGGCAGTTGACAGAGAAGTATGGAGGCAGCTTCAGTGTCCGGCTCCTCCGATGGAAAACGCGCGCGAGGTGTTTGTATCGATGCACTCGTGTGATACGAAGTTTACAAAAAAAAAAAAAAAAAAAAAAAAAAAAAAAAAAAAAAAAAAAAAAAAAAGAGAGGAGCAATCGACTACCAGCAGCTCTGTTACAGCCCGAGCGCGAACGGATACGGAGTATTGGAGCTCACGCAACACTGTGCAGCCGCTGTGAGTGGCTGACGTGTGGGTGACGAAACAATCCAAACTTTAAACTGCTAACCGCCATGACTTCCATCGTACATACTGGAGGAAAGACATTTGTACACTTGTGTGACTATATCTTCATACGTAAATTAAGCAATTTTCTTGAGTTGAAGTTAAGATGAGTAAGAAGTAGATTGTTAGATTACTCAGACCTTAAAGCCATTAATACCGGCACTCCTGAACACTGCTAAAATGAATTATAATCCTGTCTCTTCATGGACAAAGAAAATGAATGTGCACTATAGGAAGACCCTAAACTCCAGACCAGTCCTGATCCTTAACAAATGTATCCAATAGGTTGTAAGTTATACTAATAATTTTCCACTTCTTCTGTTTCATATTGTAAATAAAAACCCGGGAAGCCACTTGAATTCCTGGCACCACAGTGGAAAGGACAGATGTACTGCATGACGAACACCGTAGCCAGCTAACACAGAAAGTGAAAGCATCACGAAGTGTAGTGCTACGTTATTAAACTTTGATTGAACCACAATGAGTCAACAGATGCTATAACATTGTCCACTCTAATTTAGTAAAAATAAGCACTCACTGTACTCATGTATTAGTTGTTAAGCTCAAGAGAAAGTAATTTCTGAATTCTATCCCAGAAAGAACGAAATGAACGTTCACTTATTGTTATAAGCAAATATGAACCAAACTTAAATATGTACATAAATGTTAATCTTGGTATTATGGAATGAAGTGACTGATGAACAAAGAATGAAAAACTTTATTTTGAAAAATGATAAATATCTCATATATGTTTATAAATGTAATTTCAATTTATGTACATAGTACGCCAGTAACATTATGTAAATGTCACACCAAAAATCACGAATATCTCATGAGGACATGAGGATCGAGGTAATCCTTCGGCATTCCCTCTCTCCTCATGGGAGGCAATGTGATATTCGCCATTTTTGACTTCATTAAAATAGCAAATACGAGTAGTTAATACTTTCAGCCAGAAGGCAAATACTTGTTTGTAAATAATGATTAATGTATAATGAGGCGTCGCATGGCGACGGTGGAATTTTCAAAATAATGTAATTCGTCGTCTTTGGGCGGCAAACAGAAAAATACGGATAGATATGCGATCCTTCACTATTTTGTTCCCTGGAGAACAAATGAAGCCTTGAGCGCTAAAAAGACTTGTACTGTTTTTCTGAAGTAAGACGGACGCAGATTTGTGGCAGTCTGATCTAATTTTTTACTAAATGTACAAAAACGTGTGATGTCTAAGTTTGAGTGAAGTGTAAAGAACTGTTATAACTTACCGTGACGACGCACGAGCGACTCAAAGAAGACAATGGCCATATAAAAGAGCGCTCAGTCGACATGATACGGACATAAAAATCTACCGTCATTGTAGTACTAAGCTTTAGGTACGATATATGTTTTAGTTTATAATAAATATTTGTTCTGGGAATACTGAATCATTTAGCAGTGCTCATTCCTATCATCTCCTCAGTATTATTTTCATTTTAATTATGCATTTTGCTAATATTACGGACACCAAGATCAGCAGTCCAATGTGCGTGTTACATTGATAAAAAGAAATCTGTTTTATCGTCTTTTTGCATCAGCTTTAATATTGAATTTCCCTTTTGTGTGATGTTACAGTTGTTTTTGCGCCCTTAAGAACTGCCTGGTCCCTTAGGAAATTGTTTTGTCATAACAATAACTTCACAACCGGGTATGATCGTATCTACGATCATGAAGTAATTAGAAAGACGACAATGCGATTTCTTAACCAATAGCACGCTAGTTGTGACTGCCTCAAGCCACGCGAAACTGCAAGTAAAAACTATTCACATCTCATAATGCAATATTTTATGACAATGGTCAGTCCACGATTCTTACGCCACTTGTGGTTGATAAAACAGTAAGCTAAATCTCAATTTCCAACTTTCCATTGAATAACAACATCACTTTTATTTCGTAACATCACAATATCTACAGACTTCCATAAGTCATACACCAGGTATTTCTTCTTATAGACTATTAATTCATTTACTTATATTCGAACATCTCGTGTTTCTCTAGCTAAATAATTTGCGGGCGGTGTACGCACGATTTGGCACCCTGAAACGTGAGAAGGTTTCTACAATGAAAAACTTGATATTTGCCAATGAACTGCGCTACTTTCACACCTTCACAATTTTCGTTGTCTTAAACTGGAGATTTATGTTTGTTGTCAATACCTTTTACTCCAACATGTTTTCAACTTGAAACAGTTTTTTGATAGTACTTCCACTTATTTGATTTTACTTACTGTATATTGGTGTACACTGATGCAGAATTGTGCTAGCCTACTAAATACAGCGTTGACAAGGTTTTCCTTGTTGCAACGCTTTTAAATTTGAATAGAACATTAGTTCCTAGGATTTCTTCCTTGGAACATCGGAATAATTCTTTTTTTTTTGAGGGAAAGACTGCCGCACACAAAGTGGAAGCTACATATCAAACGAATAAGAAAATATAACGGCAGGCTTCCGCCACCGTTATCACAGTCAGCAAAATTCCTCAGGGTATATGACCGCATTGTGAAAGTGTAAAGTTCTCTGAATTTTCGGCCTCACATTTCGGCCTCTATTGCAAATGGCCTTCCTAAGATTGTTTGTGTTTCTGCAAAAACACCCTGATAAAAGTCGTTTGCAATAGTGGCTGAAACGTCGAAGAATTTTATTCACTGCCAATGCTGTTAGAGACCCAGAAGAATTTCATTGCCAATAAGAAAATAAATTAAACTATTGTTATGGACTGCCTTGAGGCGAAAGTCTGAAATATTATTCTTCGACATTGTCAATGGGGAGAGATATGGGATTTGTTGACTTAAAACATGTGTGGATAAAAGCTCTACGTCAAGATCGCAGTTTTTTTTTTTTTTACTGATAACCAGATTCTGCTCATTGCCGAAACATCTGTAGATCAATCTAAAAGGTAGTTCAGTGTGTAACACTCATTACGCATCATCGCATTTTTTGGCGCTACGTCGCCTAGTTGAATAAAAAAATCCTAAAACTAACTAACTAAGATTTTCACTTTAGGATTTTTTATTTAATTATGATGCCTTAGCTCTAAACCATACGACGACGTGTAATGAGTGTGACAACATTTTATACTGAGCTGAATATGGCTTGGTAATAAGCCGAATCCGGTAACCAGGAAGGAAAAAATGCGATCTTGATTTAGGACAAGAAGAGAATAGACGCTTTCGAAATGTGGGGCTACAAGAGAATGCTGAAACTTAGATGGGTAGATCACGTATCTAATGAGGAGGTACTGAATAGGATTGGGGAGAAGAGGAGTTTGTCGCACAACTTGACTAGAAGAAGGGATCGGTTGGTAGGACACGTTCTGAGGCATCAAGGGATCACAAATTTAGTATTGGAGGGCAGTGTGGAGGGTAAAAAACGTAGAGGGAGACCAAGAGATGAATACACTAAGCAAATTCAGAAGGATGTAGGCTGCAGTACGTACTGGGAGATGAAGAAGCTTGCACAGGATAGAGTAGCGTGGAGAACTGCATCAAACCAGTCTCAGGACTGAAGACCACAACAACAACAACATACATATATTTTCGAAAGTCTGAAAAGTGTTCGAAGGTACAACACTCTCGCTGTTTATAGAATGAAATCACGGTAAACGTGTTAAATGGCATATTCCTTTCGGATGGCACCAGAGCAACCACCAAAGATCAGTTAATCATCAATAGTGTCATATACTCTCACGTCATTAGTATCGTGCGTAGTTTCTGAGAAAACCAAATGCCATCTCACTGCCTCATTCCTACCCTTCACTAGTATTCACATCTTGACTAAATTTTCGCAACTGTACTCTTCTGTCACACAATAATATATACGACTTGGAGATCTGACTTGTTTGTAAACTGCCTCACAAAAGAAGCGGAGTACTTGATACACGTATACGTCAACGCCAGATATGTTAACTAGTAGAGTTGCAGTTCTGTTACAGGTAGAGGGTATTCGGTAAACTGATTGGCCTGCCAGTTTCCCAGACTTAAGTACGAGGGTGAGTCGATGGAAAACCTTAAATATTTTTTTAAATATTGTTTATTGTGTAGAAGTGGTACAAAGCTGTATCACTTTTCAACATAATATCCCCCACGCTCAATGCAAGTCCTCCAGCGCTTACGAAGTGCATAAATTCCCATAGAAAAAAATTCTTTTGGTAGTCCGCGCAACCACTCATGCACCGCGTGGCGTACCTCTTCATCGGAACGGAAATTCTTTGCTCCCATTGCGTCTTTGGGTGGTCCAGACATATGGAAATCGCTTGGGGCAAGGTCTGGTGAGTATGGTCGATGAGGAAGACACTCAGAATACAGGTTTGTGATTGTTGCAACTGTTGTACGGGCAGTGTGGGGCCTTGCATTTTCATGTTGCAAAAGGACACCTGCTGACAGCAATCCACGTCGCTTTGATTTGATTTCAGGCCGCAGATGATTTTTTTTAGGAGATATGTGTGTGATGCACTGGTGACAGTGGTCCCTCTAGGCACGTAATGCTCCAAAATGACCGCCTTTATCGTCCCAAAAGGGAATCAGCATAACCTTCCCTGCTGTAGGTTCTGTTCGAAACTTCTTTGGTTTCGGTGATGACGAATGGCGCCATTACTTGCTCGCTCTCGTCGTTTCCGGTTGGTGGAAGTGAACCCAGGTTTCGTCCCCAGTAACGATTCTTGCAAGGAAGGCATCACTTTCTTGTTCAAAGCTCCGAAGAAGTTCTTCACAAGCATCAACACGTCGTTCTCTCACTTCAGGAATCAGCTGCCGTGGCACCCACCTTGCAGAGACTTTGCGAAACTGGAGCACATCATGCACAATGTGGTGTGCTGACACATGACTAATCTGCAAACGAGCTGCAATGTCATTCAGTGTCACTCGGCGGTTTTCCTTCACTATGGCTTCAACTGCTGCAATGTTCTGTGGAGTCACAATTCATGGTGCCTGACCTGGACGAGGATCATCTTCCACTGAAGTCACACCTTTTGCGAACTTCCTTCTCCATTCGTAGACTTGCTGCTGTGACAAACATGCATCACCATACTGAGCATTCCATTCGTCGATGAATTTCAATAGGTTTCACACCTCCACTGCGCAAAAACCGAATAACAGAACGCTGTTCTTCCCTGGTGCAAGTCGCAAATGGGGCGGCCATCTTTATACTGATACTGCGACGGTATGTGTGCATCTGACTATGCTGCCACCTACAGACCATTCTGCACGATATTTGTAGCACGCTTACCAACTTACAGGATAACGGCTCGAAATTTCGATTTATTATTACAAAATTAAGGTTTTCATTTGACTCACCCAACCGGCCGAGATGGCCGAGCGGTTCTAGGCGCTACAGTGTAGATCCGCGCTACCGCTATGGCCGCAGGTTCGAATGGATGTGTGTGATGTCCTTAGGTTAGTTAGGTTTAAGTAGGTCTAAGTTCTAGGGGACTGATGACCTCAGAAGTTAAGTCCTATAGTGCTCAGAGCCATTTTGACTCACCCTCGTACCATCGAATACATCGAGTACATGTGGGCTACACTTGGAG
Source organism: Schistocerca piceifrons (assembly GCF_021461385.2). Lineage (NCBI taxonomy): Eukaryota > Metazoa > Arthropoda > Insecta > Orthoptera > Acrididae > Schistocerca > Schistocerca piceifrons. The sequence continues at coordinate 253,848,084 of NC_060141.1, read as the reverse complement.
CGAGAAAGGGGGGGGGGGGGCTAATCATACTGCAGCATGTTCACATGGATCAACGACTACCCAGCAGTTGTCAACCGCGCTGATGGAGATCAGAACGACCCAACACAACAATTCCTTACCAACCCTATGGCCAGCATGGGAACACGTTGCAGAGCATGCACTGATGTCCGAGGTGATCACACACTCTATTAAGGACCGTATGCCGCATTTTCAACGGCTAGGGGACCACCACAAATGGCGGTGAGTTCCTTTTAACTGTGGTCTTTGAATATAAGTACCATTTCTATTCATCTCATTCCGTATTTCTTGCAGCTAACTTCTGTACTATACTGTAGCAGTTCCTTCAATGTATCATGCACGTTTCATCGAGCTACGTTACTTGCCAGTGACGCATCATGAGAAAGCTACTTTCGTCCTTACGTTTTGCATGTCAGTGAGTATATGTTTTTAAATTGATTATTATAACAGTGTCAGCTGCAAACAGTCACACTTGACAACTAGTTTCGATCACATTTAACGGTCATCTTCAGATATGATTAATCACGTGTAGTGGAAAGAGAGAATTCCTTAAAAACATGGTCATAATCTGTAAAGTTAAAGGAACAGCGGTGTAGTACATTTCTGATAAGGTTCCATAGCACCTAACGAACCCAGTATGAATCGAAATACAGAATATTAGTGAAGCACAGACGACTAGGCATTCATTCTAGCAACACTACGGACTACAAATTTGGACATTCACTGGCGTAAGCGGCATTGAAAATAGGGCCTGGTTTCTGAGACGAGCATCTCGGAAGCGGCGAAGATGGCTGTTGTCTTGAGTGTCTGTGCAAAGTGTTTAAGAACGGTGAAACCACGAATAGGTGACTCGGTCCTGGACGTCCGTATCTTATCGTAATACGTGGAGTCCGGGGGCGTACACTCTCTGTGAAACAGGATAGGCAGAGATCTTCGGCACGTACAGTACTGGAGGAGACACAGTGTTTCAGTGTCTCAGCAGCAGACGGCCCTTATGTGTTCCAATGCTGACGCAACGATATCGTCAATTACTTTTGTAATGAGAAAGGAAACGTCAAAATTAGACCACGGATCTATGACAACGTGTCACCTGGCCAGGTGAATCACGTTTCTTGTAACACTAGATCAATATGGTCATGTTCGACGATCCAGGCGAGCGGTTGTTCCAAATATGGACACTTGACGGAGGGAGGGGGGACATTCACTTGATACCTTTTCTGAAGGCGATGGCGTCTTCTCGCACCCAACTGTACCCATCACAAGGCCAGAATTGTTGCTACAGTGGTTTGAGGAACTTGAAAGTGAACTCACGTTAATGTCTTGGTGACCAAATTCACCTCATCTGAGCACCATAGGACGTATCTGGGATGCAATCGGGCACCAGCTCCATGTCCGAAAGCCACCAGTCAGTTATTCCCGGGTATTGCGAAACATCTGAGTAGACAAATTGTACCATATACCCCCAGGAAGTTGACAGGCGCTTCTTGAATCCATGCCACACAGAATCACTGCTGTATTGTGGCAAACAAATACGATAATAAGGAAGACTTCATACTTTTTTTGCAGCCTGAAGCACCCTGAAGACATGTTAGGGCGTTATTGTATCTTTATACCTGTACACACGATCAGCTGGTATACAAATGATCAGAGTTGCAGTTCTCTGTAACAGGTATAGAGCATTAATGTTCTTCACGGTTTAGTGTTGGTACCCGGTCTGATAGGGTACATCAGCGGCATGAACACTGTCACACATTGAGTGATCACTGTGAAGAACACAGCTCGTACGAGACAGCGTTACCGTCAACTGACAGCGTTTAAAAGTGTATTCGTTTTGGGTCTCCATTTGCCGAATTGTCAAATTGTGCAACATTCGCATTTGTGGGTCATTCGAATGTGATTGAGGCCTGATAGTCTACAGTATGAGAACGTGAGGGTTCCTTGGTCAAGGTTCCTTTCGACCATGATTGACCATCAGAATGGAAGATCGCTGTTTTGTGCCTCATGTATTTCGTAATCCTTTCACATCTGTGCCTGTCTTTCGAGAACAACTAATTCAATTCTGTGTCATCCCACACCATGGTGGGATACTAGAAGCAGCCAGATTAGGGAATACTGTCCGAAGTGTTGGATGCAGTTAACACCATGGCTGCATTTTGCGCTGTGCCGTAACCGGGAAATATGGTTTGCTGATGTATGGCGTCGCATTGTGTTAGGCAACTATTCGCAGTTCTGCACTGCCTCCGAAAGACAACCGACGGCGAGTATAGTAACGACCTGTTGCGATGCCCCTATCTTCGAATGCTGTGGAGAGGCAGAGCAGCCTTACTTCTGACATCGTGGTATGGAGCCAACGGATATGACTTCACGTCACCGCTGGTGGTGATCAGGGATACTCAGACAACACAACTGTACGTAACGGACTTCGTATGTTCTCATGTGTTATCCTTCATGCGACAGCATTGTCATGCCGTTTTTCAGTAGGACAATGCTGGTTCACAAATGGAAAATGTGTCTATGAACTGCCAGCGTAATACTGAAATACTTCCGTGGTCAGCAAGATTCCCACATTTATCGCCGATAGAACATGTATACTACCATCTCGGGCGTAAACTTCGTTGCAGTGTCAGTATCCATGATACAGTACCAAGGACCGGTTATAAGAGAATGGCTTTTTGAAACCATTGTCAACCGAATCAGTGAATTCATCTAGGCCATATGGAGCGTCACGATACGCAGTCAAGTGGACTGATACTGCCAAGTTCTTTGTAAACTGTACTCGATATTGTATTCCCCGAAATAACATCAGTTGTCCTCTCGACACGTAAAGTTAAATTTCGTTTCCTCCTCCCCTTCTGAGAGCGTAGAGTCCTATTTACAGTATCAAAATTGTAGACTTGGCTGTTAACCAGGTAACTTCGTTGAGTTTAGGAGTGTGAATAAATACACTTCTGGTTCTCACTGATTTGTTTGCTGTGTTGCAACTGGGTGTCTAGCAACGCGTTGAACTGAGCCTGGATAAGAACTTCAATGTGCAACAGGTCTAAGCATTACTTTTTCTAAACCCCGTAATCCTCGCCTATTGCAAAAGTCAAGTTTTAAATTTGGCTCCAAGATGTGTGCAACCTTCCAGTGTAACGGTGCAAAATCGTTGCGCCCTGCGATGTCAACCTTTGCTTCGACGCTGTTTCGTACATAAAGGTGTCGACACATGCGAAAAGAAGACCTCATCTTAGATGCTCATTTCATGTGTAAGGTGGTCTAATGCGGACACACTGGCTCCATATTTCACCACAATTCTGCCCGCCGCCCCGTAGATGTATCACACGATGGGAAGGTTGTCACAGAATACCTTACCCACATTCCAGCCCTTATTTTCATGCCTCTGCAAAGGAGTGGAGTTCGTTTTGTTTTGTTTTCCAGACACACCACCAAAAAGAGTTCTGTGGTCTTCTCGTCGAATTTCTGCCCAATAAGCTCGACTCTTTAGGCATGTCTTGATCTCAACGTATTTTCTGTTTAATGGGGAATACTACGAGCAAACGGATGGAGTGTCGCAATGGGCAGCCGACTCTCGCCGGTGGTCGCGAATTTGTACATGGAGTATTTCGAGGAGGAAGCCTTGGCGTCATCCAATTGGAAAACTACTTGTTTCTTCCGTTATGTCGATGACGCCTTCGTCATCTGGCCTCATGGTAGGGACAAGCTCCTGGATTTCCTTACACACCTAATCTCCATACATCCAAACATCAAATTCACTATGGAGACCGAAGCAGAAGGAAGATTACCATTCCTGGACGTCATGGTCAAGAGAAGAGCTGATGGTACCCTGAGCCACAGTGTGTATGGTAAGAAAACGCACACTGACCTGTACCTGCATGCAGTACACAGGGCACGCAGCATCTCAGACGCAGAGAATCTGCCCCAGGAATTGGAACACCTTAAAACTGTGTTCCGGAAAACGGGTACTCGGAATGGCAGATTAGACGCGCTCTCCGTCCCACCACTACAGCACAACCTGTGGAGACGGATGAAGTCACGGAAGAAGAGGTAGCCACTGCCTTTATTCCGTACAATGGCGGACTATCGGGGAAAATCGACCGTATATTAAAGAAACACCGAGTTAATACCGTCTTTTGCCCGCCCAATAAAACACGGGCATTACTGGTAAGTGTGAAAGATGAACTCGGTTTAAGAAAGGCCGGCATATACCAAATTCCCTGTGAGTGTGAGAAGACTTATATCGGAGAGACAGTACGCACATCGAAGATCATTGTCGAGATCATCAAAGGCACACTCGACTGAAATATCCAAATAAGTCGGCGGTAGCAGATCACTGTTTGTCCGAGAAACACTATATGGATTATGAGCGTACCAAGATCCTGGATCAGAGTCTAAATATTGGGACAGCGTTATAAGGGAGGCTATCAAAATTCGCACCAGGGGAGATCTTATCAACCGAGATTGCGGCTACAATCTCATCAAGGCTTGGGACCCAGCACTGAATGTAATTAAGAAGACTCTCAGCAAGAAGTATGAACTGGCCCACCAGGGCGGACGTAGCAAGCACATCGACGCTACGACAGATTCCTACGACCACGTCTTCGCAAACGCCGGCGCGCGGGCGCGGACGGCGAAGTGAGCGGCCCGCGGAGGGAGGGGATTTCAGGAGCTCAGTCCGTCAGCGCACCTGACGATCGCGACATGTCTGATCGCCAAAATGTTGTGCCCGTTGGACACTATGAACCGGCAGTGTACTCGTGGGCTGTTCGAGCAACAAATACCCCGGGAGAAACTGAAGAATCACATCTTTATCACTGCTTATACCCTGGGACGTTTCCACCCTTAGCCGTTTAATTCACATATGAGTCAACACGCAGGATTCCGCCACAGGATCACACAGAGTAGGAGAACTGAAAAAACAAGTGCAACTTTTGTTGTTTTGGACCATATTCATATTTCATCGAACTGTTCTGAAGGGCCCCTAGTGATAATAACTAACACACGAAAGCGAAAATTACAGTCGGGCTGCATTCCAAACGGGTGCAATCACGTTCGATGGGGAGCTGGTGCCATCACCTTCGCCGCCGTAGTACCTCAGCTTCGTGGCACTCGTTCCAACGTCCGCCGTGGACCCAGCGCCGTAGTCGTCGCCGATGCCGTCGTCATCACCGCGGACCCACTCAGGAAGAGGGTGGGCGCTTTTCCGGAGGCTTTCCGACCGACGTTCCCCTTGGAGTAGAGGAGAGATGTCAGGGCCGGGGGCTAGGGCGCCGGTCCTAGTCGCGTCTCCCGCCTCGTCACACCACCCAGTTTCCTATCGTAACTCCACCCCTCACAGCCCATTGTCGTAAGATGGCTCCCTACAAGACAAGCACGCGGCATTTTGGAGGAGAGGAATGTGCAGTCCTAAACCATCAACTGCATACCGGCCAGTGAGTGACGCGATACGACATCTACCCGCACGTCAGTTGAAAGAGCGGGCAGCGTCCCGTCTCCAGGAAGACAGAGTTTGACATCTCTTGTCAACGCTGAGTTAACCAGCCGTCCTTCGTTGATCGGCCCACTTCCGTCGCAAACTTCGAGAGCATCACAATACTGACTAATAGGAAGCGGATACTTAGCCTGCTTCTTGTGAGTAGTATTAGAGAGTAACGTACTTGTATAGTAGGAGGCACAGGAAGCACGGGAATCATGTTTCTTCCCTTAAGGTGCGCCAGAAAGCCCTATGTTTCCGTTGTTAAAATAGCGCTTATAATTTACATGCTTCCTCAGAAAGTATTTGACATAGGAAGCTGAAATATTTACAGTTTATTTAATAGAGTATTGACTACAACTTAAGACAGGGATTTTTGTAAATTTGAATTCAGTTGATAGAGATTAATTTTTTCTATTGTAATGAAAATTAGCTACTTTTGTGCTATTTTTGTTTATAACTTCAATAATAGTTTATAGAGGTTTTTCGAAAAAGGCTGTGTTAAATTATGCTGTCAGAGACAGCAAAGGATCTGAAAGAGCAGCTGAACGGAATGGACAGTGTCTTGAAAGGAGGATAGAAGATGAACATCAACAAAAGCCAAACGAAGATAATGGAATGTAGAGCAATTAAACCAGGTGGGACTGCGGGAATTAGATGAGGAAATGAAACGCTTAAAGTAGTAAATGAGTTTTACTATTTGGGGAGCAAAATAACTCATGGTGGCCGAAGTAGAGAGGATATAAAATGTAGACTGGCAATGGCAAGAAAAGTGTTTCTGAAGAAGAGAAATTTGTTAACATTGAGTATAGATTTAAGTGTCAGGAAGTCGTTTCTGAAAGTGTTTGTATGGAGTGTAGCCATGTATGGAAGTGAAACGTGGACGATAAATAGTTTAGACAAGAAGAGAATAGTAGAAAGAAATTTGTGGCACAACTCCACTAGAAGAAGGGATCGGTTGGTAGGGCATGTTCTGAGGCATCGAGGGATCACCAATTTAGGATTGGAGGGCAGCGTGGAGGATAAAAATATTATAGAGAGACCAAGAGATGAATACACAAGATTCAGGATGTAGGTTGCAGTAGGTACTGGGAGATGAAAAAGCTTGCACAGGATAGAGTAGCATTGAGAGCTGCATCATGCCAGTCTCAGGACTGAAGACCACAACAACAACAAATTATGCAGTAGTGACTGTGTAAGATTTCCTGAAAATCTGAAGCAAATTGGTTCCGTAGATACTGAGAAAACACATAATTTGTATGAAAAAATATAACTTTCGGGACCCGAGCGACATTGCATTACATTTTTAGTGCATTCCATTTCCATATATTCACCTTCTGCAAACTCCTTCTGCCGCTTCCTCTTTGTTCTTCTCCTGTTTACTCTGGCGTGTGTTTCTAGACTTTTTACAACTCTGTCAGCAGTCCAAAGACGTTCCTTTCCAAACCAATCATCGTTCTTACTATGTTGAAACCTATCTTCGTTCCCATATTTCGTAACACTTTGCAACTTACAACGTTGCTACCATTGGAAGTAGCAACAGCATCACACACACCAAGTGAAGTGTTTCTACTCCAAGAAACACAATCTTGGGGATTGCTGACCATATAACACTACTTACAGTTTAATAGGGGTTTTGAGTTTTTTCATGAACACACTTTTTCAACATTTCAGGTGCTGCTATGTCTCTGAGACTAGATTTTATCACCACCATTACCGCATGAGGCAGACTATCTTTATGAGTGTACACTTCACCAGTCAGCATTTCCTTGTTGTACTTACACCAACTGTTTTCTCAGTTGGGACACAAGTAATGATGGGGACTTCCATCGGTTGAAAAAGTGCAAAAAAACGAGCCCAAACAGCCTTCCTCATTTCATCGACACTGTGTGTGTTTTACGTAAAAGCCATTTGATAATAGTTCTGCATATTATCAATTTTACTGTCAGTTAACCTTCCCTTCCCATCCAGCCTTTTACCATCACTGAGTTTTTGTTTTTTGTACGAAGCTCTTAGTCGCCAAAGTCTTGCTCCCATTCGTTTCTGTACGTGTCCAGTACACTCAAATTTCTGCACTACAGCAGCATCAGTTCTTGAATATGTGTGAAACTTCTAGAATCACCGTCAGCAAGGTAATTCACGTATCGCAATTTAACACAAGCAACAGGACGTTGAAATATACTAGCGACATCAGCCACTTACATTCCTCCAATATTGCCACTATAGTTAGCTGTGCAATTATTTTCATGTGTACCTTTGTATTTTTTTTTGTGACACCTACAATATTTAGATATTACTGCTATATCTAAAGCTTTCCCTGTGTACATACTGGTGTCAGACACTACACCATGAAGAGATGTGTGTCCCCGTTAATGCCAGGTACAACTGAATGCTACAGTCAAGTCTCTATTATCACTGTTTCCTATTTATAATATTGTTTAAATTTGGCTAGAGTATACCTTTGAAAAAGTGTGGTTTCAATTTCATTCTCGCAGTCAGTCTGAAGTAAGTAGGAGGGCATTTGAAGTATTAGAAAACTTGCTTTTCTCATATATATTTCTCCTCATACGTATTTTCAAACATAAATCGTACGCACAACGATGGCCTGTGTTATTGTCTTCCTCATTGTCGGTTTTACAGAAGTTGTATTTATAGTTTATCGGTTTACAATTGGAATAGCGTTATGGAATCTGAACTGTCTGACACTTCGAAATCTTACGCGTTGACAAATTAGAACTATGCGGATTACTGGCTTTGAAGGTGACTATGCTCACTGTTGCAGCAGCTGGAGACGTGTTCTCTTACCCGGTATACCAATGATCCCATCCAATTGACCCATTCACTTTTAGTGACTTATTTCCCACTCAAGATTTCGTTTGAAGCAACAATAAACAATTCACAAGGTCAGAGAGACTAAGAGGAGGATGGGGAGTAGAAAATGGAAGTAGAAGAGGAAGGAAGAGACGGACGGCAAGAAAAGCTTGACGTGATGGACGGAGACAGGAGGAAAGAGGAGGAGATGGAGAAGGAGAGGGGGAGGGAGGGAAGGATATAGGATTTCTATTCGATTCCCAAGCATACCAGTTGGAAGCATTGTCGGGTTCGCTAGCAATTTATGCTGACAGACGTTTGAAAAGTGAAAAATCGGTAAGTAAGTTCGGTACGCAAAAAATATCGCCAATAAGGCCATTTTTCCCTGAGAGACAGAAGGCAAATAGAGCGATGAGTGATCACGTTAAAGGTCAGATTCTTCTGAGCTATGTAAGCGGTAAATGATATGCATAGTGTAAATGGTCTAAATTTTTCCAAACAATTTCGATACCCCAGCTGCTTCTTCTCTTTTGTTCTTCCTTTCTCCTTCTCTCAGCAGTGAAATACTTGTGTGAATCACATAGTTGTGAGCTACGGGACACTTATACTAGCTATTTTTAGTTATGGGCAACATTATTGTGCTAAAATCACACGAAATTGTCATATAATGTGCTTCATGTTTAACAAGAATATTTACCATTTTGTGATGTTTCCCTTGTTCTTGAAAATCAGTACAGCTATCAAAAATGACGCAGCTATGAGTTGAGCCCAGTCGTATGAGCCTTCCTCCATGCGTATGATGCTTTATCATTTACAAATAAATATTTCATTGCCGTCAAGATTGTTGTAATTAATTTATTTTACCCATACTGCTGGTTTTCTCCGTGAAAAGTGTTCTCAAAAATTGCTTTCAACTTTGGCTTAACCCACCCGTTCTGTAGCTAAGTTCGCCTTGCGTTACACCCTGTGAGGACTGCCTTCCCGCTAAGCCCTTTACTTGAGCGTACCCATTGTTCGAACTTCACCGTGGACTTCACTGGCGCTAAAGATTCTTCTTTCTCTTCTCTTGACAAACTGCTATTATTCTGAACTTAATTGGCGCCCGACGTCGCGTTAAATCGGCAAAGTGGCCGTGAATAGGAGCTGTTTTTCTTCTCGTCTGTTAGATAAAGACTTTATTCGCAAGCGAGGATCACGTGAAAAAGAACCGTGACGCTGTTCATGAGTTCAGGCTATATGCCTCTGCTTTAAATTCACCTTAACTGCAGTAAGTGGGATACTTTTAACGTAGTGTACTGATCCTTACTGGCTTCAACGAATCTACGAAAAACACTCACGCGCGAGAAAAATCTTAAGACAACTGCTATGGAAAATCTAATGATAACTATTGCATCCACAAGAAGGGCTATGCCTGGAGCTTGCAGCAGTTTCCACTATAATATCGTCTCGAAAGATATTCTAGTAAGTACCAGAAAGCCTCAGTCCTTTGTTAAGTGATAGAACGGATGTAAAGCTTCCGTAGCCTCTTTGATATCAGTTCAGTTTAGAAACCAAAGACAAAAGACAGAAAGAGAAGTATGAAAAACAAATTTAGAAATGCTTTTAACGAGTGAAGATACTTCTATCACTGTACCATTCTTTGACTGCTGCACATAATCGTAAACGAGTCACATTTAAATAAGCAAACGCCGGCCGGGGTGGCCGAGCGGTTCTAGGCGCTATAGTCTGGAACCGCGCGACCGCTACGGTCGCAGGTTCGAATCCTGCCTCGGGTATGGATGTGTGTGATGTCCTTAGGTTAGTTCGGTTTAATTAGTTCTATGTTCTAGGTGACTGATGACCTTAGAAGTTAAGTCCCATAGTACTCAAAGCCATTTGAACTATTTTGAACCAAATAAGCAAACCGAATATTGAAATATAAAATTTAGACCGCCAAATGTGAACAAGCCACCGAGACTTACAGAATTCATACTTGATGTTACACTGAATAAGCTTCGGAACTGAGCCTTTCCCCAGCTCAAATGTATCAAATGTTTCTAGTGCTCTAAACAGACATGTAAGGCTGGAAAAGAGTGTGGTTCACAACTGTTTACAAACAAGTTAAAACAATGGCTCCGCAGGTATACAGCGAATATTTATGTACGTTGAAGGATCTTGATCTTACATTACGAACCGGAAAATTATGACTTTTTGGAGGGAAAGCTGCTCAATGAGCATGACGTTACGTCACAACTCTGGAAGATCGTTGTTGTGATTGATCTCTTGATAGTGGAAGAAGCGGGAACTTTATTGTATGGCGGAGGGACTGGAAGTCAGCTGTCGTATACTGCTTCTTGCATTGTAAGCCATGATTGGTGATCATCGGCGAGTAAGGTGTGGAGTCCCGTTTCCCTCCCGCCTGACGCAGGCCTCGCGTCGGCATCCACTCACCGCTAGAGTTCCGTGTTGCTGGTGCGGTCTGTTGGACTCTGAGGTCTGGCACCACGGTGCGGCAAGCCCGAGTGTTGTTAGGGTGCTTCAGTATTTCTATGGCTTCTCCGATCTTCGATTTTATCAATCTCAGCTGCTTGAAAAGCACACAAGTTTCATTAAATTTTACTTCCTTACCACAGTCTTGCTGGAGTTCGGCCACGGCAGATTTGCTGTGTTGCCCTAGACCAATGAGCGTCAAACATTTTTGTGCAAGAGTTAACACTCACATTTTGCGGTGACATTTCTGGCCGTAGATGTACGAATATTATTATTAATTGGCAACCTACGTAACTTAGTATATTATCAGCCCCCAACAGACTAATTAAAGCATAAGCGCAATACGTTGGACGCCGGCCCCCAAATACTGATCGCTAAAAGTCGGCATCAGTAGGAAGACTTCGTGCTAAGTATTCTGTTTCAGACTGTGGTCACTCTCAACGATCGTAAAGTTCTGACAGTGTAATTGCTTGACGATATGTTGAGTTATCTGTATGGGCAGATGATTAATTCGTTAATAACAGTAACTGCGTTTAAATTAAAATGCGTTACACAGTGTGAGATAAGATCACAAGTGTTCACAGAGTATATCTATACACTGAAGCGTCAAAGAAACGCCAAATAAACAGGCAGAATAAGGTTCTGCCGTTGGCAACACCCACATAAAACTGCAAGTGTCTGACGCAGTTGTTAGTTCGTTTACTGCTGATATAAAGACAGATTATGAACATTTAAGAGGGTTTGAACGTGATGTTATAGTCGGTGCGCGAGTGATGGGACACAGCATCTCCGAGGTAGCGTTGAAGTGAGGATTTTACCGTACGACCATTTCGTGAGTGTACCTTGAAGATCAGGAATCTCTGAATTCACTGCGGCCGGAAAAAGATCCTACAAGAACGGGACCAACGACGACTGAAGGGAATCGTTGGACATGGCAGAAGGGCAACCCTTCCGCAAATTGCTGCAGATCCCAATGCTGGGCCATCAACAAGTGATTCCCACAAGCATTCAAAGAAACATCATTGATAAGGGGTTTCGGAGCCGAAGGCCCACTTGTGTACCCTTGATGACTGCACGAAAAAATTCTTTACGTCTCACCTGGGCCCGCCGATACCGACAATGGACTGCTGATGACTGTAAACATTTTATCTGGTCTGACGAGGCCTCGTTTCAAATTGTATCGAGCGGATGGACGTGTACGGTTATGGCAACAAGCTCATGAATCCATGGACCCTATATGTCAGAAGGGCACTGTTCACGCTGGTGTAGAGTCTCTTATCGTGTGAAAGTGTGCAGTTAGAGTGATATGGGACCCCCGGTACATGTATATACGACTCTGGCGACACGTACGTAAGCATCCTGTCCGATCACCTTCATCTATTCATGTCCGTTGTGCATTCCAACGCACTTGGGAAATTCCAGCACGGCAATGCGACACCCTACACGTCCAGAATGGCTACAGAGTGGCTCCAGAAACACGCTTCTGAGTTTAAACACTTCCGCTGGCCATCAAACTCCCCAGACGTGAACATCATTGAGCATACCTGGGCTGCCTTACAGAGTGCTGCTCAGAAGAGGTCTCCACCCCCTCCTTACCAATTTATGGACAGCCCTGCAGGATTCATGGTGTCAGTTCCTACCAGCACTACTACCTACATTAGTCGAGTCCATGCCACGTCGTGTTGCAGCACTTCTGCGTGCTCGCTGGGGCCCTACGCGATATTAGATAGTTGCGACCAGTTTCTTTGGCCCTTCAGTGTATATACTTCGGGGAAAGTGTACATAATTTACCCTAAAGATCGGAATAAAATCAGTAGGGGAGTTTTAGATTGAGGCATTTGTAGCTGCGTGGCAATGTTACTCCGATACGAAGAAGAAAATCGAAACGGCATCCATAAAAACAAATTCCGTATTCGTAAAGAGACTTAAGAGAGTTGCTGTAACTCGTCCTCAGAATGGCATTCTGAGTCCTTTTACAGGGTCAGATTACTTTTTTAATGGGATAGTTTATTGTCTTCTATGGAAATGGAAAATGCATTAAATTTTGAGTATAAAAGTCGTAGAACATTTATCCGATAGTGATGAAAGGTGGTGCGATATTTGGTAAATAAGACTGCAGATGGTTTTCACACATTGTGACTTTTGTCCCTCTCTCTCTCTATTTTTATTTTGTTACTGTTCGATAAAGGGGACATTAATTTGTTTACGTAAGCAGCTTTATTGCTCTTTTATTTGTATTCCCATAATGATTCTCAAATGTTTACAGGTTTGTTAGCATCGGTACGAGTCAATTAGAACGTGATTCGTGAATTTCGCAAAGAAGTATTTTTCGAGTACTTGAGCGTCATAGATTCCATCCATAACACATTACTCCATATCAATCCCTTCAATGAGGATGATTTTCAGAAAATTTTCGAATTTTGACAGTGTGCTCTAGTAAAAACTGAAAATGGTACGTTTTAAAACTTTTTATTTTCTGATGTGGCCTTCACCAGTCATGCGCAGGTGAAACAAAATAATATGCATTATTGGTCAATGGCAAATCCAAGATCGTTATGAGAAGTTGAGCATCACAGGCATGGGGCGTAGATGTTAAGCGTAGAATTGAGGGATTACGGGTCATTGGAGCGTGCTGCATTGAAGGTAAACTGAATGGCCGGCAATGCGGAAAGTTTTTCGTCCAAGGACGTCCAGCGTTGCTTGAAGAAGTGCTACTTGTGGAACGGGGAGCCATGTGATATCAACTAGATGGTTGGTCATCTGATTACTCAGGTATAGCTAGACATATACTAAGGCTCTCCTTATACATGGGTACGACGTAGAGGGTCTGTCCATTGGCCTTCTCGCTCCGAGCATCTCACGTCTCCAGACTTTTTCTTATGACGATACAGTAAAGAAAAAGTCTATCAAGAAAGTCATACAACATACGAAAATTAATGTTAACAAATTAGGAATGTCTGTGCATGAATCAGCAAAGAAAAGCGGATGCGTGTTCAGTTGTCTTTTGAAACGCGTTTTCGCAAATACATCAGCATCGAAGTTAATGGTCGTAAATTTGGGCATTTACTAAATTGAAATGTCTGTACTATTAACAAGAATTATGGTTATGCAGTGTACAAGTAATGCACGTAATGTATGAAAATCTATTCCAATAAAGTCACTGTGTGTGAAAGCCACATGCTGTCTTGCTTGTCCAATATCAAGTCACCAACCACCACTAGCGGATAAACGTGAAACTTCCTGGCAGATTAAAACTGTGTGCCCGACCGAGACTCGAACTCGGGACCTTTGCCTTTCGCGGGCAAGTGCTCTACCATCTGAGCTGCCGAAGCACGACTCACGACCTGTACTCACAACTTTACTTCTGCCAGTACCTCGTCTCCTACCTTCCAAACTTTACATCGCAGGAGAGCTTCTGTAAAGTTTGGAAGGTAGGAGACGAGGTACTGGCAGAAGTAAAGTTGTGAGTACCGGTCGTGAGTCGTGCTTCGGTAGCTCAGATGGTAGAGCACTTGCCCGCGAAAGGCAAAGGTCCCGAGTTCGAGTCTCGGTCGGGCACACAGTTTTAATCTGCCAGGAAGTTTCATATCAGCGCACACTCCGCTGCAGAGTGAAAGTCTCATTCTGGAAGCGGATAAACGTAATACAGCTTTTTTACTGAAATTGAATCTCCTTTCCGAATTCAATGTCCTTTCCATTTCTGTAGAATAACATACACCATCCAATTTAAAAAAGTAATTTGACCCAGGGAGAACAATGAGATCAGCATTTAAGGACGATTTACGATCACTCTCTTGCGTCCTTATTTTGAATACTGCAAATTTTTTGATTTTGCTCCTCGTTTCGGTGCAACATGACCACGACACTATAAATGCATCACCAAAAACACTGGCTAATGTTCTGCAAAATTATATTTATTTGGTCACAAATCGGCTTTCAGCTTTCCAGGACATATTCAGTTGTCACGTAAAGATGACCTGAGATGCCGAAAGCCTGTTCGTGACCAAATATATATAATTTCACAGAACATTAGGCTGTGTTCTCTTTTTCAATATTATTAGCATGTTTTGCCAAGTACTGACAGAAAATTAGTTAGGGTTATATCATTTTCTAATTGTAATTTCTAAATGTTTAGCATCCGTGTTGTGTAGTTTTTAAGATGTGTTTCCTTACAATCAGTTTTTGTTGACTCACAAAACCCGTTTTTTGTGAGTATGATGTTTTCTCTCAAACTAGATTGTTCGTTCGCTTTGTTGCCACCTTTGCTGTTAACTTTACATTTCACCAACCTTTGAAAATTTGATTCCTGCGCCCCTTTGTATTTCCATACCAAGCTCATTGATACCAAGACCAACAAGACATTCTAGAAATATGTGTTGAATTTTCAGAAGCGAAATATTTTTACTATTCTTCGGTTCAAAAATCAGAAAAATCTTAATTTTCGAAAGCCATCACATTTGTATCAATTTAATAATATGATTCTTGAGTTTCTCCCGGCGTATTTGATAATCAAAATATCCACGGGTGTGCTGCCGGTCTATAGTGTCCAACGGGCGCAATATTTCGGCGATCATACATGTCGCCATCAACAGGTGAACTGACGGACTGAACTCCTGTGAACGTGCCGGCACGGAGATCCGTACGCTATGGCTGCTCAGAGGGAACTGGGTTCGGTCGCGGCGGCGGCCGATTTAAATACCCTCCGCCTGCGGCGCGCTCCCTCCGCCGTCCGCGCCCCGCGCCATGGTCGCGCGGTGGAACAGATTGCGACGGCGTCTGAGATGACGTCGGTGTGATGGCTCTGTCCGCCGTGGTCGTCACAACTATACGTTTGCTCGATTTACTCTTGATTAACCCAATCGCTGGTTCCCAAGCCTTGCTAAGATTATAGCCACAGTCACGGTTTATGAGGTCGTCATTGGTGCGAATTTCGATGGCCTCTCTAACAACGCTGTCCCAGTATCTCGACGTCTGTACCAGAATCCTCGTGCGGTCATACTCCATGGCGTGATTTTCCGACAAGCAATGTTCAGCGACCGCCGACTTGCTCGGATACATCAGTCGAGTGTGCCTCTGGTGTTCACGGCATCGATTGCCACATTGACACGGAATCTGGTACACCAGTGCACGAGTTTTATTTGGAGGACAAAACACAGTTCCGACCCGGTGTTTCTTCAGAATTGGGCCAACAAATATGTTGGCCAAATACGCGTTTAACAAAATCCACGGAATTACGGATGTCATGAGGGCATTTACCCACATAAGGACTTAATATTCCCGTCAGGTATTTGGCCAACAAATATGTTGGCCAAATACCTGACGGGAATATTAAGTCCTTATGTGGGCAAATGCCCTCATCACATCCGTAATTCCGTGGATTTTGTTAAACGCCTTGATAGCTTCAGGTTGGATGAGTCAGATATCATGGTGAGTTTTGACGTCGTTTCCTTGTTTACGAGGGTACCCCTGCGAGAGTCACTAGATTTGATTAGTCAGAAGTTTGACGAGAAGACCACTGAATTTTTTAGGCATGTCTTGACTTCCACTTATTTTCTTTTTAATGGAGAATACTACGAACAAACGGAGGGAGTCGCCATGAGTAGCCCACTCTCACCGGTGGTTGCGGATTTGTACATGGAGAACTTCGAGGAGGAAGCCCTGTCGTCATCCGTATGGAAACCTACTTGCTTTTTCCGTTAAGTCGACGACACGTTCGTCATCTGGCCACATGGTATGGATAAACTCCTTGACTTTCTTACACATCTAAACTCCATACACCCCAACATCAAATTAACTATGGAGACTGAAACAGAGGGTAAATTACCTTCCCTTGACGTCTTGATCAAGAGAAGGGCTGACGGCACCCTAGGCCATGGGGTGTATTGGAAGACAACGCACACTGATCTGTATTTTCACGCAGACAGCTGCCACCACCCTTCACAGAGGAATGGGGTACTTAAAACTCTAGTACATAGGGCGCGCACTATCTCAGACGCAGAGAGTCTACCCCAGGAATTGGAACACCTGAGAATTGTATTTCGAAAAAATGGGTACTCAGAGTGGCAGATTCAACGTGCTCTCCGCCCAACCACTGCAGCACAACCTTTTGAGATGGATGAAGTCACGAGGGACGAGGTAGGCACTGCATTTATTCCATACACAGGAGCACTCTCGGGGAAAATCGCCCGCATTCTGAAGAAACACCGGGTCGGAACTGTGTTTTGTCCTCCAAATAAGACTCGTGCACTGGTGGGGAGCGCCAAAGATGACCTCGGTTTGAGGAAGGCCGGCGTGTACCAGATTCCGTGTCAATGTGGCAAGTCGTATATTGGTCAGACGATGCGTACCGTCGAGGATCGATGCCGTGAACACCAGAGGCACACTCGACTGATGTATCCGAGCAAGTCGGCGGTCGCTGAACATTGCTTGTCGGAAAATCACGCCATGGAGTATGACCGCACGAGGATTCTGGTACAGACGTCGAGATACTGGGACAGCGTTGTTAGAGAGGCCATCGAAATTCGCACCAATGACGACCTCATAAACCGTGACTGTGGCTATAATCTTAGCAAGGCTTGGGAACCAGCGATTGGGTTAATCAAGAGTAAATCGAGCAAACGTATAGTTGTGACGACCACGGACAGAGCCATCACACCGACGTCATCTCAGACGCCGTCGCAATCTGTTCCACCGCGCGACCATGGCGCGGGGCGCGGACGGCGGAGGGAGCGCGCCGCGGGCGGAGGGTATCTAAATCGGCCGCCGCCGCGACCGAACCCAGTTCCCTCTGAGCAGCCGTAGCGTACGGATCTCCGTGCCGGCACGTTCACAGGAGCTCAGTCCGTCAGTTCACCTGATGATGGCGACATGTATGATCGCCGAAATATTGCGCCCGTTGGACACTATAGACCGGCAGCACACCCGTGGATATTTTGATAATTTAATAATAGTTAGTCACAGGATTTCACCACGGATTTTTAATAACACGTGAGCTTTTCATGTTATCAACAGACTCAGTTTTACTTATAATTTCTCCTATCTCCTTTGTGGTTGGTCTTTTCTCCGGCCAATTTATCAGACTTTCATTATGGAAAAATAAGAACACAATGCGAGTGATGATTCCGTTTTCGCTGTCCATCAAAAATGGAGTTAGCACTTGTGCTGCTTGTATCGCTCTAGTGTAGCTGTAGATAGTGCTGTCAGGGAAAGTGTTTTGGTTTTTTGTGGAGCAGAGAAATTAAGCTCTTTAGAAGCTCTTAACGATAGCTGAAGTTCTTCGCTTCGGCTGTTAGTTACTAGATGCTGAGAAAACAGACGTTTTCTTTCACTCTACGTATTTCATGATCGCTGACTGCAGTAAAACGTATATAAAGACACGGGTTGGGAGAAATATTTCTGGGAACACAATTTCCACCGGTTTCCGCCAAACTAAATCCCTGCATAAAATTATATGTAGCATTTGAAGATGAATGGCTCAGTAATGCACGTTCATGAATCAATGTTTCATCCGTTTGAAACTTATACAACAGCTACTTTTCGGTACGAGATACACATGCCGGTGTGTTGTCAGTACTGGGAGACAAACGATAAGACATTCCCCTTCAAATGATTCAAATGGCTCTAAGCATTATGGGACTTAACTTCTGAGATCTTCAGTCCCCTAGAACTTAGAACTACTTAAACCTAACTAATCTAAGGACATCACACACATCCATGACCGAGGCAAGATTCGAACCTGAGACCGCAGCAGTCGCGCGGTTCCGGACTGAAGCACCTAGAACCGCTCGGCCACCGCGGTCGGCTGAGGTGACTCTCCATCCAGTCCAGATAACGGTAGCTGTAGGAGACCGAGTGGTATTAGTGTGAGATTCAAGAGAATAGCCTCCCATAGGCGAGAGTATTAAAATCCTAGCGAACGCTCCAAGCATTCACAACAAAATGCTCGAGTTTGAAGCACCCATGAAAAGCAGTTAAGTTCACAGAATACTAGATACAATTAGCTGGTTAAGGCTAGCAGTTGATAGCAGTGATATTTTTGGCATAAATTGAAGTATATAACGACAGGACAGGCTAAAGAGAAATGGAGGTGATGAATTTGTCCCAGTAGACAAGAATGTGAAATCCACGGCGATAGGAAAAGAAGCTGCATGTGTGACTGTTGGGCAAAACTCAGTGTCAGACTAGGGAACGATACTGTAATTTGATCCTTCTATCGACCACCAGACTCACCTCCAGTTGTAACCGAAAATTAGAGGAAACTTCAGTTCGCTTGTTGCCCAATCATACTGCAGTCATCGGCGGAGACTCTGATCATCCAACAATCAACTAAGAGAATTACAGTTTTGTTAATGGTGGGCATGTGCAACATCACTAAATGCCTACTCTGAAAAGTATCTTGAAAAGCTAGTTCGGAACTCCACTCATGACAGAAATATGTTAGATCTAGTGACAAAAAATGGAGTTGGCCCCGATGAGGTTGGCTTCAATGAGTACGGTGTCAGTGACCATGAAGCGGTTATGACAATAAGGTTACCAAACCACAAACAAAACAAGAAGATATATATATCAGGACAGGCTAAAGATAAATGGAGGTGATGAATTTGTCCCAGTAGACAAGAATGTGAAATCCACGGCGATAGGAAATGAAGCTGCATGTGTGACTGTTGGGCAAAACTCAGTGTCAGACTAGGGAACGATACTGTAATTTGATCCTTCTATCGACCACCAGACTCACCTCCAGTTGTAACCGAAAATTAGAGGAAACTTCAGTTCGCTTGTTGCCCAATCATACTGCAGTCATCGGCGGAGACTCTGATCATCCAACAATCAACTAAGAGAATTACAGTTTTGTTAATGGTGGGCATGTGAAACATCACTAAATGCCTACTCTGAAAAGTATCTTGAAAAGCTAGTTCGGAACTCCACTCATGACAGAAATATGTTAGATCTAGTGACAAAAAATGGAGTTGGCCCCAATGAGGTTGGCTTCAATGAGTACGGTGTCAGTGACCATGAAGCGATTATGACAATAAGGTTACCAAACCACAAACAAAACAAGAAGATATATATATCAGGACAGGCTAAAGATAAATGGAGGTGATGAATTTGTCCCAGTAGACAAGAATGTGAAATCCACGGCGATAGGAAATGAAGCTGCATGTGTGACTGTTGGGCAAAACTCAGTGTCAGACTAGGGAACGATACTGTAATTTGATCCTTCTATCGACCACCAGACTCACCTCCAGTTGTAACCGAAAATTAGAGGAAACTTCAGTTCGCTTGTTGCCCAATCATACTGCAGTCATCGGCGGAGACTCTAATCATCCAACAATCAACTAAGAGAATTACAGTTTTGTTAATGGTGGGCATGTGAAACATCACTAAATGCCTACTCTGATAAGTATCTTGAAAAGCTAGTTCGGAACTCCACTCATGACAGAAATATGTTAGATCTAGTGACAAAAAATGGAGTTGGCCCCGATGAGGTAGGCTTCAATGAGTACGGTGTCAGTGACCATGAAGCGATTATGACAACAAGGTTACCAAACCACAAACAAAACAAGAAGATATATATATATATATATATATATATATATATATATATATATATATATATATATATATAATGATTTCATACGGGATACTCTACCTGCGCCGCTAGATCAGGTGCCTTTACAAGTACGACACAACATGAGGTTCATGCACGATGGAACTCCTGCACATTTCAGTCGAAGTGTTCGTACGCGTATCAACAACAGATTCGGTGACCGATGGATTGGTAGAGGCGGACCAATTCCATGGCCTCCACGCTCTCCTGACCTCAACCCTCTTGACTTTCATTTATTGGGGCATTTGAAATCTCTTGTCTACGCAACCCCGGTACCAAATATAGAAACTCTTCGTGCTCGTGTTGTGGACGGCTGTGATACAATACGCCATTCTCCAGGACTGCATCAGCGCATCAGGGATTCCATGCGACGGAGGGTGGATGCATGTATCCTCGCTAACGAAGGACATTTTGAACATTTTCTGTAAGAAAGTGTTCGAAGTCACGCTGGTACGTTCTGTTGCTGTGTGTTTCCATTCCATGATTAATGTGATTTGAAGAGAAGTAATAAAATGAGCTCTAACATGGAAAGTAAGCGTTTCCGGGCACATGTCCACATAACAGATTTTCTTTCTTTGTGTGTGAGGAATGTTTCCTGAAAGTTTGGCCGTACCTTCTTGTAACACCCTGTATATATATGTTCAGTAAGCTAGATAAGAAAGCTGTAGTGTTATCTCTACGAGGAACTTGAACCAAGGGACTGATGACCTCAGATGTTAAGTCCCATAGTGCTCAGAGCCAGCCAGAACTTGAACTCTATACCATAGGAAGGAGTAAGTAGAGGAAATATGGATCAAGTTTAAAAGAATAGTCAACTATGCACTGGATGGATGTGTACCCAGTAGTACATAACAGGAGGGAGCCTCCACGACCTACGATCATTGTTAAGAAATTTCTAAGCTAATAGCGACTACTGCGTAATAGGTGTAAAACAAAACACATGGCTGTATGTAAAACAATCTCAGACTCCATTTGAACAAGCCTCGGAACGTCCAACGGCACCGAACGACCGCTATATCACTAGCCGATAGGCATCACTGGATCCGGATCTGGGGTACATGTGGTCACCACACTGCTCTCCCGGTAGTTGTCAGCTTTCGTGGCCGAAGCCGCTACCACTCATTCAAGTAACTCCTCAATTGGCTTCTCTAAGCCTGAGTGCGTCCCGCTTTCCTACAGCGCTCCGAATATCCGACGGCGGTTAACTACGGTGGTCTGACGGGAACTGGTGTAACAATTGTGGCAAGGCCGTAGACCCTATTGGCCAGGAACTTTCTGTCTGTCAAAAGAGCAATGCTGAATCTTTCAGTGACTCCCGTAACGGAATATTGTCAAATGTTGTTTCACAAAACTCAAACAAATTTTGGTACCATGAAAAGGCTGCTACTGGTACCAGAGTTAGCGGTCAATCACTTGTGGACGAGACAGGATATGAAACTGAGGATATCAAGTCTACAGCAGACACTTAACCACGCTTTCAGATATTTCTTACAAAGTTAAATCCATGAGAAATTCCCCAGTTTCATCCTCACACCACTCAAAAGACGAGTGAAATCAGCGTTACTGTAAGTGGCGCTGAGAAACAGCTGAACTCATTATAATCGAACAAAACCGGAGAGCCGCATGGAATCCCTATCAAACTGTGTACTCAGTTTGCGGCTGAGTTACCCTCCTTGTTAACTACAATCTATTGTAGTTTCCTCAAATAAAAATCAGTACCCAATAGTAGAAAGAAAGCACAGGTCACACCCTTCTACAAGAAGGGTACCAAAACTACCGTCCAAACCCAACTCAGAGTTTTTTCACATGACGTACTTAAAGCTTTGGATAACGTCAGTCAAGTAGATGCAATCTTTCTCGATTTCCGAAAACCATTTGGCTGAGTATAGTAATCTTCCACCAAGGATCATCAACAGATGTAGAGGTAACTTCGAGTGTGCCCAAAGAAGTGTGCTGTGATCCTTGGTGTACATGCTGTACATTAATGACCCTGAGGACAATATTAATAGGAACCTCAGACTTTTTGAAGATTATGCAGTTATGTATAAAGAATTACTGAAAGAAACTGCACAGATATTGAGTTTGATCTTGAGACGATTTCAAAATGTTGCAAAGGCTGGCAACTTGCTTCATATACCCAGAAATGTAAATTTGTGAACGTAAAAACGTAGTGTCCTTTGACTGCAATTTCAAAAAGCCACATTTTTGATGAATTAACTCGTACAAATGCCTAGATGCAAGAGTCTGCATGAATAGGAAATGAAATGAGCACATTTGCTCAGTCGTAGGTAAAGCAAATGTTAGACTTCATTTTACTAGCGGAATACTGAGGAAATGCAATCTGTCTACAAAGGACATTGTTTGCGAATCACTCGTGCCACCCATCCTAGATTACTGCTCAAGGGCGGGATTCTGAATGTGTACAGAGAAGGGCAGCACGAATGATCACAGGTTTGTTTGAGCCCTGGGAGAATATCACAGAAATTCTGAAGAAACTGAACTGGCAGACTCTTGATGATAGGAATAAACAATCCATCCTGGCTGCTTGTATTCCAGCGAACGACCGTCGCAGGTAGCAAGAGGAGAACCGCATCGGAAATGACCGCGGAGAAGCCCTCGGACGTTGGCGCGCCAGGTACATATAGTAGTCTGCGGCCGCGAGCTCGACTCCAGTTCACCACCGGCAATGGAGGGTGAAGCTTTGACGATGCCAGCCACTCGTGCTGGCGAAACGTCAGAAAAATCATTAGATGAACGTCGGCCGAAGAACCTGAGACAGAAGCCAATAGGCAGTTTGTATCCAGAGAAAGCTTAATTATAAATGACTTTAGGAATATACTACACCCCCCCCCCCCCCACGTATCCCGTAGGGAATGTGGTGACAAGATTGTACTAATTATAACACATACAGAGATATTCAACCAATAGTTGTTCCAATGTTCTATACGTGAATGAAACGAAAAAAGCCTAATAACTGGTACAATGGGACGTAGCCTCTTCCATGCACATCACAGTAGTTAGCAGAGTGTAGATGTAGATGTATATGTAGATAAAGTGGTAGTGGTGATTGCCTTTCAGTAGGCTGAGTGGAGATAAAACTAGTGAGAATTAGATCCGATAATAGAGCACCGTTGGTGCATGCCTTATCCACAGCGTTTTCATTTGGCTAAGGTGTGCGAAAGAGAGAGAGAGAGAGAGAGTGAGAGAGAGAGAGAGAGAGTGAGAGATAGAGGGTGGGAGGGAGAGAGAGAGTAAACTTCACACAGTTATGTGGGACTTGCTGGAGACATTGCGTAATGACATTGTCGCCTGTGTGGCTTGCATATCGACACAGAACTCAAGCAGTTGCACATAGGCTTCTCCTCGGTGCATTGTGCTACAGTAAGCAATAACTATCGCATTGTGTTGCGTTAGGCAACAACTAACCATGACGTTTCCATTTAGAGGTCTGCATCATGCTTGCTCAAACTGGTCGGTGCATGTAGTTCCGCGAAAGTTCGGCAGATATCAATGCAGATTTTTGGACTCGGGGAGCAACTCCACTCGATTCCCTTTATGCTCCTTCGAGCGTCCCGTGCTCAAATCGCCCGACCATCTACTTCCGTTACCCGGTCACCATTCTCTCGCCTGCTACAGTAGCATGACCCGTGAACGTGAGATCAAGGATAGTGTCAAAGCGTAGTTTCATACGAAAGTTTATTCCCGAGTTGGAAAAACGGTGGTTGTAGCAGTTCTCGGGAGAGATTTTCATTAGTGGCTGATAAGGATGTAAAGCATATCGGCTACGAGTGCTGCAGCAGGAGCTTTGCTTTCCTATCTTACAGAAACACCATCATACATCTGAAGGCACATGTATGCAGAACAATGGTTAGTTCTGATATATTACCAGTTTCTGTGAAAGCTAAGGTAGCTACAAATTGCGTAGAAATGTCTGCGAGAGATTTCGTCTATTTCCACTGAAATCAGATGGAGGAATTCGCCCTTTATCTCTGGAGCTTATACACATCGGTTCAGAATTGTGACATGTGGACGTCTTCAACATTTTTCCCCATTCTATGACAATAGCACGAAACACTTAAAGAGAAGTCTCTCTTTTCGAGGTGAATTGACCGTGGGCCATATCATAGTCAATCTAGCGGTGAAGCTGAGTTGTCTTTAATAAAAATGGATACTGGTGACAACGAGAGGCTGAAGCTTGGGGGCAGTCTCTCTTCCAAGTTATCCAATTTAGTGAGATAAATGTTTTCCGATCCAGCCTCAAATGTGGCTAGCGAAATACATTTCAGTCGGCAGAGGATCTTATGTCGTACATACAGAGCACACTAGGGGGGGGGGGGCAGGTTAATACTAAATAATAAGTCATTAGTAATAGGAAATATTACAATATTGTTCGTCGTCTTTTACGAGAGCCTGGAAATTATTTCTGTGTCAGCCAGAAAGTGATGAATAACATATTGACCATAGCTTCCAGTCTGCAAGTCCACATTCTTGTCCAGCCCAATGAAAGAAATGTTTCTGTTCTCTGTTTACTCAGCGGGATTAGGAACTATGATTATAATAGAAGATTTTGTGTTCTAATTGATAGATATATTTCATAAGTTTTCACACGCACAACATTGTAATGTTCATTATTTTCATATTGACACTGAATCTCTCTATCCTAAACAGTACAATGAGCATTTCAGAGGCGTTCCCATGAAATGGTTTTTGTCCTGACTCCTGGTAATCAAAATATTTGATCGCCGCTAAAGTGGAAAATAACTGTCACCATTTGCCACGCGGATTTGTGAACGTTACGGGCGCCCCACTAACAGTTACATCAGCGAAATCTAAGCGACCCAGACGGTGTACAGCCCTCGCGATTTCACTTCCTATTTGTACCGAAAACAGGAGTTTAGTTGCGGTCTAGCTGTGACGTCACCTGAGGCACCGCGTGCTCCGGCGTTTGGCTGACGTAGACCTTACGGTAGATTGGTACAAAGTGAAGCGAAGTCTTCGCATCGCTTCGCAAATTCACGGAGCTTCAGGCTCCGATGAGTTGTAGGATGGGCGGATCACGCCTTTCCTACTTCTTCCTGGGGTTGCTGAGTGTTGTCTTCCCGTTTGAATCTTCCTCACGGTTGCGTTGGTGCTAGTGTGTCTTCTTGCTCGTGTTGCGGCGTTCCTTTACACCGGCAACACGTCTGGCCATCTTGTGGTCGGGCGCCAGTGCACCTGGTTGCCCAAGTTGCGGACGACGTCGTTCTCCGACGTCCGCGCGGCCGCATAAAAACGTTGCGCCGCCTGCCGGAATCGGTGTTTTAGCAACGGTACTCCCGCTACTCTGTGGAGTTCTCCGGTGCTGAAGTCTCGTGGCAGGTGAAGCGCTAACCTAAGCACCTTGTCCTGGATCGTCTGCTGCTTTGCAATTCACGACTCAGCCGCGTTTGCCTCGCAGATCGTATTTTTATACGGGCGCAGCGGACGGCCAAGGGAACATCTGCTGTTATCCGCGCCATGCCCGCGGTAGCAGCCTCCAAACAGCCGCCTCCTCGGACACATAATATTTTATAACACTGGTGTGTATCAATTTAGAGTCTTCGTAAGTTTTGTATGATGCAATCACAGACAAAGGTTTAGTTCTCCTACAGTTAAACTTTGCTATCTAAAGATTTTTAGAATGGATCTGACAATAGAACATGACTTCTTAACTACAACTTTCAGACACCTTATTTTGGTTCTTATTAACATCCAGGTCTCATGTTATAGCTCTATTATTTAATATGTTTCATCATGCACTCTAATCAAAACTTTCTAGCATTAATATATTAGATACTTAATCTACTGCAAACAACGAAGTTTTTGATCCAAATTTAGTTTTCAGTGAATTACTCTAAAACTAATAGAGTTAGCACAATGGGGTCTCGTAGTTATTATTTTTATGTTGAACTGAAGCTTCACATAAATTTTCGTATTCCTGAGTCTAATATTTAGCGCCTTCAATTTTCCTTAAAGACGTGAATTCTGACCTAAACATTGCTTTAATCACGTTGAGATTTGTACCAGCTAATTTTGACATACATCTGCACATTCTGACCCATTATTGGCTAACTCACGCCTGGGCCCGGCGGATGTTCGAGTCCTCCCTCGGGCATGGGTGTGTGTGTTTGTCCTTAGGATAGTTTAGGTTAAGTAGTGTGTAAGCTTAGCGACTGATGACCTTAGCAGTTAAGTTCCATAAGATTTCACACACATTTTGAACATATTTTTGGCTTCCTCAGATGGATCTAAGCACTATGGGACTTAACATCTGAGCTCATCAGTCCCCTAGACCATATAACTACTTAAACTTGACTAATCTAAGGAAATAAAAGAAAGGTTCAGGAGTGGAATTAAAATACAAGGTGAAAGAATATCAATGATACGATTCGCTGATGACATTGCTATCCTGAGTGAAACTGAAGAAGAATTAAATGATCTGCTGAACGGAATGAACAGTCTAATGAGTACACAGTATGGTTTGAGAATAAATCGGAGAAAGACGAAGGTAATGAGAAGTAGTAGAAATGAGAACAGCGAGAAACTTAACATCAGGATTGATGGTCACGAAGTCAATGAAGTTAAGGAATTCTGCTACCTAGGCAGTAAAATAACCAATGACGGACGGAGCAAGGAGAACATCAGAAGCAGACTCGCTATGGCGAAAAAGGAATTTCTGGCCAAGAGAAGTCTACTAATATCAAATACCGGCCTAAATTTGAGGATGAAATTTCTGAGGATGTACGTCTGGAGTACAGCATTGTATGGTAGTGAAACATGGACTGTGGGAAAACCGAAACAGAAGAGAATCGAAGCATTTGACTTGTGATGCTATAGACGAATGTTGAAAATTAGGTGGACTGATAAGGTAAGGAATGAGGAGGTTCTACGCAGAATCGGAGAGAAAAGGAGTATGTGGAAAACACTGATAAGGAGAAGGGACAGGATGATAGGACATCTGCTAAGACATGAGGGAATGACTTCCATGGTACTAGAGGGAGCTATAGAGGGCAAAAACTGTAGAGGAAGACAGAGATTGGAATACGTCAAGCAATTAATTGAGGACGTAGGTTGCAAGTGCTACTCTGAGATGAAGAGGTTAGCACAGGAGAGGAATTCGTGGCGGGCCGCATCAAACCAGTCAGTAGACTGATGACCAAAAAGAAATCTAAGGACATCATACACATCTATGCCAGAGGCAGGACTCGAACCTGCGACCGTAGCGGTCGCACGGTTCCAGACTGAAACGCCTAGAACCGCTTGGCCACACTGGCCGGCCATTATTGACTTCCTAGCTTTATTATTTAGCGCCACTTGTTTTTTTATTTAATCGATGTGTTTAGGAACGATATTCGTGCCATCACTCTGAGATCTGACAGTCTAAACATTAATATGCTAAAGCACATGCTGATAAACCGCTTGGCCACACTGGCCGGCCATTCTTGACTTCCTAGCTTTATTATTTAGCGCCACTTGTTTTTATATTTAATCGATGTATTTAGGAACGATATTCGTGCCATCACTCTGAGATCTGACAGTCTAAACATTAATATGCTAAAGCACATTCTGATAAAGTTTACAAAAGCTACTTTAACTTTTAATTTCATTCTTAAATTATGGTGCAATCTTGTGTGCTACGCACAGGTGAGTTATGGTGACGTGGCGCTACTAGCAGTGCACTGGGGTAAGTCCCGGCACACTCGCTGCCTCTGTATCTCTGAAACGATACAGCGCTTGTTTCGCCATTTCAACCCGTATTTAGTTCTGCAAAAAAAAATATTTGAACAAAATTAAAAGTAGAAACAAGGGATAGTATCATAGCTGACCTCTTTTGAATTAAATTGATTTTCTGCAAAATTCCGTAGTACTGCACGTACAAAATAACCATATATATGCATAGAAAAACAAGACATAATGGACTTTTACAAATCACCTACATACATTACGAAGAAACATGAAATGAAATTTCGACAGTCACAGAATTATTTCATACAAATTTTTCTGTCGTTACCTGAAAGAGAAACACACAAAATTTTTCAGTTTTCACTACTCACGTAATTAATCACAATCGTAGGCACCAGTGTGAGTGTCCGTACGACAATTTCATTAAGTCGTTAGAAGCAGGAGGTGGGAATTCACTTCTGCAATATATTTTATTGCAAAAAGGAAAGGGGGGGATTCATTGTAGATCTAGTGGTCCTTGCTTCCTTCTCCACTACTGCTTGTAGGCTGCCTTTCAAGATGCCTCTTTGTCCCTGAGAAACAGATAACATAGCTTAAGCTTCTGTTCTTAACTTACATCCAAGAGAGGACAAAACACATTACATATTCTACAATAGTTCCAATAACTGAGAAGTTGTCAGAAAAAAATTTCTTCTCTGTCCTTCTTTTTGTTTTCCTTTAATTCGAAAATAGTTATTAACTTTTTAAAAAAATGATTTTTGGCAATACGTTACATCATAACATCGTAACATTTCACTGCCTTAATAACCCTGAAGCAGAAACTTTGCACTTCTCCTTTCATTTACATATAAACCATAGTTTTTATGCACAGAAGTTTACTTTATGTTCTTAAGTAGTGACTTTTTGGGTTAGTTTGCAATTTGTTATATTTCTTTAGATGATGCTTTACTTAGAAAACTGAGAAACCTTTGTAAGCTTTTTCTTCATTTGGCTCCATTATCGTACGGATTAGTATGCTAAAGAAGTCGTTTGTTCGACAGCACTAACTTTGTTTTGTTGTACACATCATTACACAGCTGTTTTTAATATACATTATAATCCAAATTTCTTAATATATTTGTCTATCTGTATTTTGTTGTCTGCATGTACTGGTTGATGAGGCCACCTGTCTGAAGCAAGACTGTGCGTTTCTCAGACCTTCTTGCGAGACATGTGCGAATTACTAATAAACGTTTCACCTTATCACCATAATCTTTGCCTACTGTTTTCATTTCTCCTGTTTCTCCCCATCTTCATTTACACATATATTCTGACGCTTTTTTCTCAATTTTCTCTCCCTCAGCCTGATGACCTCATTATTTACATTTACATTTGGGGTGATCCCCACACCACTTCCACACATCTCCTTTAACTAATATTAAAACGCTTTGGCTTGCCTCTAGTGGCACCGCATTATTACTGTTCCTTTTCCTTCAGACAACCTTACTCACAACTAACAATAAGTAATTGAAGCAGAGTCTATTGTTTCAGATTTTAGGAGATTCTAGATTTAAACTTTTCTTAATGCGAAGTGTTCCAAGTTTCTTAGTTACTAACCTTAGTTACGGATCTAATTTATTACTTATTTCCTTTAGCCATACCTTCCCTATTATTGGTGCTCAAAAGTTACTCCTTGTTATTTTAACATTTATAATTTACTGTTGCGAACTACCTCCCACATTGTTTTGTAAGTCATCATTCGGGTATAGTCATTTCCAGGAATCATTCTAATTCACTAAGAAGACATTACAAACTAACAGCATATACACAACATGAAGATATATATTCCTTACTTGCTATGACACGACAGAAGAAGGGAAAGAAAGATTCATCCAGCTGAGACCGCACAGTACGCCAAACTATATAGCCGCCAAAGAGTGGCAGACTCCACTTTCTAGAGAACTCTTTTACGGACAAGCGCCCTGGAGAAAACTCTTTAACACTCCAAAACTCTCTCAAGACATCGTTTTGTTTGTTATATGACCAGTACTCGTTAAGAAATGCATTTTTAAATTCAGAAGGAGTTTCACGTCTTATCCGTCAGTGACCTCCGCAAAGCATCTCCTTACAAATTACTTCTAATGAAAGAAAGTTTCTCTCGCTCTGACCATGCACTAGGCAAAACATCCTCAAAATCATTCCAGGACTCTAATGGATGAATTTGTTTGTCTGGATCAAAACGTAAAACTTGACGACATCTGGTGATAGCGGCATCAACTGAAGCCACATTCTGCACAGTAGTAATACTAGAACGACCAGAGGTTACTCTATTTTCTATGTTAGTAATATTAGTATTTGTTTAGTACTTAGTTCTTATTCTACTGCTTCCACCCTGTCAGAGAATATTTTATCACCTTCTTCGCAAAATTCCACACAGTGAGATTTTAGTTTTTAAATATCTTTCTGACAAGCATTTACTTCAATATTTACTTCCTCAAATCGATTAGAGGAAAGTTTGGATTCGTTGCCTTGCCTATTCTTTCTGACAACCTCCCTTCCAGAATTTCATGTGCGTCTTCGAAATCTTTGCGAACTTTGTCAATTTCGCTTTTGAAAGTACTATGCCGTTTATTTAGTTGTTGTCCTACTTTGATTGGCAGATCATGGTAATTAGCATCAATTTCATGATTTAAATTACTCAGTTTTGAGGTCATTACATCCTTTAATGCTTTATTGCTATCAGTCACTTCTTTATTACTAGACTCAATCTTACTCAAATGTTTGCTATTTTATTGTTTAGTTCTTTGTGATGCAATTCAAGTTTAGCAAACAGTAATTGCATCCAGTTTGGAGCCTCTAAATTGTCACTTGGCACTTCCAGTGATTTTAACGGAGTTTCTATCATACCCTGACTTCACTGAATTTCAGACATTTTTAGCTCATTTACATTTCTGAAAACTTTATTAATTCTATATTTTCCTTTTTGACCTCAACTTCAGTTACTTCTTCATCATAAAATGGTTCTAACTGTGCAGTATCATTGAAATTCCAATCAGATTCTCCTTTTGACGAATCATACTCCGATTTTAGATTTATTGTTTCGACAGAACGATCATCATTAATTTCAGATGCTGATTCTGAGGATTCATTTTCAGAGACGGGTGCATGTTAATTTTCACTTTGTTCTCTTCAGTGTTTTCCATTTTTAGTAGTCCGTTAGCAGTAATTAACAAATGCTTGAAATATTCTTGATTTAACTGGATTGTTTAATCTCGACGAATGGTGTCGTTGCGGTGTATCAGCAAACGTGATGCGACTTATTAATACAGGCAGCAGCAGAAGCTGTGAAAATTAGGATGGTGGCGGGTTTTGCGTAATGTGGTAGATCCATGGGCAGTAGCTTGCCGGTGACTCCCAGGTTCACGTAGCTCCGTGATGACGCACCGTCTTCTTCTCACCTCAGCGCTGGTGGTAGCCGCAATCTAGTGTCGTCTTCTTCCTTCCTTCCGTCACGATCAAAGTTACTGTGGCTAATATTCACAGTTTAGTTTCCACACTTGCGAGTAAATCTTAGCATTGTTCTCGCACTGGTTTCTGCCTGTTTTACTTCGGTATCCTGTTAGTGCCTGCCGAATTCGATGCTACCTACCGATCACTTTCACTGTTTAATTTCCTGTCCGATGTTCCGTATGTGTGGCGGCGGGTTAATAATAAATAATAAGTCATTAGTAATAGGAAACATTAGAATATTGTTCGCCGTATTTTACGAGAGCTTGGAAACTATTTCTGCGGTCAGCAGAAAGCGATGGAGAACATACTGACCATAGTTCCCAGTCTGCAAGTCCAAATTCTTGTCCAGCCCACTGAAAGAAATGTTTCTGGTCTGTATTTACTCAGCTGGGTCAGGAACTATGATTATAAATCAAGATTTTGAATTATAATTGATAGATATATTGCATAAATTTTCACACGCACAACATCGGAATATTCATGATTTTAATACCAATAATAAATCTGTCTAAGCTAAACAGCACTATGAGCGGTTCAGAGGACCTCTACGGTAAGTTCCCATTAAATGGTCTTTCGCTCTGACTTCTGAAATCAAAATAAATGCTTTCCAAAAAGTGGAAAATAACTGTCACCACTTGCCACGCGGGTTTCTTAACATTGCGGGCGACACACTAACAGTTACTTTCGTGAAATCTAAGACAGTGTACAGTCCTCGCGAGTTCACTTTATATTATTACTGAAGATATGCGTTTAGTAACAACCTGTCTCTGACGTCATCCGCAGTAGTATGTTCTCCCGCGTTTGACTGACGCGGACCGTATGGTAGCTAAGTGCGAGGTGAACTGAAGTGTTGCTTCTCAAGCCGTATTTATATACGGGCACAGCGGACGGCCAAGGGACATCTACTGTTAACCGCTCTATTATTTAACAGATCTCATCATGTGCTGTAATGAGAACTTTCCAGCGTTAATATAACAGATACTTAATCTACTACAAATAATTACGTTTTTTTTCCAAATTTAGTTTTCCGTAAATTAGTCGAAAAGTACTACAGGTAGCTCAATGCAGTCACTAGTTACTATTTTTATGTTGAACTGAAGCTTCATACAAATTGTCATGTTTTTAAGTCTAGTATTTAGCGCCTTCCATTTTTCTTAAAACGGTGGATTCTTATCAAAATATTGCTTTAATCATGTTGAGACTTGTACCATTTAATATTGAGATACATCTGCACAATCTGACCAATTTTTTACTTCCTAGCTTTATTATTTAGCGCCACTTGTTTTTATTCGAATAGATGTATTTAGGGAAAGATATTCATCCGATCACTCTGAGATTTGACAGTTTAAACATTAATTGATTGACGATTCCATAGAGTGCTGTGTGCACGAAGACCATATATGTGAAATTAGAGAGAAGGTCAGCGTTGGCCGTAATATTGATGGTTTATTGACACCAAAATCGATTTTCAACCACATAGTGATCATCTTCAGTGCTGCGGTGTACAAATTAAACTCGTAGGCACTGTTGTCAAGTTGTTATCAGTAACCAAAGCTTATGAAAAGATCACAATAACTCTGTGGTTTTTCATAAGCTTTGGTTGCTGATAATAACTTGACACCAGTGCCTATGAGTTTAATTTGTACACCACAGCACTGAAGATGATCACTATGTGATTGAAAATCGATTTTGCTGTCAATAAACCATCAATATTACGGCTAACGCTGACCTCCTCTCTAAGTCTAAACATTAATATACTCAAGCACATGCTAACAAACATTGGAAAAGCAACTTTAAGATTTAATTTCATTCTTAAATTATGGTGCAATACGTGAGTGCTACGCACAGACGCGTTGTGGTGACGTGGCACTACTAGCAGTGAACTGGGTCAAGTTCCGGCACATTCGCTCGCCTCTGTATCTCTCAAATGATACAGCGCTTGTTTCGCTAGAACACTTGATCCGAACGAGTAGATTACATCCTGACAGTTCATTGTAGTTACAATCTCTCGAATGGTAAAATTCAAATATATAAATTAAATGAATAAAACAGACGGTGCTATAAGAAAACAACAATCTGATTTTTCGCTACGAGACCGACAATCATCACAAAAATTAGTAGTTAGTTTTCCAGTGAAACTTTGAAGCGTTTCCAATAGGGATCATGACGATATAGGGATTAGACACTACAATCCAGGAATATGCGTCTATTACATAACTAAATGGTTCTGAGTGTAGTTCTATCTCCAGAAGCGACACTAGCCTGCAGACAGACAGAGCTGCTGCGATAACCGCGCGGCGAGCGCGCCAGAACGGACGGCCCATGCCCTCCTCCATGGCATCTCGTTATACCACAGCCTGCCCGCTCTGGACATTAATACTCGCTCACGGCATGCCTGGGTGTGTTGAGCATGAGCAAGTAAGAACGAACAGAAACGCCCATCTTAGGAGACCTCTAGTTTCCATGCCCGCACGAAAGTGGCCACGCGCCTGATTAGCCCCAGTCGGCGAGTACTTACCTGTGTGTAGGCGACTGAGACCGAACTGCGTGGACGGCGAGTGATGGGGAAAGCCTGTCGCTCACTGTGATTCGCCACACGGGTGCACCTCTTCGATTTACGATGCGTTTGCACCATATGGTGTGCGAATGTGCTAAATCATAGGCTAACCGGTAGATTAATTTGCAATATAACTGACTGCAATATAGCCTTACCTAACGTTGTCAGATAATTATAGTATATTATGAGTGAAGCCTCATTTTGTATACTTTAACGATTACTGAGGTATATACATTTACTAATATACATAATTAATGAGAAGGTATTGAATAAAATTGGGGAGAAGAGAAATTTGTGGGACAACTTGACTGGAAGAACGGATCGGTTGTCAGGACATGTACTGAGGCATCAGGGGATCAACAATTTAGTATTGGAGGGCAGCGTGGA
The DNA here is from genome assembly GCF_021461385.2 of Schistocerca piceifrons. NCBI lineage: Eukaryota > Metazoa > Arthropoda > Insecta > Orthoptera > Acrididae > Schistocerca > Schistocerca piceifrons. Next base: position 253,813,572 of record NC_060141.1, on the reverse strand, counting down.
GGGTAAAAATCGCAGAGGGAGACCAAGAGATGAATACACTAAGCAGATTCAGAAGGATGTAGGTTGCAGTAGGCAATGGGAGATGAAGCAGCTTGCAAAGAATAGGGTAGCATGGAGAGCTGCATGAAACCACTCTCTGGACTAAAGACCACAACAACAATACACTTACTTAAAACTAGAAATTTTCAGTATTGCATAACGGATACATCAGCACTGTATACTTGCCATTCAAGCGATACAGATGAACGCCATATTGTCAAATAATTACTAATTTTCACTAAAAAAAAACACTTTCCGCTACTATAAATATTTCGGAACCATCATTTTCGTTTCGAGTGGATTTTCGTTAACAATATACGGACGTTATGTTGTCAGGATATGTGTAGGATAGAATGAAACTGAGAGTAACTAAGCTTGTATGATATGCATGCATTACGTTGTCAATGAGGGAGAGGATCAAGTACTTTCGTGAGGCATTTTATAAAAGAGTCTCTGTTTATGTTGTGAAAGTAAGATCTTTGCTCCACCCCTTTAGACAGGTAGAGACTTTTTTATTTGAAGTCTTTCTGACACTATCTAAGCCCACGACTTGGCAAAACACTGGAGTTAGTTACAGGCTCACGATTCCTTGAGCAGGTGAAAGACTGTGTAGTCGCATTCTGGACACTGTAGATTGACGGACACTGTAGATAAACGGAGTGGATTTATTATGGAGGAGATAATAAACTATTTATACCGAGTTCGATCAGGTGAGGAACATTGTGTCAAAGGGCAATATGAATATTCCTGTGTCAAATATTTGGGCTTAAAGGCAGCGGTGCATGATGATTTATAGTGAGACAAACTAAGAGTTTTACGCGTGGATTACCTGCAGCTAATTTTGATTATTTTTAAACCGTGGTGCGCTCGTAATTTGTCGCAACACATCCAATATCCAAATCCATCCACCAACACACATATTGAAAGTAAGTAAACATTGACGTCATCTGTAAGAAATAGAGACAAAATGTTTATAATTCACACAGGAGATTTATTTACAATACAATTTAAAAGCATGAGAACAACAGACTGCCGAGACCCTATATTATTTCGAGTTTAAAGCTGGTGCATAAAATCACGGTTTGATACCGAATGGATTAGTGAGCTGGTGGGTTGATTTGTATGTTAACGACGTTGTAACATCTTACTGAATGTTAAGTAATAGCTTGTGCTGTATATTAAAATGACAACGCTTCCATTTGGTACTTTTTACGAATACATACCCCAGTCGGTAAATCAGAATCTTAATAGGATGAGTTTTTAGTCCTTTAGAACAGGCATTTAACCATCAACTGTTTTCTTTAGTGTGTATATAATCTACCAGTTTCGATCATAGACCGTGATCACAGGATAACGTAAAACAGAACAGTTGATAGTCCATACATCTGTCTTTCAACTACTATGAAATCTTTTCCTCAGGGACGGGGAGACGTATGAAGTTGGTATTTGAGTTCCATAGTGACATCTATGGTCCCTTGACAGTGTAAAAATTTTATAATTACAAGCATATGTAGTCATTTACATCACATATTTTGATATTTTTCCAGTATCGATATTGGTAACAGCAAAAGTCATAAAAATGCTCGATGCCCGGGATGGACGGACTTTCTTTATACGTAATTAAGTAGATACGGGACCCTCAGTGAGCAAGTCTACAAACACTTCTTCGGATTTTTATTTATCATTTCTCATTTACGTTACAAGTTTTATGCCATATGTCTTTTGGTATGTTCATAGGTAGCTTGATAATAACGAAATATGTCGAAAATGGCCATATTTAATAAATATAAAAATCATATAGCTCATGAGGAACAATGGTTTCAATTGCAAGAAAATATATTGAAGAACTTTTCAAATGTATTATCATTGGCACATACAGTGAGAAATAAAAGTATGTTCTGATTTTGTTGGCTCAGTGACGTAATGACCTGCCCTCCTCCTCCAACCCGTACCGTGGTTCACCTCGGCTTTAATACTGTGGACACAGCAAACCACACGTGGCTCCGCTAGCCGGGCCAGCACACGACACGCTCTGTGAATGCGACCACGGACTCACCGCAGACACGTTGACAAACCTAATGAGAGCTGAGGCCGGCTCTGTATGTGCTGACGCACCGACCGCGGGCTTTCAGCTCTCCTACCTAATTACTCTTGTCTCTATTACAGCGAGAGTATAGCGGTAGAGAATGGGAGAAAATGCACCACACGAGCTCATGGGCTGCAAATAAGCTCACCACACAAAATATCAGTCACACCATAAAACCGCACACTAGTCGATGTGGAGAGCAGTGGGTGGCGCAGAACTGGTACCAAGTGGTCATGACAACCTCCACTCCTGACGCGATTCATTACAGTTCAGTAGTGCTTACGTGCCAGGCTGATATGTGGGGTCACCGCAGTAAGGAGGATCCCAGTGGAGACGTGACAAAAAGGAGATAGTGTTTTTGAACGTGTCTATGACCACACAGTGAATAATGCCGCCCGCTGAGTTCGTGCACAAACACGGACTGTTCAGTGTATGAACCAGGAATGGTGTCACACTATCAGCTATATAAAAAGGCCGAAGAACAGTAGTCCTAAAAGCATACTAACAGATAGGGAGCAGAGATGAGTGTCTAGCCTTGTCAATGACAATCGGTTTAGAAACCAACTGGTCTAGCTTCATAGAGCGAAATGAAGGTTTTCATGATCAGATGACATTGCTGCTGGTAGATCTTTCAGGGTATAAGGTTGTGGTCCGCTAAACTCTTCTGTCCAGAACTGCGCTGGGCTTCTTCAGAGGCATTGCTCGCCGATGAGGCTTGCCGACTGACAGCTCGGACTTATTTTTCTTTGCTTTCTTTTCTTTTTGTTTTTGGTGGTTAGTTGCTGTGCAGCGTCACAGGTTTAGATCCGTCTAACTGTCTAGGTGGCGGAGTACTGTAATTCTGTCTGAAAGTGACGGCATCACAGTGACATCATTGTACTGATGAGCTGTGACACAACTACAGAGGTAGTTGGACTGGTGGCCACAAGTAGGATTGCGCACAAGCTTTACTGTCGGTTGTCGTCTTGTCATAGATAAAAATAAAAAACTGATCCGATTCTGCAGAGCTAATATCCATATCTCGCTAAGTTCAATGGTCTCTTCCTTCCTATTAATATTATATATATGCATATATACGCCCAGCCCCCATGAACCATGGACCTTGGAATGGTGGAGAGGCTTGCATGCCTCAGCGATACAGATAGCCGCACCGTAGGTGCTACCACAACGGGGAGGTATCTGTTGGGAGGCCAGAAACGTGTGGTTCCTGAAGAGGGGCAGCAGCCCTTTCAATAGTTGCAGTGGCAACAGTCTGGATGATTGACTGACCTGGTCTTGTAACACTAACCAAAACAGCCTCTCTGTGCTGGTACTACGAACCGCTGAAAGCAAGGGGAAACTACAGCCGTAATTTCTCCCGAGGGCATGCAGCTTTACTGTATGGTTAAATGATGATGGCGTCCTCTTGGGTAAAATATTCCGGAGGTATTCCATTCGGATCTCCAGGCGGGGACTACTCAGGAGGGCATTGTTATCAGGAGAAAGAAAGCTGGTGTACTACGCATCGGAGCGTGGAATATCAGATCCCTTGATCGGGCAGGTAGATTAGAAAATTTAAAAAGGGAAATGGATGGGTTAAAGTTAGATATAGTGGGAATTAGTGAAGTTCGCTGGCAGTAGGAACAAGACTTTTGGTCAGGTGAATACAGGGTTATAAATACAAAATCAAATAGGGGTATTGCAGGAGTAGGTATAATAATGAATAAAAAAAAGGAGTGCGGGTAAGCTACTAGAAACAGCACATTGAACGCATTATTGTGGCCAAGATAGACACGAAGCCCACGCCTACCACAGTAGTAAAAGTTTATATGCCAACTAGCTCCGCAGATGACGAAGAGATTGATTAAATGTATGATGACATAAAAAAATTATTCAGATAGTGAAGGGAGGCGAAAATTTAATAGTCATGAGTGGCTGTAATTCGTCAGTAGGAAAAGGAAGAGAAGGAAACGTAGTAGGTGAATATGGAATGGGGGTAAGAAATGAAAGAGGAAGCCGCCTGATAAAATTTTGCACAGAGCGTAACTTAATCATAGATAACATTTGGTTCAAGAACCATAAAAGAAGGTTGTATACATAGAAGAGGCCTGGAGATACTCGAAGGTTTCAGATAGATTATATAATGGTAAGAAAGGGATTGAGGAACCAGGTTTTAAATTGTAAGACATTTCCCGGGGCAGATTTGGACGCTGACCACAATCTATTGATTATGAACTGTAGATTAAAACTGAAGAAACTGCAAAAAGTGGGAATTTAAGGATATGGGACTTGGATAAACTGACAGAACCAGAGATTGTAGAGAGTTTCAGGGAGAGCATTAGGGAACGATTGACAGGAATGGGGGAAAGAAACACAGTAGAAGAGGACTGTGTAGCTTTGAGGGATGAAATAGTGAAGGCAGCAGAGGATCTAGTAGGTAAAAAAGACGAGGGCCAGTAGAAATCATTGGATAAGAGAAGATATATTGGATTTAATTGATGTAAGGAGAAAATATAAAAATGCAGTAAATGAAGCAGGCAAAAAGGAATAGAAATGTCACAAAAAATATCGACAGGAAGTGCAAAATGACTAAGCCGTGATGGATAGAGGACAAATGTAACGATGTAGAGGTATTGAATAAAATTGGGGAGAAGAGAAATTTGTGGGACAACTTGACTGGAAGAAGGGATCGGTTGTCAGGACATGTACTGAGGCATCAAGGGATCAACAATTTAGTATTGGAGGGCAGCGTGGAGGGTAAAAATCGCAGAGGGAGACCAAGAGATGAATACACTAAGCAGATTCAGAAGGATGTATGATGCAGTAGGTACTGGGAGATGATGAAGCTTGCACAGGATAGAGTAGCATGGGGAGCTGAATCAAACCAGTCTCTGGACTGAAGTGCACAACAAGAAAATGCTTATATATCACAATGGCTTCCCTACACAACCGTTCCTAATAGTTTTTCGTCGTCTGTTAGGAGAAATTGGAAGGGTCAGTTTCACAAAACGCATATAAGGAACCATTTCACTAATATTGATTTGCATATGGGACGTTTGTGGTGTGCGCACATGGTAAAAAAAGAAAGTTTTGGACGAACTTTTTGGTTTTCAAAGTAATGTAAATCCAAAAACCGGTTATCATAGAAATAGGATACGACAACGAAATGCCTTTTTTATATGCTTTAATTGTGACCCAGACCAATGAAAGCTTGGAAAATAAAGTTTTTCGAAAAGGAACTCACATGGACAGATATTTACATAAGGACCTTAATCACCATCCACATCAAAACAGAGGTGTCATTAAAAGTCTACTCGATAGGTCCAAAAGGTTTTACACACCGGAATACCTGGACACCAGCTCAGAATTTCTGAAGCAAGCTTTCGAGAAAAACGGCTATTCGGGAAAGAAGTAAACAGAATTCTATCACGAATAAACGGAAGACTGAAGGACAGGCACGAAAAATAGTGACGGAAGAATACAGTTTTTCTCACCTTTACGAAAAAATGTAACTGATCAAATAGCAAGGATTTTACAGAAACACGACAGTAGACCGGTTTTTAGACCAACAAAGAAAATAGATAGGTCAAGCACTCCGATCTGTAAAGGGTAAACGCCCTCCTCGGTCATCATGTAGCATAGAATTCCGTGTACGTGTGATAAAGTTTAATTGCGTCAACCAAGAGAAGCATGATTACGTGGCTAAAGGAACACAAAATTCATGGCAGACTAGCGAAAACTGATGAATTGGATGTACCAGACCATCCTCTTCAGTCAAGAATAACGAGGTGAAGTTTTCTGAAACAAAAATTTTATCTATGACGACGAACTATTATGTTCAGTTACATAGAGAAGTGACTGAAATATATAAACGTAGGGATAATTTTAAGAATCACTAAACAGTTTTTTATCTTTGAAAAGACGGCAATAGATGGTTAAGTTTAATCTTTGAAAGGGATCATCTCTCCTTATCACGTGTAATCCGCTCACGCAGCCTTTTTATAAGGTATATATGTCGCTATTGGACATCCGACCCACCAGTCGGCAAGACTCAAGGCAGGGGCAACGCCTCTGAAGATATCCAGCAAAGTTTCGGACGAAACCTTAGGAACAGAAGAGTTCCGTGGTTCACCTTATCCAGTTTCTGGGAAACATGGGGAAAAACATGAAGCACCCCCGACTAAATTATGGTATTGTTAGCGGCCGGATAATGTAGTACCCTAATCTTTAATTTAAATGATCATAACCCGATGGATAAACGCTAATCGGTTTTGAGTACTACGGGACTTGTTTTGGTCGTATTTTGGCTGCTGAGTAATGCGGTATCAAAAATTAGAGGTTTTACATTAATCACGATCGCGAAAAGTTTCCACAAAGTGAAGTTACATATTCTCGTTAAACACAAACCCACACACTTACTACCACTGCCATACGTTCACTTTTTGGTAAGAACACTTGTCACGATTCCTTATGTCTTTTACGATTGCTGGGGGTCAACCCACGGCTATCGGGACACACACTGCCGGTGCAACATGCATCCCGCGTTATGCCATGACAACAACTAACATCACTGTTCAACCACAGTTTAACAGAGTCGCGACGCTTTCTTGTGCTAAACTTGTTACCGTTTGTCAGCTGGTACAACACTACCGCTCCGAGCTGTGAGGAACCAGTCAGTCACATGGGTCTTGAGGATAATGTTGCTTTTAATTACTTTCCTACTTAATTAACGAAACAGGTGTGAAATTTTTGCCTTATTTGCAGCAGTAAATTATCAAGAGACATGAATTATTAGGAATAAATATAAAAACAGATAATTCTCACTGATTCAATAATAAAAGCTATAATTTATTGACTAATAATTACTTTCGAATATGCGTATAATCGCAGGTTACTCGGCTGAAAGCAAGAAAAATAAACAGTTTTTTCATGCATGACAAGCATATATTTCTGTTGTTGTCTGTTATTATTATGATAGGCACTTTCCTGATACGTAAAATTGTTTTATCGAATCTAATGATTCGTCCAATCTTACATTTCACTCGACTTCCTAACACATGAAAATTTTGGTAAATGTAGTTACCTTTCCTTCAAAGGTGAACATGTTCGAGATTGTTGCCGTTCGTTGCTCAGATGTAGCAACAATTGAGGAACAGGTTTCATATGTGTGGGAAACAACTTTATTATTTTTGACGTTTTACTGTCACGTATGTGTGGTTTTCCCTCCAGCTACAGCTGTAGCTTATTTCGTACGTTAGGTTTCCACATTCGGTGATTTGGTTGAAATTTAAACAGACAAAACTTGGCGTTGCTGGCTATGTATACGACGCCTTTCTGGAAGAGATGCACCGTTTTACATCCCGCTCCCCGCCCCCCACCTCCCCTTCCCAGTTCCTTGGGAAACTAAACAGTGAGAAAAGTAATGTTATTTTTTAGTTATTGTTGATTTCTGTGACACTATATACTCTCACTATTCTAAAAGCTATGTTACAAATCAATGTAAATGATGGTACTTGCACTCATCCGATACCGCATGGAGAAATGTCACTTGCTGGCCGCTTGGTGCTCTTCTAACGCAGTGGGTAACGGAAACGAGATGGTGTGTCGCGACTGTTATGTTAGACTACGGCTCAACTCAATTGCATCTGCTGACACTAACACTCGCCGAGTGCACTGGGCCCTTGACTATCGATTCACGGCCAACCCCCGACCTGTGCGAGTAAAATATGCTTATCTCTGAGTTAAGAACCATAGAGCTCTTTCATCTCCGCCCCAAAAATAGTTCATCAGATCCATAGGCGAAAAACAAAAGAGAGAAAGTTGTTAAGGGGTACAAAAAAGGACGTAAAAATCCTCAAATTTAAGAGAAAAGCGTAAAATGTTACAATGTACCATGAATAAATCCTCTTTGACTCTGCCTCTACAAAAACTATAATACCAAAATTGGCATATATCTTATTGAAAAATGATAGTTAATTTCGCAACTTGTGGTTTACATTCAGTTGCAAAGAATCTTTCCTTTGAGTAGTTTGTGTGTGCTGCCAGACATATAATGTTGCTGTTTGTATTTTTCACATCACAGACAAAAACACTCAACTAACTTATTTCAGCTACCCTTTTGGTTCGCCATCCTTTCAGCATGGATTTTCCCATCCATGCTACCATTGTTATTTCAGCTTGCCTCAGGCACCATTCATGAAAGGTAGAGTGGAGATACAACAAATCAATAACTATTCTTTTATTATCTCTACCAAACTACTAATATGTATTATGAGAGACAAAATATAATTCAGACAGATCAAAGTATGCCATTGAATGACTGTTATTCACTTTCTATCAGGTCAGTCCAAGATGTAGATGGTAAATTAATTATCTAAAAACTAATGTGACTAGCCAGGTATAAACTTTGCAAAAGCTGGCCATTTTACTTCACATAGGTTTCTTATTGTCAAGATACTGTCATCTTTGTCACTGGAACATATACAGTGGTCAATTGTTCTACCGACATGTAAATCCTAATTTCAAATATTGAAATTTGATGTTCATTAAATAGTGCGAGAACTTTTCTTCTGATGGCCTCAACAAAGAAATGCATTGTCAACCTTGACAACTAGCTACATACTTAAAACATTATTTCTTGCCCATTCATAAGTAAAAACATTATCATCATGCTTCTCTCATCATCATTTTCTATAAATACATACAGAGGCAAATACGACAATTTGTACAAAAATAAATGACTTCGTTCAGACCTTAGCCCTTGAATACTTAATATTCTATACATCTTTAAACTCACATTAACCTCCATTACATTCATTTCTCTCAGCGCAACATTACCTTCAATATACACTGCTTCATCATCTATTAACCCCCTTATTCACCACAATAAATACTTAAAAACTGCTCCAAGCTCCTGAACTATCGATATATTAATGTCATTACTTACTTATCTTTATATTTCGTATTTCCCACTTAAACAATAATTATCTCCTCATCTGTGTGCCATTTTACTAGTTATCCTATCTATCAAAAATGTCACTGTCATGTCATTCCAAGTCTCTAGAGTTCCTTCATGACTCATGACAAATTACAAAATTAGTCAGAATTCCTTACTCACGCTAATTAGCTTTACTCAACAATTTATATAGATATTTCCTTTCAAGTCTGGAATCAATCTTTATTCTTTTTGGCACTGTAATTTTGAGAGTCTTTTGACTTTAGACACTATACAACTTTTGTCCTTTGATATCTGAATTACTACAATACATTGACTACATATACTCATGATGACTGTAGCACAAGTCTTACTGAACTATTCCTGACTGAAATATCTCGACAACCGCTGCTTAATTTACTCAATAACTTCCACAGTTTTCATAATCTATTGATAGGCAAGACTTTAGAGGAGAATCTATGGATAGGCAAGACTGGAGAAGAGTGAACCTTGAAACAAAAAGTAAAGTCTCACCCCACTGGAAGTAAAGTCTCACCCACGGGAACTGTACCAGTCGCCATTGGTAAGCAAGCCAAAGTGCTACTGTTCCCTATACCTGTTTACATTCTACACTGTAATTTGTGTTACTCTGATATTTTGAAGGATCTCAGTCCTCAAGTATTTCACCTCCTCATCTCTCAGACCACTACTGCTTTAGAAACTTCAAACTGATTGTGATCATTGCTCTCTTTTTCCTTCTCAGCTCCTCAGATGGAAGATTTGCCTTCCACTATGTCTATTGTTATGTGGATTTGTCCTGCATTTTAAAGTGTACTATAAAATTGCTTTTAAGTGTTTGGTAAATATCATTAGCAGCAATTTCTTTTTCGATTTTTACTTCTGTATTAGCCTCAGGGTGCTTGTTGTTGTTGTTCATTACAGTGTCTTTGTACGATACTCCCAAGCAAACCATTCATGTCATCCTTGACTTGCTTATCAGCCAGCACGTCTCTGTGTTGCTGTTACTTCCCTTAAATTCACAGCTAGCTCACTTTCGTTAGTTACTAGTTCTATCAGGGGTTTGTCAATCAATTCTCCCTGTTTTTCGTTTGATTATTGTTTGCCTGTATCGATGAACAGAAGTTTTTCATTTCTTTGAGATACTCCCTTTCTTTCAAATCAATTTCCTCCTCTGCGTCTTTACTCTAGTCTTTAGCTACTTTCTTGTGATTAGACCTCTCTTTATCAACAACATACTTTGACATGCCTTTCTCTCTTTTTTGTAGGTTTGGAATTTTAGTCATATTATCTTCTGTAATAACTTTCTATGCTTTTTTCTCTACCTCAAACAACTTCTTTGAGACGGTTTTATTATCTATCTCAATTTTAGTTTCAGGAACTTATTTTCATGAAAATTTCTCTGTAGTTTCTATCTCTTCAATAGTGACGCTTTCTTGTGGCATCTGTACCATATTTTTAATCTGTTGATTATGACATGTCTCAACTTCTCGACTCTCCTATTGCACCTTGATCTTATCTTCTATAGCATTTTTCTGTGCTTCTTCTGTTAGCTCAACTCTCGGGGTTTATATGGACTCTCCTACAGTCTAGTATCTTCCTCATAATCTTTGTTCCTTCTTTCTTCCCACTCCTGCAACCACTTCCTCCAGCTTTCCTTTGGATAAAATTGCTCCAACTATCTTTCCGATGCTGACTGTATCCTTCCGATACCTGTACTTACCTTACCTCTCGCTGGTTTCATTGATGTCTCAGTGTATCCACTTGAATGATCTAATATATTGACAACTGATAGTCCACAATTATAGCTTGATGAATTATAAGGCATTCTGGTTATTCATAATCCACTGACAAACATCGTAAAATTACATCTTGGTACCCCAAAACAATCATCTGAATCAACAGAGAATTACATCTTCTCTGTTGAATCTGAGGTAAACAGAAGTAACAATACAGCAGTCACCACCGAATACAGCAGTCCTCCCAAGCTAACAATGTCAGTCACTAACATCAATGTTGAAAAGTTTCACACAAAACGTTTGAATGAGGTACACATTATAAATTACTGAACATATAAACACATAATTTGCAATAAACAAGCCTTTGAATTGCTGTTGATTTCTAAAGTCGCTGCTTGTTTGTGTGAATAAGTGCACTTAAGCTTTCAGTACTTCAGAGCCAAATTTCGGAAAATAATGAAAACAATTTTTATGGTCCTCAACGCTGTGGGTTTTAAATTGTCCGAACAACTCAGTAATTGCTCATTAGCTGGCTGGAGGGGAATAATGGTGTCCAATTAGTGGTAAGTTGGCCTTTTCTCAGATGATTCAGAGCGTCAAGTGCAGTGACGTTCTCATGGGACATTCTTGGTGGGTAAGTTTAGCCTTTCATCTACTTTTTCATGATGAATAGAATGTGGAATCTCGTCATCCGAGACAGCAGCAGCAGCATTCCTAGTAATCAGCATCCTCACAATCTGTTAGCTGTGTAGAGCGTATTAGCGGTGAGTGGCTTCAACTAGTTGTGGCATGCCTGAAAAAATCTATAAAGAATTCCATCTTGGCCATTGCAGTAATCGAGGACAGACGCTGTGTGGCCTTAGCGTGTCTCATAGCGGTGCATAAGTTTTTGCCCGTTTGTTCACGTATCGGTCTGAAACAATCATTTGCCATAATGTACAGAGATTCAGCCATAAGTAGGCTGATTCCGTGCTGTGGTAAAAAAAAAAAAGAAAGAAAAGAAAAATCTCCAGTAATGATGGAGAACGATAAAAGTACCAATTATGAGTGAGGGAACCTGCTCCATAGACGATGAAGTCGAAAGTTATAAGTAAGATTCGTTCTGATACTGCCTCTCTGCTCGGAGCCCTTCACTTTCAGTTTTTTGGGAGAAGGTCGTCTGGATCAAAACAAGAGAAAATTTTGTAGTGAACGTGGGCTCTAAAATTCATACCTTATGGGTCATGAGAACTTATTCAGTAGAAGAGCTGTGTTACACAGTGGCAAAGATGAACTAGTTCTCATAGCTCTTAAAGTATGCACTTTTTAGAAATGTCTGCTGCACACACAGGACAAAATAATTATGGTATTGCAGTATGGTACCAAACTTCTTAGGTCATTCGTCCCTAAGCCTACACACTAACTCACACGAACTTACACTATGGACAACACACATACTCACACCTGAGGGAGGACTCGAACCTCTGACGAGGGGAGCCGCACGGACCGTACAAGGCTCGGTAGACCGCGCGGCTTCCCCGGGCGACATACATAAAGAACATTTGTTTTAGATTTTGTCCGTATTAACACCTCTCAAAATATGGAAAAGAAATGCCGGTATCCATTGAGGTATGAGAATGATTTGTCATTATAACTTTCGACTCGATCCTTACTGGACCAGCATCCATTACCTGAAAAGGCAACATTTACAATTTCGCATCCTCTCTCAAAGGTTGTAACATAGTCACAGAATCACCATGCGTACAGGGTGCCCATCCTAAGAGCCGTAAGGTACATTTTATCTGGCAATTCGGCACGTATGTACAGGTTCGGTTTTGCGATGTAAAATGGGTGAACCCAAAGAAATACTGCTTATCACGTCTTTCACACAGCGCTCAGTGTCGACGGGAAGCGTCAATTTGATTCCCATTACAAACAAAATTATTTTTAAAAGGAATATAATATGCCGTTTAGTTAGATCTGTCTCATACCGTCTAGCGCCACATTCGTTTTATCGATAGGTAGTAAGAGGGGCAGGAAAACGCGAAGAATAACTAGTACTCCAGCAGCGTCATCATACGCCTCTAACACAAATATTTGTGATTTGTGAAAGGTGTTGTAGCTGTTGAGCTGTCCGAAGTATTAATTGACTCATGTCCGTCATCCAGCAAGTTTGCACACTAAAGTGCGCCCAGCGCCAGGTGATCTGCGTATCACTGAAGTATAGTGGGGCTCTCGGCACACAAAACAATTTTACTGTAGACCAAAACAGGTGTCCAGCACTGCCTTGTTTCTGAGCCCATCACTGAGTGTAAATATGGAATCACGCACCTTACTACCGCCCCTTTTATCTGGAATCAAACTCACATGTGGAACAATGGGTCAATTTCTTCAAGTTACAGATGAGAACATTTGTTCTAATGCTTTGAACAGCTACCTGGCTACGTTATCATTCTACTCTGATCAACTGTTCAGGCCTTCCATAGGCACAGACCAAAGACCTCCTTTGATATTTTGCAGCACTGACACATAGCCAAGAACCTTCGCACGGAACTGTATTACCGCACAAACTCTCGGATCTGATGTTGTAAATTTGACGGCGCCTGTACCTAACTAGCTAGCATGGCCCACAGGGAAATCCGGTCCCCTCCTCGTACACACATTTACGACCTCCGTCGATGCCATCGTATGGGTGTCACATCCCGTACATGTCGATATGCCACTGGACCCAAAAGCGGGAAAATATCAGCATCCCACTCCTGATTACGCTGATATGCCTCTCGACCCACTGGCGGGATCATAAGCCGATCGTCTCCCTACTCCTAGGATTCCTATCGTAGGATTGGTTACTACTGGTCCTATGGACAGATTAAAGAAGGGAACGACTTTGTATCACCGCCACACGATACAATCGATACCATTTAAATTTGTGAGCTATAGTGGTGTAAGCTGATTCCCATACCGCAGGTAGGCACAAGTAACGCCTGTATTAGTCATGCTATCTCGTGGGGACCAGGCCATGAAGCAGGCTGCTTGGCGCTCTACAGTCAATATGCTCTGTATAACGCTAATCGTTACCCGCCACATGACATCTTTTACTCGACTCAGGAGCTCTGGAATCCGTTGTTGTTCACTACTTTAACTCTGTGTCTGGCGTATTGGCGGTTTGGCTTCCCTTACTGGTTCTGCACGTGGTGCTGTGGTCACTGTCTGGTGCGTCCCTTTGAGGCCAGTGTTCACGTTAACAGTGTTGCGCTACTAAGGTTGCTTCATCAGTGTGCTGTGTACACGATCAACCCCAAAACTTAAAAACTCGAAGTAGGAATCTTCTTACTCGTCCTCCGTTTAGTATAAATGTTATCTGCATGTGCACTTCACTTCATAAATACTTTCTACTTGATGAACTGTCTCACTCTAAATATTTTGAGAACTCGTGTACAAACACTAATACTAAGTAGCACTTTTAATTTGTTTCTAGGTTTGCAGGTTTTCCTTTATGTATGTTCTGAGTGGTAGTTTGTTGTGCAGATCATGGCTAACATTTATACTTGTAGAATCCGTTTAACTTTCAGCTCTCTAGATGATAGGTACCTTTGGATTTTGAAGTTTATCTACCTATGTATCTGATCAAAAAATAGATCTAGCTTTTCTTTCATTACATAATTTTTCATTGACATGTAGGAACTGCACAGTCTTTTTTTGTGTAATTTCCACTCTTCAGGAATGTAACGAAGCCTTGTTCTTAACGCAGCATTTTTCTGTGGCTTAACCAACGTCTCTACCCCATATTATCATTCTCTAAGATAAATGTGGTTAGATTATGCAATAGTGCATTGTTAACACTATATATGAAAGTATTCACAAACTCTTGTAAGTGATTAGGAATCAGATCATGTCTATTGTGGTGTGAATGTTACTGACAAAATTCTCTCACTTGCAGCTATCCGGTATTTGTAAGTTCGTACATCTAGAAATGTGTCTCCATGCAGACGATAATTGAGGTATTTACCGCAATGAGTGTGACACGTGCTACTTCCTGGTATTAAGGAAAACGTGGAATCGAGGGCCCACCAATGTACACTACTGGCCATTAAAATTGCTACACCACAAGATGACATGCTACAGACGCGAAATTAAACCGATAGGAAGAAGATGCTGTGATATGCAAATAAACAGCTATTCAGAGCATTCACACTAGGTTGGTGCCGGTGGCGACACCTACAACGTGCTGACAGGAGAAAAGTTTCCAACCGATTTCTTATACACAAACAGCAGTTAACCGGCGTTGTCTGGTGAAACGTTGTTGTGATGCCTCGTGTAAGGAGGAGAAATGTGTACCATTACGATTCCGACTTTGATAAAGGTCGGATTGTAGCCTATAGTGATTGCGTTTTATCGTATCGCGAGACTGCTGCTCGCGTGGGTCAAGATCCAATGACTGTAAGCAGAATATGGAATCGGTGGGTTCAGGAGGGTAATACGGAACGCCGTGCAGGATCCCAATGGCCTTGTACCACTAGCAATCGAGATGACAGGCATCTTATGCGTATGGCTGTAACGGATCGTGCAGCCACGTCTCGATCCCTGAGTCAACAGATGGGGATGTTTGCAAGACAACAACCATCTGCACGAACAGTTCGACGACGTTTGCAGCAGCGTAGACTATCAGCTCGGAGACAATGGCTACAGTTACCCTTGACGCTGCATCATAGACAGGAGCGCCTGCGATGGTGTACTGAACGACGAACCTGGGTGCAAGAATGACAAAACGTAATTTTTTCGGATGAATCCAGATTCTGTTTACAGCATCATGATGGTCGCATCCGTGTTTGGAGACATCGCGGTGAATGCACATTGGAAGCGTGTTTTCGTCGTCGCCATACTGGTGTATCACCCGGCGTGATGGTATGGGGTGCCATTGGTTACACGTCTCGGTCACCTCTTGTGCGCATTGACGGCACTTTGAACAGTGGACGTTACATTTCAGATGTGTTACGACCAGTGGCTCTACCCTTCTTGCGATCCCTGCGAAACCCTACAATTCAACAGGATAATGCACGACCACATGTTGCAGGTCCTGTACGGGCCTTTCTGGATACAGAAAATATTCGACTGCTGCCCTGGCCAGCACATTCTCCACATTTCTCACCAACTGAAAACGTCTGGTCAATGGTGGCCGAGTATCTAGCTCGTCAGAATACGCCACTCACTACTCTTGATGAAGTGTGGTATCGTGTTGAAGCTGCATGGGCAGCTGTACCTGTACACGCCAACCAAGCTCTGTTTGACTCAACGCCCAGGCGTATCAGAGCTGTTATTATGGCCAGAGGTGGTTGTTCTGGGTACTGATTTCTTTGAATCTATGCACCCAAACTACACGAAAATGTAATAACATGTCAGTTCTAGTATAATATATTTGTCCAATGAATACCTGTTTATCATGTGCATTTCTTCTTGGTGTAGCAACTTTAATGGCTAGTAGTGTAACTTCCTTTTCACACAATCTGTTTATTGAACAATATATAATCATAAATTTGTTTTCTGTAAAAATTAACAAATTTGTGAAATGAATAAGCTTTTACAAGAGAAATCCAAAAGGAGCAACATCACAATAATGGCAAGGGCCCGGACCTGCAGACCGCCAGTTATCGGGTGAAACAGCGGTGTTTACTACCGCGCTGAACAAAATTTCTCTTATTAAATACCTTTCTGCAACACAAGAAAACATATAAGTAATAGTGATGGCAAGAGTGTTTCAATAGCTCAAACAAAAGACGTAGAAATATTTTTATTTGGAAACTGTATGTCGAAAGATTCGAAGTTAAGACGCGCAATTATGCTTGAAGATTAAACAAACTAGGAAAAAATTATAACAATGATGAGGCTGGATGCAAAGCGAGCAGCCTTTTCGTTTCAATCAGCAGCAAGGTGCGACTGGATCCCAACCCATCCCTTTTGACAATTTTATTCTGACTATAAAGTCCTGGTGACAGTTGCCTGTTAATATGTCAAAAGTTAAATTGTTTCTCTGTTATGAAGGCCCCTCTGAAGGAACATTTTAAAACATTAGGTGTGAGCGCAGGCCCTCTTTACGTTGCTCGTGGATTCGGCCGCTCGGACCTTGTGACCACCTCCTGTGGCGACGTTGCCGCCAATCCCCAACTTGGTCCCTCCTTTCTCGGACCAGCGAACCCGTATATATATGACCAAGCAAAGACCTTCTAACGACACAAGCCACAAATACCAACTCTTCCTCACACATATTGGCAACAGGGCAGCAAGAAGGATAATCGAACTACCCTTGCGCTAGTGGCACCAGACAGAACAGTCTACTAACTTAATGGCGCATCAGATCAGAGTTACTTTTCATCTTCATTAATTATCCCAATATTATCTCCAGAATAATCAGCACTGGCGGCCGAAGACTTCGTGCATAATTAGTTACCCCTGATTCTGCCAACGGCCTTGTCAAAGAGGGCGGAATAGCGGACAGAGGTTCAGGGCACTCTCGTGTCCTTGGGGTGGGGAAACTGCCCCTAAAGGCGGAAGAATCAGCAATGATCAACGGCATGAGGCTGCAAAAGGCAATGGAAATCACTGCATTAATGAGCCGTAACGTGTATCCATAGGACATGCTGCCTGTAATTGAAGAAGTGTCATGATGATCTCTCCATTGGCAAAAGATTCCGGAATAGTCCCCAATTCGTACCTCCGAGAGGAGACTGCCAAGAGGGAGGTTACCATGAGAAAAAGATTGAATAATCAACGGAAGGATAACATTCTACTAGTCGGGACATGGAATTTAAGAAGCTTGAACGTAGTAGTAAAGCTAGAAAATCTGAAAAGGGAAATGCAAATTCTCAGTCATGATATAGTAGGGGTCCGTGAAGTGAAGTGGCAAGAAGTCAAGGGTTTCAGGTCAGATGAGTATAGGGTAATTTCAACAGCAGTAGAAAGCGATATTACGGGAGCAGAATGTGTTATGAACAGGAACGTAGGGCAGAGAGTGCGTTACTGTGAACAGTTGAGCGTTAGCGTTGTTCGTATGAGAATCGACACCAAACCAACACCAACAACGATAGTTCAGGTATATGTGCCGACGTCGCAGACTGAAGATGAAGAGATAGAGAAAGTGTATGAGGATATTGAAAGGGTAATGCAGTATCTAAAGGGATATGAAAATCTAATAGTAATCGGAGACTGGAATCCTGTTGTAGGAAAGGAGTAGAATAACAGGTTACAGGAGAAGATGGCTTGGGACAAGAATGAGAGATGAGAAAGACTAATTGAGTTCTGTAAAAACTTTCAGCTAGTAGCAGTGGGTACTCGGTTCAAGAATCACAAGAGGAAGAAGTATACTGGGAATATGCCGGGTGGTATGGGAGATTTCAGTTAGATTACATCATGGTCCGACAGAGATTCCGAAATCAGATACTGGATTGTAAGGCCTACACAGGAGCAGACATATACTCAGATCACCATATAGTAGTGATGAAGAGTAGGCTGAAATTTCAGACATTAGTCAGGAAGAATTAATACGCAAAGAAGTGATATACGGAAGCACTAAGGAATGACAAGGTACGGTTGAGGTTCTCTAAGGCCATAGGTACAGCAATAAGGAATAGCTCAGTAGGCAGTACAGTCGAAGAGAAGTAGACATCTCTAAAAAGGGCCATCACAGAACTTGGGAAGGAAACCATAGGTACAACGGAGGTAACTGCGAAGAAACCACGCGTTACTGAAGAAATACTTCAATTCATCGATGAAAGGAGGAAGTACAAAAATGTACCAGGAAAGTCAGGAATAAAGAAATACAAGTCGCAGGGAAGCTAAGATAAAATGGCTGTAGGAAGAATGTGAAGACATCGAGAAGGAAATGATTCTCGGAAGGACTGACACAGCATATAGGAAAGTCAAAAGAACCTTCGGTGCAACTAAAAGCAAGGGTGGTGACATTAAGAGTGCAACCGAGAATTCCACTATTAAATACAGAGAAGGGAGAAGATAGGCGGAAAGAGTGCAATGAATGTCTCTATGAGGGTGAAGATTTGTATGATGTGATAGAAGAAGAAACAGTGGTCGATTTAGAAGAGATTGAGTATTCAGTATTTGAATCAGAATTTAAAAGAGCTTTGGAGGACTTAGCATCAAATAAGGCAGTAGGGACAGATAATATCGCATCAGAATTTCCTAAATCATTTGGGGGAAGTGACAACAAAACGACCATTCACATTGATGTGTATAATGTGTGAGTCTGGCGATATACCATCAGACTTTCGGAAAAGCATCATCCACAAAATTCCGTAGACGGCCACACCTGACAAGTGCGAGAATTATCGCACAATAAGCTTAACCGCTCATGTATCCAAGTTGCTTACAAGAATGGTATACAGAAGAATGGGAAAGGAAATTGATGACGCGCTAGATGACGATAAGTCTGGCTTTAGGAAAGGTAAAGGTACGAGAGAGGCAATTCTGACGTTGCGGTTAATAACGGAACCAGGACTAAAGAAAAATCAAGACACGTTCATAGGATTTGTCGTCGTGGAAAATGCGTTCGACAATGTAAAATGGTGCAAGATGTTCGAAATTCTAATAAAAGTAGAGGTAAGCTATGGGGAGAAACGGGTCATATACAATATTCACAACAGCCAAGAGGGAGTAATAAGAGTGGACGACCAAGAACGAAGTGCTCGTATTAAAAACGGTTTAAGACAAGCATGTAGCCTTTCACCCCCACTGCTCAATCTGTACGTCGAGGAAGCAATGATGGAAATAAAAGAAAGGTTCAGGAGCGGAATTAAAATTTAAGGTGAAAGTATATCAATGATACGATTCGCTGATGACATTGCTATCCTGAATGAAAGTGAAGAAGAATTACACGATCTGCTGAACGAAATGTACACTGTAATGAGTACAGAATATGGATTGAGAGTATGGATTGAGAGTAAGTCGAAGGAAAACGAAGCTAATAAGAAGTAATGGAAATGAGAACAGTGAGAAACTTAACACCAGGACTGACTGTCACGAAGTAGACGAAGTTAAGGAATTCTGCTACCTAGGCAGTGAAATAACCAATGACGGACAGAGAAAGGAGGACATCAAAAGCAGACTAGCAATGGCAGAAAGGGCATTCCTGACCAAGAGAAGTCTACTAACATTAAATATCGGCCTTAATTTCAGGAAGAAATTTTTGAGAATATACGCGTGAAGTACAGCATTGGATGGTAGTGAAAGATGGACTGTGGGAAAACTGCAACAGAAGACAATCGAATCATTTGAGATGTGGTGCTACAGATGAATGTTGAAAATTAGGTGGACTGGTAAGGTAAGGAATGAGGAGGTTCTACGCAGAATCGGAGAGGAAAGGAATATGTGGAAAACACTGATAAGAAGTGACAGGACGATAGTACATCTGTTAAGACATGAGGGAATGACTTCCATGGTACTAGAGGGAGTTGTAAAGGGCAAAAACTGTAGAGAAAGACAGAGACTGGAATACAATCAGCTAATAATTGAGGACGTGGGCTGCAAGTGCTACTCGGAGATGAGGAAGTTGTCACAGGAGAGGAATTCGTAGCGGACTGCATCAAACAAGTCAGAAGATTGATGAAGATAAAATTATCTGCAGCTGAAGGCATATAATTAGCACACAGAACAAGGAGAATGGATCCGAGCGCATATGCTTCAGAGATATCGCTATTTATCAGCCGAAAACTTAGACTGTTATTTTCATTAGTATACCAATTTTACAGTGGAGTTCATAACTGAAGTTCCCGTTTCAAAACGCAGCATAAATAGAACTTCTGCTCACAAGAAATGGTTCGAATGGTTCTGAGCACTATGGGACTTAACATCGGAGGTCATCAGTCCCCTAGAAATTAGAACTACTTAACCCTAACTAACCTAAGGACATCACACACATCCATGCCCGAGGCAGCATTCGAACCTGCGACCGTAGCGGTCCCGCGGTTCCAGACTGTAGCACCTAGAACCGCTCGGCCAGGAAGCACGAGATTACTGACCGAACGTTTGTCTTGTTGGTGGGTCAGCAGCAAGCAACTCCGGAATATGGGATGTTTTGTAGGGTTTTATGCACCGTGGTCGCAGGCATATCCAAAATTCTGACAGATCCCCGTGCACTGCATGTTTCACACCACCCGTCGACTCCTCCTGCAATGCTGTGGTCCCGTCGTCAACGTCCGTTCAACTGCTGTCCTCTCTTCGCCAAACTGGACTTCAAAATAACGTGTTTTTCTCGAATCTT
Organism: Schistocerca piceifrons; assembly: GCF_021461385.2. Classification (NCBI taxonomy): domain Eukaryota; kingdom Metazoa; phylum Arthropoda; class Insecta; order Orthoptera; family Acrididae; genus Schistocerca; species Schistocerca piceifrons. Next base: position 253,792,531 of record NC_060141.1, on the reverse strand, counting down.
GTAATCATTTTCTCAAGGCCCTAAGCAGATATCGAGATATCGGGCGAACGCATTTTTTCATATCCTTCAGTGTCAGAACTTCTGCGGGGCTACTGGCGCACAGTAAACGTCTTTTGAAGGAGCTTTATCATCCACGCGTCATGTTGGGCGTTTCAGAAGCCATATGCCGCGCGTCTGTTGGTCTGCATCTTCTGAAGCTTACAGTGCCATCTATCGGTCAAATTTTCAATAATTTCGTTTTATTCCATGACGCATTCCACTGCGTCATTATTTTCTGTTCAAAGTTCAGGTCATTCTGAGCAGTGGTTCTCTTTCTACGGCTTTTTGGAACTGGAACTATAATTATGTACACGCAGGTTATTGACTTTACCCAGTTACTTAATGTTCTCAACTGTTTTAATCCCTCACGAATCATTTACAGAAGAAAGGAAAAACTGGTAGAAGCCGACCTGGGGGAAGATTAGTTTGCGTTCCGGAGAAATGTAGGAACACCCGAGGTAATACTGTCCCTGTGATTTCTCATAGAAGATAGGTTAAGGAAATCAAACCTACGTTTACAGCATTCGTAGAATTAGAGAAAGCTGTTGACAATGTTGACTGGAACATTCTTTTCAAAATTCTAAAGGTGGCGGGGGTAAGATACAGGGAGCAAAAGGCTATTTACAATTTGTACACAAACAAGAGGGCTGTTATAAGAGTCGAGGGGCACGAAAAGGGAGCAGTGGTTGAGAAGGGAGTGAGACACGGTTGTAGACTATCCCCGATGTTATTCAATCTGTATATTAAGCAAGCTCTAAAGGAAACGAAAGAAAAATTTGGGCAGGAATTGAAGTCCAGAGAGAACAAATAAAAACCTTGAGGTTTGCCAATTACTTTGAAATTTTGGCGGAGTCGGCAAAGGACTTGGAAGAACAGTCGAACGGAATGGATCCTATCTTGACAGGGGGATTTAAGACGAACATCAGCAAAAGCAAAACGAGTATAATGGAATACAGCCGAATTAAATTAGGTGATGCTGAGGGAATTAGATATTTAAATTAATAAATGAGTTTCGCTATTTGGGGAGCAAATTAACTGATGATAGTCGAAGTAAGGAGGACATAAAATGCAGACTGACAATGGCAAAAAAAGCGTTTCTGAAGAAGAGAAATTTGTTGATGTTGAGTATAGATTTAAGTGTTAGGAAATCCTTTCTGAAAGTATTTGTGTGGAGTGTAGCCATGTATGGAAGTGAAACATGGACGACAACTAATTTAGACAAGAAGAGAATAGAAGCTTTCGAAATGTGGCGCTACACAAGAATGCCGAAGATTAGATGGGTAGATCACGTAACTAATGAGGAGGTACTGAATAGAATTGAGGAGAAGAGGAATTTGTGGTACAGCCTGACCAAAAGAAGGAATCGGTTGGTAGGACACATTCTGAGACAACAAGGGACCACCAATTTAGTACTGGAGGGAAGCTTGTGGGGTAAAAATCGTAGAGGGAGACCTAGAGGTGTGTACAGTAAGCATGTTCAGAGGGATATAGGTGCAGAAGTTACTCGGAGATGAAGAGGCCTGCACAGGATATAGTAGCATGGAAAGCTGCATCAAACCAGTCTTCCCACTGAAGACCACAACAAAAACAGCCACAGATAATGAGTTTTCTCCTATTGTTGTGGCAACAGAGGTAGAGGCCTTTTGGGTATCTAGGAACAAACTGTGGATACATATTGCATGGGGGCTTAATTATTATGCAATAATTTTAGTAGCTGTGTGTCCGGTTACGAAGTCTCGTAACCGGTTGGCCCTGACTAGTATTAGTACGCAATCTGACTGCATGAAATAACAATAAAAATGAAAGGAAATTTCCGCTTACACAATTGATTAATTAAGTCCCCTGCACTATAAAATCTACGAAACAACAAAGCACAAGTGTAACTGTTCTGTGTGTGGAAGTGTGATTCAACGTACATTTATATGGCACGGTTCTTACTCAATACGGCAAGATATTTTAAACACCATTTATAATGAAGTAATTGAAAAACCAGAAATACTATAATTGAACATAGAAACCAGAATAACAAGTCTAATACATGAACACGAGCCAGATGCTTTGTTGACTGAACCTGTGACCAACAGGCATTGTTATTAAGGAAATGTGAAATAATTCTTTTTTTACCTCCACACATATTGACGGAAAATACACTGTGATCATTGCAACACCTTCCATCTATACATTAAACCAACCGCACAGCATCTGCTGTCTCGCCCAACAGAACAACAACTGCACACGACATCCTCTGAACTAGTACTGCTCTCGACATCCTCTCAACAAGCACTGCCCATGGCAACTTCTGAACTACTACTGCACCAGTGGAGGCGGCGGAATAATAATCTTTGGCGCAATCTCTGGCGCTGTGACTCAGTGTAGCCACCTTTCAATATCTGCTAAAATTTTTCTTTTGTCGTATGATCTGTAAAGGCGGCTGCTGTTGCTGCTGCCGTGTTAACATAACTAGCTCTGTGTGACCTTCTTCTTACTGTCAGTACTCACGCTTTACAACAGTTTGCACTATTTTATATTTTTATGTTTAGTTGCAAATTATATTTGCTGTTTCTTGTCTCCATGTTTATTCATAGGCTCAGACTTACTTTTTACATCTAGATAGTCAATGTTCTTTCTTTTATGCCACAATATATTAAGAGACCTACGGCCACCACCTCGCTAGTTGAATAATATATACAGTGATCTTCTTGGCCCTATGACTTTCTATGTTCTTAGGAGTGCATAGATAAGAATGTGACTACATACCCATAAAACTACAAATAAGAGGAGGATACACTTAAGCATTGCAAATGCCGTATGGCCATTCTATAAAACTACTGTGACAGCGAACTCACTCTTGGTAAACAAAGTGATATAGATACATATATCTGCTGGTTTTTGTAATGTTTCATTTTAATTTCTGTCTGAAGTCTGAAAGTTACCCCAAACACCACGGATGCTCTTCTCCCACCTACTTAGTTTCCTTGTTTCTTATTGCTACGTTTTTGTAGAGCCACCAACTCGCAAGAATTAAAACGATTTCATTTATTAAGCTAAAATTTAAACTTTCGTAATTACTTTATTGTACTGTACGTCCTAGACCTATATCTTAATTTACATCTACATGGATGCTTTGCAAATCACACTTAAGTGCCTGGCAGAGGGCCGGCCAATGTGGCCGAGCGGTTCTAGGCGCTTCAGTCTGGAACCGCGTGACCGCTACGGTCGCAGGTTCGAATCCTTTTTCGGGCATGGATGTGTGTGATGTCCTTAGGTTAGTTAGGTTTAAGTAGCTCTAAGTTCTAGGGAAATGATGACCACAGATGTTAAGTCCCATAGTGCTCAGAGCCATTTGAACCATTTTGAACCTGGCAGAGGGTTCATCGAACAACCTTCTCAATAATTCCCTATTATTCCATTCTCAAACAGCGTGCGGAAAAAACGAACATTTGTATCTTTCCGTGCCAGCTCCGATTATTTTACTATACGATAGTTTCTCCCTATGGAGGTCGACGTCAACAAAATATTTTGGCATTCGAAGGAGAACGCTGGTGATTGAAATTTCGTGAGAAGATCCCACCGCAACGAGAAGCGCCTTTCGCCTTTGTTCTAATGACGTCCACCCAAAATCAGTAACACTCTCTCCCCTATTTCGCTACAATACGAAACGTGCTGCTCTTCTTTGAACTTAGTGGCAAACGCCAGAAATGATTTCTGTTTTACTCGATGACTTTCCGTTCATTTCCAACGAACTGTGACCTCTCTGACGGCAAATCACGAATCCAGTCACATAACTGAGACGACATTCCATAAGCACACAATTTCACTGCAAGCAGCTAGCGTAGCACCGTGCCAAAAGCCTTTTGGAAATCTAGAAATACGGAATCAGTGCGATATTCTTTGCCAAGAGCACTCCAACGATAAATAATGATCAGAAATAATGGAGTTTCCATAACTTTACTTACTTATAATCGCGATCCACTATCCGCTAGCAGAATGCCAATAGTTGGCTTTTGCTGTAAACAGAATATCTGATGATATATGCAGCGTTTTGCCGTTAATTTTTGAGAAAATTAGATGCTCTATTAATAAAACCCAGTGCTACCACCAATGACAGGAAATAAACGACTGCAAAAATTATTTTCTCTGTGATAATTTTGATCAATTCATAGATGAAAAACTTACTTTTGTAACTCTCAGGACGAACAACAACCTCGACACCTCTTACTTGACATCAACGGTAATATTTGAAATTTAAGATGACGCTGCAGTCGAAAAATGCGCTTTAGATGCCATTGCTCCTTTCACCTCAAGAAAATCAGACCCTGTAATGGATAAAAGAAGAAAAATTACATTACGTGCATTTCTGCTGAGACCACCGGTGGTATTACCGCTCGCTGATCCGCCCCCCGTACGAGAACTTTGAGGAGGAGTTTCGTTCAGAGCGAATTTACATTCCTTTCCCTTTGTCTCTGAGCTCCGCTGGAATTCGTTTTATCAAATAGCTTGCTCCACCAATCTCCTGTTAAGAGGATTTCCTGTGCAGAAGGGTAGTTTGGCATCTGCGTTTCGTTTTCACTATTTTATTCTGTTTGCCATATCAATGATTCCTCTTATTTTATTTGTCATATTCGTCCAAAAGACATCACAGTTTCTGCCTCCTGCTACCTTTAAACATTTTTTATGTATTTTTTTGCGACAAAAATTCTCTGATATAAGCTGTTGTATTCAGTGTTGATTTGCTTCGACGAAGAGCGTAGCCCGGACCTAATAAATTCTTGACTTAATTTGATCCTTTTCGAAATCATTACGACTAATAGCTCCTAATGTTCTACACATGTTGATACTTATTTTATAACAGCATGTGTGGACGTGAACATTTTCCAGGAAAAAATGTCACTACACCTGGGAATAGTTGGAAATGTGACTGCGGAGAATGTAATATGTTGGACTGATGATCCAGCAACTTGCACCACAAATTTCTCAGTTATCCCTGTATGAAACAATCTTTCACTGTCCAGTTTTTCCCAGTTTCAGTTCTCTTCCCACAAACTCTCGTTTCTCATACATTCTCAATGCTATAGTTGTGCTCCTTGAACGTGAGTTAATAAGAACGGTACAGTCATCATCTCAGAAACTAGCTGCTGTAATCAGCCTGACATCTGAAAGCGTCCGCAGCTTGTTTGGTTCTAGGCCAGTGCTTCGATCATCATTTCGGTTCTGTTGTGTCTTTTCGCTCTCACCTTTCGTTCACTCTAATAAATTGGAGCGTGACGTTGGAGAGACTCTTTTAAAAATAGATCATACTTACGTTGTTTACTGGTTTTGGTTAGCAACACTCTCCTTAGTTGTTGCTTATGGCGTTCTCTTTGTTAGTTCTTCACGTAAAATGTTGTGTTAATTTTGTTACCTATCACATACACGTCTTATCACTGATCGCCCATTATGAAACTGCTCATTTTCATGATGTTTTTATCTTTGACTGCCATTTTGCTACTCGTTTCTAGTGAACTGTCTTCCGGTCATACAGCACAGTCGAATTTGGGTCTGTGTAACTGATAGAGAATGATGCAGCTGAACTTTTAGGCCTATAAGCTTCGGAAGAACTTTCATTAACGGTACCGTGCCCAGAACAAGGAATGTTACGGTGGCAAGATATTACAGTTTACCCATTTGAACGGACTATACGGAAGGAGGCTACTCTAAAAGAAATATTATGCAGGTAAAGCTGACACACGACTTATACGTTTACCAAAATGTAGCAACACGATAAAAGAAATAATTTCGTAGATATAAATTCCACACTCACAACATTTGACCTCAGTACCGTAAGAGTAAATACACGCTCTGTAAACTCAGCAGGAAGCCCTCTCGGTATTTCTATATTGTTCGTGAACAGCCACCACGTTTCAGCTTGTAAACAGCAAACCTTTCGTTACATCACCTGCTTCATAATATGGTGTATAAAAGTTTTCTTGCAATTTATTCTTTGTTAAATTATTTGTATTGATATTTTCGCTATGAAAGTATTTTTCAGCCAAATGTACATGAAATAATCTACATAAAACTTCCTTTCTGTCTCTGATGTACAAAATGATTGTAGCTAATAATTGCTGTGAGTAATGGTTAACGTGTTTCTTTTTTCCTGCTTCAACGCCAATTACAATGTGCTATCGTTTAATGTTCTGTGGTAGGCACTATGTAGGATGTGCGTTTCTTTTAGCTTTTATTGCGTCTGCTGGGTCACTTTCTGTCATAAAATTTATCATATTTTATATCAATGTCGGTGTTTATTCTTAGACAAAATTCGCAGTGACCTATTTTCGTAAAAATGTTTTCGTAATGTGAGTGTAATACAGCGGTGAAATTTTTATAGCACTTTTTGTAAAACCTTATTTGTACTGACAGTGTAACACACTTGTCAGATTAGTAGTGTAACTTATTCTCCTAAGTCCCATAGGCATAAAATGTTAGTGTATGCCTTCCTAACGCACCAATTTGAATCTGTTTTCGATGCCTATCTGAGCAGTAGTTGAGTTAACGTGTTTCAAAATTTCCAGAACATAATGCATACAGCATTTTCCTTCTTTTTTATTCTAATTCCGTATATGGCTTCCTACGGCAGCTGTTCTAACGTATCTTATCAGTTTTAGATGAACATGAGAGCACACATGAGAGCAGTAGTTGAGAATTGGGATTCTTCATCATGGCATCATTGTCTCCTGCCATCTTGCATCCACCATCTTCTGAACTTGACTCTGACATTACCTTGGAGAGGGAGGGGGGGGGGGGGGGGGGGTGACAGTTCATTTATATGCAAAGTTATTGTATGCCAGAACATATATAGGTCTACTACTGCAGAGTAAAAGCTACGCACTGAACCAAACGTTAAGCAAGTACAACGGCTCGCTCTCCCTAGTAGCCGGCGTCAGTTGTGCGAGCGTGGGTAACAAAATCCACTCTCCCCACGGCTCCACGGCAAGCTACGCTTTCAATACAAGATGACAACTCGTAATTATTTGCTACAAGTCTAATGAGTATAGAATATGGACCGAAATTCAATCATAGAAAGCTGAAGGTAATGAGAAGTAGCACAAATGACAAAAGCGAGGTACTTAACATTCGGATTGAAGGTCACAAAGTAGATTAAGTTACGGAATTCTGTTGCCTAGGCAGCAAAATAACCAATGAGGGACGGGGCAAGGAGGACATCAAAACCAAGAGTGGCACAGGCAAAACGGGCATTCCTGGGCAAGAGAAATCTACCAGTATCAAACATAGGTCTTAATTGGGGGAATAAATTTCTGAGACTATAGGTTTGGAGCACAGCATTGTATGGTAGTGAAACTTGGACTATGGGAAAACCGGAACAGAAGAGAATCGAAGAATTTGAGACGTGGTGCTACAGACGAATGTTGAAAATTAGGCGGACTGATAAGGTAAGGAATGAGGAGATTTTGTGGAGAATGAGAAAGGGAAGGAATATATGGAAAACACTGGTAAGGCGAAGGGACAGGATGATAGGTCGTCTGTTAAGACGTCAGGGAATAACTTCCAAGGTACTAGAGGGAGCTGTAGGGCAAAAACTGTAGAGGAAGAGCCGGCCAGTGTGGCCGTGCGGTTCTAGGCGCTTCAGTCTGGAACCGCGTGACCGCTACGGTCGCAGGTTCGAATCCTGCCTCGGGCATGGATGTGTGTGATGTCCTTAGGTTAGTTAGGTTTAAGTGGTTCTAAGTTCTAGGGGACTGACGACCACAGATGTTAAGTCCCATAGTGCTCAGAGACATTTGAACCTGTAGAGGAAGATAGAAATTGGAATACATTGAGGAAATAATTGAGGACGTAGAATGCAAGTGCTACTCTGAGAAGAGGAGAGTAATTCGTGGTGGGCGGGCCAAATCAGTTACAAGACTGATGACAAAAAAAAAAAAAAATTGCTATTGTTAAGATGCTTCTCCGAAGACTGGTCGAGAGAATAATGGCGCAGAACCATAAGGTCTCAAGAGAGGACATGATGGTAATAAACCGAAGTCCGTGAAAAATCCCTGAGGACAGTGCGAAAACAGGACCTGAAATTGTACTTCGGATTGTCGCAAGTTGCCGTCAGGATAACCACAACCATAAGAAGCAACAATGGTGGCAATTTGGAGGCTCCAAGTGTTGCAGGTATACCTGTAATATAGTGAATGGGCAACTACCAGCACGAGTCGTCTTCTGGGGAAACAGGAGGTTGCCATGGCCATTATGCAGGATCCGCCCCTACATAAAGAGGGCGTTTCCGGCCTCAGTGGAATTGAAGGTAACAGTATTTATATTAGAAATGTAAAGAACTCCATAACGCGCTTTTATATTAAGTCTGAAATTTGTTTCATGCCGATAGCAGGCTTCTGTTCAAGGGACTGTTCTGTTCTAGGGACTTAGTGACCATTAGGATGAAACAACTTGAGGATGGATAACCGAGTGAAATTGTAATTGCCTCAGCTTACCTTGCTTAAGAGGACAGTACTCCCCCATTCCAGGAAGTGATGAGACTGGTAGATAATTACTCGCAGCAGGATGAGCGACTGCTAGTTGAATGTGATACCATTGCCCACAAACTACTCGAATTTCCACGAGAGAATAATTTGGAAATATTAAATAGAGTTGGGGAACCTACCTTCGAGAATAGAAGAAGAGAAAGAGGAAGTAACACAATGTTTCGGTCCGGTGTAATGGGTGTTTACAGAATTAAGATAATTTTTTGGGGCACTGTAATGGGTGTTTATCTCAAAAAATAATGTCGCAGACATTGATATGACGACATGCATATTGTCTGAAGTTGAAATGGGCGTCAAACAGGCCATGGACTACAGGAATCTTATGAAAACAGATTGTAACCCTTATAGGAAAGATTTGAGCTCACGTCAAACTTCGATAAGGAACCTAATAGATTTTAAGGAAATAGCAGACACAGTTACCTCTGCCATTGCGAACTCATATTTAGAAAAATGACTAATCATCAAGAAGAGCACAAAAGGAAATTTACCTTTGCGGAACAACAATATGAAAGCGCAAAGGAAGCAGATAAGCGGACTGTTCAACTTTGATAGAAAGAAACGACTATAGGGAAAATATCAGGAGAGCCTCTTCATATACAACATTGCGATCAAGCAAGCGAAGCTGTCATCCTGGATGGTAGTCTATGAGGAAGTGGTGGGTACAGCTACTCGCACTACATAAAATCCTCGATAGAATACCAACTAATTCATGATTTACTCTGAGGAAGGAGGATGGTGGTAGACAAGGACACCCGAGTGGTACGCTGGATTTAAGACTCATTTCCCTCATTGCACTCTGGCCCACAACACAGATCATGAGCCGGCCAGTGAGAAGCACTGATTTACAGGTGATCCCAGGGGAAACTGGGTGTCTTACACAGAATGTGCAGATTTTAAAAAGTCCAGTGGGCAGTAAGAGTGTTCAAATGATTCAGGTCACCAGACCGAGCTCTAATGCAACAATCAGAAGAGGAATTATCTAGATTTATGTGCAGACTGTTTAGAGTCAGCCTAGCAGCAGGAATCATTCCTAATGCTCGGAGGACAGTGAATGTTGTTTTCATTCCGAAGCTTGTCAGCACCAAGACTAAAGATATGAGACTTAGCAGGCTGTCCTCGTTTCTTGTAAAGATATAAAAACTGGCCAATGTGAGCGATAGGGACAAGTTTGGAAATTTGTGGTAAGGTCTTATGGTACCAAACTTCTGAGGTCATCGGTCCCTAAGTTTACAAAGTGCTGAATCTAACATAAACTAACTTACGATAAAGACAACACGCACACACCCATGCCCGAGGGAGAACTCGAACCTCCGACGGGGGGAGCCGCGCGGACCATGACAAAACGCCTGAGACCGGTCGGCTACTCCGCGCTGCGGTAGAGAGAAGAGGCTAACTTAAGTACTTCTACAGGTAAACCAAAACACATATCAAGCTGGAAATCATGTGAAACGCTATATCAGCAGCTTGTTGTAAAGGTGGAAAAAGCTCTACACTTTCAGAAGATAGCTCTCTGCACCTTCTTGGATACCGAGGGGGCTTTTAGCAATACGAACTTCATCCATGTTTTGAGCTGCAGAAGAGCATGGCACTGAGACCACCGTATGCAGCGAGATTAAGACCATGCTAAGTAGAAGAAACGTAGAAGCCATAATGATGAATTAGAAAGTGACGATCAACACCACTATGGTGTGTCTTCAAGGAGACGTTTCGTCTCCACAATTGTGGAACCTAGCGGTGAATGATTTCACTCAAGAGAAGTACTAGAGGCTCCTTTTGCCAAGGATGATGATTCAATCGCAGTAATATTTAGTAATACTTAGGAAATTTGCTAGTGCTGTTAGAACAATCGCAAAATATAAGCTAGACGTGAAAACTGGTTCAGAAAATAGCATCTAAGGGTCAGTCACTAGCTAACTGTATGATTTACGACGAAGCAAATCAAACACATACTGGCACCTGTAGCTCCGCAATGAAACGGTACCTCTAGAGTAAGCTGTGAAGTATCTGAGAGTGACCCTGTACTCGAAACTACGAGTATCATGGATCTCGCATATGAAGAATGAGCAGGGTGGTTCAAAAGGAACTTTACACACTTCGTGGGTGTTACGTATGCTTCAAAATAAGCACAAAATTTTAAATAAAATTTAGTCACAAATGGTTTATTTCAGACTTTTTCAGTACATTAAAGACCACAGATGCAGTACAAACAAGACAAAATTAATTCATCTCAGAAAGCAAAGACAGAAAGGCACCTGAAATTCGACACAAGTAATGCTAAGGATTTACCCCAGAACATGTTCAAAATGATGTCCATCTAAAGAAAGACAGTGACATGCTCGACGTCTTACCTCTCTCGGAATGTTGCAGGGTATGTTCATCTCATTCTGCAAAGCTACACACAGCCATTTTCAATTCTTGCTGTAGTTGTGCTACATTATCACCTGCAACAACATACACGAGCTTCTTGAGACGGCTCCTTAGTAGAAGTCCAGGGGGATAAGATCCAGTAACTGGTTCTACAGATCTATAGACTTACCGAGATAAGCAACTTTAAGACACTCTCGTTCCTTCAGATTGAAATGTGTGAAGAGGCGCAGCGGTCATAAACCATATGCTGGGTTCCTGTAGCAAGTGGGACATCGTAGAGCAGGCCATCAAATTTGTGTTCCAGAAACTGTCGATACACTCTGCCACTCAGGTGCTGTGGAATAACATGCGCTCCGAGGACCTGATCGTCCCTTATATCACTATAAAACGATGTCGATATCCCCATATTGTAGCTAAGCGAGGATTCTGATTCTAGTCTATAGGTGTCAGCTCCTCTACATTCCGCATGTAAAATGGGTGATTTGCTGTTTTTGAAGCAGGTGCCTTACAGTCGTTTGAGGAATCCCTACAGTGGCACTAATACAGCGGGTACTTACAGCCGGATTTTCATCTGTCGTTTCCATGATGTTCTCAACTCCCACTCCATTAAATTGAGACAGACCTAACCGTGGCGTACCACGAAGACAATATTCCCTTAAACGCTTGTCATCAGCTATGAAAGTCTGATGGTTTGGCGCTCTGCTTTGGAATCATATCAATTTACAGTCGTCCTGATGCTTGTGCACTGCATTCTCCGTAAAGGAGGTGCACACCCGCTTATCATATATATATATATGGTGGTCCATCTATCACAAAACGAAAAAAGTGGTCCAACTAAAACATTCACATTTCTATACGTACTACACGAATATGTAATAAAAAATGGGGGTTCCTATTAAAAAAAACGCAGTTGATATCCATTTGACCTATGGCAGCGCCATCTAGCGGGCCAAACATAGGGCCATCTGGTTTCCCCCTTCAAGCTAGCCAAGTTTCGTTCTTTGTAGTTTTTTCGTTTGATCAATGGACCCCCCTTCCATTTCTCCTTACTGCTTTAACAAATTCGTGCCCCTGAGACATTTATAGTGCCTCCAAAAGAATCCTACCTATCGGTAAAATGTGTAAATGTGCTTAACTGCTTATGGACTCTTAACTGTTGTGAAAGGTCCTGTCACCAGGCGCCACGTATAACCCTGCCACTACTATTTTAATTCAGTATGCTTTTACCTACATAACAAAAAACCCTGTCTCTCTGTTGCCACGTATAATCCTCTCACTAAATGTAGTTTAGTTTCCCAAAAAAGTACACTACGGGAGGATAGTCCTCTTAATGGGAGAAGCTAATCAATAGAGTTACCCTTTTTACAGGATTTGACCGTATGTTGTGTCTAATGGATAAGTAAAGCAGACCATTCAATTCTCTTCCTAAGATCTTACCTAGGGGTTAGAAAGAAACACAGTATGAGTAGTGTTGTATTGAAGCTAGGACAGTTCAGTTCCAAGTTCATTTAGTGATTTAAAAATGTGCTAACGGTCGCCACCCCTATCCAGGCAATGAAACAGTGAAGCATTGGAAGAGCAGAAGTATAAATTTTGCCTACTTCCTTGCTACTATTTACGTTGTTTCTTCAAATAATTATTACTCCATACAAACAGTGTTGGTGCAGACACTGGAATTATTTGACTACTACACCCTTATACATTAGATAACATCAAGGAAGCTACAGCAAATTTGGCCAGGGAGACCTTTGGAAAAGCACTTTTCATAACCAACAAACTTAAATACTAAAATACTTACATCGAGAATCTCAGTCTAATATAGTGAGTGTGGTGGATACAGCAATTGTCAGAGAAATTCCGAGTGATTATACAGCTACTTCCAGCAGCTTAGATAAGCCTCTCAGTGTAACAACTGGAAGATGGGAGAAGTGGGAGAACGAACCACGACACCTGCAGGAGACATAGTCTGGTTTACTGAGCGGTTGAAAACTGAAAATTAGAGCTCGTACTGAGGCGTTCAGACAGTCGTTTCTCCTTCGCGCGATCCGCTAGTTGAACAGGGGACGGGGGGGGGGGGGGGGCGCAAATTCTGCCCTTCATCACACGTCGCTTGGAGGCTAGCGGAGTATATATGTAGATGTAGACATAGAAAACAGATTAAGGCGCTGAACGGAGAATACGGGGTACACCCTAGATTAGAGTCAGCAGTCTCTCTAGGCTTGTAAGATCTACATTTATTCAGGTAGCCAAGCAGCTCTGAAATCTCTATCAGTCCCTGCAATGAGATAAAAGATCGTTGCAGAATGCCATGAAGTCCTTGGGAGACTAAAGGAAAGCAGCAGGGTAAACGTTGTGTGGGTTCCTGATCACTCAAGAATTAGTTGCAATAAACAAGCTGAGAGACGAGGCAGGACATGCGCGAAGATTCCATTTATTGGACCTGAACCTGTGCTAATTATTAGTAAGGCGATGATAAAATCAAACCTACGTATCAGCATCACGAGGCACCACGTTGAATATTGTACTACGACCTACGAACAAAAACTTGAAACAATAATGATGCCGAAGCCATGTTTTAAGAGAAGCTCGGTAATATTGGGCCAAAGCAGGAAACATGAAACACTCATGTCAGGACTCAGACCGGCCATGGAAACTTTAAGAAACACCTACACAAAACGCGTGCAGACAAAGAAGCCCCTAAGTGTAGGTTACGTGCTGAGGAAACTGAAACCGCACCACATATGTCAGTGAGAAGCTCTGGAAGGCAAAAGACGTAAATATTCGGGTCATTAGAGCCTGAAGAAATCCTGTCTAGTAATGAACTAATACAGGGTCTACTACTATTTCTTAAGGTACCGTTTGGCGCTACTAGAATCACAGGGAGCAAAAAAGCACAGTGAATTCAGTGTCGATGTAGGTAATAGTCGGCTACTGTTTATTTGGGAGGAGGGGGGGGGGGGGGGGGAGCAGACCCGGAGGACGCCCCCTGCATTATCAGAATATAATCCCAACATTAAATGTGAACCTCCTCGGAAGTGAAGACCACTGCTCATACTTCATGATATGTCAAAAGACCTGCGTGACGATGATCTGTTAGACGAAATTTCTTAACTTAGTTTATAAAAGATTATGTTCTTAACAGTATTTTATGAGGAAAATGAAACTGTAGCTCAGAACAGGCCGAAAAAGAAGCATATGAAGGTTTCAAGCGATTGGAAAAGAGCACACACTCAACAACCGAGCTAGGTTAATAATTGGGCTCCTTTTAGCGACCTCCCGACTCAGCAGCATTGGTGGCAGAACCACTGAGAGAAAATGTGGAATGCATTTCACATAAACTTTCTCAGCATGTTATAGTCTTATATAGTCTTAGGTGGAGATTTCAATTTACCAGATATAGACTGGGACCCCCCCCCCCCCCAATGAACCATGGACCTTGCTGTGTCGGTGGGGAGGCTTGCGTGCCTTAGCGATACAGATAGCCGTACCGTAGGTGCAACCACAACGGAGGGGTATCTGTTGAGAGGCCAGAAAAACGTGTGGTTCCTGAAGAGAGGCAGCAGCCTTTTTAGTAGTTGCAGGGGCAACAGTCTGGATGACTGACTGATCTAGCCTTGTAACACTAACCAAAACGGCCTTGCTGTGCTGGTACTGCGAACGGCTGAAAGCAAGGGGAATCTACAGCCGTAATTTTTTCCGAGGGCATGCAGCTTTACTGTATGGTTAAATGATGATGGCGTCCTCTTGGGTAAAATATTCTGGAGGTAAAATAGTCCCCCATTCGGATCTCCGGGCGGGGACTACTCAAGAGGATGTCGTTATCAGGAAAAAGAAAGCTGGCGTTCTACGTATCGGAGCGTGGAATGTCACATCCCTTAATCGGACAGGTAGGTTAGAAAATTTATAAAGGGAAATGGATAGGTGGCAGGAGGAACAAGACTTTTGGCCAGGCGAATACAGGATCATAAACACAAAATCAAGTAGGGGTAATGCAGGAGTAGGTTTAATAATGAACAGGAAAATAGAAATGCGAGTAAGCTACAACAAACAGCATAGTGAACGCATTATTGTTTCCAAGATAGATACGAAGCCCACGCCTACCACAGTAGTACAAGTTGGTATGCCAACTAGATCCGCCGGTGACGAAGAAATTGAAGAAATGTATGATGAAATGAAAGAAATTATTCAGGTAGTGAAGGGAGACGAAAACTTAATAGTCATGGGTGACTGGAATTCGGCAGTAGGAAAAGGGAGAGAAGGAAACGTAGTAGGTGGATATGGATTGTGGGTAATAAATGAAAGAGGAAGCCGCCTGGCAGAATTTTGCACAGAGCACAACTTAATCATAGCTAACACTTGGTTCAAGAATCATAAAAGAAGGTTGTATGCATGGAAGGAGCCTGGAGATACTGACAGGTTTCAGATAGATTATATAATGTTAAGACAGAGATTAGGAACCAGGTTTTAAATTGTAAGACATTTCCAGGGGCAGATGTTGACTCTGACCACAATCTATTGGTTATGAACTGTAGATTAAAACTGAAGAAATTACAAAAAGATGGGATTTTAAGGAGATGGGACCTGGATAAACTGACAAAACCAAAGGTTGTACAGTGTTTCATGGAGAGCATAAGGGAACAATTGACAGGAATGGGGGAAGTAAATACAATAGAAGATGAATGGGTAGCTTTGAGGGATGAAGTAGTCAAGGCAGTAGAGGATCAAGTAGGTAAAAAGACGAGGGCTAGTAGAAATCCTTGGGTAACAGAAGAAATATTGAACTTGATTGATGAAAAGAGAAAATATAAAAACGCAGTAAATGAAGCAGGCAAAAAGGAATACAAACGTCTCAAAAATGAGATCGACAGGAAGTGCAAAATGGCTAAGCAGGGATGGATAGAGGACCAATGTAAGAATGTAGAGGCTTATCTGACTTGGGGTAGGATAGATACTGCCTACAGAAAAATTAAAGAGACCTTTGGAGGAAAAAAACCACTTGTATGAATATCAAGAGCTCACATGGAAACCCAGTTCTAAGCAAAGAAGGGAAGCAGGAAAGTGGCAGGAGTATATAGAGGATCTATACAGTACCCTGGTCGATGGGTAGCGTCATTGATTCATAATCAAAACGTCTTCGGTCCCGGGTTCGATCCCCGCCACTGCCTAAATTTTGATAAATAATCAGCATTGGCGGCCGAAGACTTCCGGCATAAGAAGTCAGCCTCATTCTGCCAACGGCCTTGTCAAAGAGGGCGGGGGAGCGGATAGAGGTTCAGGGCACTCTCTTGTCCTAGGGGTGGGAAATTGCCCCTAAAGGCGGAAGAATCAGCAATGATCAACGACATGAGGATGCAGAATGCAATGGAAAACACTGCATTAAAGACACGTAACGTGTATCCATAGGAGATGCTGCCTGTAATTGAAGAGGTGTCATGATGATCTCTCCATTGGCAAAAGATTCCGGAATAGTCCCCCATTCGGATCTCCGGGAGGGGACTGCCAAGGGGGAGGTTGTTGTTGTGGTCTTCAGTCCTGAGACTGGTTTGATGCAGCTCTCCATGCCACTCTATCCTGTGCAAGCTTTTTCATCTCCCAGTACCTACTGCAACCTACATCCTTCTGAATCTGCTTAGTGTATTCATCTCTTGGTCTCCCTCTACGATTTTTACCCTCCACGCTGCCCTCCAATTATAAATTGGTGATCCCTTGATGCCTCAGAACATGTCCTACCAACCGATCCCTTCTTCTGGTCAAGTTGTGCCACAAACTTCTCTTCTCCCCAATCCTATTCAATACTTCCTCATTAGTTATGTGATCTACCCATCTAATCTTCAGCATTCTTCTGTAGCACCACATTTCGAAAGCTTCTATTCTCTTCTTGTCCAAACTATTTATCGTCCATGTTTCACTTCCATACATGGCTACACTCCATACGAATACTTTCAGAAATGACTTCCTGACACTTAAATCAATACTGGATGTTAACAAATTTCTCTTCTTCAGAAACGCTTTCCTTGCCATTGCCAGCCTACATTTTATATCCTCTCTACTTCGACCATCATCAGTTATTTTGCTCCCCAAATAGCAAAACTCCTTTACTACTTTAAGTGCCTCATTTCCTAATCTAATTCCCTCAGCATCACCCGACTTAATTAGACTACATTCCATTATCCTTGTTTTGCTTTTGTTGATGTTCATCTTATATCCTCATTTCAAGACACTGTCCATTCCATTCAACTGCTCTTCCAAGTCCTTTGCTGTCTCTGACAGAATTACAATGTCATCGGCGAACCTCAAAGTTTTTATTTCTTCTCCATGAATTTTAATACCTACTCCTAATTTTTCTTTTGTTTCCTTTACTGCTTGCTCAATATACAGATTGAACAACATCGGGGAGAGGCTACAACCCTGTCTTACTCCCTTCCCAACCACTGCTTCCCTTTCATGTCCCTCGACTCTTATAACTGCCATCTGCTTTCTGTACAAATTGTAAATAGCCTTTCGCTCCCTGTATTTTACCCCTGCCACCTTCAGAATTTGAAAGAGAGTATTCCAGTCAACATTGTCAAAAGCTTTCTCTAAGTCTACAAATGCTAGAAACGTAGGTTTGCCTTTCCTTAATCTTTCTTCTAAAATAAGTCGTAAGGTCAGTATTGCCTCACGTGTTCCAGTGTTTCTACGGAATCCAAACTGATCTTCCCCGAGGTTGGCTTCTACTAGTTTTTCCACACGTCTGTAAAGAATTCGTGTTAGTATTTTGCAGCTGTGACTTATTAAGCTGATAGTTCGGTTATTTTCACATCTGTCAACACCTGCTTTCTTTGGGATTGGAATTATTATATTCTTCTCGAAGTCTGAGGGTATTTCGCCTGTTTCATACATCTTGCTCACCAGATGGTAGAGTTTTGTCAGGACTGGCTCTCCCACGGCCGCCAGTAGTTCCAATGGAATATTGTCTACTCCGGGGGCCTTGTTTCGACTCAGGTCTTTCAGTGCTCTGTCAAACTCTTCACGCAGTATCGTATCTCCCATTTCATCTTCATCTACATCCTCTTCCATTTCCATAATATTGTCCTCAAGTACATCGCCCTTGTATAGACCCTCTATATACTCCTTCCACCTTTCTGCTTTCCCTTCTTTGCTTAGAACTGGGTTTCCATCTGAGCTCTTGATATTCATACCAGTCGTTCTCTTATCTGCAAAGGTCTCTTTAATTTTCCTATAGGCGGTATCTACCTTACCCCTAGTGAGATAGGCCTCTACATCCTTACATTTGTCCTCTAGCCATCCCTGCTTAGCCATTTTGCACTTCCTGTCGATCTCATTTTTGAGACGTTTGTATTCCTTTTTGCCTGTTTCACTTACTGTATTTTTATATTTTCTCCTTTCATCAATTAAATTCAATATTTCTTCTGTTACCCAAGGATTTCTACTAGCCCTCGTCTTTTTACCTACTTTATCCTCTGCTGCCTTCACTACTTCATCCCTCAAAGCTACCCATTCTTCTTCTACTGTATTTATTTCCCCCATTCCTGTCAATTGCTCCCTTATGCTCTCCCTGAATCTCTGTACAACCTCTGGTTCTTTCAGTTTATCCAGGCCCCATCTCCTTAAATTCCCACCTTTTTGCAGTTTCTTCAGTTTTAATCTACAGGTCATAACCAATAGATTGTGGTCAGAGTCCACATCTGCCCCTGGAAATGTCTTACAATTTAAAACCTGGTTCCTAAATCTGTGTCTTACCATTATATAATCTATCTGATACCTTTTAGTATCTCCAGGGTTCTTCCATGTATACAACCTTCTTTCATGATTCTTAAACCAAGTGTTAGTTATGATTATGTTGTGCTCTGTGCAAAATTCTACCAGGCGGCTTCCTCTTTCATTTCTGTCCCCCAATCCATATTCACCTACTATGTTTCCTTCTCTCCCTTTCCCTACACTCGAATTCCAGTCACCCATAACTATTAAATTTTCGTCTCCCTTCACAATCTGAATAATTTCTTTTATTTCATCATACATTTCTTCAATTTCTTCGTCATCTGCAGAGCTAGTTGGCATATAAACTTGTACTACTGTAGTAGGTGTGGGCTTCGTATCTATCTTGGCCACAATAATGCGTTCACTACGCTGTTTGTAGTAGCTTACCCGCATTCCTATTTTCCTATTCATTATTAAACCTACTCCTGCATTACCCCTATTTGATTTTGTGTTTATAACCCTGTAGTCACCTGACCAGAAGTCTTGTTCCTCCTGCCACCGAACTTCACTAATTCCCACTATATCTAACTTCAACCTATCCATTTCCCTTTTTAAATTTTCTAACCTACCTGCCCGATTAAGGGATCTGACATTCCACGCTCCGATCCGTAGAACGCCAGTTTTCTTTCTCCTGATAACGACATCCTCTTGAGTAGTCCCCGCCCGGAGATCCGAATGAGGAACTATTTTACCTCCGGAATATTTGGACGCCATCATCATGTAATCATACAGTAAAGCTGCATGCCCTCGGGAAAAATTACGGCTGTAGTTTCCCCTTGCTTTCAGCCGTTCGCAGTACCAGCACAGCAAGGCCGTTTTGGTTATTGTTACAAGGCCAGATCAGTCAATCATCCAGACTGTTGCCCTTGCAACTACTGAAAAGGCTGCTGCCCCTCATCAGGAACCACACGTTTGTCTGGCCTCTCAACAGATACCCCTCCGTTGTGGCTGCACCTACGGTACGGCTATCTGTATCGCTGAGGCACGCAAGCCTCCCCACCAACGGCAAGGTCCATGGTTCATGGGGGGAGGAGGGGGAGGTTACCATGAGAAAAAGATTGAACAATCTACGAAAGGATAACGTTCTACGAGTCGGGGCGTGGAATGTCAGAAGCTTGGACGTGTTAGGGAAACTAGAAAATCTGAAAAGGGAAATGCAAAGGCTCAATCTAGATATAGTAGGGGTCAGTGAATTGAAGTGGAAGGAAGACAAGGATTTCTGGTCAGATGAGTATCGGGTAATATCAACAGCAGCAGAAAATGGTATAACAGGTGTAGGATTCGTTATGAATAGGAAGGTAGGGCAGAGGGTGTGTTACTGTGAACAGTCCAGTGACCGGGTTGTTCTAATCAGAATCGACAGCAGACCAACACCGACAACGATAGTTCAGGTATACATGCCAACGTCGCAAGCTGAAGATGAACAGATAGAGAAAGTGTATGAGGATATTGAAAGGGTAATGCAGTATGTAAAGGGGGACAAAAATCTAATAGTCATGGGCGACTGGAATGCAGTTGTAGGGGAAGGAGTAGAAGAAAAGGTTACAGGAGATACGGGCTTGGGACAAGGAATGAAAGCGGAGAAAGACTAATTGAGTTCTGTAACAAGTTTCAGTTAGTAATAGCGAATACCCTGTTCAAGAATCACAAGAGGAGCAGGTATACTTGGAAAAGGCCGGGAGATACGGGAAGATTTCAATTAGATTACATCATGCTCACACAGAGATTCCGAAATCAGATACTGGATTGTAAGGCGTATCCAGGAGCAGATATAGACTCAGATCACAATATAGTAGTGATGAAGAGTAGGCTGAAGTTCAAGACATTAGTCAGGAAGAATCAATACGCAAAGAAGTGGGATACGGAAGTACTAAGGAATGACGAGATACGTTTGAAGTTCTCTAACGCTATAGGTACAGCAATAAAGAATAGCGCAGTAGTCAGTACTGTTGAAGAGGAATCGACATCTCTAAAAAGGGTCATCACAGAAGTTGGGAAGGAAAAATAGGTACAAAGAAGGTAGCTGCGAAGAAACCGTGGGTAACAGAAGAAATACTTCAGTTGATTGATGAAAGTAGGAAGGACAAACATGTTCCGGGAAAATCAGGAATACAGTAATACAAGTCGCTGAGGAATTAAATAAATAGGAAGTGTAGGGAAGATAAGATGAAATGGCTGCAGGAAAAATGTGAAGACATCGAAAAAGATATGATCGTCGGAAGGACAGACTCAGCATACAGGAAAGACAAAACAACCTTTGGTGACATTAAAAGCAACGGTGGTAATATTAAGAGTGCAACGGGAATTCCGCTGTTAAATGCAGAGGAGAGAGCAGATAGGTGGAAAGAATACATTGAAAGCCTCTATGAGGGTGAAGATTTGCCTGATGTGATAGAAGAAGAAACAGGAGTCGATTTAGAAGAGATAGGGGATCCAGTATTAGAATCGGAATTTAAAAGAGCATTGGAGGACTTATGGTCAAATAAGGCAGAAGGGATAGATAACTTTCCATCAGAATTTCTAAAATCATTGGGGGAAGTGACAACAAAACGACTATTCACGTTGGTGTGTAGAATATATGAGTCTGGCGATATACCATCTGACTTTCGGAAAAGCATCATCCACACAGTTCCGAAGACGGCAAGAGCTGACAAGTGCGAGAATTATCGCACAATCAGCTTAACAGCTCATGCATCGAAGCTGCTTACAAGAATAATATACAGAAGAATGGAAAAGAAAATTGAGAATGCGCTAGGTGACGATCAGTTTGGCTTTAGGAAAGGTAAAGGGACCAGAGAGGCAATTCTGTCGATACAGCTAATAATGGAAGCAAGGCTAAAGAAAAATCAAGACACTTTGATAGGATTTGTCGACCTGGGAAAAGCGTTCGACAATATAAAATGGTGCAAGCTGTTCGAGATTCTGAAAAAAGTAGGGGTAAGCTATAGGGAGAGACGGGTCATATACAATATGTACAACAACCAAGAGAGAATAATAAGAGTGGACGATCAAGAACGAAGTGCTCATATTAAGAAGGGTGTAAGACAAGGCTGTAACCTTTCGCCCCTACTCTTCAATCTGTACATCGAGCAAGCAATTATGGATATAAAAGAAAGGTTCAGGAGTGGAGTTAAAATACAAGGAGAAAGGATATCAATGATACGATTCGCTGATGACATTGCTATCCTGAGTGAAAGTGAAGCAGAATTAAATGATCTGCTGAACGGAATGAACAGTCTAATGAGTACACAGTACGGTTTGAGAGTAAATCGGAGAAAGACGAAGGTAATGAGAAGTAGTAGAAATGAGAACAGCGAGAAACTTAACATCAGGATTGATGGTCACGAAGTCAATGAAGTTAAGGAATTCTGCTACCTAGGCAGTAAAATAACCAATGACGGACGGAGCAAGGACGACATCAAAAGCAGACTCGCTATGGCAAAAAAGGCATTTCTGGCCAAGAGACGTCTACTAATATCAAATACCGGCCTTAATTTGAGGAAGAAATTTCTGAGAATGTACGTCTGGAGTACAGCATTGTATGGTAGTGAAACATGGACTGTGGGAAAACCGGAACAGAAGAGAATCGAAGCATTTGAGATGTGGTGCTATAGACGAATGTTGAAAATTAGGTGGACTGATAAGGCAAGGAATGAGGAGGTTCTACGCAGAATCGGAGAGGAAAGGAGTATGTGGAAAACACTGATAAGGAGAAGGGACAGGATGGTAGGACATCTGCTAAGACAAGAGGGAATGACTTCCATGGTACTAGAGGGAGCTGTAGAGCGCAAAAACTGTAGAGGAAGACAGAGATTGGAATACGTCAAGCAAATAATTGAGGACGTAGGTTGCAAGTGCTACTCTGAGATGAAGAGGTTAGCACAGGTAGACTGATGACCAAAAAAACAAGGGCGATGTACTTGAGGACAGTATTATGGAAATGGAAGAGGATGAAGATGAAGATGAAATGGGAGATATGATACTGCGTGAAGAGTTTTACAGAGCACTGAAAGTCTTGAGTCGAAAAAAGGCCCTGGGAGTTGACAACATTCCATTAGAACTACTGACAGCCTTGGGAGAGCCATGCCTGACAAAACTGTACCATGTGGTGAGCAAGATGTATGAGACAGGCGAAATATCCTCAGACTTCAAGAAGAATGTAATAATTCCTATCCCAAAGAAAGCGGGTGTTGACAGATGTGAAAATTACCGAACTATCTGTTTAATAAGTCACAGCTGCAAAATACTAACGCGAATTCTTGACAGACGAATAGAAAAACTAGTAGAAGCCGACCTCGGGGAAGATCGGTTTGGATTCCGTAGAAATATTGGAACACGTGAGGCAATACTAACCCTACGACTTATCTTAGAGTCTAGATTAAGGAAAGGCAAACCTACGTTTCTAGCATTTGTAGACGTAGAGAAAGCTTTTGACAATGTTGACTGGAATACTCTCTTTCAAATTCTGAAGGTGGCAGGGGTAAAATGCAGGGAGTGAAAGGCTATTTACAATTTGTACAGAAACCAGATGGCAGTTATAAGAATCGAGGTACATGAAAGGGAAGCAGTGGTTGGGAAGGGAGTGAGACAGGGTTGTAGCCTCTCCCCGATGTTATTCAATCTGTATATTTGTCAAGCTGTGAAGGAAACAAAAGAATAATTCAGAGTAGGTATTAAAATGCAAGGAGAAGAAATAAAAACTTTGAGGTTCGCCGATGACATTGAAAATCCGTCAGAGACAGCAAGGGACTTGGAAGAGCAGTTGAACGGAACGGATAGTGTCTTGAAAGGAGGATATAAGATGAACATCAACAAAAGAAAACGATGATAATGGAATGTAGTCGAATTAAGGCGGGTGATGCTGAGGGAATTTGATTAGGAAATGAGAAAATAAAAGTGGTAAAGGAGTATTGCTATTTGGGTAGCAACAAAACTGATGATGGACGAAGTAGAGAGGATACAAAATGTAGACTGGCAATGGCAAGGAATGCGTTTCTGAAGAAGAGAAATTTGTTAACATCGAGTATAGATTTAAGTGTCAGGAAGTCGTTTCTGTAAGTATTTGTGTGGAGTGTAGCCATACATGGAAGTGAAACATGGACGATAAATAGTTTGGAGGAGAAGAGAATAGAAGCTTTCGAAATGTGGTGCTACAGAAGAATGTTGAAGTTTAGATTGGTAGATCGCATAACTAATGGGGAGGTACTGAATAGGATTGGGGAGAAGAGAAGTTTGTGGCACAACTTGACTAGAAGAAGGGATCGGTTAATAGGACAAGTTCTGAGGCATCAAGGGATCACCAATTTAGTCTTGGAGGGCAGCGTGGAGGGTAAAATTCAAAGAGGGAGACCAAGAGATGAATACACTAAGCAGTTTCAAAAGGACGTTGGTTGCAGTAGGTACAGGGAGATGAAGAAGCTTGCACAAGATTGAGTAGCATGGAGAGCTGCATCAAACCAATCTCAGGACTCAAGACCACAACAACAACAAGACTGGGACATTCAGATGTTTAGGAAGGGTGGTAGGAACAGAGCATCGAGTGACATTATACTGAGTGCACTATCCGAAAATTACCTCGAGCAATTAAACAGAGAACCGACCGAGGAGATAACATCTTGGACGTACTGATAACAAACAGATCCAAACTTTTCGACTCTGTAAGCGCAGAACAGGGAATCAGTGATCATAAGGCCGTTGCAGCATCCCTGAATATGGAAGTTAATAGGAATATAAAAAAAGGGAGAAGGTTTATCTGTTTAGCAAGAGTAATAGAAGGCAGATTCCAGACTACCTAACAGATCAAAACGAAGATTTCTGTTCCGACACTGACAATGTTGCGTGTTTATGGAAAAAATTCAAGGCAATCGTAAAATGCGTTTTAGACAGGTACGTGCCGAGTAAAACTATGAGGGAGGGGAAAAACCCACAGTGGTGCAACAATAAAGTCAGGAAACTACTGCGAAAGCAAAGGGAGCTTCACTGCAAGTTTAAACGCAGCCAAAACCTCTCAGACAAACAGAAGCTAAACGATGTCAAAGTTAGCGTAAGGAGGGATATGCGTGAAGCGCTCAGTGAATTCGAAAGTAAAATTCTATGTACCGACTTGACAGAAAATCCTAGGAAGTTCTGGTCTTACCTTAAATCAGTAGATGGCTCGAAACAGCATATCCAGACGCTCCTGGACGATGATGGCATTGAAACAGAGGATGACACGCGTAAAGCTGAAATACTAAACAACTTTTCCCAAAGCTGTTTCACAGAGGAAGACCGCACTGCTGTTCCTTCTCTAAATCCTCGCACAAACGAAAAAATGGCTGACATCAAAATAAGTGTCCAAGGAATATAAAAGCAACTGGAATCACTCAACAGAGGAAAGTCTGGACCTGACGGGATACCAATTCGATTCTACACAGAGTACGCGAAAGAACTTGCCCCCATTCTAACAGCCGTGTACCGCAAGTCTCTAGAGGGACGGAAGGTTCCATATGATTGGAAAAGAGCGCAGGTAGTCCCAGTCTTCAAGAAGGTTCGTCAAGCAGATGCGCAAAACTATAGGCCTATACCTCTGACGTCGATCTGTTGTAGAATTTTAGAACATGTTGTTTGCTCGCGTATCATGTCGTTTCTGGAAACCCAGAATCTACTCTGTAGGAATCAACATTGATTCCGGAAACAGCGATCGTGTGAGACCCAACTCGCTTTATTTGTTCATGAGACCCAGGAAATATTAGATACAGGCTCCCAGGTAGATGCTATTTTCCATGACTTCCGGAAGGCGTTCGATACAGTTCCGCACTGTCGCCTGATAAACAAAATAAGAGCCTACGGAATATCAGACCAGCTGTGCGACTGGATTGAAGAGTTTTTAGCAAACAGAACACAGCATGTTGTTCTCAATGGAGGGACGTCTACAGACGTTAAAGTAACCTCTGGCGTGCCACAGGGGAGTGTTATGGGACCATTGCTTTTCACATTATATGTAAATGACCTAGTCGATAGTGTCGGAAGTTCCATGCGGCTTTTCACGGATGATGCTGTAGTATACAGAGAAGTTGCAGCATTAGAAAATTGTAGCGAAATGCAGGAAGACCTGCAGCGGATAGGCACTTGGTGCAGGGAGTGGCAACTGACTCATAACATAGACAAATGTAATGTATTGCGAATACATAGAAAGAAGGATCCTTTATTGTATGATTATATGATAGCGGAACACACACTGGTAGCAGTTTCTTCTGTAAAATATCTGGGAGTATGCGTGCGGAACGATTTGAAGTGGAATGATCATATAAAATTAATTGTTGGTAAGGCGGGTACCAGGTTGAGATTCATTGGGAGAGCCCTTAGAAAATGTAGTCCATCAACAAAGTAGGTGGCTTACAAAACACTCGTTCGACCTATACTTGAGTATTGCTCATCAGTGTGGGATCCGGACCAGATCGGGTTGACGGAGGAGATAGAGAAGATCCAAAGAAGAGCGGTGCGTTTCGTCACAGGGTTATTTGGTAACCGTGATAGCGTTACGGAGGTGTTTAGCAAACAAGTGGCAGACTCTGCAAGAGAGGCGCTCTGCATCGCGGTGTTGCTTGCTGTCCAGGTTTCGAGAGGGTGCGTTTCTGGGTGAGATATCGAATATAT
This sequence comes from Schistocerca piceifrons, assembly GCF_021461385.2. Classification (NCBI taxonomy): domain Eukaryota; kingdom Metazoa; phylum Arthropoda; class Insecta; order Orthoptera; family Acrididae; genus Schistocerca; species Schistocerca piceifrons. The sequence goes on along the minus strand of NC_060141.1, from coordinate 253,766,201 downwards.
TGCTTCCCCCTACTTATAGCTCCCGAGGAGATCACGAATGTAAAATTAGAGAGATTCGGGCGCGCACGGAAGCTTTCCGGCAGTCGTTCTTCCCGCGAACCATACGCGACTTTAACAGGAAAGCGAGGTAATGACAGTGACACGTAAAGTGCCCTCCGCCACACACCGTTGGGTGGCTTGCGGAGTATAAATGTAGGTGTAGATGTAGATGTATACGTAGATAGTAAACCATGACCCTGAAGCGCGGCCACAGCTCAGAAGTATCTTATTGATAAAGGATAAAATTTATGTATAAATAGGAGTATGTACTCTTAACTTAAGAGACTTTTTGATAGCGAAAAAATGTTTTCAGCTTAACGATGTGGATGATTCCGCTAAATATTGCACAAGAAATCGAATATTGTCTGACTGCGGATCTGAAAGACATCAGAAGATCTGTCCACGAAAGGTTAAAAAGCCATGAGCATTCCGTACAAATTAAGGAAGAAAATCATCGAGATATTGAGGGTGGACTGCGCAACGTGTCAAAAGCCGTTTTAATGACTCATAGAACTGATGATGGATAGTATCACAAACACAGTGAGCACTTTGACTGTCAGTGTACAAAACGTGGTACCTCCAAAAGAAAATTTCCATCCATAACCTATAGTAATTGGTCACAGCCTATGGAATGGCGCAACAAGTCGAGTCTGTACATGGATATATGCTCACAATCATAGAATGACAATATTCATTTAATACAGACCAGTCACTTAAATGCCTGTATTTGTTTTGATAATGCTGATTATGTGACAGCTTGAAAAGCAATAACCACATTGACCTAGGTACTTAAAGACAACTGGAAAGGATAATTTTTAATAGGGCTATTTTACAATGCAAGTGAACTTCAAGAACTGAGGAACTTGAAACAGTCTACGGTAATAGTGAGTACAACAACTCTAAGGAACTATGTTCTCATTAGCTAAATGGCAATAAAAATCATATCAGACCTGAATCATTAGAGCAGACGTACAAAGATACACCAGCAAGGAGTTACTATGACGCCCATAAGATGCCTAGCCATACTTAACCAGTCAGACATATCAAACGGGAATTACAAGCAGCGGCAAAGGTTCTGGACCACAACATAGCACCTACGTAGTTAGAAAAGTGAGCCGAAAAGAAGGTTACGGCAGAAGAGGACTCTTTGAAGTTAGGGAAGTTAAAAAAGGCGGTCGGGAGGTGAATACAGAAAAGTTGGTGCAATGAACCGATGACTATACTAAAGGTGGTCAATGCCATAGTAAGTAAGGAACAGTGAACGATCCTCCAAATTGGACGGTAGAGAAGAGTAGTAAACAGACCTGTGGGTGAAAACCCTCTGAAAACTGCACTAAGTTTCATCACTCGAGTGGTACATTCCAAGGGAAATTCCACAACTCTTCCATCAGCTGAGAAGGGTAATAGAATTTTTCTGAGACACGATAATATACCAACATCGGTATAAGAGCTAGGTGATTTACTGCAACAGATAGATATTCGGAGACAAGGAATTCTAGGTTTGGAACGGGTTTAGAAAGATTGTGCGATGGCCCATATAAGGTTCTCAAAGGTCGCATGTATTTGAATCCTAAAAATCCGTCCCATAAATGCTTCGTACACATACGTCATGCGTAATTGTAAGAGTCATGCAGTTAAATGCAATGATTAATCGTGACTAAGGCATGTAAGACGTGGGCGGAGTATAGAATCGATATTGTGTGGTTGCTGGTGCGGCACGTTAAGACGGTTAAGTGCCTCATCTTCCGTCAGCGTCTGCACTGATAACACGGTGTTAAAATGCCAAATCAGTCATTATAGATTTCAACAGTCCTATATTAATAACTAAAATTTCCCATTCGTGTGATGGACACAGCAGTGTCATTGAATCCACTGGCAAGGAATGTGAGTGGATTACTGCAAAGGGCCGGCCGGTGTGGCCGAGCGGCTCTAGGCGCTTCAGTCTGGAATGGCGCGACCGCTACTGTCGCAGGTTCGAATCCTGCCTCGGACATGGATGTGTGTGATGTTCTTAGGTTAGTTAGGTTTAAGTAGTACTAAGTTCTAGGGGACTGATGACCTCAGATATTAAGTCCAATAGTGCTCAGAGCCATTTGAACCATTTTTATTGCAAAGGTCTATATCCAAATTTCTCACAGTAGACAAGGTAAAGACCGGTTGCCTTTACGTCACGTTACGTTGAACTTACGTCTGGCATAATAAATCTGATGAATGCGGACAAAACCCGTTCGACAATACCGCCAAACTTGATATTTTACCGTTGAACAAACCTGGGCAGCCATACACTTTGAAAAATTTGGGTAGGAGCCACGTCAATCAATGACGTCACTGTAGCAAACAGATCAGCGTCCCACAAAAGTGTTGACTGGTCAGTCCAGCGTCAGTATACCACTAGCTACAGTAACGCGATTATGGCGGAAATGACTAACAATTGAAGAACTGAAACACATAATGTAAGGGCAGTGTTCACCTCAGCCAGACATCAAAAGCATCGACTAGAATAACATGGATACACGTTATGAGTCGTTAATGCATTGGTTTCCATTGCCTTCTGCAGCCACCGTACGAATTTTGAAATGGAAGATATTGAGAAAACTGATGGTGGAATAGAAAAAAAAGAGTCTGCTATCACTTTGTAAAGGAAAGCTACCAGACCCAGGTGAGATACCTGTAACATTCTACAGAGATAAAGCAGCAGTTTATCGTAGGTCGCTTGAGCAACAAAGGGTACCTAATGCCTGAAAAAAAGCGTATGCCATTCGTTTTTGAAGAAGGATAGCAGGACAGGTTCAGGTAATTACAGGGCTATATTATTGACGTCAGTATGATGTAGAATTGTGGAACATGTCTTACGCTAGTATGACCTTTCTGCAGAACGAAAATCTCCTCTATAAAACCAGAGCTCTTTAGAAACTGTGCTCGCTCTAATCCTCCACGAGGTCCAAAGGGCCGTAGACAGCGGTGCTCAGATTCTTGCCGTCAATCTCGATTTCAGAAAGGTATTTAACACCGTCCCGCACTGCCGTTTAGTGAAACAGTATAGGAGCTTACCGAGTATCGGACCAGAATTACGAGTGGATTAAGTAGATTAAGGATTTTCCTTGCAGACAGAACTCAACACGTCGCTCTAAACGGAACAAAATCGACAGATGTAAATGTAATTTCCGGATTATTCAATGGAAAAGTAATAGAACCGTCAGTGTTTACAAAGTATATAAATGAACTAGTAGTGTGTGTTGGACGCTCTTGAATACTATTTGCAGATGATTCGTTTGTCTGTGAATAGGTATCAACACCAGAAGGAAATAACGATTTTCAGAAGGACCAATATATGTTTGACGATTTGTGCAGGGACTAGTGTTGACGTTGAACGTAAACATACTAAGCATACACGGGGAAAGGAACCCACTACTGTACAGCTACTCAACTTATGACAAATTACTGGAAACAGAAATCACCAAAAGTATATAGGAGTATCTATCTGAAGCGACCTTAAGTGGAATGGCCAGTTAAAACAAATAAAAGAAAAAGCAGAGGTGAGACTCAGATTCATAGGAAGAATCTCAAAGAAATACAATTCATGCAGTAAAGAAGTGACTTATAAGGTACTCATTCTACCCATTCTTGAGTATAGTTCATCAATATGGTACCTCGATTAGGTGGGACTCATAGAAGAGACAGAGAATATCCAACGACGAGCGGCGCGTTTCGTCACTGGATCGTTTAGTCGACGCCAGAGTGTTACAGTGATGCTCAACAAACTCCGCTGGCAGACACTGCAAGAGATACGTTGTGCATTATGGAGAGATTAGCTATTCCACTTTCAGGAGAGAAGTTGGAAAACATTTTAACTCCTTCCATATACATCTCATGAAACGACTGTGAGGAGACAAATTAGAGGGATCAGAGGTAATAACAAAGTCTTACCAACAATCATTCCAGCCACGCGTCGTTCACGAATGGAAGAGGAGAGGGGGGCTCAGTTTGTGGTACCATCTATCCTCTGCCGCACACCTTCAGGTGGCTTGCAGAGTATTGACGCAGAATAGAATTGGACCAGAGGAGCTTCAAAGAAGGCTAATTACACAGGGTGGTTCAGTTGCACTGATACATTTATAGGTTTTTGCAACCCGCAACACCTTTAAATACTACTTTTAATATTTAGGTATTCTCCCGATCGCTATGCGCAAACTGTTAGTCCTACAGAAAAATTGGAGAAAATTTTCTGGTAGGAAATTTAAGGCAGTTTCCCTTGGATGCCATAGTTTTCCACTTATTCATTAAAAACGTATAGAAATGACCTTCAAACGCGTTTTTCAGGACTAATTTGAAAACCTTGTCCTCCAGCGAAAACGTTTACGAGTGCAGAATGTGAATCATTAAATTTCCTACAGAAAGATCTTGTTGATTTCTTTCTGTAGGACTCACAGTTTGCACATAGCAAGAGAAAAAATATGAAAATCTCGCACATGGTTTATGAAGGTGCTGCGGGTTGCATAAAACGATACATACGGGCATCTGAATTACCCTGTATACATGAACGACAAGAGCGTGTACAAAACCGGACTTTTCAAACAACAACATTTGGAATGGTACTTGCTGATAGACTTTGAATTTACTGTATAGCCGACGCCCTATAAGCTGTTTAGAGAGAATGTAAAGTCTCTGCTAATCCTATCAACTATGTGGAAGGAAAATGGTACCATAACATCTGGGTAGAGTAACTCGTCGGAGTATTTTTTGACAACCCTTCACCCGATGATACAACAATTGCTGTCACTGATGGATACAAACCTCTTAGAGACTTACTGTCCAAAGAGTATCAGAATAACATCCCACAAGAAAAGGTGATTAAGGCAGTATGTAAGTATAAGAGAAACAAAGCACCTGGCCCCAACGGGCTCCATCTGGAAATACCACACATTATGGTAATCTACATTGCTCCGTTTCTAACGTCAGTACTGAAAGGAGCACTTCTTCAGGGAAGAGTTCTGGAACTTTGAAAAGTGACTAAAGCAGTGATAACAAAGAAAGGAGGAGTCAAGAGCCCTAGCGAACCAGAGAACTGTAAGCATATAGTGACACAACTCGCTACAAACGTCCATTGCATGGTGTACGAACCTAACATAGTGCAATTTTTTCTGCAATAGTAAGCTTCGCTGCAACTGTGTGAAAGAACCAGCTCCGTTACCAACGATTAAGAATCCTCTTGAGATACGTAGATCCGTCCAGCGGGGGCGGGGGGGTTACTTGTTCCACTGACGGGTGCCTTCAGTACGACATCTATTGAGGCACGGTGGACGTAAATTTCCGATACCAGGCAGCAAGGTACAGTTTGTAGTTGGGAAACCAGAAGAAGGTTTCTTGTCGTACCGGAACCAAAATGGATAATGAGGTAGGCCTGCGGAATTGGAAGATGCAGGAATGGCAGCCTGAATAGGTCTCATTGGAAGAGAGACGTAGGTTTCATATTATATATTTTAACATCAAGGATAGACCGAAACTGAAGCACATCAACCCCAGTAGAGGACTGATACATGTTTTGGCAGGGTAGAGCCCTTACGCCTTGTACTTCGAAGGCGCCCCACGAACCTTAATGATTGTGGTCATGTAGGAATCTTAGATCAGGTTATGTAGCAGTGCTGCATATACGGTGTGGATAGAGCGGCAATAACTCCTAATACTACCATGGGTGAAATAATGATAAATAATAAATGGAGTGCATTTGGAAGAATATCGAATAAGAAATCTGCATCTGAAATGACGACATACCACCAAAACCCTGGAAATTTAAGAGCGGATTTATATCAACAGAGGATGGGGGAATTAAAGTCAGAGGAGTTATCATAGGAGGAAGAGAGCAGCGCCATGGATGCACATGCGCTTAGAACAAGATGTGACAGTTGGACCGAGTCATCTGCAGAGCCTCCTGCAGATCTGAGAGCACACGTGCCTACGAACGTAAACTGCAGACGCTTCCAGTAGGTCTCATCAGGGGAAGATCACGCTTAAAAGCTGCTGATACCCTCCAGACGTCGATCCAATCCTGGAATTTGAAAAGACAACCACCGACTTAGACATTTCAGAAGACTATGACAGTTCATAAACAACACCGTCAAACTTTTTGTTATTTATTGTTCAGAGTAACAGTTGTAGAAAATCAATATAGACATTTGGACGGACCTGAAAGTCTTTGTTGCGGATTGATTCCTGCCAGGACACACAATCTAGAAGAGTCCATTGTAGTACAAGGAATGGTAGAGGCAGTGTAGTGGGCAGCCGCGCAAAGGGTAAGACTCGACGAGCGCTGTCGGGTGGCCACAAGCTTCGTAAAATTCAAACTAGATGTGGAATAGTTGTAAGCATTAATTTCCTATCATGTTACATTTTTATTCTCCTTTTTTACTTCTCTAAATTTTTCTAGTATATGCTATGTTATACATTATGTGTCTATTATGTAACTGTATGCGATAAGGCGTCTGGTCTCACGAAACTGATTGTGGGTCAGGCACGACTCTAAGATCTAGATTAACAATTTTTAATGCGTGCTATTTTAAAGGAGAAAGCGATTTCTATGGCCTTAATTATAGATTCCAAAGAAAAGATTCACTCAAATATTTTTTAATACGAGAAGAATGTGTCAAACAGAAGCAGTCTTTCAATAAACAAAGTGATTTATTCAATGAAACTTAATAAAATTGAACTGATCCTTGAAGACTGCTAAATGACTCAGCTACTTGATTTTGAATTGCTTGCAGAGTTAATTTCCCCCATGAAATAACTAAGCCATTCTAATACAATATGTCAAATAGTAATTTGGTCCGAAAATTCGTTAACCCCAATCGAGCACAGCGATTTGACGTCTACTGTTTAGCCAAGATGCTCGTGCATTCAATACAGCAACTGTGAATATGAGATCCACAAATGTGGACCAAGAACGCCCTGTCACGCGAGTGCTGCAGCTTACGTTCACCATAATTATTTACCCCAGTTGTATGGGACACCGCTGATGTGTGGGTGGCACGTCTGTAGACGACGTGGACACAGCGCTGCGACTGTTGCTCGGATCCCCCGTCGCCCGTTAATGTGCGCTGTTCCACGACTTCAGTGTCCCGAACTCTGTCCACCGGAAACTCCAACCACTGCCTCTCCGTTTTCCAGCGTCTTCCTACACCCAGCAATATTTTCGCACCAAGCAATAAATGTCCGCATACAGCACACAGCAGCTCGCCAAGACAACGCATCACGAAATCAATGTAGTCATATCGCTCATCGCCTTCACAGTTCTAAAAATCGGTCACTTCACCTCCGTTTCACATACAAGAGGATAGCACCATTATTTCAGCACTGCCGTGTTTCTTTGGGAAAATGAGCAATGGTTGTTTACAAAAGCGATTTCCCAAACACAAGAAAGCGGGGCATGATGGCTCGGACACAGTTCCGCTGACAGGCAGTTCCACGTTGTGATATACACAATAGTCGCCGGGTCCCTTGACTGTGCTGTGGTGACCCAACTTCCGCGAAGACGGGAACCTGTGGCCGCACTCTCCATTCATGGCAAAGAGCCACTCTTACTTCGTAACAATCTGTACATTTTGTGCCAAATCCGAGGCGTTGTACCTTTTCACTGCCACAAAAATCATCCAGAAAACAGGCCGTTCCAGCTTCAATTTCAAGTGAGTTCCTGGAATTCGATGTACTCTGACACACATTTCCCGTGTAATCTGCGCCACTACCTTTCTATCATTCATTAATTGAGTTCACATACAATGAAAAAGTCATGCGAAATAGCTTACAGCATTTCAGTTGATTTCTTTTCTGAAATATCAAAATTAATGTTACGTGTGTTTATGATCTGCTATAATTTTCTAGTGAACAGGTCATTGTAGTATAGCAGCTATAAATAGATAAATGTCGTTGTACATATTTGTCTTTCTACAAAAATATCCATCTCCGGACTCAGGATACGTGATGTCGTTGTTCCATCCTGCATAGCTGAACAAACATTAAGCCCTCCCACTGGGGCACAGGTCACGTGAAGTTTTTCAGTGTAGTACTCATGAACTTATCGATTCCATGTTCTCATGACAGTCGTCAGATTCTGATCAGCAATACCACAGTACGACAATTCGCAGTCTAGATATGCCACTTTCCTGCCACTATGGAAAGCTGTCATGTGCTGATAGTAGTTTCTTCTTCTTAAATGGAACCCAATACAATCTTCTCATAAACAAACAGCGTTCAGAACTGAATGCTGAGCAAGAAACCCGCTGCATTACCTTCCCTGATATAAGTAATATAAATGTTCTTTCTTTTATCTCCGCTACGCGGTGGCACTGAATTATTATGAGTTACCATTTTTGACTCATGGTAGACAGACAAGTAATTGAAATGTGCAAACGTTTCGAAATTCAGGAAATTCTCAGCAAGCAAGGGAGATGTGCAAATTCGCGAAATACTCGTACTATGGGAGACAGGAAAACTGTCAAATGATTCATTGTAGAGACTGGAGTGAAGAATCGAATTAAGACTACAATGAAATACAATGTCGGTGGGCCGGATATGTGGCCCGACAGCTGGAAGGGAGACCGTAACAAAGAATTTCTTTGCTACATTCCAAGAGACAACCGAATAATGAAAAGAAGAAAGGGGATGATGTAAGGGAACATGCTCTAACAATATGGATGCATATTCTTATAGGCTGTAATGTATGGTGTACACCGAAGGCGACCCTTATCCAGGTCTTGATATCTGATGGCTGATTATGATTATACTGAAAAAGAATGAGTTTCAAATTATCAGTGGTATATCGGCATGCTATCAAAAAATGACTCCTCACTCAATTCCTCTCGAATGCGTTTGATGTAGACCAAAGCTATTTTTACTCTTTTATGTTTGAGCTTCGCTGTGTCGCAAAAGAACTTTAGCAGAACACTTGCGAAGATTCTATAACTGGAATTATAAGGTTTCCTGCAGTTCACATTAGAATTTCAAAACCCTCAGCTCATAGCGTCTTACTGACGAAAGCACGCCGACATTAAGAAATATTAAAAAATGGCTCTGAGCACTATGAGACTTAACTTCTGAGGTCATCAGTCCACTAGAACTTAGAACTAGTTAAACCTAACTAACCTAAGGACATCACACACATCCATGCCCGAGGCAGGATTCGAACCTGCGACCGTAGCGGTCTCGCGATTCCAAGTTGTAGCGCCTAGAACCGCTCGGCAACTCCGGCCGGCAAGAAATATCAGTGAGTAAGGAAACATTGTTGGATGTCATGTTACAGCATACTGTAGAAACGAAAGATACAGAGCCCTCAAGTTATGGAAATAGATCCAGAAGCCACTCAACGTATAGCACTTGTGTCTTTCATTAATTATTAATGGGTTTCTGGCCTCATCTTCAAACAAGCGTTTTCCTCTAAAATACTGAATGCTCGTGCTGGCTGTGAAGGCCTCTTGAAATTTGTAAGACAATTCTTTCTGCCACAGATTATATAATTTTGCTTGCTTTAAAACTGCATAAAATAAAGTGTGCTTTTTCAATCAATCATCATATCATGAGTAATTATGGCCATTTTGTTTCTCTTGTGTGCTAAAAAACGTAAGTTGTCTTTTATACCGCTTTCATTGCTCGTAGAAACCATTAACGTAACTATAAAATCATATTATCTTTTTTCTGTTTTAATTCTAGGTGTAACACCGATGCCCAGAGGCAGTGTCTATGTACCATTTATGATCAGCAGTTTTTACTCTGTGCCTTTTCACTTTCTATGGATAAACTATAATTTTAGCTGTGTGTGCCGGCCGGTGTGGCCGTGCGGTTAACGGCGCTTCAGTCTGGAACCGCGTGACCGCTACGGTCGCAGGTTCGAATCCTGCCTCGGGCATGGATGTGTGTGATGTCCTTAGGTTAGTTACGTTTAATTAGTTCTAAGTTCTAGGCGACTGATAACCAGAAGTTGAGTCGCATAGTGCTCAGAGCCATTTGAACCATTTTATTTAGCTGTGTGTTGGGATTTATTTCTGCTCTGCCTTGGTGGAGGAGGGCCTGCTACGTCTGTTAGATTTCTTGACACTTTGGCAGGATGGGTCCCTAAAATAAAACGGAAGAACCGACAGCAGCACATCCCTAAGTTAGTCGTAGACCTTACACTGTTGGAGAAACGATACTAGCTGCCAACTTTGCGGTGAGACGTTTCGTTGGCTCTTTAGATTTCTCGACAAAAGCTCCTAGAAACTTTTGGTAGTTTTCTTTCTGAGAAAGGTGCCAAAAAGTTGTATTCCTTCTCGCTCTTACAGGAGTCTGGATTACACCATCACGCAGGAAAAAGTAACATCGGAGCGCTTAGTTAGGACTGTTAAACACGCGGACACACAGCCGTATTTTTCGCTGGTAAAACTCAGATTCCCTTGGGGTGGCGGAGATTGCAAATCAGATCACCTTGGGGTACCATAGAGCGCATAACAGATTGCGTTGGGGTCTTGGAGGGAGCAGTTTGATACAGAGTACGGTCAGATAACAGCAGGGATTAACAGAGCTCAGTCTCGATGCTCAGAGTGTCAGTTACATATTTTGGGCATTGCATCAATCAGATGTTTGTGGGACGCACCAGGTGGGTGGTGAAAGAATACCGGAGTTGTCGATGGGTAGCACTGCTTCAACCTTAAAGCTGAAATGAGAGGAATACATATAACTGTAAGTGAGGTTAGTGATGATGTTAGGCACCGGTATCATCTGTCTCATTCTGGTAGTTCAGTTTTGTTTTGCGTGTGAATATGCACACATTGAGTCAATACAAAACTATACATTCGGTTTACTCCTTTAGCACAGCGAGAACCTACACTGGTGCTTCCTACTATTTAAAAAATTGCTTTTACGAGTGGAGTTAGAGCTGAACACTCCGCGATTGGCTCGTACTTGCTAATTAGTACTCTGTACTAATGTGTGAGTGCTCTCCCTCAGTTTCCATAATTCATTTAAATGAACATGCCTCAGCCTTGCATGGCTAACATTCCACTCCAATGTAGCATCAATTTCCTTAAGGTACGGAGTCCACCTCATGTTGATCAGTATTATCCACGCTGTCTGAGGCTGCTTGTCACTGCCCGCGCGGCTTACCCCTTCAGAGGTTCGAGTCCTACCTCGGGCATGGGTATGTGTGTTGTCCTTAGCGTAAGTTAGTTTAAGATCGATTAAGTAGTGCGTAAGCTTAGGGACCGATGACAGTTTGGTCCCATAAGACCTTACCACAAAATTCCAAATTTTCCTCACTATTCACTCTGACATGATTTCGTATCGGACTGTAATACGTAGGAATAATCCATAAATTTTTTGTTCAGTTCAATTTCATACGCTAAAGAAAATGTCAATGTTATAGTTTGAAAGGATCCTTTCTGAACAACCTGCTTTTCCAATTCCAATGTAATCACAGTGGGACAGTATGAATCAGAGAGGTGCAAATTACATTTAAACATCAAGCACTCATCTCCATAAGGATGTACCGACTTTGTGTTACCTTTCACAAGGTGAGATTCAGGTATCTCACTCTTTATTTCAGGGCTTATTTAGTTGTCTTTAGAAATCAGTGTGGCCACTGCACTTACGCTTAATCACCAATTAAATCTTTAAAAGAGGGGGTATCTGGTCAGAGACTGCTATTGTGTTAGAGTAGGACATAAACAACCGCTGTTTCTGATTTCCCAAACTTAATCAACTGTAACCCGCAGCTAGTTCCAAGAATTCAGACTGCCATTAGTCAGAACAATACAACGAGCACCTTTTAATACAAAGGACAAGTTAAAGGCAGATTTTAAATTTCAGAATAAAATTCAGTCGTCAGTTGCACACATATTTTTACCTCCCTTTATCGGTTTCAACATATTACTCTACCATCGTCACAACCTAAGTACTTCTTAGCAGATAAAAATATCTTCTTCGCAGAAGAATAATGACGTGATACGTAAAACATACGCAATAGTACGTGATTATTATGAAAGTAGGTTGACAGATCGGCAATTTACAGGAAACGGGTTACATTTATCGGCATAGTCAAGTTGTTGAGTTTATCTTAATCAGACACTATATGCACACTTTTTATATGCCATGGAATTAGGCTTCTGTAATGAGGATACTCACATCTGTTAACCCAAAACTAGGCCTCTGACGATGACAGATTAATAAGCTGAAACCCATAAAGCGAAATTGAATTCTTTCCTGGATCACTGACGACTGAATTTTTTTCTGTAATTTGTACGGCAGTCGCTCAGAAATTAATAGCTACGAAAAAAATCATGAATGTATTAAAATATGTATCACTCGCATAGTACATGAGGCACTTGAAAAGTTCCCAAAATCAAATGGTTGCTGCTTGTGATTGTTTCAAGAGTATAACAAAACTCTCCGCATTAATGCATAGATTGTGAGCCACGCAGACGATGTTTACAACACAGCAACGAACACGAGTATTCGGATATCAAGGTCGAAAAAGTGTTGTCAATTTAGTTAGGGTATCTACTAATTATTTATGATTAATACATTTTATTTGTGTTTAATTTGCACATTTCGGATTTCAGCTGCAGGATCAGTTGTGAAACCTTTTCATTTTCAACTAGCATAACTGCAAAACATTCGTGCCGCAGATAGTGAACTAGTATCAGGCAGGATAGTGCATTTGTCTAACTTACGGAAGCAGGTAAAGGATTCCTTTTGCCGACCGAGCTGTTCTGGTGCAGTGAAACAAGAGTCCGTGTGATCAAAGTTGTTAGAAAACATGAACCACCCGTATCGAAATCAACTTTTTGTCCGTCTTTCCTGGGCTTCTTTTTCAGTATGACTTCATAACGATACTTCCCTGTCGTTACGAAGGTGTCCCAGCACGTGCGAAGTTTCATATGCAACACTTTTACACTGCAAACAGATTTGACGTGAAGCAGCATCATATCACACAAACGAGCTTCTGGAAATACGAACGTGCTTTACAAGGGTAAATTCCGCAACAATACCACTGCAAATTTATAGTTGCAGAAATGTGGGGTAGTCCTACATTAATAAGGTGGCTTCAGTCGGCTCATATACCAGTGCGACCGCGTATTAGGTAAATTGCCTTCCGAGAGGATGATTAATGTCCCAGCAGAGTGTAACACTAGCCCTCGCTCTCGAAAATGGAACAATATCTTTAAGGCCGCACTGGCTTTCAAGAGAAATGATAAAGTGCATTAAAACGTGCTTTGTATAACTATTTGCTTGGGCGAGAGATGTCTATATATGTATAAGGATGTTCATGTGCAAGTGTGGAAGGAAATCTAACGATTACTTTAGATATTTCAAACTTTTCTTTGCGACATTTAGAACGCTGTGAATCGTTGTATTTTCGTATAATTTTCGCTTACATCCACAAGTGCCGTTTGCATTCGTATTTCTCGGGTATTTCTCCATTTAGCACAGATCATTGTGGCCTAATTTAACTAAGACTTGCAACATTTACATATATTGGTGTGAAACACAATGAAATTTGCATATATTCCCTGACAAAGAAGTGATGCATCCGGAAGAAAAAGACAAAATGAAATGGAACTACATTAGTTGAGAGGATGTGTGCTGTTATTTCGGTGATTAGAAAATCGAGTCAAATTCGCAGAAAACTTATAAAAATGAGCAGAATCTCACCCCCCTTGCACGGATGCATGCACTTGTTTGGTTGGGAGGAGTGTTATAAAGTCGTTGTAACATAACTTTGATGTCCTAGGTTCTTGCACTGCTACAGAGTTAGCACCCTCGCTGACGTTGCACTTGTTCTGTTGAACACATATATGTGGATCTTGCAGGACGAGAGAGTACCTCGACACACGTAGACTGCTAATGTACACACACGCCATGTAGTGACCAGCAACTATCCTAACAGAAAATATCACCACCAAACTACTACATGTGATGTAACACATGAGGTACCATTCTGCAGTCAGCTTTCCCTCAGTCAGTACCAGTCGTGACACGAGATCGTACTTGATCATTCCGCACACCATGAAGCCAGCAGTAGCCCCTCTGTGCCTCTCCGAAGCGTCACAACCGTACTGACAGGGTCATGCGTGGTTGTGTAGTAATGCGATTCACCACCGAACACTATGCCAAGCCATTCACTACCAATCCGTGTTTACCTGTTACAAGAACACTCAAAATGCGTCAATCTTTTAAGAAGTTTGTAATGGTTCCGCTTCGACTGTTGCTTAACTAAAGGTATTTACTTTATAATGTTTCAATAATTTATTTTATTTGTTAACAATTAGCTTGAAATACTGTAGTGTTATTGGAGACCTTTGTACATGATGATAAAATAAAAAAAACTCGTGTGTGTGTGTGTGTGTGTGTGTGTGTGTGTGTTATTGTAATTACGAAAATGTTTTCTAATTTAGCGCCGTCCACTGTCTTCCATTTTGCCACGCGGGATTGGCCGAGCGGTCTAGGGCGCTGCAGTCATGGACTGTGCGGCTGGTCCCGGAGGGGGTTCGAGTCCTCCCTCGGGCATGGGTGTGTGTGTTTGTCCATAGGATAGTTTAGGTTAAATAGTGTGTAAGCTTAGGGACTGATGACCTTAGCAGTTAAGTCCCATAAGATTTCACACACATTTCATTTGTCTTCCATTTTTACATTCATGAGCATCTGCTGTCTTGATGATATCATGCACTCAAGCTGATTGATGATGTATGTGCACATGTCGAGGTCACTGGTCTTAAATCTTTTGCCATCCCACGTCTTGATAACATCATATATTCAATAGCACTGCAAACGTTATACGTGCATCGGTCAAGTTCATTGACGACGTAATTTACCCTGGTTATGGGCACCTGCACCAACACTTGTCTTTCAGGTTCCTCTGGCCTCCTTCATGGATTGTAACGTGATTTGTACCGCATGTTTGAATACTGGTTTTAAGTGTAAAGTGTTCCAGAAGCCACATAGCGTTCTTACTGATTTACACTAGTAGTAGCTGTGTATTTAACATTTTGCTGTCACCTATAGCACTGGCCTGCAAAGCCGAATTTATACAATCATGTGAAATGTAGCAAAGTAACTTGTCGTTAATTAAGCAACATTCAAGGCGAAACCATTCCAGTGGCGGTACGTTATATGAAGAAAATGAAAGAGCAACTTTTGTGTTGTAGTGTTAGCGGTAAGCCGTGAATGGGGTAGTAATGTCCTAGTCCAGTTGCTGTTATACTCAGACCACTAGTGTAGTCCATAAAGAGTGTTGCAGAGAGTCCATCGCCTGTTCAAGGAAGGCAGGCACAGGCATGAAGCTTTTACAATGTCCCTGGTACACAATACTGCTATTTTCCCTTGTGGTCAGATATGGTCGATCGGAGCTTTGGCGAGTACCCCTGCCGCCGTATTCCCATGCAGTCCAACATCGTGCCACTGGAACATCCGAATGACCAACAAATCTAGATACTATGTGATTTGGTCATTCAGCCAAACAGAGACTTAAAACGAGCCCACACTCAAAAACTGTCAGGTGCTGATAAAAACTGTATCACACGAGAACACGGAATCCCCATGTTCTTCACAGTGGGATCTGATACTGTTCACGTTCTTTGTATATCGCACAAGATCTGGTAACAACACTAAATACGAAAAGCACCAATACACTCTGGTGACCTTTCTAGCTGACAATGAAAGATGCAACTCCGATCTTGTAATCACCTGGCGATGGTGCGCACGTGTTTAACTTGTTTATGATAAAGAGACGATTTCATTGGTGGTCTAATCAGCGGATGAAATCGGCAATATATTCTATAAAAGATATTCAATTGTCTCCATCCGCTGCCAACGATAAGCTGACCCTAGTGTGATATTACCATTATTACTGCACACATTGTTACGGGTAACGGTGACAGCACTAAGGGGCAGCAGCCAACGTTGACGTATCCTCACCGCTCCTCACATTCCGACAGTTGTAATGTGGGGGCAACGTACACTTCCTGCCCTCCCTGACACCCACCGCACCAATCGAGAAGTAATCGTGAACAAGCTGAAAGAGGTTATATTTACATACAACCATGTCTTTTGTGGGCTTCACATTTTTGTCAGGAAATTTTCAGACTTTCGCCTGTAGCTGTCACTGTAAGAGAAGTGTCATGCAGTTTCTCGTCCCATTTTCAAATGAAGCATTCACTTTGTGATGGAGTTTTCTTGTGAAATTACAAAAATTAAGCCAGGGAGGTAAGATTAATACAAATATGGAAAACTGTTCCAAGGCACAATATGGTCATGTACTTAAGAACAAATATTTTATTCGAATTTAAAAGTATTCCCATCTAGAATATTGCGTCAGTACCTAATGTGTTACAGTGTGTAATTACATATCAATAATAAATAAATGTAATCGATTTAAGAAGATCTATTATTTCAAACAACTTACAAATTAAAAATATTTTGAAAAGAAGCAATTGGCAACTAATACCAATTTTATTTTCGAGACAAGGAAAATTCTTGAAATTAAAAAATCACTGTTGATTTGTAAATATCACACGTTCAGTGGTAAAAAGATCTTCAGTTTCAAGGTAAACCATGGTGTGTGGCTGGCAGTTTAGGGATTAAACGCCCACACTTCATATAACTCTTGTATAAGTTACAAGCACTGCATGAAAAACAACCTTATTTCTCACAACAACAACAAAAACTAGAAATTTTCGGCGATTGTTTATGGTTGTCTCTCATGTTCGTTCCTTCGTGCGATTGTAAAACTGGTACTAAAGTGAGACTCAGACTAGGAAACACACCTTGTTGTTGATTTCTTAACCCAGCAATAGTTTAAGGCCTCTTCGGTTTATCTACTACCTTGGAATCGACATAAATGTTGAAAAATACTTGTCATCTTTTTTTCAATACTTGCTGGAGGGACCATAAATCCTGCAGGGCTGTCCATAAATCCGTGAGAGTATAAAGGGGTGGAGATATCTTCTGAACAGCACGTTACAAGGCATCCCAGACATGCTCAATAATTTTCACGTCTGGCCATTTGGTGGCCAGCAGCAGTGTTTAAACTTAGAACAGTGTTTCTGGAGCCACTCTGCAGCAATTCTGGACGTGTGGGATGTCGCAGTGTCCTGCAGGAATTGCATAAGTCCGTCGGAATGTGCAATGGACATGAATGGATGCAGTTGGTCAAACATGATCGTTACGTACGAGTCGCCTTTCAGAGTCGTATCTAGACATACCAGGGGTCCCATATCACTCCACCTGCACACGCCCAACACCATTTCATAGCCTCCACCAGCATGAACAGTACCCTGCCGACATGTGGGGCCAATGGAGTCACGAGGTTGTCTCCATACCCGCACACGGCCATCCGCTCGATACAATTTTGAACGAGACTCGTCCGATAAGGCAACATGTTTCCCGTCACCAACAGTCCAATGTCGGACCCAGGTGAGACGTAAAGTTTTGTGCGTTCAGTCATCAAGGGTACACGAGTGGAGTTTCGGCCTCTAAAGCCCATATCGATGATGTTTCGTTGAATGGTTAGCACGCTGACACTTGTTGATGGCCCAGCATTGAAATCTGCAATAATTTGCGGAAGGGCTGCACTTCCGTCACGTTGAACGTTTCTCTTCAGTCATCGTTGGTGCCATTCTTGCATGATCTTTTTCCGGCCACAGTGATGTCGGAGATTTGATGTTTTATTGGAACCCTGATATTCACGGTACACTCGTGAAATGGTCACACGGGAAAATCCCCACTTCTTCGGTACCTCGGGCATGCTCCGTCCCATCGCTCGTGCGCTCACTATAACATCACGTTCAAACTCACTTAAATATTGACAACCTGCCATTGTAGCAGCAGTAACCGATCTAACAACTGCGCCAGACACTTGTTGCCTCATATAGGTGTTGCCCACCGCAGGTCTGTATTCCGCCTCCTTACATATCCGTATTTGAATACGCATGACTATACTAGATTTGTTGGCTCTTCATTGCATGTGTTCTATGTTTCGATAAATGTTGTCACTACTATGTAATTTACTATCTTTCTTTGTTTATCGTGGATCTAATATTTTCATAATGAGTCAGGTTTCTAATACTTATAATTTAACTAAACAATAATTAGATTCTGGACATTCCCCTGTATATAGATGTTCTTGGTTCACTTGGAAGCCAAATTTTTGGAATTTTAGACGGTAATTTTCTGTCTTAAACGTCTTTATACCATACGGCCATCTTATTTCATGCAGCCTTTCCTCTTCAGCAGGATTTTCCAAACGACTTTCCTGGAATATCTCCCCAAGATATTTAAATTTTTTTGCCTTTGAAATTCACCCAATATCTGTTTTTGAAATTTCAATACATTTCTGATGTACGTAACATGTTTTTATCCAGAAATTCTTAAGCCAGTCCTACTGGTTAATTTTTGAAACACTAATTTGTGTTACAGTAGATGTCACATTTCCAGAATTAAATTCACAATTAAAAAGAGTGGTGCTGGCCAACATCTTCCCGTACACAGATGTTTATTTCGAAAGGCTGAGATGTTTCCTCCACTAATTTCACTTCAAATACTGTGTCTGTAAGTTTTTCATGAAGCAGTTTTGCAAATTTAGATTTTACACCAAATTCACAGATTATTTTATTTACAATTTCTTTGCCAACGGAATCGAAGCCCTTCTTGACAACAACTTTACTACAGGATGTTTTGCATTCAGTGATCTGTGGCGAATGATGGGCTTCAGATTAAATATTTGTCGAGCACATGATCTGCCCTCCCTTATGCATGTCTATATTCACCTAAATGACTGTCGAATGGTGTGTATAATCTCTACAGCAAGATCTTAGAAAATATTTTCAAAGCAACTAGTAGCAAAGCAGTTCCGCTCCAGTTGTTAACCTTTGGTTTTCTACCTTTAATGATGTATCAAGATTGCTTTATAATCTTCTGTGAATTTTCTGTTACCAACATTTCCTCAAAGATAAGTTTTAGTACACTTTTCTATTGTTTCTTTTAGAGAAACGCCTAACTGCAGAGTGTGTTCCACTAGTTTTATTGTTTTGTACGGTTTCATCTACTCATCAGTCCCTTTGGTAGCCTGAGATAAACTTTCTTCTAGATTTTCATTAGCGTTTGAAAATTGCTGCTACTTGATTGGTTCTGGGCAATTACGAAGCTGCTATACATGCAGCGCGTACATACATACATCAAAAAAAATTTTGCAACACCTCGGTTCCGAGAGTTCCGGAACCAGTCCAGAAAACTGGAACAATCAACATAAACATCCTTTCCGCCATTTTCATTGCTCATGAAAACAACACATTGCTTCTTGTACCACCATACAGCGAGACATTCAGAGGTGGTGCTCCTGATTGCTCTACACACCGGTACCTCTAATACCCAGTAGCACGTCCTCTACCATTGATGCATGGCTGTATTCGCCGAGGCGTACTACCCACAAATTCATCATAGCACTGTTGGTGCACATTATCCCACTACTCAACGGCGATTCGGATTGGATCCCTCAGAGTGGCTAATGGGTCACGTCGTCCATAAACAGCGCTTCTCAATCTATCCCAGGCGTGGTCGATAGGGTTCATGTCTGGAGAACATGTTGGCCACTCTAGTCGAGCGATGTCGTTATCCTGAAGGAAGTCGTTCACAACATGTCCACGGTGGGGGTGCGAATTGTCGTCCATGAAGACGAACGTCTCGCCAATATGTTGCCGATATTGTTGCACTATCGGTCGAAGGATGGCATTCACGTACCGTACAGCCGTTATGGCGCCTTCCATGACCACCAGCCTCGTACGTCGGCAACACACAATGCCACCCCAAAAGGGCAGGGAACCTCCACCTTGCTACACTCACTGGACTCTGTGTCTAAGACGTTCAGCCTGACCTGTTTACCTACAAACACGTCTCCGACGATTGTCTGGTTGAAGGCATATGCAACACTCATAGGCGAAGAGAACGTGATGCCAATCCCGAATGGTCCATTCGCCATGTTTTTGGGCCCATCTGTAGCGCGATGCATGGTGTCGCGGTTACAAAGGTGGACCTCGCCATGGACGTCGAAAGTGAAGTTGCGCATCAAGCAGCCTATTGCGCACAGTTTGAGTCGTAACACGACGTCCTGTGGCTGCACGAAGAGCATTATTCAACATGGTGTCGTTGTTGTAAGGCTTCCTCTGAGCCATAATCCGTAGGTAGTGGTCATCCATTGCAGTAGTAGCCCTTGGGCGGCCTGATCGAGGCATCTCATCGACATTTCCTGTCTCTCTGTATCTCCTCCACGTCCGAACAACATCGCCTTGGTTCACTCCGAGACGCCTGGGCACTTTCCTTGTTGAGAGCCCTTCCAGGCACAATGTAGACGCGATCGAACCACGGTATTTCCCGTCTAGGCATGGTTGAACTACAGACAACACGAGCGGTCTACCACCTTCCTGATGGAATGACTGGAACTGATCGGCTGTCGGACCCCATCCGTCTAATAGGCGCTGCTCATGCACGGTTGTTTACATCTTTGGGCGGGTTTAGTGACATCTGTGAACCGTCAAAGGGACTGTTTCTTTGGTACAATATCCTCAGTGAACGTCTATCTTCAGGAGTTGTGGGAACTAGGGTGCTGCAAAAGTATTTTTCATATGTGTATATACCGCGTGTCTCTTCTAAGACTCGTGAGGCGTATATTCTCTGGTATTTCGTCAGATACTTCCAATTTCGATTTTGTATGGTGTACATAGAGTCAGCTCAAACAGTGTTTATCTCATCTTTTAAGCGATGCCCAATGTCAACAGAAAGAGTCGGTTTGTTTCCCCATTTAAAACAAAATGGCTTTTCAATAGGGATTTTTCGTGTCCGTTCGACAGAGCGGTCTGAAATTAGTCTTGTGTGATATCCGTTTCGTCAATGTGTATAAACAGGGACACTAGAATAGTAAGTATAAACGGCATTCCAGTATGCTTGCGGTAGCAGTCCGTATGTGCGAGGGCAGTGTTGGCGCTACTGGAGTGATAGTTATTATTCGAGTTTTACTGTCTTTGTTAAAATGGATCGATAAAACACTTATCACCCTGGACCAATCTGCCATAGCTACATGAAATGGGTGTTGAAAATTCCGTTTTAAAAGTAATTTTGTTCGTAACGGCAAACAAATCGACGCTTTCGTCTACAGCTGACGTCGCAAGAAAGATGTGATGAGCAGAATTTATTTGTATTGACTCCAGCTACACACTGAAAAAACTAAATTCCAAATATCTGGTGAAACAGCAAAAGAAATGCACCTGACAACTCCTAGGAGAGACACCGGTATACAGGGTGGTCATAAAGTCTCAAATGCTGGTAATGGTATTGCAGAGACGCTTGACCGAGAAATAATAGTTCAGATAGAAATTCAATGCGTTGCGACTATTCCAAGTTAATTAATATTGCTATTAGCCATCACACCAATATGCGCGCAAATTCAAGCCCTTCCCCAGATACAATTAGCGTCAGTTGTTCTCATATCGTAGATGATAACGCACGAGACGTCTCAGCCTTTGGCTCCGGTTCGAGCCTTATTACTCTCCAATGACCAATTTCTGTATCGAAGTGATAGTTAAACGAAGACCCTAAACTGCCGATAGGCGTTGATATACATCAACAGGAACATTTGATAATGTGTACTGTGACGGGGACTCGAACCGGGGATCTCCTGCTTACATGGTAGACGCTCTATCCATCTGAACCACCGAGGACACAGGCGATAATGCGACAGCATGGATTTATCCCTTGCACGCGCCCCGTGAGACCAACATTCCCAACTTAATGTCCACAGACTGCATTCGTAGTGCCCCTGCCTATTACACTCATTACTCGCGGCAGACAATCTTACCGAGTCTCGTAAGGGTTCGGGCAATACGTGTGCATCCCCACAGAAGAACGTCGATGGCCAGTTAGCCTTAACTATATGAAGATGGTATCTGTTCTTTTGGACATGTCCGCAAGAACAGATACGATCTTTATATAATTTTTGTATTGTTGTCTTGTTTAGTTTTAGCAAATAAAACGAAGAACACGTCTGGTGACACCGTTTTTGATGGACCGCTTCAGATTATGCGCGCAACAGCCTCACTGGCTAACTTCAATTGTAATTAGCTCGTAGACGGCGCAAAATATTGTTTCCTTTAAACATTTATTTCTCAACATAGCAAATATAGCGGAAATGGAAAGTGCTATTGATGAGCGATATTCACAGAATGGATTGGTAGTCAGGGTCTCGAATTGTTAAAGAATGCAGTCTCTAGTAATAATTAGAAAGTGCATTTTCTGTGGAGACAGGTGCAAACATACACGTGGTACAATGCCTGTTGACATTAACAAACTGAATGTGGGATAAGTTAGAATAACAGTGGTATTTGTTGCAGGATTCTAGTGTGAATCGTTTACGAGATATCGTGTCTTGAAAAGTTCCCACACTGACACCTGTACATTACCTGTGGTAACATACGCTAAATAGCAACCGAGTACTTACACTAGTTATGTTGATCCTGACTAATAATGACACAATGGACCATCACAGGTTGTGTTCAAAACGACGACCGGTAGCGGCAAAACACGCTTCAAGTGTGGTACAGAACGACTGCTGCACACGTGCTAGCATTTTACTGGGGGATGTCCGAAACGGCTACAGCAATACGTCGTTGCATATCATTAGGTAGTAGTCGGTACGACGTTGTAGACTGCGTCTTTCAGCTTCCCCCCAGAAAAAAAAATGTTTTACAGATCTGAAACCCAGGAAACAGGCCAGCCAAATGGTTCAAATGGCTCTGAGCACTATGGGTCTTAACATCTGAGGTCGTCACTCCCCTAGAACTTAGAACTACTTAAAACTAAGGACGTCACACACATCCATGCCCGAGGCAGGGTTCGAACCTGCGACCGTAGGGGTCTCGCGATTCCAGACTGAAGTTCCTGAAACCGATCGGCCACACCGGCCGGCAGGCCTGCCAAGGTCTCTGCATCCAATCCAAGGATTTGGAAACAATGCATGAAGACAAGCTGTAGTATTTTGTGCACTGTGTGCTAGACAGCTATCATGTTGGTAGCAAAGGTTGCTTCTAGTCTGCAGAGGAACTTCTTTTTGCATCTGTGGAAGACAGTCTGTTAGGAGGCTGAGATACTTGTGCGCGTTCAGTATTCCGTTCGGTCTATGAGCTCATAACTCACTACGCTATACCCCAGCTTTACACGTCATGGATGCCGACGTTCCACCTGACGAAGTCAATGGGGATTGTCAAAAGAGCAATGGTGTATGTTTCGGCGAATTACCTGGTCACGACTGGTAAATGTGGCTTCACTGCCAGACAAAATACATGATACGTTTGGAGCATGGTGTCTTAAGGCCCATGTACAAAAGTTAACACTATTCTCATAATCGTTTATTGCGTAGATGGAACTTATATCGATGGAGGAAGCGTAGGATAGTTGCCTCGCTCTTGCCACTGCCTTGTGCGGTTGCCGTGAAGGTAACTTGTAGATCAGCTGCAGCAGCAGCAAGAACATTAATACCTCCCTCTCCCGCTGTCATTTGTTTGCTTCTGTTATGTTGTCAAGGTGTTACACTATCACTTTCACGTAACTGATTGAAGAGGTTGATAAATAACTGCCGAGATGGTTAACGTCTGTTAGGATATATTGCTACATACACCATGCAAGAATGAATTGCATTTTTCCTACACTCTCCATACATAGTGAGCATGCCGGCTTTTTCTGCATTGGTAGTCCTATCGTCCACTCAACAGCTACTGCTTGGACTGTTATGCACTAACAAACAAGAAAGTCGCATTGCACTCAAGGAAAACACAAACAATATGTAAGCAGAATGAGATTTTCACTCTGCAGCGGAGTGTGCGCTGATATGAAACTTCCTGGCAGATTAAAACTGTGTGCCCGACCGAGATCCGAACTCAGGATCTTTGCCTTTCGCGGGCAAGTGCTCTACCATCTGAGCTACCGAAGCACAACTCACGCCCGTTCTCACAGCTGTACTTCTGCCAGTATTTGTAATCAAACATGACAACATCGTACCTAAAAACTACACAGATAGAATGGTCTCAACTGGTTTCAGTGTGCAAACTGTGCAAAATGCGATATCTCGTAGACGACTAGCACTACATTTCTGTAAAAAACGCCTCTGACGTTCTAATGCACCCTACTTTTAGTCTGTTAATGCCAGTAGGCATTGTTCTTCTTAGAAATGTGGTATAATAACTATCTTTCTATTGGCTAACAATACAAGTCTCTGACTACCAATTCATTCTGTGAAAACCGCATGTCAGTAGCATTTCCACAATATTTGCAGTGGAATTTTATGTGACTCACTTTATATACATTAGTCCAGCAGTTACGTAAATACAGATATCTTGTTCCGTACACTGTCCACAATCACCAACACAAATATCTGAACTTATATATACATATTGTGTTGGTGGTTGTGGATGGTATACTGAACAATGCAACACCTGCGTCTATATAATTTTCGGACTAATAATCATAGCTAGCACAAATACTATGTTTTTAGGTTGCTTAGTACCTCCAAGTACATGTGGCAACAGTGAGCCATTACAGTTTGTTTTCTCCTAGACAGCAGGTCTGTGATTGAAGTGTGAAGGTGGCTGCACAGCAGTTACTCTATACAGACAGGTGTAGTCCACTTACCTGTAGTGTTGCTGTTTAGACCACACAGAAAACATCAGGTTGTAAGGTTTGTGACGTGTTTGTGGTTAGACTGTTCGGTGCAGAGAAAAAACAACCGACACAACGATGTGTGTACATATTAAGGCACCACATATAAAAATATCTGCTCTTACACCTGTTGAACCCTATGACAGAGTAAGCCTGCTTTGTCTTTTATTAAAATTATAACGCATGTAACATTCCTATTTGCCTTACTGCGACAAACTTTCGACTTAAGTCCTGAAACAAGGCTAGCTTTGGTATACTGGAATAAACTTCTTCAGTAATTAACACTTGATTTACTTTATGTCTCTTGATATACAATGGGAAGATATAAGTCATGGCATAGCGATATTCACATATACAGATAGCGGTAGTATCGCCTACACAGATATAAAAGGCCAGTGCATTGGCAGACCTGTCATTTTTCCTCGGATGATTCATGAGTAAATGTTTCCGAAGTGATTACGGCCACTCGACGGGGATTAATAGACTTCGATGGCGGAATGATAGTTGGAGCTAGACACATGGATATTCGATTTCGGAAATTATTCCAAGATTCACAGTGTCAAGAATGTGCCGAGAATACCAAATTTCAGGAATTACCTCTCAACATGGACATCTCACAGTGGCCTCCGTTTAACGACCAAGAGCAGCGGCGCTTGCGTAGAGTTGATAGTACGAACATACAAGCAACACTGCGTGAAATAACCACAGAAATTAATGTGGGGCATACTATGAATGTATCCTTTAGGAGAGAGCGATGAAATCTAGCGTGAATGGGCTATGGCAGCAGAAGACCGACGCGAGTGCCTTTCCTAACAGCATAACATCATCTGAATCGCCTCTTCTGAGCTCTTGGCCATATCTGTTGAACCCTAGACGACTGGAAAACCATGGCCTGGTGAGATAAGTTCCGATTTCAGTTGGTAAGAACTTGTACTTAGGTTCGAGTGTGGCGCAGATCCCACGAGGCAATGGACCCAAGTTGTCAAGGAACTGTGCAAGCTGCTGGTGACTTTACAACGGTGTGGGCTATGTTTCCATGGAATGGACTGGGTCCACTGGTGCAAGTGAATAGATCATTGATTAAAAATGGGTTTTGTTCGTCTACTTGGAGACCATTTGTATTCGTTAATGGATTTCATGTTCCCAAACAACGATTCACGTCACTGTACCACAGTTGTTCGCAAGTGGTTTGAAGAACATTCTGGACAACTCGACCGAATGATTTGGTCACACAGATTGCCACCATGAATCACATTGTACATTTATGTTACATAATCAAGAGGTCAGTTCGTGCACAACATTAAGCACAGACAATACTGTCGCAATTATGGTTGTCTGCAGAGACATAGAGGCAGCATTTCTGCAGGGACTCCCAATGAACTGTTGGTTCCATGTCACGTCGTGTTGTTGCATTACACCGGGAAAAATGAGGTCAGATACGATATTAGTTGGTATCCTATGGCTTTTTCCACCTCAGTATATATACACTGATGTCCTAAATTAAAGCAACAAGCCATCCTGTGTATAGTTCACGATATAATCGTACAAACTGTTAACACATATCCGTACGATCATATTCTGCATGGAAGATGGCATTCCAGTCAACGGACAACGACGCCAGCGATGGCGTGAGAGCACGTATCAAACAGGGTAGTGTTTGCCGGGTAGTCCCACATCCACAGTCATTGTTCACATTTTCACAGGCGGCGTAGTATGGTACAGGGAAGACTTTTAGACTCTCTGGAAGAATGGAAGCAGGGCACTCGCAAACTGTTGTGGACCCATGACTTAAGGTGAATCTTTCTGTTGTATCTCGGATGTGGCGACAGTTTATAGAGGGCTTAACTATCTCGAGGACTACAGGTGACATCAAAAAGAGAGGACCATTGTTTGGCTGTAAGGGCACGACAGTACCGCCTCAGAACTGCATGGCAGTGTCATCTGACATTGCAGCATCCACAGGACGCGTTGTATCGAGGAAAACGGTGTACAGAAGGCTTCGGCAGAGTGGACTTTGTTGTCTGAGACCTGCTGTACGTTTACCTCTGACGCTTCTTCACGGAAGGAAATATCTAGAGTGGAATCGTCAACATGCCACGTGGACGGTCGAACAGTGGGAAAATGTGTTTTTCACCCCTGAGTCCTGATTATCGGCGGATTAGCATCGTGAGCGAACGTAGAACGTGAGTTGGGGACCAAAACGTTTTGGAAGAAGACCGATATCGAGGAGGATCGCTAAGGCAGGGATTTTGTCGACCACTTGAATACCTTTTCATGAAACTGTACGAGTGGATCGACAAGGTTTAACTGCTGTCAGGTGTCGTGACGAGATTTTAGGGGCTCATATGCGGTTGTTGTAAGGTGCTGTGGGACCAGACTTCGTACTGTAGACTACAATGCTTGCATAGAGCGCAGGTGGTTGATGTTCTCTTGGAAACAGAAGATATGGCACTCACGAGTTGGCCTGCTCGCTCTCTCGATTTGAATCCTATAGAGCATGTCTGGTATGCACAAGGGAGACGGGTTGCATCATCCACCAACCACTCTGCAAGATATGCGAGCAGCTCTGCAGGAGGAATGGGCGTTACTGCCTCAATAGGATATTTACAACATCATTTACGGCATGCCCCGTCGTTGTCAGGGCTGTATTAGTGCTAGATGTGGTCACACCCCATTCTAAGCACTTTAATCAGTTGTCGGAATGTGTGTACAGATCCTTAAAATTAGAAAAAAACTAAGAAAATTTTTATCCATCATTACATGTGTTGAAGTTGTCTCCGTTCTGCATTCTTTATATCGTTTTTTCTACTTTACTGTCACTTGTTTATACTTTTTTGTGACAAAAGAAACTCAATCTTGCAAAAGAACTAACGGTAATTTTGCAAGAATATATATATATATATATATATATATATACGTCCAAAATTAAAGGAACTAACGATAATTTTGTCACAAAACAGTATAAACAGGTCATACTAAAGTGGAAACAATTGAAAGAATGCAGAACGGAAACAACTGCAACATGCATAACGGTAGGCAAAATTTTCTTCGGTTTTTGTAAATTGAAGGCTCTAAATTGACGGATCTGTGTTCATATTTAACCAGGCATCTTTCGTAGGTCGACATCAAAATATCAAAATTTGTATAGTATGATACAACTTTCCCCCCTCCCCCACACACAAACACACACACACACACACACATACACACACACACACACATATATATATATATATATATATATATATATATATATATATATATATATATATATATATATATATATATTGATGATCTGTTAGACGACGATCAGTAGGGTTTTAGGAAAGGTAACAGAACCACAGAGGCAGTTCTGACGTTGGGTTGAAAATGAAATAGTATTTGTCGACCTGGAAAGAGAGAAAGAAACATAGTGTACAATATGTCCAAAAAGCAAGAGGGAACAAGACTGGAAGGAGCAAGAAGGATGTGCTCGTATTAAAAAGGAGGGGGGGGGGGGGGGGAAGTTGTATCCTATACTGCACAAATTTTGATATTTTGATGTCGACTTACCAAAGATGCCTGGTTAAATCTGAGGGCCTTTAGGCATTAATCTCCCCAAGCAAATTGAATTAAATAAATAAAACGTCGGATCCCTTTCGAAAATCCATAAAGACGTAAGCTACCGTTTCAGCTTGGTCTGTTGGTCACAAGATGCCGTTCACAAGCAAACCGAGCAATGTTTCAGACGTAGAATGTAGTAGCTGAGTAGCATCTTTTGCCACAAGGAGTTAGCTCCTGGCACCGAAGGTCCGGTAAGTGCCATGTATTGAGATCTCTTAGCCCTGACTGGCACGCCTCCAGCACCACCGCCGTCTCTCACCTTGCATTCCGGTCGTCAGCTCAAGTCTGCTGCCGACTCTCACGATCTGACACTGGAGGCGCGGTCACGTACTGCCAGCGAGAACGCGGAGAGAATGTTATCTTGCCGCAGCGCCACGACATGTGAGACGGAGATTTCTGCGGTAAATCTTATCAGCAACTAGGTGAGGCAACTAATATATTTCAAAAGCTTATCTGTTACCGTAGCTGAGTCTAGGCTCTAATTTCTCAGTTACTGTTTTTGGATCTTCTTTCAAATATTTTCTAACCGTACAAATGGACATATTTATGGCTTAAAAGTGTCGCCTCTTCGTACGATAAATACGTGTTTCTTGAACTTACATTTGCTACACGACGTGTTCCATGAAAAAAGATGGATGTGAATTTCAATCTTTCGGGTTTACAAAAGGGAAGCCTAGGCTGGAATTCCAAATAAAAAAAGATATTTCAATGAAACTATATTCTCACATATCGTAATGTTGGCTTAGGAAAGGTATGAATAGGACTGAATCACGTTATTCACGTTCCGCTAAGTCCTACTGGGGTGGTAGGTATATCCGAATCCATACAACTGGATCAGCCCAATAAAGCCATTAAAACGGACAGGACGTATAAAGGGTATCCCCAATGTCACCACAGAAACTCAGTGGCATGTGGTAATGCATGGAATGAACTAATAGGCATTACGATAAATTTAATTTACCACCTTTATAAAAAATTCATCTTACCGTTGGAGTGGGTTAAACATATCAGAATGCATCAAGTTTCCATTCATACGTGCTATCGATAAAAGATGAATGTCCGTAATTAGAGTGAAAGGTAGTTTATTTATTCTTCAAGCACGAGGTTGTAATTCAAATTCAAAAATGGAAGTCGGGAACATTTTCAACACACCAACACACTGTTAACAAAGATAACAACACGATCTTAATTAAATGTTCCCTTTCGTTGTGTCATTAATCTTCTGACTGGTTTGATGCAGCCCACCCCGAATTGCTCTCTCGTCCCAACCTCTTTATCTCAGAGAAGCATTTGCAACCTATTTCCTCAATTTTTTGCTGTATGCGTTCCCGTTCCCGTCGTGCTTTGCAGGTTTTATCTTTCTCTGGTACCATGGACGTTAATCTGTGGTTTCTTAACTGATTCATCCTGTCCCTTCTTCTTTTCAGTGTTTTCCATTTATTCCATTCCTCGCCGATTATGCGGAGAATTTCCTTACCTTATCAGTCCACTTACTTTTCAGCATTCTTCTGTAGCATGACACCTCAAATTCTTCTCTTCGATTCTGTTCTGTTTTTCCATGTTTCACTCTCATACAATGCTGTGCTCCAAACGTACATTCTCAGAAACTTTTGTATGAAATTAAGGTTAGTCTTTTACGCTAGTAGACTATTCTTGGCTCGGAATGCTCTTTTCGCCAGCGTTTGTCTGCTTTTTATGTTCTTGCTCCGTCCATCATGGGTTATTTTGCTGCATAAGCAGCACAATTCCTTAGCTACGTTTACTGTGTCGTTCCCAATTTTGATGTTAAGTTTCTGTCTGTTATCATTTCTGATACTTCTCATTACTTTCCTCTTACTTCGGTTTACTCTCAGTCCGTATTCTGTTCCCTTTACAGTATCCATTCCAACCAACAGTTCCTGCAATTTTTTCGCTTTCAGGGTGACGATAGCAATGTCATCAGTGAATTTTACCATTCGTATTTTTCCACCTTAAATTTTTATCCTTCTGGAACATCTCTTTAATTTCAGTCATTGCTTCTTCGACGTTTAGAGTGAGCAGTAAGGGGCAAAAGACTATGTCCTTGTCCTACACCCTTTTTAATACGAGCACTTCCTTCTTGCTCCTTCCAGTCTTGTTCCCTGTTGCTTTTTGTACATATTGTACACTATGTTTCTTTCTCTCTTTCCAGGTCGACAAATACTATTTCATTTTCAACCCAACGTCAGAACTGCCTCTGTGGTTCTTTTACCTTTCCTAAAACCCTACTGATCGTCGTCTAACAGATCATCAATTTTATTTTTCCATTCTTCTGTATATTATTCTTTTCAGCAACATGGATCCTTGAGATGTTAAGAAGTTGTGTGGATGGTATTTTACTGAAAGTCTGATGGTATATCGTCTGTCTCAAACATTTACACACCAACGTTTAACGTTTTTTTTTGTTGCCAGTTGATTTTAGAAATTCCGGTAGAGTGTTATCTATTGCTTCTACCTTATTTGGTATTACGTCGTCCCAATCTTTTGTAATTTTAATTCTAATACTGGCGCTCTTCTCTCTTCTTTCTCTACTCCTGTTTCTTGTTCCATCACGTCATCAGGCAAGTCCTCCACTAAAAGAGGCCTTCAATGCACCCTTTCCACCTATTCACATTCTTCTCTCCCTCTGACGGTGGAATTCCAATTTCGTTTTAATGTTACAGTTTTTGGTCTTAATATCAGCAGAAGCTGTTTTGACTTTTGTATATGCACAGTCTGTCCTTCAGACAATCATTTCTTTTTCGATTTCCTCACATTTTTCATGCAGCCATTTTCTCTTCGCTTCCCTGCATTTCGTGTTTCTTTCATTCCCGACGACTTGTATCTCTCTGCTCCTGAATTTCCCTGGAAATTTTTATGCTTCGTTCTTTCGTCTACCAATTGAATTATTTCTTCTGTTACCCATTCAGTTAGCTTTCTTGTACCTATCTTTTTCTTTCCAACGCCTGTGACTGCCCTTTTTAGAGATGTCCATTCCTCTGTAAATGAACTGTCTACAGTCCTTTATCGTTATATCTATCGCCTACATGAGCATCAAGCGTATATCTTCATTTCTTAGTACTTCCATATCCCACTACTTCCCTCCACATACATTAATCCTGACTGTTCTCTTAAGCTTCACACAACTCTTCATCATTACTAAATTATAACCGGACTCTATATATACTCCTGGGTATGGCTTATGTATATACATATATATATATAAACGGCCAGTGATCTCTTCAGTGCAGCTGGGCTCGAATTCTTATTGGAATCGACAATCTACCGTCATGCTGCGAGTAAAGAGGATAATGGCATGGGGCACTAATTAGTAGTATGTGGATAAGCTTAGAACTTGGGTCTGACAGCAGGCGTGCTAGAGTAAGCGTGCAGCTGCAAGGACTAGTATGTTCAGATCGTACAGTGGTCAACACTTCTGCCTAGAGAAAGGGGACCCGGGTTCGAGTCCCACGCTGATACAAAGTTTCAACCATCCCCATCGATTTAAATCAATGCCCACTCGCAGTCAAGATCTGTAATTGTTTTGTGTCTTAATCCAAGATCTGATATCGGACTCTCTGCCTGATTACGATGTAATTTAACTGGAATGTTCTTGTATCTCCAGGCCTTTTACAGGTAAAACTCATCCTCTTGGGATTCTTGAAGTGTGTGTTGGCTTTTACTAGCTGAAATTGCAGAACTCAATTAGTCTTTCTCCTCTCTCAGCGGCGCTGAGTGGCTGCGCGGTTTGAGGCGTCTTGCCACGGACTGCGTGGCCCCTCCCGCCGGAGGTTCGAGTCCTCCCTCGGGCATGGGTGTGTGTGTTGTTCTTAGCATAAGTTAGTTTAAGTAGTATGTAAGTCTAGGGACCAACGACCTAAGCAGTTTGGTCCCTTAGGAATTCACAGAAACACTCTCCTCTCTCACTCATACTAAAGACCATGTTCTCCCGTAACCATCTCTTGTATTCTTTCGGCCACGAACGCGTTCCACTGCAGTACGATTATAAGACTTTTATCGCTCTTTACCTACTCAATTACTCGTTTAATACGAACATATACCCTCGCTATTTTCTCATCTTGTGCTTGCGACCTTGGTTTGTATACCTGAACTACACTCCTGGGAATGGAAAAAAGAACTCATTGACACCGGTGTGTCAGACCCACCATACTTGCTCCGGACACTGCGAGAGGGCTGTACAAGCAATGATCACACGCACGGCACAGCGGACACACCAGGAACCGCGGTGTTGGCCGTCGAATGGCGCTAGCTGCGCAGCATTTGTGCACCGCCGCCGTCAGTGTCAGCCAGTTTGCCGTGGCATACGGAGCTCCATCGCAGTCTTTAACACTGGTAGCATGCCGCGACAGCGTGGACGTGAACCGTATGTGCAGTTGACGGACTTTGAGCGAGGGCGTATAGTGGGCATGCGGGAGGCCGGGTGGACGTACCGCCGAATTGCTCAACACGTGGGGCGTGAGGTCTCCACAGTACATCGATGTTGTCGCCAGTGGTCGGCGGAAGGTGCACGTGCCCGTCGACCTGGGACCGGACCGCAGCGACGCACGGATGCACGCCAAGACCGTAGGATCCTACGCAGGGCCGTAGGGGACCGCACCGCCACTTCCCAGCAAATTAGGGACACTGTTGCTCCTGGGGTATCGGCGAGGACCATTCGCAACCGTCTCCATGAAGCTGGGCTACGGTCCCGCACACCATTAGGCCGTCTTCCGCTCACGCCCCAACATCGTGCAGCCCGCCTCCAGTGGTGTCGCGACAGGCTTGAATGGAGGGACGAATGGAGACGTGTCGTCTTCAGCGATGAGAGTCGCTTCTGCCTTGGTGCCAATGATGGTCGTATGCGTGTTTGGCGCCGTGCAGGTGAGCGCCACTATCAGGACTGCATACGACCGAGGCACACAGGGCCAACACCCGGCATCATGGTGTGGGGAGCGAGCTCCTACACTGGCCGTATACCACTGGTGATCGTCGAGGGGACACTGAATAGTGCACGGTACATCCAAACCGTCATCGAACCCCTCGTTCTACCATTCCTAGACCGGCAAGGGAACTTGCTGTTCCAACAGGACAATGCACGTCCGCATGAATTCCGTGCCACCCAACGTGCTCTAGAAGGTGTAAGTCAACTACCCTGGCCAGCAAGATCTCCGGATCTGTCCCCCATTGAGCATGTTTGGGACTGGATGAAGCGTCGTCTCACGCGGTCTGCACGTCCAGCACGAACGCTGGTCCAACTGAGGCGTCAGGTGGAAATGGCATGGCAAGCCGTTCCACAGGACTACATCCAGCATCTCTACGATCGTCTCCATGGGAGAATAGCAGCCTGCATTGCTGCGAAAGGTGGATATACACTGTACTAGTGCCGACATTGTGCATGCTCTGTTGCCTGTGTCTATGTGCCTGTGGTTCTGTCAGTGTGATCATGTGATGTATCTGACCCCAGGAATGTGTCAATAAAGTTTCCCCTTCCTGGGACAATGAATTCACCGTGTTCTTATTTCAATTTCCAGGAGTGTATTATTATCGGTGTTGGTTTGCTTTGATTAATGAGAACTGTCCTGTCAATGAACTGTTCAAAGTAAGACACTCTCTGCCCTACCTTCGTATTCATAACAAATCCTACCACAGTTATACAATTTTCTCCTGCTGTTGATATTACGCAGTTGAATAAAAAAAAATGTTAATGACAGGGGGAGATGCTATTGCAGATATGCTTAGACCTCATGTAGAAGGCAGACGTGGAGGATTATATGGAAAATGGACAATAGAATAATTCGCACAAATTCTCAGAAATAGACGTACTAGAATACTAAGGTTTCTAAGTTATTAAAATCAAACGCCATCGGTATGAGCAGGGATAACACAGGCAAGTTATTGCCAGGTATCGTAGTGGCGGAAACAAAATTGCATTAAATTCTATCAATGTAAAATGAGAAATAATTCTTTACGCTTTATGATACTCGGACTGTCTTTAATTTCACGTATTACAACATGGAAAACAGCATTACTCGCTGGATAAATGGTTCATATTGCTCTGAGTACTATGGGACTTGACATCTGAGATCATCAGTCCCCTAGAATTAGAACTACTTAAACCTAACTAACCTAAGGATATCACACACATGCATGTCCGAGGCAGGATTCGAAACTGCGACCGTAGCAGCAGCGCGATTTCGGACTGAACTCGCTGGATACCAGATAATAGACATCTGTCACGGTCATCTCAGACTGACTATTTTGAACACTGAATGGAGACACTTAACTCGCATATAATATTTAAAAGAAGCGGGATGTGGAATAATTAAATTACGTCGCTGAAGGCGCTAATCTTTTCTTTTCATCATCTCCGATTCAACTTACAACGAACAACTTGAGCGTGAGATCGCAAAAGGCATCTGATGTTTACTACATTCGACGCCCCACGTGTTGTCTGCCATGCAAGCACAGTATTGGCTTCTAATGACAACAGGGGCCGGGACTGGAGGTATCCAGTGGAGAGCACAGAATGAAGCTACGGTGCGTAGTTGAACTGCTTAGTCGACGAGTAACTCACAACAGTCCTACAGTGCTAGTGGTTTGATACAATGAAGAAGAGCAATGGCAACGATAAATGATGCACACATTGCGTTATATTTGCAACAACAGTTGCCAAATTTGACGTTTCGGCAGAGAGGAACCCAAAAACTTTCGCAGAGTGAGAATGATACGTGCTTAAAAAGTGAAAGTGATACCGAAATAGGTGCCGAGCCATGTAGTTCGCCATTCTCGTCGGACATGGAGCCACAAAGCCTGTGTCCAGTGAAGCACAATCGCTGTCCAAGGATTGAGTACTAAACACAGTTACGTACGTAGATGACCGTCCGTAGCATATACAAAAAACAATTATAATCATATTTCCAACACATCCGCAGATATATGACCATATTGTGGGTAAGAACAATTACGGATATTCAAAAGAGCACAAGCCTTTACAGGATATGCATGTTAGTGACCTACTGCGCTGTGCACATCAAATTGAGCGCGACATAGATTACATTGAGTTCAAGGGAAGCAACGGGTGGTTGCATAACATCAGTGGCACAGAATTGGAAGAAGGAATATAATGAAATTTCAAACAAAGCGTCAGCTTGACCCTGCACGGCAAACTGCGGAACCGGCCCGAAAATTTGTACACTACCGGCCATTAAAATTGCTACACCAAGAAGAAATGCAGACGATAAACGGGTATTCATTGGACGAATGTATTATACTAGAACTAACATGTGATTACATTTTCACCCAATTTGGGTGCATAGATCCTGAGAAATCAGTACCCAGAACAACCACCTCTAGTCGTAATAACGGCCTTGATACGCCTGGGCATTGAGTCAGAGCTTGGATGGCGTGTACATATACAGTTGCCCATGCAGCTTCAACACGATACCACAGTTCATCAAGAGTAGTGACTGGCGTATTGTGACGAGCCAGTTGCTCGGCCACCATTGACCAGACGTTTTCAGTTGGTGAGAAATGTGGAGAATGCGCTGGCCAGGGCAGCAGTCAAACATTTTCTGTATCCAGAAAGGCCCGTACAGGACTTGCAACATGCGGTCATGCATTATCCTGCTGAAATGTAGGGTTTCGCAGGGATCGAATTAAGGGTAGAGCCACGGGTCGTAACACATCTGAAATGTAACGTCCACTATTCAAAGTGCCGTCAATGCGAACAAGAGGTGACCAAGACGTGTAGCCAATGGCACCCCATACCATCACGCCGGGTGATACGCCAGTATGGCGATAACGAAAACACGCTTCTAATGTGCTTTCACCGCGATGTCGATGAACACGGATGCGACCGTCATGATGATGTAAACAGAACCTCGATTCATCCGAAAAAATGACGTTTTTCCATTCGTGCACCCAGGTTCGTCGTTGAGTACACCATCGCAGGCGCTCCTGCTGTGATGCAGCGTCAAGGGTAACCGCAGCCATGGTCTCCGAGCTGATAGTCCATGCTGCTGCAAACGTCGTCGAACTGTTCGTGCAGATGGTTGTTGTCTTGCAAACATCCCCATTTGTAGACTCAGGGATCGAGACGTGGCTGCACGATCCGTTACAGCGCATAAGATGCCTGTCATCTCGACTGCTAGTGATACAAGGTCGTTGGAATCCAGCACGGCTTTCCGTATTACCCTTCTGAACCCACCGATGCCATATGCTGCTAACAGTCATTGGATCCCGACCAACGCTAAAAGCAATGTCGCGATACGATAGACCGCAATCGCGATAGGCTACAATCCGACCTTTATCAAAGTCGGAATCGTGACGGTACGTATTTCTCCTCCTTACACGAGGCATCACAACAACGTTTCACCTGGCAACGTCGGTCAACTGCTGTTTGTGTATGAGAAATCGGTTGGAAACTTTTCTGATGTCTGCACGTTGTAGGTGTCGCCACCGGCGCCAACCTTGTGTGAATGCTCCGAAAAGCTAATCATTTGCATATCACAGCATCTTCTTCCTGTCGGTTAAATTTCGCGTCTGAAGCAAGTCATCTTCGTGGTGTAGCAATTTTAATGGCCAGTAGTGTAGATTGGATAACCGAATTTATCCTGTCGTTCAGTAAGGAATTTTTTTTCAGGTCTGACAAATCGGAACATGAAGAGGAAATGCGTAAGAAAGGAACACTGGAAATCGGAGAAAGCAAGAGAGTTTTATCAAGGTTAATTAACATCAATGCCTTAACGCATTTATACAATTACACCGACTGTTAATGTGGAAAGCTATTTATTGTGCCTTGCCCTACGATTCCTTCTCGTGTGCGTGATCTTGCATGGGCAGCAAGGAATATTTACGTCACAACAAGAAAGAGTGGATGTAATAGAACTAGAACTGTTATATGAACGCTTCTGTTGGCCAATAGCTGGTCAACATAACTTGCTTCTGCTTGATTCCTCATCTGTGTATAAAAGTCATACTGCTTTAGAGCAAACTATCTCTTCTGAGAAGTGCATGAGATTGCAGTTCATGCCACCTGGAAGCACTGGACAAATTCAACCTATGGATGTTTGCTTTTTCCGTGCCGATAAAAAATGTTAGCGCACTTTCTGCAACTGCGCCTTAAAGGATAGCCACCTCCGCGGAGGACCATTTCGCATTCGCCTGCATGCCATCACATTCCATAAGTTATCATCACCCCGTTACACCAGTATTATTCTATATGCATTCTTTAAGATGGATATCTAGCACAACTTCTGGTGGGGTTTGTAACTCCCAAGAAGTTCGCCTTCGATCTTGACCGTGCGAACCTTTCTCACCACAGTGGCGCGCCATTGCATATTCATGGTGCAAGTTAATGGTCTATTCTTAACATTTTTTGAATGTCGACGATGTTCATTTTGTGAAGTATAATACATACATCCCATAGAACGTTGATCTCTGCACATTTATTTTCCGTAGCTCTCCAGATGCGCATGGTGAGTCATTAACAGCTAATATGTTTCATGCCGTAATTGTTAACACAACACTGTCATCATTACTAAAGGCTAAACTTACGGCCACGCACTCAAAGGATTCGTTGTTAGAATGACTATGGCACCACGTGGCAGTATCATAAAGTACAGAGATCAAAATACGGCTTAACATGTTAAAATTTAGACGAATTTCGGAAAATAGAACTCCGAAAACTTCATGTACAAATAAGCATTGAAATGAGGAATAAATGAAGTCACGGGAAACAACATTTACTGATCTATATGGGCACGTAGCTACAAATTATCACGGACAAACTAAACCACACTCTACACGTGAAATTTTGAATGAAAGCGATCAAAAACTCTAGTCACAAGATAAACTGTAGAGTTATATTTATTACCGAGACACATTGAAATCCGCTAATTGTTGAAATGAATCAAATCATTACCAACTCCAAACTGTACTAGTGGACTCCAAAGTGTTACTAGCTAATACTCATGCGCCCCAGGAGACAAATGTGGAACCGTTCGCAAATTTCGGCGTTTCGCGTCCTCTCTGAAAGCAAAATGATGCACGGGACCGGCAGCCAGTAGCAACCACCACTCATAGGCGCTTGAAGGGAAACGGTGTATCTCTGGCTTGCCCTGAGTTCACTACTATTCCTAGCTACAAGAATATAGTTAGCTTGGTGAACCTTAGGCGTACTGTGGTTAATAGATACATTCATTCGTCTAATCACTCAGAAGGCTACACAGGATGGAATGTGGATCAAGTACGTACAATTACATATTAAATAAACACATCTTACCGCTCATTCGTCCTCCAATGGCTAGTTACAATAGTAAAAGAGTACCAGTACGACTCACTTCTTAATGAGACACAAGGGAATTGTAGCTGACAAATCGTACGAAACCGGACTGGGTGTACCATTTCATTATGTGTACGAGACGACATTCCATTGAGGCCGCATTTAAAAAAGTAGAAATAAATGTTTTAAATCGAAACATTTCGTCCTAAGGGAATTATTTTTCGGCAATAGTTAAAAAGGAACCAGCTACATTATTTTACATGTTCTGTACAAGAAAAAGTGGCGTTTGCTAGAATGATGTGGATCACTTTTGAAATCAGAGTAATTTCATGAAACATTTCAGTAACTCTTGTTTAAAAGTGTAGAATCAGAACTTCTTGTACTCTGTTTAAGTGCCCAACATATTAATCCCAGTATTGGAGTACCTTCTACTTTCAGAACCTTGTATGTTGTGTGGACTCTCTGAGTGATGGTGGTCTAAGGCCACTTTCATTTTTCTTGTATTATATTGTCTGGTAAACGCGTTCATGTGGAACGCAGATGATTTCTGTGTTGATTGTAGCCCACTGGGAGTAATACAAATGGGGTAAACACGTAAGTAATGGTTTACTTCTATCACCAGTATCCGTTTGTCATTAACTCCACATCGAAGAATAAATTCTGCATGTATGAATGTGTAAAGGTATGCACTCAAATAGCTGGTGATGGAAACGTACTTTCTTGTGCTCTCTGGCACTGTAGTGGCAGTCTGGATGAACTTTCCAAGAACGGCTTAACAAAGTGCGTATTTTCGTATCAAAGCTGTCTCGTTTGTTCCTCTCCGAACTACTGTTAATGAGATCCACTCCACTGCCTTAAGAAAGACTGGTATTAGCGGCCACCGCCATTTGGTGCCCTTTCTGAATGACTACCAAGGTTGCTTCGTTGCAAATCCGACCCTTTCCCACTCATATTTCTCCCTGAACCAATGACTGTTCACGCCTACTCCCGCAGGTAGAAATGGTTCTCGCGGAAACGGCCATGTAACATGCATTTGCACATTTTCTGTTTCAGTTAGGGAGACAAGACACTTGTCTTTCGATAGGGGGGGGGGTAATGAATTTAACTAAATGCACTGGAGTCTTTCTTATTACGAATTGTGGCGTTTTCCCATTAATTCCCATGAGCGATTCATGAATTTGAGTTCCCTGTCCGTGTCAGTACTGACCACGTGCTATCAGCACCGGTGTTTCGTTACTTGAGAACCACTCTGCGTTTATTTAGTACCAATGCTTTCCGTACTTACCTTGCACAGTG
The DNA here is from genome assembly GCF_021461385.2 of Schistocerca piceifrons. Taxonomy (NCBI): domain Eukaryota; kingdom Metazoa; phylum Arthropoda; class Insecta; order Orthoptera; family Acrididae; genus Schistocerca; species Schistocerca piceifrons. The sequence goes on along the minus strand of NC_060141.1, from coordinate 253,726,270 downwards.
ATACCAAAGTTAACTGATTCCTTGGAATAAGTAGTTAAGCCACTTTGAATGATGAGATTCTTGTAGAATTAAGGCCACGCCTGCAGCTGATGAGTCAGAGTTACCGTTTTATAGGATTAAATTGTAGCCTTGAAGGGATTTACCTGATTTGATTGCGAGATTGGAAGTAGTCGCTCTGTTTCCAGTGTAAGAATGTTTGGGTGGTTTATAGCGCTACTTTTGCACCGAGGAGGGATACTGTCGGCAGAGGCGTTCTTCACGAGAGGGATAGATGTTTCTATGGGCAATGAACCCCTATCTGCATGACTGTTTTCAAGTATAACGCTAAGTACAGTATTTAGTAAATTCAGTGGGGAGTTTCTGACATCCATCGACTTAAGTCATTCCTTAACACAGTATCTTGCTTCAGAGCGGTTCAGTAATTGTGTAGAATACACTTACATTTATATCTGTGGTGTATGCGTCTATTCCATTTTTATTGCAGGATTATGCTCCCCCTTTGCGTTGTTTTCCAACGTTCACGTCCGCAGCTCGTGGTCGTGCGGTAGCGTTCTCGCTTCCCACGCCCGGGTTCCCGGGTTCGATTCCCGGCGGGGTCAGGGATTTTGGCTCAAATGGCTCTGAGCACTATGGGACTTAACTACTGAGGTCATCAGTCCCCTAGAACTTAGAACTACTTAAACCTAACTAACCTAAGGACATCACACACATCCATGCCCGAGGCAGGATTCGAACCTGCGACCGTAGCGGTCACGCGGTTCCAAACTGACGCGCTTAGAACCGCACGGCCACACCGGCCGGCTTCAGGGATTTTCTCTGCCTCGTGATGACTGGGTGTTGTGTGATGTCTTTAGGTTAGTTAGGTTTAAGTAGTTCTAAGTTATAGGGGACTGATGACCATAGTGCTCAGAGCCATTTGAACCATTTGAACCAACGTTCATGTCGTTGTCTCTGAAGTTATACACGCTGGTCTTCCACCGACAATGTTATTCACGTATGGTTGTCATGCAGGTAATACACTACATCATTGTAGCACAGGCTAATATTAGGCATTGTGCTTCATATGAGTTATTGATTATTGTAACAAATTATCAATCTTAATCAGATGCACTTTTCGCATGTGGGCCGTCGCCTTGCAATCCTACATCTTGGAGTTGTAGCTCCTGAAAGATAAAGATATCAAGTCTATACCAAGTCAGAATTATGTCTACTCAGAATCACGAATAGTTGGTGTACAGAAGATGGCTCATTGCATCACCTATTTGTTGAACCGTATTAAAGGAAAAATAACTGGCGCGCACAAAAATATCAGTGTCTTGATACAGCTTGTGATCGTCCCAAAACCGTCGACATAGCAAGCACGCTGAGTGTGAATGAAACGAAATTTACACGAATTTATTGCTCCCTCCCTTCATTACGCTAGATTAAGTACTTGTGTCCATGGTTGTTTAGATGCTAGCATTGGTAATGTAGCGTAATGATATATTCTCCTCCGGGACTGAGAAACAGGGCAGTACACTTAGTGAATGATTCCAGCCAAAAAAGAGTAATAACCTTGCACATGGCCACTCCCACTAAGATTTAAGTAAAAGTATTTAGTAGGAATAGTAAGCTTGGATTTGGCGACCCATGCAGTAATGTGTATTACTGTAGTTTTCTGAAAAAGCCGTTAGATTTAAGGTTGCTTGATATCCAACCACTTTTGTTTTCAGTCAACATGCAATTCTGTTTGTGACTCTACTGTCACTACACTGTGACATTGTTTTATTTGCCGGCCGGAGTAGCCGAGCGATTCTAGGCGCTTCAGTCTGGAACCGCGCTACCGCTACGGTCGCAGGTTCGAATCCTGCCTCGGGCATGGATGTTTGTGATGTCCTTAGGTTAGTTAGGTTTAAGTAGTTCTAAGTTCTAGGGGACTGATGACCAAATATGTTAAGTCCCATAGTGCTCAGAGCCATTTGAACCATTGTTTTATTTCTTGTTGATTATGATATGTCTTTTGGAGATAAATGATTTATTTTCATGAGTATAGATAGGGTTTATTTACTTTTGGTGGGGGCACAGTGTAATTTGTTGTTATTGTTGCTCGGTTACACAAACTTAATAGTTTCATTTCTGAAGATAACATATACCTTTGGTGACGTGTTTGTCTTTACATTATCAGGTTTGGTTAAGTTAGACGATGTTAATGATGACTTGCTATAGGGCAAAATGTCTAGGAAAAATGAGCGATTGGTAAATGGATATTTGTGGAAAAACGTATTAGAGGGCATGGCCAGTATGTTAAGCCAAGACGCCTTTGGTCAGTTAGATAGCGTGAGCATAGCCGAAGCCAGCCTAAAGGAGGAGGCAGACATTGCCTCGACCATTAGACTATGTGTGCATGGAGGCAACCGGCCACCAGAATAGATATGTTTGCAGCGCTGGATTAAAGGCGGTCCTAGAAGCGGCTCACAGAGACGATATAGTCCTGATGGGAACCTCCACAATGAATATGGCTTGCGAGGCACCACACCACCACTCGTTTACGACTTTGCTGATTTGAATGCGCTAATGATACGACAGTTTGAAATAAGAAAAGTGACTAACTGAGTATCTCTAGAAGAAATCTTCTCTTATGGTAGCCCATGCTAATAACCACCTGTCTGCCCTCAAGTGCGATAAATTAAGAGCCGGCTGTTCCAAAAATCAATAGCTTGTTTTATTTTTCTAGTTCTCTATTGTGAACAACCTAATGTTTCCTGTATTCTCTTTTGCATGATTGTAGTGGTGTTAAGAATGATTTTTTTTTTCAATTTTTCTCTATGTCTGTCCTTGCTCTGCTACCCATGAACTAAGTGTGATCGTAAACATCATTACCTGTCGCCTGATTTACTGCTTGTTTCATCCTACATGTGTATGTATCTCTTACGTTTGTCATTTGATCATGCCACCAATTTCCTGAATATTTTACTTGACAGTGAAAATATCCAACATCTTCTTAAATGTGTTTTATGTTTTGTTTCTGTCACAGTGATAATGGCTGTTTATTTCTTTTCTTTACTAATGAACTCGCTATAAACACACAAATGCACGAACCTGGGATGAACTTTTGCTTATGTCTGTTATGACGATGGCTCGTTGGTCATGGTTTAGATGAGTAATTATCCTAATATATATATTCGTGGTGTGTCTACAGGGAGTCGTCAGGCGTAATTTTTCTTCTGATTCGGGAGATATTTGTAATTTCGCTTGTGAAATTTGTAGATAATACTGCTCATTATGTCTTTCAGGAGGCTAGGAATGCACCGTTTCTTTCACCGCTTTGTCCGAGGCAGATCGAAGGACTCTTAATTCCTTCCTGTTTGAGTGGACCAAACAAGCGATAGTCAGAAGGGGCAAGATCGGGACTATATGGAGGATGATCCAGTACTTCAAATTTGAGTGTCTGGAGCGTTACAGCAGTATGGGCAACAGTGTGCGGATGGAAATTGGCGTGCAACAATAAAACACCTTTTGACAGCAATCCTCGGCGTTTGCTTCAAATTGCAACCTTTAGCCTGGAAGTAAGCTTTTTACTGTAATGTAAACTGTTTATTGTTGTGCCCCTTTCCCCATAATGTTCTAGTATTGTACCTTGTGCGTCCCAAATACCGTAAGCAATAGTTTTCCTGCAGACGCTTGGGTTTTGAACTTTTTCTTGCACGGCGAATTTGGATGTCGCCATTCCATACTTTGCCGTTTACTCTGCGGCTCGTAATGATGGCTCCGTGTTTCGTCACCAGTGGTAATGCGGTCTAAGAAGTTGTCTTCCTCGTTACCATAGCGATCCAAATATTTTTTGAAGATGTCCAAGCGCATTTGTTTATGCAACTGTGTGAGTTGTTGTGGGGCCCATCTTGCACAAACTTTATGAAATCTGAGTCCGTTGTGGATGATTTCGGAGGCAGAACCGTGACTAATTTGCAGACGATGTGCCACTTCGTCAATAGTTCATCGTTCGCCTAAGAGAATCATTTCACGTGAACTCTCAATGGTTTCTTCATTTGTGGCGGTAAACGGTCGTCCGGTTCCTTCATCTTGAGTAACACTTGTGCGACCATTTCGGAATTTTCCAGTCCATTCGTAGACACTCCATTGTGGTAATACCGTTCCCGTACTGTACGGAAAGTCTTCGATGAATTTCGGCCCACACATGAATTTCCGACCACAAAAAAACGAATCACTGAACGTTGCTCTTCTTTGGTGCAAATAGACAGCGGAGCAGCCATGATTAACAGCACGGCAGCCATAACGAAAGTAACCTAGCAGCTTCAAAATTGCAAAGATATAACAACAAATAAACAAAGCATGCGACATCAACGTAAAACGACAGTATTACCAAAATAAACAAAAATATAACTAAATTGCAGATAATAATTGAGTTGCTCTCGTACACAAGGAATAACCAGTGCTGCAGCTTGTTTTATTTGTTGGCTTTTGGGACGTGCCCATACAGCCAACTCATCAGGGGAATGTCAATCATGAGACTACAAACGTAAGGGCAACACAACACCCCGTTCCCGAGCGGACAAAAACTCCCCGCCGAACCTCAATCGAACCCGGTTCCGTTTCGTTCGCAACACGCGGCGCTAACCGCGCAGCTAGCGAAACAGCGCTCTGCTCCAGTGACGGAGAAGAGCAAATACCCGGCATTAGTGGTCAGCACGGGTCACGCCGCTACTGGCGCTGCAAGAATACTAGTTATTTTTCGTGTTTTACTGACTCTGTTAATTCCTATTGATAAAACTATATCATACTAGACTAATTATGAACCCTTCTACCGAAAGGACACGTCACATTCCGCATTAAACACTATTTTATTCGTAAACGCAAAAAAAGAAAATAAACGACGGTTTCCGTCAACAAAGGGCTTTATATGAAAGACGTGATGTACAGTATTCCTTTAGGCTCACTAAAGATACACACTGCAAAACCGATATTCCAAATACCTTCCCATATTCCAGAGAAAATTAGCCTGGGACACACGGTGTATAAATACACTGCCGGAAAATATTAGTACTCCTGGAAAGACGACGTCGATTTTGACCTGATGACGGCATATGCAACTTGTGGGATACTACATGTACTAATAATGGTTTCAACAACCTCCAACAACAGGCAGAGTAGTGACATAGCTACCAGAGCGCCTCCAGTGTCTACAGTTTACTACATCCAACGGAGTGAGTTTGGAAGGAGTCAAAGTCGGGCCTTCGAGACGTAGTTCTGGACGTCCACACAGTCCAGACGTCAGCTAGAATCGTTGTATTGTAAGGGCAGCAGTGGCAGAGCGGGAAGTTACCACAGCACAGATAAAAGGGCTTGTGAGCCCAGACGTGTCAACACGAATTGTTGCGAACCGCTTATTAGCAGTGGGAATATGGGCACTTACACCACTGGCCCACCTTCCATTCACGTTAGTGCATCGACGTACACGGCCCGAATAGTACCATCAGTAGATCACTTGGAAGATGGAATGGCGCACCGTACTCTTCAGATTCCGCCTGCACGCAGGTAATCATCATTTGCGTGTACGAAGCAGCCCTGAGAAGAGCTGTCTTGTAGAGCGCATTCGTCCAAAACACACTAACAAATCTCATTCACCTTCGGTGTCTCTGGAGGGGGCGCTAACAAGAGCTCAATATGTGCAGAAATTGTTAGATCCATTCTTTCGCCGTTCTCGGGCATGGATGTGTGTGATGTTGTTCCAGTGGAATAATGCTCGCCCACATACTGCTCAAAGTGCTCTGAAAGACGTGCAGCAACTTCCAAGGGCATCATAATTTCCGGACTTGTCTCCAATCGAGCACCTGTGAGATATTATGGAACAAGACGTGGCTCGTGTGACTCGTCAACCAACAACTCTTAGAGAACTACGCGAAAAGGCCGTGCAAGTGTAGCATAACGTATCCCAAGACAGTATTCGCCATCTGTGCTATCGACTGGATGTCGGAGTGGGCACCTGCAATACCGCTCGTGGTGGCTACACCACATACTAATACGGGTGTTTCAGCTCGGTTCGACACCTGATACCTCAAAATCGCTCGTAAAAAGATTATTTTGCTAATGCCGTCTTTGTGCACATTGAGAGTTACAGTCAACTCCTGCGCAACTAGGCTAACAAGAATTAGTGCCACTATTCTATTAAAATGTTTAAAACAAATAACACATGCAAAATACTTTTCTCAAATATCTGTGTGATGAAAAAAGTTGTCGAAACCCACTTTCACTATTTCTGTAGTACGTTGTCAGGTAAACTCGTTCATGCGCTGCTCAGATTGTTGCTTGTGTCTGATGTAGCCGGTTGTGAAGACAATATCCAGCATCAACTTGTCATTCACTCCATATCGAAGAATAGCCCGTGCAGGTATAAATGCATGGATGTATGCATTAAAATCAGTTGGTGATGGAAACAGAGACCTTCTCGTGGTCTTTGGAGGTGTAATGCCAGTCTTGCTAAACTCCCCCGGAGACGACTGACAAAGTGCTCAACCAAAGCGTTCTCGCTTGTTTCTCTCCAAAATATTTGTAACGAGATCCACTCCACTGCCTTAAGAAAAGCAGTCTCGGCAGCCAACGCAATTGGCTGGCCTGTTAGAACACCTGCCGGAGTTCCTTTTTTTGCAAATCAGAACATTTTCCATTCTTCTCTCTCCCCACACAAACCGTTTGCTATTACGAATGTTCATTGAAACATACTTTCGTATATTTTCTGATTCGGTTAGTGGGGAGAGTTATTTCCCTTTTGCCAGGAAGGCGCTTCAATAATTTTATAAATTCAGAGGAGTGTTTCTCATTTCGAATTATGGCGTTATTCCATTAATTGCCGTGAGTCATGCATAAGTCTGAGTTCTCTCCTTGTTCATATCAGTACCGACAATGTAGCATCAGCACTAATGTTTTTGCTTGAGAACCGATTTGCATTAATTTATTTAATACCAGTTTTTTCCTTATTTGCCGCGCATGTCGATATCAACTGCTTTCTCGGAATAAGTAGTTAAGTCGCTTTAAACGATGTCTCCTGTAGAATCAGGACACTGCTGGCAGCTGTTAAGTCAGAGCCGGCCGAAGTGGCCGTGCTGTTCTAGGCGCTACAGTCTGGAACCGCAACACCGCTACGGTCACAAGTTAGAATCCTGCCTCGGGCATCGATGTGTGTGATGTCCTTAGGTTAGTTAGGTTTAAGTAGTTCTAAGTTCTATGGGACTGATGACCTCAGCAGTTAAGTCCCACAGTGCTCAAAGCCATTTGTTAAGTCAGATTTATCGCTTTCAATAAATAATTGGTAGTCATGAAGTGATTTACCTGATTTGATCGAGGAATTCGAAGTTGTTTCTCTGTTTCTGTTGTGGGAATCCTTAAGTGACGACAATTGCCACGTGTGCACAGAGTACGGATACCATTAGCTGAGACTACTGAGAGGGATAAATGGTTATACGGAGAAAAAACCTCACTTTGCAGGAATGTTTTCAGATATAACGCGAAGTACAGAGTTTAGTAAATGTAGTGGGAAGGCTTAGACATCGACTTCAGCCATTCTGTAACGCAGTCCCTTGGTCCGGTGTGGTTAAATAATATTTTAGAACGAACTACTACATTTATATGTACGTTGCATGTATCTATACTACTGTTAATGCAGGATATTCTCCTCTTTGCATAGATTCCAAATGTTCAGGTTCTTGTGTCTGAAGTAATTCACCCTGGTGTTACACCAATATGTTCTTGAAGTATGGTTATCAGGCAAGTAATAGACTACATCGTTGTGCTGTTGTTTAATATTAGGTCATGTGTTTCCTCTTAAGTGTTGATTATTGTAACGGATCACCAACTCTCAACAGATTCGCTTTTCAGATTTCTTTCTTCACTGTGCAATCCCACATCCTATTATTATAGCCCCCTGAAAGACAAAGATATCAAGTCTATTCTGGTTCAGAAGTATCAGCTTTCACGAATAGTGTATGTTCAAATTATAAACACTGAAGTCGTCCTGAAACAGCCGACGTTACACGCACAGCAGATATGAGTGAAATGAAATTTACACAAATTATTTCCTCCTTGTCTTCGACATTCTAAGGCAGTACTAATGCCCATAATTATACAGCCGCTAGTATTACTTCTCCTTCACCACTGAAAAATGGAGCAATGTACTTACATTTTAGGATTCCAGTCAAGAATGGGGAATAACCTTGCAGGCCGCGCGGAGTGGCCGTGCGGTTAGAGGCGTCATGTCACTGATTGCGCGGCCCCTTTCGCCGGAGGTTCGAGTCCTCCCACGGGCATGGGTGTGTGTGTGTGTGTGTGTGTGTGTGTGTGTGTGTGTGTGTGTGTGTGTGTGTTGTTCTTACCATAAGTTCGTTTCAGTAGTGTGTAAGTCTAGGGAACGATGACCTCAGCAGTTTGGTCCCATAGGAATTCACACACATTTGAACAATAACCTTGCACTTGGCCGAGATTTAAGTAAATGTATCTAGTAGTAGTAGTAGCAGTAGTAATACGCTTGCATCCCAATAACTACTCACTGAATGCTTACTATAGGGTTGGGTAAATAAAAGTGACCCAGAGAACAGAGTTACAGGGTACAAAGAGACACAGCAGAGGAAAGGAAACCAAAGAGACACAGCAGAGGAAAGGAAACAAGTACAACCTGTCTATAGCAGATGTTGAAAGTGACCACTATTTTGGGCCCTGGTCGGCAAGTCGTTGAGGGCGATCGCAGCTGGACTGCTCGAATTGCTGCAATATCATACGAAATGTTTTACTGCAGTGAGCGCTGTTGTCATGTGTATGCTCTGCAAAGACGTGTCTCTGTTACTGCTGGTGATCATGGGCGTTATTGCGATACACCGAAGACTTGAGAACTCCCCACACAAAATTATCGCACACTGACAGACCAGGTGACGGGGTTGGCCAACTAGGGCCTCGTTCAGACTGACGTGTGCTACCAACTGTGTCAGATTTGGAGGTTCTGTAAAACTTCTCTAAGGTTCAGCCGGCTGCATGGGCAATTGCTCCATCCTGGTGGAAGTAACTGTGGGTCTTTTTTTCCTCCATTAATGGTGTCCCACATGATATCAAAACGTTGGCAATGCATCGCACCGAAGTCAGCGTCTGATAAAAGAAGATGTGACAAATAACGCGGTGTGCAGCACTTCATATCATACCCTCTGATGGTGTAATGGTGTCTTGTGGTAATTACGCGGATTCTCCCTGTGTGAGGTGATATAACCACTCAGGTGGAATCACGCTTCATCAGATATGTAGAACACATTCGTCTCCAAGTCACTCACTGTTATCTGGGTCAACAGCCACTCACAAAATTGGAAGCGCTAAAGACAATCTGCTGGTTTTAATGCATGAACAACAAACACTCGCTAGGGATGCATGTCAGGTCCAGGTGGAGCATTAGACTGCACGATCAACGTGATCGACAGTTTCCTGTGACAGGTGTCAGGTTTATTTGGTAGGACTCTTAAGCATTTCCTGGTGAACTGGCAGCCAAATTTTCTGTTATGCCGGTGTTTTACGGACTGTTTATGACTTGTTCAAAACAGATCCTGCCTGACATCATTTTCGGACTAATCATAACATAGCATCTGGCACTTAGACGCCATTAAACGTCTCAGCAAACAACTGACCACACCGGTTCTATGACATTTTTGTGACGTAATATTCCACATCGAACACTCGCTGCTCCACAGTGAAACCAGTCGTTCCCTATGCACTGCTCCACTCACACTGCATGGGCTAAGCTCTGAACTGGTGTTGGTCACGTGGTGAGTGTATATGAGGTGTGCACGTCACCTTCACGTCCAATCGTACGCACTCGTCCGGGCAACTGTTGTTTGCCCCACACCGTACAACATTTGGTTCAAATGGCTCTGAGCACTATGGGACTTAACATCTATGGTCATCAGTCCCCTAGAACTTAGAACTACTTAAACCTAACTAACCTAAGGACATCACACAATACCCAGCCATCACGAGGCAGAGAAAATCCCTGTCCCCACCGGGAATAGAACCCGGGAACCCGGGCGCTGGAAGCGAGAACGCTACCGCACGACCACCGTACAACATTTCCCAGTGCTTTACTGCAATGTGACAGAAGTTATTCATAATAGCGTGAAAGTTAGCAAGTGATGACCTGATAATCTGAAAAGGAAGACAGTCATTCAATTAAAGTCTTCCAAGTTCCCAAGCTTGGTATGTCAATACTATATAATCTTCTGTAGCTAGAGTACGATTTTGTACGTGGAACTGAGGCGTGCGCCGAGTTCGATAGCTCTGCTGCGCTAGTATTAGTCTTAGTCGTAGGAAAGAGGAAATTTTATTAAAAGTCAATGAACGCATGGTTGGACGATGGAACCCGGGGCCACTGGCAGAGTGTTGAAAAAGTCGACAGCTAGTAGGCCACGAAACATGGCACTCGCAAACATGGCACTCGCGAGCGATCGCTGGGATGGCGCTATTTCGCGCACGAATTGCTTTGTGTGAAGCAACAACGAGGCAACAAACCGCAGCGTTGACTGCAGTTATTGCGATATGAGGTGAGGAATTAGGCCAGAGTCAAGTCGAGACTTGTACATGGCTGACGTTTCGGAATTTATATATGCCATAGTTTCTATCTCCCTCTGACACTACGTCAGAGACGAGGGGAAAGGCAGTTTAAGTAGTGAGGTACTTTTCTCTTGGGGGAGAGTGTGTTCCAGGTCAGTTGAGAGTCGGATCGGGCCTCTGCTGGTCTACGCTTACAGGGGACAGTCTGGCAGCGATGTTGTAAATATTCTATGTATGTATTTTGTTTAAATGTACTTGTTCTGGCTGTATTCTTCCTCCGGGGACACAACACCTGGGCGGGACGGAAAGGCAGCCGGTCTGCTTGAAGGAGGGCAGTGACAGCGGTCTGCAGCACGTCCAGAACGGGCCACGTTCGCTTCCCACCTGGCGTACCGAGGTCTGGGCGAGGCGTGCGCTGCAGGAGGCGCAACGGCGCTGGAGCAGCATCAGAGATGGCAGCGGGTGTTGCCATCCGGCATAGCGGGAAGTTGCGGCACATCGTCCAGGAGGGTGCGGGTTCGGGTCTGGTCCTGTCGTGGGCGCAGCAGTGGCCGAGGACAACGGGTGACCAGTACACCGACATTCGTCCCACGGTCGGACAGAGCAGGCCAAACGGGGCGGAGGGTGGTGAGGACCAGGGACTGTAGCAGTCTCCGAAATAACTGGCGGCGGCGTGGCGCCAGCCACTACGCCTCGGTAGGCGACGTGGCGACCGGGCGAGTGCGGCTGAGTTCCAGCTGAGCGCCGTTGCAGACGGTAGCAGTGGTGTCGTCATACCAGTAGCTGCTAAGCTGCCTGGACTCGCTCGCGAGCGACACACCACTCTCTGAAGCACTGTAAATTATGAGAATAAAGTAATGCCACCAAATACCGCTGTATCATTCTGCACTGCCCCTTGACACCATTGAACTTGCTCGGCCTCCTGCCGAACAGCGGCGCGGTGTGTCCCGGCTTCAGCTCGGCCATTTGGAGTCAATGGTTCGACCACCATCGCGATATCCTCAACACACGACGAGATGAGCACCGTCTATGTCGGTTAGATGGTTTTTTGTTGTCTCTCCAATGGAAGAGAGGACGTGGGTTATGCGAAAAGGAATGGGCAGTTGTAATTGGGCGGTAATCATGGGTGGTGTGTCCGGTGGGTTGCAGGGGCTTCCTGGAGATCATTTGGTCAGTGTTGCCGTTACATCGGTCTTGTGTGAGCGTTGGTAGTCGGCGTTCCCCGTGCACAGTGGTTGCGGCTGTTGATGTGCCGTGCTGGGCCACCCTAGTCCTGCCGTGATGTGTGTATTAGCGCAGTTCCCGGGTTCCTCCCGGAGAATTTGGAACGATTCACCGAAGCCCACCGATCGAGTACCCTTCTGAACTAGACCAGAACATCTTCACTGAAGTGTTTTTTCGGACACCGAGCTAACACCTTCTTCGGGTTACTTGGTCGAGTCCGGTTCCGAGCGGGGTAGCCACACGGTCTGGGCGCCTTCTCACCGTCCGCGCAGCTCCCCTTGTCGAAGGTCCGAGTCCTCCCTCAGGCATGTGTGTGTGTTTGTTGTCCTTAGTGAAAGTTAGTTTAAGTTAACTTAAGTAGTGCGTAAGCTTAGGGACTGATGACCTCAGCAGTTTGATCCCATAAGATCTTACCACAAATTTCCAAAATTTCCGAGTACGATTCCGTTTCCTTATGAGTATGGTGAGTATCATATATAAATTCTCCAAAGACTTATCTCGACTGCTTGCTGGTGGTCGTGTTTGAAGCATCTTGGCGTTGGCCTTCCTCTTGGTTTTTCTATTTCTTCTTGTGCGGCGCTCCGCCACTTACGTTCACCATGACTTTGAAAGGCTTTGCGGCACGTGCTCTACTCTTTCACCCGTGGGTAAATTGGCTTATGTTTAGAGTAAATATTTTTAAAAGCTTTTGGGCACCAGATTTAAAGTAAAGAGCAGACTCTTGCTTTGATGCTCTAATTTTAAGGCCTAGAGACCTGTGCCTAGTTCTAAGTAACAGCTTGTCACTACGATGGCCTTCTGGAGAGACGTCCTCTTGATTTAATGGCATTAACTTGTTTCTTGCAGCCAGTAAGTTGTTTGGTTTCTTTGAGATCCGCAACAACCTTTAATAAAAATAAGTGAAATTTTTTATACAATGCTTACATGATGCTTGCTGTTGTTAAACTGTATGTAAACTGCATTAAAACAATTCCACGAGGACATATGAAGTTCTTAAGAACTTCTGATGTGGTCATTGAGCTTATAATAGGCCATTGGTATTCCTTGGGTTGTGGATTCTGATTTCAAGGCTGCTTCGGCATTTATTAAGACTATGGTGATATTGGTTCTACATTTAAGATACTAAAAATTTTGATCCTAGGCCGGTTGCACTTCAAACTTTAACTGTGTATGTCACTTGAGCCTGTTAACTTTAACTAGCATCAAAAGGCGAGTCAACATTCATGGGTGCTTTAATCTTAGCTTTATATTGGTTATTGGGTATCTATTAGGGTCGGGGCAAAGGCTTTGCTTTTATTTAACCTGTTCAATGCTTAAGTGAACTTTACTGTATCGTCTCTCGGCTTATCACCGGTGAAGGGGGGCTGGGTCGCAGCGTATATGTCTGAGATCTGTTTTGTCGACTATGGGTTTCTGCTCCGACATGACCTGAGGCCACTCTACTACTTTATGGTAAATTTTAGCTCGTGATGAGCCTGGATGTGACGTTCATTTTTAAAATGTAATGTTTTGATGAACTGTGATTTTTCATCAAAAATTTTAAAGAATATCTAAATTGTTTACCTCTGACGTTCCACATTTAATGATTTCTTTTAAGGGCGGAGCTCATGTTTAATCTTTAATGGGCTTCATTTTAGTTGAACAATATTTTGTAGGTTGATAAATTGTTTTTAAGAGTACTTCATAAAAAATGATGTTCAATAGTTTTCCCCAGGCCTACCTCTAGGACGTGATGGTTGGTGTCCTACTGAGACATAAGTTTCTACACAGTTTGAGGCAGAAGTTTTCAACTGTTCAAAGTTGCATTCTGTTCTTTTCTAGTCACCTGAATTCTCTCTAAAGTTTTATTTTTTTCTAAATCCATAGATATTTGCCAATAGGAAAGATGATACATTTTTTCTAAATTATTATTAAATATACTAATATTCAAAATGGTTTAGTGATCTGAAATGGGTGTCCATGATATCATGAGACATCTTTGGCCGCTTTCGGATTTACCTAAATCCTTGTATCAATGTCCTGTTGTTTGTCACTTATAAAATTATATTGTTACATTGTTTATAAATCACTGCAATTTGTCTTTCTAGCAGGCATTTCGTGGTAGATTACCTCATAGAAATAAGAAAAATTAGTTTTGATACACACATATCTGTACCAAACACTTTCTTTTTGTTTCCACTATCTATTTAAGAGATTTACTTCATCATCAAAGCGCAGTTCATTTGACATTAAACAAACAGGTGCGATTTCGTGTGCTCATTTTCTGAAAAATCGTTGACACTGTAGTTCATTGTTTACCTCATTACCTCATATAATTCAAATTTCCGAAAGTGGCGTTAAAAAATTATGTGCTTACTAACTTACAACAGCAAGTAATGGCCATATTATCTTAATTTAGTGACCTGAATGATGGAGGTATACAAGTAGTTCCCTGGATGGAGCTGTGTTCATTAGAAAAACTAATTTGCAGTATGTAGAAGATTAAACTGCGGTGTATTTCAGCATTCTGTACTTGTGACTTTCTAAATATTGGTAATTATGAATGATTTACCAAATAAGTAGACCTATTATTTATAAGTGACGATAAATGTTCAATAGAAGTTCGATGTCTTTGGCGAATAAGGTACTAGAAGAAGATATCTGCAGCAAATATAAATATTTATTATTGAATGCATATGTAAGCCATTAAATCACTGACATCTCAAAAAACTTCACTCAGGCATTTGGAAATATAGCGAAAATATCACTGAACACTGATCTACTTCTGTCATTCGTTCAAAAAACAGATGAAATTAATAACTTAAAATGTTTCAATTCCATTCTCAGTGAGATTGCATCTGTACTCATTCAGCAAATACACTCCTGGAAATGGAAAAAAGAACACATTGACACCGGTGTGTCAGACCCACCATACTTGCTCCGGACACTGCGAGAGGGCTGTACAAGCAATGATCACACGCACGGCACAGCGGACACACCAGGAACCGCGGTGTTGGCCGTCGAATGGCGCTAGCTGCGCAGCATTTGTGCACCGCCGCCGTCAGTGTCAGCCAGTTTGCCGTGGCATACGGAGCTCCATCGCAGTCTTTAGCACTGGTAGCATGCTGCGACATCGTGGACGTGAACCGTATGTGCAGTTGACGGACTTTGAGCGAGGGCGTATAGTGGGCATACGGGAGGCCGGGTGGACGTACCGCCGAATTGCTCAACACGTGGGGCGTGAGGTCTCCACAGTACATCGATGTTGTCGCCAGTGGTCGGCGGAAGGTGCACGTGCCCGTCGACCTGGGACCAGACCGCAGCGACGCGCGGATGCACGCCAAGACTGTAGGATCCTACGCAGTGCCGTAGGGGACCGCACCGCCATTTCCCAGCAAATTAGGGACACTGTTGCTCCTGGGGTATCGGCGAGGACCATTCGCAACCGTCTCCATGAAGCTGGGCTACGGTCCCACACACCGTTAGGCCGTCTTCCGCTCACGCCCCAACATCGTGCAGTCGCCTCCAGTGGTGTCGCGACAGGCGTGAATGGAGGGACGAATGGAGACGTGTCGTCTTCAGCGATGAGAGTCGCTTCTGCCTTGGTGCCAATGATGGTCGTATGCGTGTTTGGCGCCGTGCAGGTGAGTGCCACAATCAGGACTGCATACGAGCGAGGCACACAGGGCCAACACCCGGCATCATGGTGTGGGGAGCGATCTCCTACACTGGCCGTACACCACTGGTGATCGTCGAGGGGACACTGAGTAGTGCACGGTACATCCAAACCGTCATCGAACCCATCGTTCTACCATTCCTAGACCGGCAAGGGAACTTGCTGTTCCAACAGGACAATGCACGTCCGCATGTATCCCGTGCCACCCAACGTGCTCTAGAAGGTGTAAGTCAACTACCCTGGCCAGCAAGATCTCCGGATCTGTCCCCCATTGAGCATGTTTGGGACTGGATGAAGCGTCGTCTCACGCGGCCTGCACGTCCAGCACGAACGCTGGTCCAACTGAGGCGCCAGGTGGAAATGGCATGGCAAGCCGTTCCACAGGACTACATCCAGCATCTCTACGATCGTCTCCATGGGAGAATAGCAGCCTGCATTGCTGTGAAAGGTGGATATACACTGTACTAGTGCCGACATTGTGCATGCTCTGTTGCCTGTGTCTATGTGCCTGTGGTTCTGTCAGTGTGATCATGTGATGTATCTGACCCCAGGAATGTGTCAATAAAGTTTCCCCTTCCTGGGACAATGAATTCATGGTGTTCTTATTTCAATTTCCAGGAGTGTATTTGTAGAAAACAAAGAAATATCCTACATTAATACACACAAGGGGTTAGCACCTTTCTTTTAAACAGTAATGAATATTATTGTTAGTTATCCCGTCCTCCACACTAGGATTTTTCCTAAACTTTGTATTTCAGTAACTTCTAGTGCAGCTTTAACAGATATCAAACTGAGCCACTCAGCTTCCTTCTTAATTCATTCCACCTACAGTTTCCTCGTGGTTGTTATCAGGAGAGAGTGTATACATACGACATGAAGTTTATCTTGCAATTTTTGTCTACTTGATTGTTCTTCAGCCGTTCTGACAACTGAAGAACCATATGGAAAGTCGTGTAAAATCGCATACAGTATGAAAATTATTGCACAAAAACATCTCAGCTTCCTTCTACTGATTACACGGGAGGTGGTAAAAGGCAAATTTTATGTTTTTTATGTTCTTCAAGGAGCTATTTTCATGACATTCAGAGTGCAACATACGTATTGGTTTACATATGAGCGTTGTTTCTTTCATATGTCACAAGCTCGACGAATACATTATAAGTCTTAGGTCATGTGTTTCAAGTAACAGAACCGAGACTTGAGAGTAGAAAAAGCAAGTAACATGTAAAAATCTGATATGGAATCACTAGCAATGGTGGATTATTTTTTACAATACCAGACCATAACATGAAACATGAGTTGTTTAAACCTGGCGTCATGAGGGCATTCACTGTTTTCTCAATAAAGTGGCTTCGTAAAAGCATGGGTTACATTTGTTCTTCATTCAGGGATCCTACTAAAATATACAGTGTATATCTGTTCTCGATGTTAGTGGTTTTATTTTGAATAAAGTGCCCTGGTGCATCGCCTACTACTAGTCTAATTTGTGACACTTTTTGTTCATATAAAGGATGGAAGTATAACTTTCTCAAAATATTCTCATCCAGTATGTTTCTCCTGATACTAATTCACAATGGATGGTTGAGCGTGTAAAGAGAAATATGACACGCTTAAAAATGGCACCACTTAGCTATAATAAATTCATTTCCGCTTTATGAATTTCAAGATGCCAATTAGTCCTGAGTAAACTGTTTTTTATTTTTCGCAGTACTGTTGCTGCCCTGAAGTTAGTTATGCCTTGGCATGCGCTGAGCTTTTAACGTGTTAATGAAAATGATTTCATTGGTTATTTTCATCTATTTTGGACGTAACAAATGATGCATATCACAGTAAATCCGCCACACTCAACTGTTTAACTAAATTGTTTAACAATGTCACACATACTCTCAGCGGTGCTTTTGGGTTTTGTCAATTTAGATGCAGACAAAGTGTCAAATTAAACATGCAGAAATGTACCAATATTCACACAAGCTACATTCGCCACTTTTACGACGTGAACTACAAACTGCTTTTCCTCGCCGAGAGGTCACAAAATAATAGAGATGGGCGTAATCTGTTGCTCTTTTTGTCATTGGGTTACTCACAGTTTTTATTAGTTTCATAAATTTCCTCTTCCAGATATAATTTATTATTTTGATTTGTTATGATGATATATCAATACTGCTTCAAATTAAGAAAAAGCTACTTTCTTTTCACTGTACTTCTGCTACATAAATTTTTCTGCAGAAAGTGTTATGATACAAGGACTACTTCTGCTATATCAACCGCTGATGTGCAGACAGAAACTATTCCAACGGAAATAAATCACTAGAAAATTAATAAATATTTTCTGATATATTTCCTCTCTGTCTGTGAAGAGAAGTGGGCGGATGAAGATATGGCAAATCAACTCTTAGGTGTCCAGTGAGACGGGAAATTCCCACTACGGATGAATGAGCATCACAGGCGAAGACATAGAAACTGAAGCTTAACTGAACGGTATGAGAAGTTATTCAAATCACCTAAAGGCACAGTCTCACCCAAGGGACACATGTAATCAAGATGAAAGGCCTCAATTGGAAAGCAACGAAGTCAGTATATGGGAGCTTAACAACATCTCATATATAAGTACTGTCCATGTAAGTCGCATAGGGGGGGGGGGGGAGGGAGTCGAAAAAGTGTAGGTAACACCTAATATATAGACTTCATGGCACAACTGTCATGCCATTCAGGTACTATTGGAATGCATATTTGCAGTTGGTCATGGATGAGCAGAGACAGGGGAGAGGCGAGGAACTGAGAGTG
This sequence comes from Schistocerca piceifrons, assembly GCF_021461385.2. Taxonomy (NCBI): domain Eukaryota; kingdom Metazoa; phylum Arthropoda; class Insecta; order Orthoptera; family Acrididae; genus Schistocerca; species Schistocerca piceifrons. Next base: position 253,708,035 of record NC_060141.1, on the reverse strand, counting down.
GGGAAAAGGAGATTGACAGAGAGATGTGGAAGGAGGGGATGGATAGTGTGGAAGATGTAAATGTACCAACAGAGTGGATGTGAGATGATGGTCAAATAAAAGGGGATGGAGAAGAGGGAATAAAAAATAGGAAGGAGGAGCTTGATAGATGGGGGATGAAGAAGATGGAAAGAGAGAGGGACGTGAAGGTTGTGGACAAGGAGATTGGGCAGGAAGAGGGGGTCAGAGAGAAGGGAGGAGCAAATGGGTAGAGAGGGTGTGAGGAAAAGGTGGAGTGGAAGTGGGGTCAAGAAGATGGACAAGAGGGAGTGGGATGAGGAGATATACAGAGAGAGAGTGGCGAGGAAAAGATGGACAGAGATAGGAGGAGAAGGAAATGGGCAGTGAGAGAGGGAGAAAGAAATGGTCAAAGAGAGATGGACAGAGATAGAAGGAGAAGGAGATGGGCAGTGAGAGAGGGAGAAAGAAATGGTCAAAGAGTGTGGCAGGATGAGATAGACACAGAGAGGGGAGAAAGAAGTTGGACAGAGCAGGGACAGTAGGAGGTTGAAGGGAGGATCAGACAGAGGAAGAGGGGAGCAGTAGATATTCAAAGAGAGGAGGAGGACATGACTGCAGACAGATCATCTCATCCTTCCCCAATCTATTTCTATATATTACTCTGCCCTTCTCTGTCCATCCCAACCTTTCCCTTCTTTCTGTCTGTGTCTTCCTCCCCCTCATCTTTATCTTCAACCATTCCTCACCCACTCTGTATCTGTCACCTCCTCCACCCTCTGAACAGTTCCTCCTTCATCCTCTCTTTCTACCCAACCACTCCTCACTCACTCTGCATCCCACCTCCACCCTCCTCTACCTATCCATTTTATCTCCCATTCTCTCCATCTGTCTTCTCCTCCCTATATCTAAATTCATCTCCTCCTCCTCCACTGCTCTGTCAATCTCCTTCTTCCTTGTCTCTCCCATCTCTTCTCACACCTTTGCCCATCTCTTCCTTTCCTATATCTCTGTCAATTTTCTCATCCCCCTGTCTCTGTCCATCTGCTCTGCCTGCCCACTCTCTCCCACTGCTTCCTTCTCTCTCTCTGCCATATGATTTTGGTCCTCTCCATGTATCTCTTCTCCTCCCTTTTCTGTCTGTCCATTTCATCCTCCCTTTGTCTCTTCCCTTTCCTGCTATCAAACTCCACCTCTCCTCTCTCTCTCTCTCTGTTCTTCTCATCCTCCACTCTCTCTGTCCCTATCCACTCAGTGAGTGGGACAGGAGATGAAGAGGTGAACACAGACAATGTAGAGGAGGAGGTGATGGACAGGTATAGGAGCAAGGTGAGATAGACAGAGAAAGAGAGAGGCAGAAGGAGATGTATAGAGATAAGGAGATGGGATATGGAGAGTAAGATGACTTTAGCAGAAGACTGAAAGAGTGAGGGAGGGACATGAGATAGACAGATAGACAGAGTGAGGGGTTGCGAAGAGATGTGCCTAATAGTTGTGCTGTACATGTACACAGGCGAAGCTGTAGGTAAAGGGCTATTATTTTACTAAAACTAGTGTAAAGGAAGCATGTAAGATGGCCAATGAAATATTATTTACATTTACAGTTCATTATCATGACCAGTAAAAATTTGTTTCCAGTAATATATCCGCAATTTTCAGACTAATTCTTCCATTTGGCAACGAACTGAATGTCGTTGTCTTCAATATTATTTTTCAAGATCCGAAGTGCTCCGTAAACTTTTCAATAGATGTCTTTTTTGAAAGAAACTCTCATGCCAGCTTGACGTTTGTTGCATGCAGTTGTGGGGTGGCGGGTGGATTTTGTTGTTATATAAAATGTTCCTATTATTTATTTATTGCTGTTGTTTGCCGTTCTCAACACTGGCTCTCTAACTACAATATTGGCAACCAGAAAGTGATTAGTAAAACGTGAAGCCTGTAATTAGAATTCCTAGTGCACACTCCATCTGAGAAACACATTTATAGCTACAGCTTATAGCTCTGAGGAATTAGGAGATTGTCTGGGATTCATAATCAAAAACCATTCTCTCTAAAATATTCACTATATTCTGAAAGCCACAGACCAAAAGGAATCCACACAATCCAACTAGCAGAGCAGTTCAGAGTCTAATGCGCTGATGCAACTATAACTGTTCAAATTAAATGTTTAAGTGAATGCTCGCCATAATTTGATGATAATGTTCATCAAACACCACACTAAATAATGGTAGAATGTCTGTCCCGCGGTGGCACGTGAAAATACGGCATACGCAAACTGAAGATAGATCATTAAAGTCATCCCAGAATTAACACTTCACTCGAAAACGATTTCATCCCGAGTAACTTATTACAGCATCCGAGGCTGTTTATAGCAATGATAGCGACGCGATGCGACTCCCGGCACAGGTGGTGCACTAATCAGTGTCTGGAGAGAACTGAGGCCTTGTCTTCTCGCGCAGCGTTCTTGTATATAAAGCCGCGGTGCGGACGGCTTAGGGAACGCCTGATCAAATCCGCTCTCCCGACTAGCCGCTGGGCTAGTAATGCATCACTTCAAGTTATCAAATAAATCATTGCTTCCTTTGCTGATGGCCGATGAAGCTCTCAATTTAAATGTGTGATCAGCACACAGGTAAGTAATCATAATAAAAGTCTGACGTGGCTAAGTCAAATATTTTGGGCGAGATAATTAATTTAATTACACTACACGCAGTAGACGAGCTCTGAACTTGCCCTTTGGAGATATGCTATCGCTATAGTCTTATAGTTATTCAGTTGAAACTTCTCACATCTTTATGATTATAGCGGATCTCTCTTCTACTTAAATTTAAACATCCTAGCCTTATTTATTCGCCTACTTAATCTATCTTGCTTCCTTAATTTCTAAGACAAAAACCAGAAAATTATGAATTTCAACTAAAATTTTAATTTGTGAGATCCAGAATACTGTTTCTATTAAATTGTTATGCAAAAGGGATCCAAATATAAATTTTTAAGTTTCTAGCTCTTTTCTGTTGCACCAATGATTTTTACAGAAAAATGTCCAAATTTCGAAAATGGTTAAAGTTATTGAACTGATATTCAACACATATTGATTTTGTATTACTCCTGACATGCTAGAAACGTTTCAGGTTATTTACTTGATTTTTAAAGTACTGCGCAACATTTATGACGTCAGAGCTAGTTACAGTGGACTAGCCTGGCACACAATGGAAAGACTGATGTGAATTTTATAAGGCGTGAGTAGGATGCTTCCCTACACAGTCATCGAGATGTTGCAGTATTAATAGCCAGCAGTGTTCATTGAGGTCATTGTGTATTCTGGTGAGCAAGAAGTCAATGTGCTGAAGGTATTTTCCTACGTTCGAAGCGAAATAAAAAATGTCAGACAAAACAAGGGGAATATAAAAGGCTGTCTACTATAAGCGAAGAAGAAAATCCTGGCCAAAGTAGGTCTACTAATGTTATATGTCGGTCTTAATTTCTAAAATGTACATTTGAAGCACATGATTGTATAGAAGCGAATTATGGACTTTGAGAAAACCGTTGAAGAAGAGAATCGAAGCATCTGCAGTGCAATGTTATGGAGAAATGTTGAAAATTATATGGACTGATAAGAAATGGTGAGGTTCTCCAGAGAATCGATGACGGAAGGAACATGGGGACAACTCTGACAAAAAGAAGGTTAGGATCATGTGGCATAAGATATCACTGAATACCTTTCATTACACTAGAGGGAGAGGTGGTGTTGTCTTTAGTCGAAAGACTGGTTTACTGCAGCTCTCGAAGTTAGTCTACTGTCAACAAGCCTCTTCATCTCTGAATATCTGCTGCAATGTACATTCATTTGAGTTTACTTACTATGTTCATCTCTTGGGCGTCCTGTACTGTTTTTACACCCTGCACTTCCTTTCAGTACTAAACTTATGGTTTCTTGACGTCTCAGAGTGCGTCCTATAAACCGATTCGTTCCCTTAACATGTATCACGGATTTCTTTTCTCCCTAGTTCTCTTCATTACCTCCTCAATGGATGCGTGATCTACCCATGTACTCTTGAGCATTCCTCTGCAGCGCCACATTCCCAAATCCGCTACTTCTTCCTGTCTGAACTACTAATTGTCTTTCTCTTCTTCAGAACCGCTTTTCTTGACATTAAACTTGTATCAGATGTTAATAAAATCCTCTGTGTAGCCAGTGTACGTTTTATGTCCTCTCTACTCCTCTCACCAGATATTTTACTGCCCAAATAGCAAAGCTTTCAGTGTCTCATTTACTAAACTAATCCCCTCGACATTACCTAACTTAAATCTGCTACATTCCATTTCCCTTGTTTTGCATTTTCTGATATTCATCTTATATCCTCCTGCCTGGACATTGTTCATTCCGTTCAATTGAACTCCCAAGTTCTTATTACTCTGCAACCACGACTTATTAAGCTGATAATAATACATATTAGCATGTGCTCTCATTGGTATTCGAGTAATTACATTCTTCTTGATGTCCGAGGGTATTTCACTTGTCTCATAGGTCTTGCACACCAGACGGAATAATTTTGTCGTGGCTGGTTCTCCCAATGACGCCACTAGTTCTAAAAGATTGTCACTTATTTCAGGGGTCTTGTTTCGACTGAGGTTTTTCGGTGCTCTGTCAGTTTCATCACGCAATATAGTATTTTTTTCTAATTCGTCTTTAGTGTGTGTAATATCTTCTAATTCATATCTCTCGTGTGGGCCCTCTATATAGTCCTTCCACCTTCCAACATTCCCTTCTTTACTTGATATTGGTCTTCTGCCGGATCTCTTTATATTCATTCAGCTGCTTCTCTTTTTCGCAGAGGCCCCCGAAATTTTACTTTGAGCGGAATCTGTCTTTCCTTAGTCATGTTGTTGTTGTTGTGATCTTCAGTCCTGAGATTGGTTTGATGCAGCTCTCCATGCTACTCTATCCTGTGCAAGCTTCTTCATCTCCCACTACTTACTACAACCTACATCCGTCTGAATCTGTTTGGTGTATTCATCTCTTGGTCGCCCTCTACTATTTTTACCCTCCACGCTGCCCTCCAATGCTAAATCTGTGATCCCTTGATGCCTCAGAACATGTCCTACCAACCGGTCCCTTCTTCTTGTCAAATTGTGCCACAAACTCCTCTTCTCCCCGATCCTATTCAATACCTCCTCATTAGTTATGTGATCTACCCATCTAATCTTCAGCATACTTCTGTAGCACCACATTTCGAAAGCTTCTATTCTCATCTTGTCCAAACTATTTATCGTCCACATTTCATTTGCATACATGGCTACACTCCATACAAATACTTTCAGAAACGACTTCCTGACGCTTAAATCTATACTCGATGTTAACAAATTTCTCTTCTTCAGAAAAGCTTTCCTTGCCATTGCCAGCCTACATTTTATATCCTCTCTACTTCGACCATTATCAGTTATTTTGCTCCCCAAATAGAAAAACTCCTTTACTACTTTAAGTGTCTCATTTCCTAATCTAATTCCCTCAGCATCACCCGACTTAATTTGACCACATTCCATTATCCTCGTTTTGCTTTTGTTGGTCTTCACCTTATATCCTCCTTTCAAGACACTGTCCATTATGTTCAACTGCTCTTCCAAGTCCTTTGCCGTCTCTGACAGAATTACAATGTCATCGGCGAACCTCAAAGTTTTTATTTCTTCTCCATGGATTTTAATACCTACTCAGAATTTTTCTTTTGTTTCCTTTACTGCATGCTCAATATACAGATTGAATAACATTGGGGACCGGCTACAACCCTGTCTCACTCCCTTCCCAACTGCTGCTTCCCTTTCATGCCCCTCGACTCTTGTAACTGCCATCTGGTTTCTGTACAAATTGTAAATAGCCTTTCGCTCCATGTATTTTACCCCTGCCACCATCAGAATTTGAAAGAGAGTATTCCAGTCAACATTGTCTAAAGCTTTCTCTAAGTCTACAAGTGCTAGAAACGTAGTTTTGCCTTTCCTTAATCTATTTTCTAAGCTAAGTCGTAGGGTTAGTATTGCCTCACGTGTTCCAACATTTCCACGGAATCCAAACATCTTCCCCGAGGTCGGCTTCTACCAGTTTTTCCATTCGTCTGTAAAAAATTCGCTTTAATATTTTGCAGCTGTGACTTATTAAACTGACAGTTCGGTAATTTTCACATATGTCAACACCTGCTTTCTTTGGGATTGGAATTATTATATTCTTCTTGAAGTCTGAGGGAATTTCACCTGTCTCATACATCTTGCTCACCAGATGATAGAGTTTTGTCAGGACTGGCTCTCCCAAGGCCGTCAGTAGTTCCAATGGAATGTTGTCTACTCCCATGTCCTTAAATTCGCACCTTTTTTCAGTTTCTTCAGTTTTAATCTACAGTTCATAACCAATAGATTGTGGTCAGAGTCCACATCTGCCCCTGGAAATGTCTTACAACTTAAAACCTGGTTCCAAAATCTCTGCCTTACCATTATATAATCTGTCTGATACCTTCTACTATCTCCAGGATTCTTCCATGTATACAACCTTCTTTTATGATTCTTGAACCAAGTGTTAGTTATGATTAAGTTACGCTCTGTGCAAAAATTCTAAAAGATGGCTTCCTCTTTCATTTCTCTCCCCCAATCCATAATCACCCACTATGTTCCCCTCTCTCCCTTTTCCTACTCTTGAATTCCAGTCACCCATGACTATTAAATTTTCGTCTCCCTTTACTATCTGAATAATTTCTTTTATCTCATCATACGTTTCATAAATTTCTTCATCATCTGCAGAACTAGTTGGCATATAAACTTGTACTACTGTGGTAGGCATGGGCTTCGTATCTATCTTGGCCACAATAATGCGTTCACTATGCTGTTTGTAGTAGCTTACTCACATTCCTATTTTTTTTATTCATTATTAAACCTACTCCTGCATTACCCATATTTGATTTTGTATTTATAACCCTGAATTCACCTGACCAAAAGCCTTGTTCCTCCTGCCACCAAACTTCACTAATCCCCACTATATCTAACTTTAACCTATCCATTTCCCTTTTTAAATTTTCTAACCTACTTGCCCGATTAAGGGATCTGACATTCTACACTCCGATCTGTAGAACGCCAGTTTTCTTTCTCCTGATAATGACGTCCTCTTGAGTAGTCCTCGCTCGGAGATCCGAATGGGGGACTATTTTACCTCCGGAATATTTTACCCAAGAGGACGCTATCATCATTTAACCATAGAGTAAAGCTGCATGCCCTTGGTAAAAATTACGGCTGTAGTTTCCCCTTGCTTTCAGCCGTTCGCAGTACCAGCACAGCAAGTCCGTTTTGGTTAGTGTTACAAGGCCAGATCAGTGAATCATCCAGACTGTTGCCCCTGTAACTACTGAAAATGCTGCTTCCCCTCTTCAGGAACCACACGTTTGTCTAATCTCTCAACAGATACCCCTCCATTGTGGTTGCACCTACGGTACGGCCATCTGTACTGCTGAGGCATGCAAGCCTCCCCACCAACGACAAGGTCCATGGTTCATGGGGGGGGGGGGGGGGTGGGGGGGGTTCCTTAGTCATACATGCTTCTATAGCTTTGCATCTGCCCTCTAGCCATCCTTGTTCAGCTATTTGGCGCTTTGTATAGATGTAAAGGGTAAAAATTTTAGGAGAAGACAGAAATTACTGTACCACCAACTGAGGATGTTGGGTGCAAGTACTTGACTGAGGTTGACTTACTATAAGATGTCACGCTGGGCTGCCTCGATGCATTCACAAGCCTGATGACATATATAGAGACGATTTCCTATTGTGTCGAATGTTAGTTTAGTTTGTACGGTACATTCGACATCCAGTACAATTTACTGGAATTAGTGAAATGTTCATCGAACATATGACCTATGTGTTACGGAACTCTACGCGATCGCAGGAAAGTTTTAAATCGACTATTTAATCCACTGCGTGGGGAAATGACAGGATAGTAAAAAATAGGGTTCGAAGAAAAGGATATAGAGTCCATCCGTCACACATAACACTCGTCAGTAGACAGCAATTAGACGGCGCCACTGGCCGCGGCAGACATGGTCCCCCTCTGACGGCAATCAGGCCATGTTGAATCGGCGACCCGGCTTGGCGCGCTGAATGGACACGTGGCTCGCCGTGAGACGCCGCGCTGGCCAATAAGCGAGCAGCGCCGGTAATTTCCGGTGAGGGGCGCCACTTCCGGCTGACTGGCGCGCTCATCCGGACAGCGCTGCGTGCGCTCTGCGCCACATCAAAGTGGCCAGCCTGGGTTTGCGTGTCTGCATGCGTGCGTGCGTGTGTGTGTGTGTGTGTGTGTGTGTGTGTGTGCCAGCGTCCGTGTGTACCGATGTGATTACCGAGGCGAGAAAGCCTGTCCTGGCACTAGCAGACGTCATACAGTATCATGTGCTGATGAAAGCTATGGTATAGAATACGTTCTGCATCGCTTTAAAAATCGTGGTGATATACTGGTAATGTCTATAGTCAGCTGTGTAACGGTAAACCAGAGTATTTTCTTGGCCAATGCAAACGTCTTGTGAAGCAATTCCATTACAATATCGATTCAATAGATATCATGAACTATTACGAGGCATATTCTATAAATAAGGTACGTTTGGTCATGAAAACAATAAGCTCATGACAGTTGACGGTAATATTTTACTGCATATCTGGCTTACTTTTCATCATAATCTCCACTCACATCTATGTAATTTCTATATCGCTGCACTCGGTTCTTTAACCCCTTTGCCCCTTTGCATAGAAAGAAGTCTGCCGGTTGGGAATTGAACCAGCCAGTAACACCAGTTTTGAGTTCATTGTCATTTTGAAGTCGTTGTCCACCCATCCACCGTTTCAAATGCAGGAAGAGGATATAGTCGCCTGGTGCAATGTCGGGACTGTTCTGAGGTGCTCAGTAAGTTCCCAACAAAACTCTTGAATCTTCTCCACGGTTTAGGCAGCGGTGTAAGGGTGTGCGTTGCCGTGAAGGAGGTTTTTGCATGACGACAGTTCGTCGGGGCGTCGATTTTGAATCGCATGTCTCAAGCTGGTTACCGTTGCACAGCGCACATCAGCTGTAATTGTTGACCCACGGGCCCCGAAATCAATCAATAGGATGCCCCTTTTCGTACCAAAAAACGGTAGCCATTTTTCGATTCGAGAACAGATATTGCTTTAAGTTTTTGGTTTGGGTGAACTTCTATGACACCACTGCATTGACTGTGGTTTCGATTCTGCTTTGCTGTACGATATCCACGTCTCGTCGACCGTGGACAAACAGATCATCTCTATATTGTCTAGTGCTCCAAAACTGTCGTGCACTACACATCCTCTGCACTTTGTGGCAATCAGTATGCATTTTTGGAACCCAGCTAGCACAAAGTATGTGATAACCTACCTGTTCTCTAACAGTCCTCTAAAGTCAAGTTCAAGCAACATTTTGGAATTCATTAGCAAGCCCACCAACTGTCAATCGCCGATCACTACGAAGCTTTTGGGTCACTTCATCAACGAAATTGTCGGTCCAAATACAGGGCCTGCCACTCCGCTACCCGTCATGAACATATGTGCGCCCATTTTGAAATTCTCGACGCAATTTTCGAACTTCATTGTCACTCATTATTGAGGTTCATACACTAGGTACTTACTCACGATGAATTTCAGCAACTGAAGATCTTTTTACCAACAAACATCTACTCACACGAGGCACTCACTACTGGCGGTATCTGCGATTGTCGCGGCCTCTTTCATCTGCTCTCACCGATTGACAAACGACTTTTGAATCAAACCAACACTGCAGCAGTTTTATAAACAGTCGGTAGTCTGCTCACAGCCATGAAGCTTCGTGCACGCCTACCATCAGTTATATGTTGGCGGCCGGAGTTTACTTTTGAAATACGTCTCATATATTACGAAATTTTGCCATGGGGTTGTTGTAACTTTTGCAGTTACAAGATAATTAGCCTACCATAATTATCATTTATGATTAGGGGGAAGAAGAAAGAAGGGAGGAGGGTGAAATGGGAGAGGAGGGCACATTCCTCTCAAGCAGTTAGATTGTCCTAAGACCTACACATATGCCTCGACGACAAGGCCTTCGGTAAGTCGAGTCTTGTTAACTCTGTGAGGGGTCCACTTGTACGTGAGCCCGATTTTTTAATCCTGTTCATGAAAAATATCTGAAACGATTCTCATATGTAGAAGAGATTGTGTTTTTGACACCACTGATCCAAAGATGTTGCCTGAGTGGCAGAATCGATTATAAGTAGGGGTGCGAGGAAGGCAGCTGCAGTTGTCGTTGCACTCTGTCACAGGTAGGATGTAAGAATTAAAGCTAGTGGCTGGCTGTGAGAATTCAATTGTTGGTATATGGACGCAGCATAATACAGTTTTTTTATAAAATGAGCTGATGAATGGTATTGTCACAGAGCCAGTAAAGTTCGTTCGTAGGTATTTCTATAAAGGTGCAAAGTGTGTATCATTAATTTGTAAGGCTATAAGCTTATTAGGAATTGAAGTCATACTGATCGTAAACAAATACAGAGCATTGCCCATGACGATTATAGAAGAGTAATAAATTTACACTGTAACTCAAGGGTCATCACTGTAAAACTTAGCGAAAGCCACATTGAGATGCTGCATACTTAAAACTAAATATACAACATTTCATTACCTTATAAATTTGTTGCAGGTGCTTTACCTTTGAGTTGTCCGCCACTCGTGGTCTCGCGGTAGCGTTCTCGCTTCCCGAGCACGGGGTCCCGGGTTCGATTCCCGGCGGGGTCAGGGATTTTCACCTGCCTCGAGATGACTGGGTGTTTGTGTTGTCTTCATCATTTCATCATCATCCAGGAAAGTGGCGACATTGGACTGAGCAAAGATTGGGTAATTGTACGGGCGCTGATAACCACGCAGTTGAGCGCCCCACAAACCAAACATCATCATCATCACCTTTGAGTTACGGTATAAATTCATTACTCTTCTATAACAGCCATGTGAAATAGTCAGTATTTGTTACGATAAGTGTCACTTAAATTCCTGATAATCTTATGGCCTTACAAATTAATGATACATTCTTTGCCCTTTATAGAAATAACTACAACCGTAATATCAATAATCAAAGCTGACGGGTTTTGTACTCTTATTGTAAAACTAATATAGGCAATTTTTGTTTTGTTTCCGCAAAGATCTTATTTTTGCCTGCATCAGAGAGCGAACATCTTCTGTGTGGAATCTTGTCCATCATAGGAGAGCATGTGGAATGTCTTTGACAGATGTAAAGTGAGCCACCGTGTTATCCCAAGTGTTAGTAATGTTAACATATCGTATTTGGTGCTTTTCGTAGTTACACTTGTGTATTACGAAAAATGCTGTTTAAGCGATGCACCGCATTAAAGATCTCTCGAAAACACAACATTTTTGTAATCTTTGTCGTGCTGAAATGTCGGTAAATTGGACCTCAGTCGATAAACTTTGTGTAGCTATTGTTACTACTGAGGTGCTAATTACGGAATGGAAGGGAGATAAAACAACAAACTTTCTTTGGAGAGCGTTAGCCATAATTCTAATTGGTGGATGTTGCAGCCTTCCTCAAGAGTTTGTTTTTTGGCACCAACTGAACATAACCTAACATCAAACCAATGAAAAAGCTATATTATGCCATTAACACATTTCTAGAGCAGAGCTTGATGCATTATCCTCTTCCTCCTTAACATTGTGTTCGATCAGATTTGTTAGTCATCACTTCTGACTGGTTTGATGAGGCCAGATTTCCTATCATCCTGTGCCAATCTCTTCGCCTCAGAGGAGCACCTGCAACACACGTGCTCAATTATTCGCGGATGTATTCCATTCTCTGTCTTCCTCTACAGTTTTTGCCTTCCACAGCTCCCTCTAGTACCATGGAAGTCATTCACTGATGCCTTAGAACATGTCCTTTCATCATGTGTTTTCCATATATTCCTTTCCTCTCCGACTCTGCGCAGAACTTCCTCATTTCTTATCTTATTAGTCCACCTAATTTTCAACATTTTTCTGTAGCGCCACATCTCAAATGCTTCGATTCTCTTCTGTTCTGGTTTCCTCACTGTCCACACAATGTCGTGCTCCAAACGAACATCCTCATAAATTTCTTCCTCAAATTGAGGCCTGTGTTTAATGCTAGTAGATTTCCCTTGGCTAGGTATTCCCTTTTTGCCAGTGGTAGTCTGCTTTTGATGACTTTCTTACTATCATTGGTCATTTTGCTGCCTAGGTAGCAGAATTCTTTAACTGCATCTGCTTCGTGACTATCAAACCTGATGTTAAAGTTTCTCGTTGTTCTCATTTCTGCTACTTCTCATTACTTTCACCTTTCTTCGATTTACCGGTACTCTCAATCCATATTCCGTACACATTAGACTGTTCGTTTGATTCAATAAATCTTGGATTTCCTCTTCCCTTTCACTCAGGATAGAAATGTCATCAGCGAATTGTAACATTGATATCCTTTCACCTTGAATTTTAGTTCTACGCCTGAACCTTTCTTTTATTTCCATCATTGCCTCTTCGATAAACAGACTGAACAGTAGGGGCAGCCCTGTCTTACCCCCTTGTTAATCCGAGGACTAAGTTCTTGGTCGTCATCTCTTATTATTCCCCCTTGGCTGTCCGTTACTGTAGAGTGGAAGTATGTGTAAGGAGCTGCGTTCTATGATGACCTGCGGATTTTAACAGTGGTACAGCAGGGCACTTAGCAATTTGTCGCAGCAAATAATGAAAGTAGTCTCAGTGCTCAAGTATAGTAATATGGCTAGACAGCGTGCAGTTTGCGTTGATAAGCATCCAGCCTGTCCGTTTTCATTCTCACTGTGTCTTTGAGTAAGATGCAGGGAACCTGGGACTTATTTTACAGGGTCCATCTTGATCACACAATCTTTTTTTTTTTTTTTTTTTTTTTTTTACTATGACCGGTTTCGGCAGGGCCTGACCATCATTTTTCAGGACGATGCTCAAACACGTACATTGTGAGCTGTTATTGATTTGTCTGACTAATGTGGCTGCTATGTGCGATACCACCTACTGCACTCCCCTGAATTAAGCCCTCGTGAGTTCAACTCGAGTTCAAGTCGATTTCTAAACCGAAGGAAATACTTTACGGCATTCGCTTCAGAACTGCTACAAATTCGTCGGGCAATAGACCTCGCCACTCGAACTGTCGACACAACTGACACTGCTAAAAGTATCCTACTGCTTCCACATCGCTGGCAACGTCTTATACACAATGCTGGTGACTTCTTTGAAAGTCAGTAGAACTTTGAAACACATATCTATTTTGTAGGAACTGTAAATAAATAGTTGCCAATATTAAACTTCCAACCGTCGAATTGAGCGATCCTACTTTGATTTGATTGACGATCAGAAGCAGGAAATGTTTTCATAGCGCATAGAAAAATATAAGGCGAACTTGAACATACACTACTGGCCATTAAAATTGCTACACCAAGAAGAAATGCAGATGATAAACGGATATTCACTGGACAATAAAAATTATACTAGAAGTGACATCTCACTACATTTTCACTCAATTTGGATGCATAAATCCTGAGAAATCAGTACCCAGAAAAACTACCACTGGCCATAATAACGGCCTTCATACGCCTGGGCATTGAGTCAAACAGAGCTTGGATGGCGTGTACAGGTACAGCTGCCCATGCAGCTTCAACACGATACCACAGTTCATCAAGAGTAGTGACTGTCGTATTGTGACTAGCCAGTTGCTCTGCCATTATCGACCAGACGTTTTCAGTTGGTGAGAGATCTGGAGAATGTGCTGGCCAGGGCTGCAGTCGAACATTTTCTGTATCCAGAAAGGCCCGTACAGGACCTGCAACATGCGTTCGTGCATTATCCGGCTGAAATGTAGGGTTTCGCAGGGATCGAATGAAGGGTAGAGCCACGGGTCGTAACACATCTGAAATGTAACGGCCACTGTTTAGAGTGCCGTCAATGCGAACAAGAGGTGACCGAGACGAGAAACCAGTGGCACCCCTACCATCACGTCGGGTGATACGCCACTATGGCGATAACGAATACACGCTTCCAATGTGCGTTCACCGCGATGTTGCCAAATATAGATGTTACCATCATGATGCTGTAAACAGAACCTGGATTCATCCGAAAAAATGACGTTTTCTTATTCGTGCACCCAGGTTCGTCATGGAGTACACCATTGCAGGCGCTTCTGTCTGTGATACAGCGTCAAGGGTAACCGCAGCCATAGTCTCCGACCTGATAGTCCATGCTGCGGCAAACGTCGTCGAACTGTTCGTGCAGATGGTTGCTGTCTTGCAAACGTCCTCATCTGTTGACTCAGGTATCGAGACGTGACTGCACGATCGGTTACAGCCATTCGGATAAGATGCTTGTTATCTCGACTGCTAGTGATACGAGGCCTTGGGATCCAGCACGGCGTTCCGTATTACCCTCCTGAACCCACCGATTCCATATTCTGCTAACGGTCATTGGATCTTGACCAACGCGAGCAGCAGTGTCGCGATACGAGAAACTGCAATCGCGATAGGCTACAATCCGACCTTCATCAAAGTCGGAAACGGGGTGGTACCCATTTCTCCCCTTACACGAGGCATCACAACAACGTTTCACCAGGCAACACCGGTCAACTGCTGTTTGTGTATGAGAAATCGATTGGAAACTTCCGCCATGTTAACACTTTGTAGGCGTCGCCACCAGCGCCAACCTTGTGTGAATGCTCTGAAAAGCTTATCTTTTGCATATCAAAGCATCTTCTTCCTGTCGGTTAAATTTCGTGTCTGTATCACGTCATCTTCGTGATGTACCAATTTTAATGGCCAGTAGTGTATATTTAACTCACTGCAACATTGAAATCGTCCCTTTTGCCTTCCTGCTAAATCTATAAGGCCTTTCTCTTTCCATTTGTAGAAACGACACATGAACTGAAAGTGTAGGACCTCAGCTTTGTAGATCTTAGAATTTATTCACAAATAAATCTGAAATAAAATAATCACTCCAGCCAATCAGCATCAGCAAAATGTCTCGAAATTGCCGGAATCACTTATACTAACTATAAACTGCATACGAATTATTGGAAATCAGAAAAAAATCTCTGATACTGTGTCAGTAATTCAAATTTAAAGTTTATGCTAATTGTTTCTTGCAACGCAAACTCTATAATACATTTGTCAATGTTAATATGAAACTCTTGGTGGATTTCCAGAACAGATTGATTTGTTAATTCGACGTGAACAGTGTAGGTATTAAATAGCTTTCTTACCTGCTTTAATTTAGAGAAGTTTTTGTTACGACCAGCAATACGTATGGTAGCTGTGACGAATATTCTCATCTTAACTGTGTTAGGTAACTCTTCTTCTATTTTGTACTCAAAAACAAACTTTAATAAACGCAGTGGAGCGGAATCAACAATTTCTTTCTTACAGACAGCTATAGCTACCAAGATCGTATACCCAGCGAGAGAGGTGGCGCAGTGGTTAGCACACTGGACTCGCATTCGGAAGGACGACGGTTCAAACCAGTGTCCGGCCATCCTGATTTGGGTTTTTCTAAATCGCCTCAGGCAAATTCCGGGATGGTTCCTTTGAAAGGGCACGGTCGACTTCCTTCCCCCATCCTTTCCTAATCCAACTGGACCGATGACTTCGCTGTTTGGTCCCTACTCCCTCCCCCCAAAAAAATGAAATCGTAGACTCACGCTTTCAAGCTTAAGCACTTTCCTGTTAAAATCTCGAGTGGAACTTCGTACAGATTGCATTCCTGATCATCGACGACCAGTATTACTTTTAGCAAAATTCTGGAACTACTGCAACCTTTCTCGAACTTCAGCAGTTACTCTATGTGCTAAATCTTTTTCACTTTAGTTCGTTTCCGTGCGATAACCCAGAATCTTCATTTCCACTGGTTGAAATATGCCTCCTAGTTCGTCTTGTAGCTTCGATAGAATTGCTAAGCTCTTGCACAAGCAAAGCCTCGTCTACGATTTCATCTTACTTTTCTTCCAATACTGATTGAAAGGCACAATTTTCTGAGCACACTGATGTTTGTTAAATCCCTCCGTTTGAAATTAATATAGGGCATTATTCACTTCACGTAGCACTGGTCGCCACAGACACATGAAAATGATTGCACCACGACAAAAGAAGTTTCTGCGTCCGTTTATGTCTTCAAGCTTTCGTTCATTTCCGTTAGACTCACTAGCGTTGTAAAAATTCCTTTTAATGATTTCAATGTTTTCTGCGTCGTCTCCTGCAGTCCAAGGTATATCCTGAACCCTCTTCAAACTCTTGCCTGTAGCAGTAATCAGTACATTCCGTCGGTGTGGGGATGGAGAAAAGAAATCTTAACAATATTCCAAAGTGCCGAATAAAGCTCACCAAAGCCTCATGCAAGCAAATTAGGTTCAATGAGTGGATTGAGCAGGGCAAAAATTCGACATTAGAACTGATATATTTGAGCCTTTGCCACACACCGATCTGCCTTACGGCCATAGTAGCTGCTTTATCATAAACTTGCCTGCTACAATTCATGAAGTTGAGTCCATCAGCGTCGAGCTTACTTAATATCATATCTCCGACATCAACGGCTGTTTTATCTTTTGTTTAAATGAAATGTACAAAAGATGCTACTACTCTTACGTCTCGAGAATCACGTATCATAATATTAGGCTTGTTTACCTTTATAGGAAATATCTGGTGTACTGTCAAATATCACGGAATAACATTTGGCTTTTCAACCTGAGCTATAATATTTTGGCGAACCGTTTTATTCTTATTAAAAGTTTCGAAAAATACTGTTTTACATCATCAATAGATGCACCATCTCTATAAGGTTGCCTCTGTTGACACTGGTGTCATTTTCCCTAAGGCGATGTGACGCCAAATCTTGTTTTCCCAGGAATCTTATACGTCAACCATTCAGGTTAGAATTTCATACCATGTTTTTATTTCTTTACCCCTTACTTCTTGCTCTTTTTTATCAAAAGTATGGCTTTTCTGAAGTCTTGTTGCCAACTCCTTCCATTTGAAAAATTTTGGTTTTGTGTAGCACTTAATTCACCGTTGACTATGGGTTCAGTTTCCACCAAGTATTGAAGCCGGTGGACGAGTAAAACTTTGAACACATACGGTGAGTTTGCGTTCAGAACAAGCCACAACACAAGCAGAACAACGAAGCTTTAAAATGAGAATAAGTCAACCAAATGCATAAAACGTTTTTGCCAGTTGTCAGTTCTCGCATTAGACGTCTTCTAGAAAGTACACACGTCAAAAAAAGTTTTGCATCACTTCGGTTCCGAGAGTTCCGGAACCTGTACAGAAAATTGTAATAGAGATCAAATTATACATAATTTTCGACCATTTTACTGCTCATTAAAACCACACACTGCATGTTGTACCACCGAACACCGAGACTTTCAGAGGTGGTAGTCCAGATTGCTGTACACACAGGTACCTATAATACCAAGTAGCACGCCCTCTTGCATTGATACATGCCTGTATTCGTGGCATGCTATCCTGAAGTTCATCAACGCACTGTAGGTCCAGATTTTCTCACTCCTCAACGGCGATTCGGCGTAGATCCCTCAGAGTGGTTGGTGGGTCACGTCGTCGGTAAACAGCCCTATTCAATCTACCCCAGGCATGTTCGATAGGGTTCATGTCTGGAGAACATGCTGGCTACTCTAGTCGAGCCATGTCGTTATCCTAAAGGAAGTCATTCACAGGATGTGCACAACGGGGGCGAGAATTTTCGTACATGAGGACGAATGCCTCGCCAATATGCTGCCGATATTGTTGCACAATCGGTCGGAGGATGGCATCCACATTCGTACACCCGTTAAGGCACCTGCCATGACCACCAACCGCGTACGTCAGCCTCACGCAATGCCACCTCAAAACAGCAGGAAACCTTCACCTTGCTGCACTCGCTACATAATGTGTCTAAGGCATTCAGCCTGACCGGGTTGCCTCCAAACACGTCTTCAAAGATTGTCTGGTTGAACGCATATGCGACACTCATCGGTGAAGAGAACGTGATGACAATGCTAAGCGGTCCATTCGGCATATTGTCGGGCGTACTGTACCGCGCTGCACGGTGTCGTGGTTCCAAAGATGGACGTCGCCATGGGAGTGAAGTTGCGCATCGTGCAGCCTATTGCGCAGAGTTTGAGTCGTAACACGACGTCCTATGGCTGCACGAAAACCATTATTCAACAGCGTGTTGTCAGGGTACCTCTGATACATAATCCGTAGATAGCGGTCGTCCACTGCACTAGTACCCCTTTGTGCGGCCTGAGCAAGGCACGTCATCGACAGTTCCTGTCTCAAAGTATATCCTTCAATTGACCGTCTATGAATGGTTGAACTACAGGCAACACAAGCCGTGTACCTCCTTTCTGGTGGGATGACGGGAACTGATCGGCTGTCGGACCCCCTCCGTCTAATAAGCGCTGCTCATGCATGGTTGTATACATGTTTGGGCGGGCGTAGTGACATCTCTGAACAGTCAAAGGGACTGCGTTTGTGATACAAAATCCAAAGTCAACGTCTATCTTCAGAAGTTTCGGGAACCATGGTGATGCAAACCTTTTTTTGATGTGTGTACTTTCGGTGTAGTAGAGTCTGTGTCTGATTCTGGTTGAAACCGGCGTCATACTGTTGGCTCTTTGGCGAAGTCTGTATTAATGCGCGGAAGTCTTCGGGACCTCGCCGTGTTAACAGCAATAACATCTTTGAATGTATTTTTTCAGACCGTTTTCCAAAATCGCTTCCTAGAAAGGTTGACCCAACTGATGTGGTTACAATTTGTGGCAGTGTCACAATTTAAGCAGTCGCATCGGAAGCGCGTGAAGCTGACGAATCCATAGTGTCAATTAAATGTCATAGCAAGTCACCATTCTTGAGTACTTGTAATATTTTAGCTTCTTCTTGGTTCTGAGCAGTACAAACCACTGAAAACCTCACATCTGATGGCCCTGACGTAGATTCTGGCGTCTACGAAGGAATTTTCACAAACCTAAGCTAAGACCCTTCATTTTTTCTCAGAATTTACTCCTTGGCTTTCTTCTTCTTTCGACATGATGCTCCAATTTCGGTTATCCTCTTCATGGTAATGTGTACTCTAACAATACAGAATCATGATATAAATAAAAATTAGTAATGCCACGAACGTACTGCGCACCTGAAATTAAATTACATCTAGTTTAATATGTTAAAACGAGTAAACAGCATTCTGCATAGCTAAAACCGCAAAGCCATTGAAAATTTTACAAATAAACAAACCAAACGTTTACCGTAACACTTCTAAATATGCGACGAATCGTTCGGAACAAATAAACCTCTATATACAACAACTATCAAATTGAGGTACGCGTGAAATTTTATGAAGTTATTAAATAAACAATATCTACGTATGAATTTGTTGCGTTGCAACAGCGTACCACGGCCGGCCGCTACTGTTCAAAATCCAGAAAGTGAAATTTATTCTCGTGTTTTGCATAAAATACTTACAAGCTTACATATAATTATTGCTGCTTAAGCCCAAAATTTTATTCTTTTCCACTGCTGTCGAAATATCAGTCACAATTAATAACCTTTTCTCACATCAGGTAAGTTTTTCGAATTACAGAAAATATGCCAAGAAACAATTTATTTTTTCACGTATTAATTTCACGTGAAGTTAATTTACTTTACATCCGTGTTCCAGTTACGGTTGGCCTAATGTCAGCTCAATCCTTTTACACAGGGATTTACCAACCATTTCTGCTGATCTGAGCAAATATTATTCAAATTACGTGGAAGATGAATGTTTTAGGGCTACAAACCAAAAAATACAAAGGCAGATTGCTTAAGAAACTGTTAGGCAGGGTAAAAAGCAACAAGTGAATGACGCTGACGTTTGTGGGGAAAGACTGAGAAAATATTTTGCAAAGCAGGGTTAACTCGTTATTATGTGTTGAAACGTTAGGGTACCACATCTAAATAATATTTTCATAGAAACAATGAACGAATTTCCACGAATTGCGATTAATTTTAGGCATTTATTTGTTGCAGGGCTGGCTGTCCGTATCGGTATGGTTGAGAGTACGACCCAATCAAATTATTCAGAATGGGCTAAATTAGAATTTGAGGGAATATACAGTAAATACGCCATGGTTATGAATCCACGTTAATTGCAGGTCATCCTAAAACTGGTTGTTAGAGTCAGGTCAAAGGGAGAAGGAAGCCAACAGCACACCACCTTACTGAACAGGACCATGCGTAGTGATTCATTGTCGCGTTCAAAGCAATCTTCGGACTGATGAGTGCTTTGCTTCACTTTCATGCACTGAGAGTACTTTGTGGAGAAACTGTTCTACTGGGTGATCAAAAAGTCAGTATAAATTTGAAAACTGAATAAAGCACGGAATAATGTAGATTGAGAGGTACAAATTAACACGCATGCTTGGAATGACATGAGGTTTTATCAGAACCAAAAAAAACAGAAGTTCAAAAAATGTCCGACAGATGGCGCTTCATTTGATCAGAATAGCAATAATTAGCATAACAAAGTAAGACAAATCAAAGATGATGTTCTTTACAGGAAATGCTCAATATGTCCACCATCATTCCTCAACAACAGCTGTAGTCGAGGAATAATGTAGTGAACAGCACTGTAAAGCGTGACCGGAGTTATGCTGAGGCATTGGCGTCGAATGTTGTCTTTCAGCATCCCTAGAGATGTCGGCCGATCACGATACACTTGCGGCTTCAGGTAACCCCAAAGCCAATAATGGCACGGACTGAGGTTTGGGGATCTGGGAGGCCAAGCATGACGAAAGTGGCGGCTGAGCACACGATCATCCCCAAACGACGCGCGAAAGGGATCTGTCGGACATTTTGTGAACTTTTTTTGGTTCTAATAAAACCCCATGTAATTCCAAGCATGTGTGTCAATTTTTACCTCTCTATCCACATTAATCCGTGGTTTATTAAGTTTTCAAATTTATACTGACTTATTGATCACCCGGTACTTGCAGTTACAATGGCGTGCAAGGGTTGGAGAAAAATAAGGAGCAGCCGCTACAAATGCATGCTTGAACATAAATACAGATGCTAGCCAAGCCTGCAATTTGCGCTGTTGTGATTGGCCACAAACGGCACCAGTGCCAATGTCCTCAGTTCGTTGAGTCAGTCGTGGCCGGAACAGTGTTCCGTATAGTTGCGAGGACATCATATCGGAGATAAGCGAATTCCAACGTGGGCAAATTGTCGGAGCTCGTATGGTGGGTGATAGGGGAGATGAAGTATTTGGCATTTCGAGGGGAACCGTGTCGATGATTGATACCGCATACAGGAAAATCCGAAAAACATCATCCGCTACTTCACAATTAGAACAAAGTGCCTGTTGAGTGATCGTGAGAGACGGTCCTTGATGAGGATTGTGACGAAAAATAAGAGGACGACAGTTGCAACAGTCAATGCAGAACCGTCTCATCTCCAAAACAACACGAAGAGAGCTCCACAAACAGCGAATAGCAGGATAAGCTGGAATTCCAAAACTACTCATCAGGATGCTAATGCTCTGTAACTAGAAAACGAGGTGGCAAAGCCATAAAAGCTAGACTATGGGGCAATGGAAGAAATTCGTCTGGTCAGAGGAGTCTTGTTTCACACTATTTCCAGTTTCTGGGCGAGTTTACGTGCCAAGACTGAAATAGGGAGGCGCTTCGGTCACGATTTGGGCAGCCACACCGTGGTATTCCGTGGATCCCACGATTACTCAGTAAAGTTGCATTCTTGCCACGGATTATGTGACTATTGTGGCATATCAGGTCCATATCATGAGTCACCACATCTCAATCTCACTAAGCTTTTGTTGTCTACATTGAAGAAATGGGTGCGTGATCGCTATCTATCTCCATCATTGCAGTCGAAGGAAGAATGGTATAAGATTACCTTGAAAGCCATACAAGACCTTTAATTTATCCATATTTTTAGAATGCAACGGCTTAGGTACGCCGCATTAGGCACGGTAATTTATAGTATTTTAGAAGTTTCAATTTTTTGTCTCCCCCCTCCCCTGAGTTTAATTCTTAGCACGAGTTCTTTCCAACTTTTGAGAAAGCTGCTCTCTGGAAGGGAAATGGTAATGAGCGTTTGGCGTCATTGGCCGGGATGACCCTTGCGGGACAGGTCCGGCCGCCTTGGTGCAGGTCTTATTACATTCGACGCCACATTGGGCGACCTGCACGCCGGATGGAATGATGATGAAGACAACACAACACCCAGTCCCTGAGCGGAGAAAATCCCCGACCCAGCCGGAAATCGAATCCAGACCCGTAGGACTGCAATCCACACGCTGACCACTCAGCTATCGGGGCGCATCTCTCCGAAATAGTAGCCCGACTACTCCAACACGCCGGTCAACAGACAGCTATTGTCTCAAATGGTAGTACAACCATTCCAAGTAGGGTAACAGCATCAGGTATGTTTGGTGGTGTCACTAACCTAACGTCCTCGTGTAGACGCTGCCGCATATTTTGGAACGCTACAGTCCCAAATGGAAGAGCAGCTTTCTCAAGCGATACGATAGCTACTAAACATCGTGAGATGTAGCAGCCGTTCTCATTGAGGCAACAGTTCCGCCAGCCTTCTCTCAGTGTACCAAAACTTGCGTTTATAAAGATATGTGATCTAGGTGACTGAAAAAAAAGGAACAAGAAAAAATGGCACAGTAAAGCGCTATACTTTTTTATTTATTTATATTAATTTCGCGAAAATCGAATGTTTATTCTCATCTCTTACTGTAGGTGAGCAGTAAAAGCAATTTTTCAGGCTATTAAGCATTTATTAGCTGACACATCAAGCGACCATTTTACGGTACAAAAAGAATTACTGAAATTGTTTTTCGTCAAACAGTGTTTGTCTTTGCCCCTAGTCGGTTTCCAGTGACTTATTGCGTAAGAACATTAGTAAACATTTGCGTTTTCTTCAACATGTGTACTGTTGCATTACCAGGTGAAATTTACCCCAGTTAGACAAGACTATTATAATAAAGTGAGAGACTTTATATAATAGATGGAACAGCTTCACTTTAATTGTTGATAAAACTTGTGATGTGCTCCAACGTGAGCAACTGTCTGATTGCCATAGGCTCGCTTGTAAAAGTTTTGTCACAGAATGAATATTTTATGGGGTTTTATTCTACAGATACCACTTCGCTAGAAAACTTGTTTGATCCTGTCGAAAATGTTTTAGCTCTGCACAAGTTATGACGGCCAAATCTCGGAGGTAGAAATTGTTTCTGGTGAAGTCTGAATATTGCAGCCGCTGTCGCGCAAAGAAGTGTCTCGAGCATTGTTTATGTGTTGGATTGCTCATAATCTTAACTTGACTGTGCACGATGGGATTCAAAATATTTAGCAGCAAAAAACATTATTGAAATTATAAAAAAGCTATCTGGTCGCCAGCGTGTGAAGGTGCGAGGAATGTCTACCGGCCACCATGTCATCCTCTGTCTTGAGGCGTCTTGTGGATGCGATACGGATGGGCATGTCGTCAACACCACCCTGCCGACCGTTTGGCAGACTTTCCAGAAAGTGGATCCGCTGCTGCTCGGTCAAGTAGCTCCCCAGCCGACTTCACGAGACTGATTGCCCCCCGTACCAGTCTTTCCATCAAGGATAAATCCCTCGCAGTACCGTGAACCGAAGCCGAGTCTTCCGCACTGCAGCCATCCTACGATGAGCGCTCATCTTCGGAGGCGGACATTGAAATTATGAAAGATTTAATAAAGATTGTATGAGACTCGTCGAAGCACTGTGCTCAGATCAGAGAGCTGTAGATTGAAGTTGGGAAACGAACTGGAAAAGTTTACCTGCTGTCCGACAAGATTCTAATTAAAACTTTGACTTAATCGTGATTGATATTTTAAAGGGAACTGATAGAATGGTATCGGCCAAAGCATCAAAATTCTGTGTTCATTTGCAAAGGTTCTAGTGTGCCTCTAATTTAACAGTGGCTATTGTAGTTTTCTATAGCGTAGAGATTTCAAATTCAGAATCACTGAAGTGTAATATACGTTCATTCGAATTTTACGAATAAAGAGAAGTAGTTACAGGTGTTTATTATACTTCTCGTGATTTTAAATTTGAGTAAATTTGGCGTAAAAGTGATTAAGCTGTTGCTGATCTTGATCTTGACGAACCTAAACTTCTGCGTCAGCACAAACTCCAAAGTTTCTCGATCAAGGCAATAAAGAATACATCAAATTCAAAACACTTCAAACATTCTTCAGAAAATCATATTTTTGAAGCTTTCAGTCAGTTAACTGTGTCACTCGAGAGTAAATCCGACAATGATACTTCAAAATTCTTAAATCGTTGGAGAAATTTATTTTTTTACATTCTACAGGCCTCCACAAAACGATAAAATTTTACGAAACGATTTTGATCGTGAGAGAGTGGCAATCGCTAGAGATATATTTTTCCATCTTGTGAAGAGACAAAATGAGTAGAAAAAGAACTTAATGGTAGTTGCGGAGTTCTTAAAATCTGAACGGACAAGAGGACTAATTCAGAGCTTGTGCGATTTGTTCGCTTGCTTTTTTTAGTTTCTGGATCGTCCTGTTCTAACGAATTTTCCTTTCTGACGCCTATACAAATCATACTTAAGATCAAAATTTTTGCAACATAATCTCAATCAGATTGTTATTATGCTCGTTTATTGTGTTATTGCTGATAGGCTAAATTTAGATGATTCGTTAAGTACACTATTTCGTGACATGCAAGTGCAGAAGGGCTTTTGCATTATGCAGGTGACATTTAATTCAACAGTATTTGATAAAATATTTAAGGAATTATTTTGGATTCTGTTTAAAAGAGGAGGGACCTTTCTCGGGCAACTACTCATTCACACAAATATGAACCGCAGGGCCTGATACGTTTTGCTTCATAGTTTCTGTAATAAGAACTTCCTGCATACGTTTACGAGATTGTATTATTCCAAGAATGTCTTCCCATTTGTATTTGGCGATCTCAGACCTTGGTGGTGGTCTCTTGCATTCGATTATAGGCCCCTTATCTTCGGTTTGGTTATTAATCGAAAATTGTTGAATAAACTACATCTTACAAAAAGCAATCTAGTTTTGGAGGCGAGTGTATATTATGGGCAACTTGAGCCCTCAGTAATATCGCATTCTAAGGTTATAAATGTGATTAAGGGTCATATGAACCCAAAGCAGAAGACAAAAACAATGCGCTTAAGTATCTCTGATTTGAATGTTGTGTTTACAAGGTTTTAAGTCAACCTGTTTATACGGTTTATTTCATAAAAACCTGAGACTGACTATGGATAAACTTGTAAAAGTAACGAAATTTGAACAAGGAATCGCTTATTAACAATATGTATCTTTTTATGGTGGATGTATAGACAAAAGTTGCGGAGTAAACGAGGAAATAAATTTTCACTGTGACAATTGAATCAGAATAGAGCTTATGGTTGCCAGTGTATGAACTAACAAATCTATCTGTATTAAAGACACTGCTGCTACTTATCGGGAAATCATAGTACCAACACTCTCATCAGTAACTTTCGCATCTGACAACATACCGAAACATTTTATACTTTACCTCTTAGGTATACACACCTCTTAGGTATGAAGTAGCCCTATTTTAAGGTGTATTTGCTTAGGCCAAATCTTATATCTCTACTCTGAACCATTTCCACTTGCCCAGTTGCCTTGAAATTCTCCTTAAATACCTATGTAGCTCCCAAAAAAACACAGTTACCTGATCTAATGATCATGCAGACAGGATTACCTAGCTTGGCAGCTGCCTGCCGCCGCCCAACGTATGTGCCGACCGGCCCACCTGTTATTTACATAGAATCATGCTCAGAGCCCTTGTTCTCTTGTCGGTATGGGTGTAGCTGTCTATCAGCAGTACGCACATCAAAGTGCAAGTTGGGGTGATTTAATTCTCAACTAATCACCTTGTTCTTACGATTAACTACTGAAATGCATTGACGGAAAAAAGCGCTGCACCATGAAGGAGTTGTGTGAGAAACAAAAGTTGGTATTCGTCTTTATACATCTGAAACTTATATGCCAACTAGCTCTGCAGATGACGAAGAAATTGAAGAAATGTATGATGAAATAAAAGAAATTATTCAGATTGTGAAGGGAGACGAAAATTTAATAGTCATGGGTAACTGGAATTCGAGTGTAGGAAAAGGGAGAGAAGGAAACGTAGTAGGTGAATGTGGATTGGGGGACAGAAATGAAATAGGAAGCCGCCTGGTCGAATTTTGCACAGAGCACAACATAATCATAACTAACACTTGGTTTAAGACTCATGAAAGAAGGTTGTATACATGGGAGAACCCTGGAGGTACTAAAAGGTATCAGATAGATTATATAATGGTAAGACAGAGATTTAGGAACCAGGTTTTAAATTGTAAGACATTTCCAGGGGCAGATGTGGACTCTGACCACAATCTATTGGTTATGACCTGTAGATTAAAACTGAAGAAACTGCAAAAAGGTGGGAATTTAAGGAGATGGGACCTGGATAAACTAAAAGAACCAGAGGTTGTACAGAGATTCAGGGAGAGCATAAGGGAGCAATTGACAGGAATGGGGGAAATAAATACAGTAGAAGAAGAATGGGTAGCTTTGAGGGATGAAGTAGTGAAGGCAGCAGAGGATCAAGTAGGTAAAAAGAGTAGGGCTAGTAGAAATCCTTGGGTAACAGAAGAAATATTGAATTTAATTGATGAAAGGAGAAAATATAAAAATGCAGTAAGTGAAACAGGCAAAAAGGAATACAAACGTCTCAAAAATGAGATCGACAGGAAGTGCAAAATGGCTAAGAAGGGATGGCTAGAGGACAAATGTAAGGATGTAGAGGCCTATCTCACTAGGGGTAAGATAGATACCGCCTACAGGAAAATTAAAGAGACCTTTGGAGATAAGAGAACGACTAGTATGAATATCAAGAGCTCAGATGAAAACCCAGTTCTAAGCAAAGAAGGGAAAGCAGAAAGGTGGAAGGAGTATATAGAGGTTCTATACAAGGGCGATGTACTTGAGGACAATATTATGGAAATGGAAGAGGATGTAGATGAAGATGAAATGGGAGATATGATACTGCGTGAAGAGTTTGACAGAGCACTGAAAGACCTGAGTCGAAACAAGGCCCCCGGAGTAGACAATATTCCATTGGAACTACTGACGGCC
This sequence comes from Schistocerca piceifrons, assembly GCF_021461385.2. Taxonomy (NCBI): domain Eukaryota; kingdom Metazoa; phylum Arthropoda; class Insecta; order Orthoptera; family Acrididae; genus Schistocerca; species Schistocerca piceifrons. Next base: position 253,680,783 of record NC_060141.1, on the reverse strand, counting down.
TTGGGAGAGCCAGTCCTGACAAAACTCTACCATCTGGTGAGCAAGATGTATGAAACAGGCGAAATACCCTCAGACTTCAAGAAGAATATAATAATTCCAATCCCAAAGCAAGCAGGTGTTGACAGAAGTGAAAATTACCGAACTATCAGCTTAATAAGTCACAGCTGCAAAATACTAACACGAATTCTTTACAGACGAATGGAAAAACTAGTAGAAGCCAACCTCGGGAAGATCAGTTTGGATTCCGTAGAAACACTGGAACACGTGAGGCAATACTGACCTTAGAAGAAAGATTAAGGAAAGGCCAACCTACGTTTATAGCATTTGTAGACTTAGAGAAAGCTTTTGACAATGTTAACTGGAATACTCTCTTTCAAATTCTAAAGGTGGCAGGGGTAAAATACAGGGAGCGGAAGGCCATTTACAATTTGTACAGAAACCAGATGGCAGTTATAAGAGTCGAGGGACATGAAAGGGAAGCAGTGGTTGGGAAGGGAGTAAGACAGGGTTGTAGCCTCTCCCCGATGTTGTTCAATCTGTATATTGAGCAAGCAGTAAAGGAAACAAAAGAAAAATTCGGAGTAGGTATTAAAATTCATGGAGAAGAAATAAAAACTTTGAGGTTCGCCGATGACATTGTAATTCTGTCAGAGACAGTAAAGGACTTGGAAGAGCAGTTGAATGGAATGGACAGTGTCTTGAAAGGAGGATATAAGATGAACATCAACAAAAGCAAAACAAGGATAATGGAATGTAGTCCAATTAAGTCGGGTGATGCTGAGGGAATTAGATTAGGAAATGAGGCACTTAAAGTAGTAAAGGAGTTTTGCTATTTGGGGAGCAAAATAACTGATGATGGTCGAAGTAGAGAAGATATAAAATATAGGCTGGCAATGGCAAGGAAAGCGTTTCTGAAGAAGAGAAATTTGTTAACATCGAGTATAGATTTAAGTGTCAGGAAGTCATTTCTGAAAGTATTCGTATGGAGTGTAGCCATGTATGGAAGTGAAACATGGACGATAAATAGTTTGGACAAGAAGAGAATAGAAGCTTTCGAAATGTGGTGCTACAGAAGAATGCTGAAGATTAGATGGGTAGATCACATAACTAATGAGGAAGTATTGAATAGGATTGGGGAGAAGAGAAGTTTGTGGCACAACTTGACCAGAAGAAGGGATCGGTTGGTAGGACATGTTCTGAGGCATGAAGGGATCACCAATTTAGTTTCGGAGTGCAACCTGGAGGGTAAAAATCGTAGAGGGAGACCAAGAGATGAATACACTAAGCAGATTCAGAAGGATGTAGGTTGCAGTAGGTACTGGGAGATGAAAAAGCTTGCACAGGATAGAGTAGCATGGAGAGCTGCATCAAACCAGTCTCAGGACTGAAGACCACAACAACAACAACAACAACAATATCTGAAACATGACGTCTGTTAAACTGTTGCACCAGTCGCGTAAGAGTGGCCCTAGTAGCGCCACTATGGGGCTGAAAATCAGATTTGTTTTATATGCATGCTATAATGGTCCTGAGCGTTAGTTACTATTGTGATTGGATGTGGTGAGATGATGTTAGTCAAGAATGGCTTTAGGACCACAAAGACACTACAATCAGTAACTCAGTGAGTTACCACGAGGTCGTGTAATAGGGCTACGAGAAGTTGGGTGTCTCTTCTGCGATATTTCAGAAAGGATTGTTGCCACTGTAAATGATTACTTGCAGCGGTGGTCACGAAAATGTACAGTCGGAAGAAGACCTGACTGCGACGACCACATAGCATTGTCGAGAAGGAAGACCAGCGCGGTTCAGCGTTTGGCTCTGGCACACCACGATGCATCTGCAGGAGTGATTTTCGCTGCAGTTCGCGTCAGAGTGACGCCCGAATTGTTACAAAACGTTTACTTCAAGGACAGCTCCGATCTAGACTCCCTGTAGCGTACAATCCACTGACCCCAAATCACCGCCATTTGCGACTTCAGTGGTGTCAAGCGAGAGTACACTGGAGGGCCGGTTGGAGGTTAATTGTGTTTTCTGATGAAAGCTGGTTCAGAATATATGCCAGTGGTGCCCGTGTGTTGGTCAGAAGGAGGACAGTTGTGGGGCAGCTAGCAACCTGTCTGCGTGCTAGACACACTGGAACCATACATGAAGTTATCCAGTTATGCAGTTGTGTGATGCACTTACATACACAGGAGCACTCTCGTGGTTATCCCACGCACCCCGACTGCAATTTGTACGTCAACTGGTGATTCGACCTGTTGTGCTGCCATTCATAAGCTGCATTCCAGGAGGTGTTTACCGACAGGATAACGCTCGCCTACATACCGCTGCTGTAACCCACCATGTTCTACAGGGTATCGACGCGTTGTCTTGTCCTGCAAGGTCACCAGATCTGTCTCCAATCCAACGAATAAAGAGAGACAGCTACGGCTGTTTAGAGTACCTCTCCTGATTTTACATTTGAGTAAATTTGGTGTAAAAGTGATCAAGTTATTGCTGATCTTGAGCTTCACGAACCTAAGTTTCTGCGTCAGCACAAATTCCAAAGTACCTCGATCAAGGTAATAAAAAAAACACTGAGTCATCAGGCCACATGTGGCCCACTGGTACCATCCGATCGCCGTGTCATCCTCAGCTGAGGATGTGGGTGGGAGGAGCGTGTAGTCAGCACACCGCTCTCCCATTCATTGTGTGGGTTTCTTTGACCGTAGCCGCTACTATTCGATCGATTAGTTCCTCAGTGGCATCACGAGGCTGAGTGCACCCCGAAAAATGGCAACAGTGCATGGCGGCCTGGATAGTCACCCATCCAACTGCCGGCCACGCCCGAAAGTGCTTAACTTCGGTTATCTGACGGGAACCGGTGTATCCACTGCGGCAAGGCCGTTGCCAAGATAATAAAGAGTACATCAAATTCAAAACGCTTCACGAATTTTTCAGAAAATGATGTTTTTGAAGCTTTCAGCCAGCTAACTGTGTCACTCGAGAGAAAATTCGACAATGATTCTGCAAAATTTTAAATCATTGGAGACATTTATTCTTTGACATCCATCAGGCCTCAATAAAATTATAAAATTTTACAAAACGTTTCTGATGGACAGAGAGTGGTAAGTGATAGAGCCATATTTCTCCATCTTCTGAAGAGACAAAATGAGTAGGAAAAGAACTTCATGGAAGTTGTGGAGTTCTTAAAATATGAATGCACAAGAGGACTAATTCAGAGTTTGGGCAATTTGTTCGCTTGCTTATTTCAATTCCTGGATGATTCTGTTCTATCGAACTAAGTTTTACTTTTTGAAGCCTATTCAGACCTTATTTAAGATCAAAATTTTTGCAAGATCGTCTCAATCATATTGTTACTTTGCTTGTTTATTGTATATATGAAATAAAATATGTCACTACGAAAAGAGCCCCGAAATACCTTTTAGTGATGCTGTGCCGTGTCTTTCTTTGGATCATTAATTTTCAACAAAACAAAATATATTATGTTCTTATTCTTCTGGATCTGGCTTTCTATTAAAGGAACATTTTTCCGTTACTGTAACTCACTATGAAGTTCAACATATCTTCCTTACTTTATAGTTATTGAAAAGGTTAATGAAAATTACTTTGTTATCAATACTGATGTTACAGTACGCAATGATTGTTCAACATCAAAATTTTGCAGTGGAATTTTTTGTTAACAGTAAAACACCAATAAGTACCACGACTAACACGAGAACATGAGACTATTATCGGAGGAAAAAGATGTTTTTACTATAAGGTTGCCAGACCAGAACTACGCACAGCAAGATTTCCTTTATGTTATGAAGGTAAATTATCTCCTTGCACTGTTAGTAATATATTATCAGCAGCCCGCGTCAACCTGTAAAACACATTATAAAATCTGTTGCTCTGCTCTGCAATTCCGAAAGCTGAAAGAAATAATTTTACTTCACTATTACCTGCCCGCTTCTTTGCGGTATGATAGATTTCATTTAATGCAATTTGAATGCGCCGCGGCAGCGGCTCGTTCGTTCATAGCGCAGCTCTGCACCACGAATAATATTTAAATAACTGAAAATGTCTTAAAGAGATGGGATAAAATACCAGGCAAGCTTATTACAAATCAGAATGCAAGGTTTCACTAAGTAACTCTATTCAAAACCTTTAAACAATCCAATTAATTACACACCTTTCCGAGGCTATGTCTAATGGCGTCCCTCTTACAATCTTGACAAAAGAATGCTACGCTAGCGTACAATATAACGTCACAGGCTATCCTACTCACGTAACTCCAAGAAGACGACAGAGAAATTAATGTTCGTTTTTTGCTATTTATACTAGTCACCTATTCTCATCTTTGTTTGGTATTTAATAAGTATCGTCTGTGGCGGTTTCAGTACTCGCCGACACAGATATTATCTAAATAAAAAAAATCAGTACATAATTCCATAGAAGAACAAAACATGACACACAATGTTTTCTCTTTATTATATAATATTTCTTTTGCTAAGAGACGTTACAACGTTTTCATAAAATATTTTCTTTTAAGCAATTTGTTACTAGTAGTAATCCATACAAAACTCGATGAACATTATAAGAAGTCAGCTCCTTGACCGTTACATTGAAATATTGTCGTACTTTTCCTGATGTCTCATGCCTAGAGCGTACAAAACAGCGTCTACAGATGAAGACATGAAGAATGTATTGGATAATTGGCCATTAAAGGTCTTTGAAACAAAATTTCAGAGTAGAGTGCAGTCCATATTTCTTGACGAGCTGACAATAAAAAAGCTTTGCAAGTTGCTTTGCCGTATTAATCAGTTTCTGAAATGGATTTTTAATAGTACTTCACCCCTTCTAAACACAACCCAAATAATGTGCGACGATTAGTTACTGTGGTTGAAATGCCCCTCTGTTCTAGCCAAAAGCAAAAGAGGGATTTAATGAATGGCGTATGGTCGGGCTAGTTTTGTGAAATATTCCGCTTCAAATATTGACATCAAATATATAACTGCACTCCTCTTTTAGAGTACTCTCTAATGTAATCAAAACTGCTTCATTCAAGTGAAATTATTAATTAAAGCTTTCATATAAAATTCAATTAATTAACTAAACAACAACAAAAATTTATCTTTTTAATACTGTCACGTGTCGAAAAACCTGTTTCGCTAGATGACTAACACTGCACAAGAAACATTATCTGTGGCCACATTACATATGACACTGTATACTAAAGAAGCTCGCAACTGTTAGCACAAATGTTTCATAGGGTTTTGTTAAGGACTATGATGGCGGGTGAGAATGGTAGGGTAATAAATACTCCGCGCTCAGGTACCAAAGCCAAGGCAACGCCAAACATAGCAAGTTCTGCGAACTCTGTGGCTCTTTATGTATTTATTGTTAAGGAGTATGATGGCAGGTGAGAGTGGTACAGTAAGAAATACTACGCGCTCAGGTATCAAAGCCTAGGCAACGCCAAACATAGCCAGTTCTGCGAACTCTGTGGCTCTTTATGAATTCTGAATGAACGTCAGTCATTAGCTAGAAAGTGTTCCTTTTATTTTGGAAAAGCAATATTTGTTGTTTCCTGGCGAAAGCTCTATAGGGACATTCACCTAGAAGTACCTAGCTCGGCAGCAGGATAGATGGGACCAGAGTGACCAATGAAAGCTTTATTAATTGATCTTTATGAGACGAATGGATCTCTACATACTTAATTTAATAGTGGGAGTAAGAATTCCTATCTCGTAGAGTGTTCGAGGACCAATAGTTTTCTTTCACTGTGATTTGTTTCAAAGAGTGACTAGGAGTTTATAAGAGTTTCGCTTATTGTGTAAAATATATTTTCGTTTTTCATTTTTTTTAAAAAAGCTTCAAGGACTGCATCTATGCTGTCCTGAGTGCAGCGTGCAGCTGTGTAGCAACCTTCGGCAGCTTGGTTTACGAATGGTTTTATGATTTATTCTTATGCTTTTCTCATGTGACTTTAACTTTGATTTCCTCCGCTTGCGTAAAAATTATATTTTTGCAAAATATTCTCTTCCCTCCATATCTTGCAGCCATGCTTCTACACACATCAATAAAAGTTTTGCATCACCTCGGTTCCTAGAGTTCCGGAGCCTGTATAGAAAGTTGTAATAGAGATCAACGTAAACATCATTTCCGCCCTTTTTATTACTCATGAAAACCACACATTACATCTTCTACCTCCATATAGTGAGTCCTCCAGAAGTGGTGGTCCAGATTGCTGTACACACCGGTACCCCTAATCCCAATAGTACCTCCTCTGGCATTGATGCATGCCTGTATTCGTCGTGGCATACCATTCACAAGTTCTTCAAGGCACTGTTTTCCAGATTGTCCCACTAGTCAACAGCGATTCGGCGTAGATCCCTCAGAGAGGTTGGGTGGTCACGTCGTCCATAATCAGACCTTTTCAAACTATCCCAGGGATGTTCGATGGGGTTCATGTCTGGAGAACATGCTGGCCACTGTAGGCGAGCAATGTCGTTAACCTGAAGCAAGTCATTCACAACATGTGCACGACGGGGGCGCGAATTGTCGTCCATGAGGACGAATGCCTCGCCAATATGCTGCCGATGTTGTTGCACTATCTGTCGAAAGATGGTATTCACGTATCGTAAAGCCGTTACGGTGCCTTTCATGATCACCAGCAGCGTACGTTGGCCACACGTAATGCCACCCCCAAAGAACAGGGAACCTCCAGCTTGCCGCACTCGCTGGACAGTGTGTCTAAGGCGTTCAGCCTGACCGGGTTGCCTCCAAACACGTCTCCGACGATTGTCTGGTTGAAGGCATATGCGACACTCATAGACGAAGAGAACGTGATGTCCATCCTAATCGGTCCATGCAGCATGTTGTTGGGCTCATTTGTACCGCGCCGCATGGTCTCGTGGTTGCAAAGATGGACCTCGGCATGGACGTCGGGAGTGAAGTTGCGCATCATATAGTCTATTGCGCACAGTTTGATTCGTAACACGAAGTCCTGTGGCTGCACAGAGAGCATTATTCAGCATGGTGGCGCTGCTGTCAGCGTTCCTCCGAGCCTTAATCCGTAGTTAGCGGTCATCCACTGCAGCAGTAGCGTTTGGGCGGCCTGAGCGAGGCATGTCACCGCCAGTTCATGTCTCTTTGTATTGCCTCCATTTCCAAACAACAACGCTTTGGTTCACTTCGAGATGCCTGATTCTTCCCTTGTTGAGTGCCCTTCCTGGCACAAAGTAAAAATGCAAACGAGATCGAACAGCAGTATTGGACATGATTGAACTGCAGACAACATGGGCCAACTATCTCCTATCCGTTGGGAATGACTGGAACTGATCGGCTGTCGGACCCCATCCGTCTAATAGGCGCTGCTCATACATGGTTGTTTACATCTTTAGGTGGTTTTAGTGACATCTCTGAACAGTCAAAGGGACTGTGTTTGTGATATACAATCCATAGTCTAGTCTATTTTCAGGAGTTCTGGGAAGCAGGGTGATGAAAAACTTTTTTTGATGTGTGTAATTTGAGTCACGATGTCTGCTTCAGCTAGTGATATGATTTGTTGTTGCCATTTAATACAAACGTATTATAATGTATTTTACTGTACTGTATGGCCTCTTCAAATTAATACTATGTTTTTTGATAACATTCATCATTACACAGGGCTAACTGTAGCACTTTTGTTACCTTCTACAATTTTTCTTGTATTTGACGTCGTCTGGAGCGCTATGTTCGGTACGAAATCTAGCGGGCTTTTAGTTTACTTCGCACTAGTCAGAATGATTTATTCACTTTAGTTTCCATCTTCAGCCACTGCTCTTGACTGCTTTTTCCGTGATATCTTGTACACTACATGTCAGTTCTTACGCAAATTTCTCATTACGTACACTCGCATGTATTCTTTAAATTTGTCACCTGTTTCATCTGTTTTGTCTTACTGTGTGGGTCGTGAAGCATTTTTGTGCTCATGATGCTTATATTTTTTAACAGATGGTCTGATGGTGGGCCACGCCCAAAACGTGTGATATAAAGTTTGGATGCTATACATCCAACATTTCTGTTTAACGCCCAAGATCTGTTATTAGCGACCAGTTAGCAAATTATACGTTTGCTGGATTAATTATAATCGTCACATATCTCATGCGCGACTTCAAGTCGCGATTCCAGTTCATAATAGTGGTACTGAAATGGATAACCCTTTATATTAATGCGACGGAATTACGGAGTTAGGAATTAACGAAGGCAATACAGGAACTTATCATTTATTGTGTTTTGGTATGTAGTTTTTAGTAGTTAGTGTCTCCCTCCTTAATTGTTTTCAAGTATTTTGGGTAGTCATTGTCTTCCAATATGAGCCTTAATCTTTGAATACGGTGGTTGCCAGCGAATGGGAGGAGTCATGAGTGGTAGGGTACTGCCAGCACGAGTCAAACTTTCAAATGACCTCTAAGTCAGCACTTCCAACCGCCTGATAATGACGCTATTGCTCGTCATATTTCGCTGACAGCAGGATAAACACTTTCTTGTCCCCAAAGGAATTCCCATAAAAATGAAATCTGGCCATGAGCCAAGCCGGCAGCGGTGTTCTAGCGGTTCTAGGCGCTGAGTCCGGAACCGCGCGACTGCTACGGTCGCAGGTTCGAATCCTGCCTCGGGCATGAATGTGTGTAATGTCCCTAGTTTAGTTAAGTTTAAGTAGTTCTAAGTTATAGGGGACTGATGACCACAGATGTTAAGTCCCATAGTTCTCAGAGCCAGTTTTTTGAACCATGAGCCAAGGTCAGTGTCAAGGTCAAGGATGGGTGCAGATGTGAGGGGAGGGGTGGGGAGGGTTCAAGATCAGTCTAGTACATACATCAGCATAAGCATTTCTTTATCTCCATGTCCATTCCAGGAATCATGACATCAGCATCATCATGTCCAGCACATGCCAAGGACATGAATCGGTGGGCACACACACAAACATACACACACACACACATACATATATATATATATATATATATATATATATATATATATATATGGTACCCAATGCTTTGGAGGAATCTTGATCTTTTTCTCAAATGATAGTTCTTACAAAAGCGTATATATATATATATATATATATATATATATATATATATATATATATGTGTGTGTGTGTGTGTGTGTGTTTGTGTGTGTGTGTGTGTGTGTGTGTGTGTTTGTTTGTGTGTGTGCCCACCGATTCATGTCCTTGGCATGTGCTGGACATGATGATGCTGATGTCATGATTCCTGGAATGGACATATATATATATATATATATAGAGTCAAAATAGTTGGATATTTGCTATCGTGATCCACCAACAACGCCGCCTGACAACATGCCAACATGCGTCAGCGCATTGTCAATGCATGTGCAAATATTACGAAAGGCGAACTACCTGCTGTTGAGAGGAATGTCGTTACACGTATTGCCAAATGCATTGAAGTTGACGGACATCATTTTGAGCATTTATTGCATTAATGTGGTATTTACAGGTAATCACGCTGTAACAGCATGTGTTCTCAGAAATGATAAGTTCACAAAGGTACATTTATCACATTGGAACAACCGAAATAAAATGTTAAAACGTACCTAAGTTCTGTATTTTAATTTAAAAAACCCACCTGTTCCCAACTGTTCGTCTAAAATTGTAAGCCCTATGTTTGTGACTATTACACTGCCATCTATCACAAAGCGAAAAAAGTGGTCCAACTAAAACATTCATATCTCTTTACGTACTACCGAATATGTAATAACAAATGGGGGTTCCTATTCTTAAAAACGCAGTTGATATCCGTTTGACCTACGGCAACGCCATCTAGCGGGCCAACCACAGCGCCATCTGGTTTCCCCCTTCAAGCTAGACGAGTTTTGTTGTTTGTAGTTTTTTCATTTGATACGTATTTCGTGAGATATTTGGCTCGGTCACTATCAATGGACCACCCTATATATATATAAGGTTCCCAAATTTTTACAGTGTAAAACATGTTTATTTCATGAATGCGTAAGTTCAGAGTTTAACCTATTTTTCTACATAGTCGCCACTTAGATGAATAAATTTTTGCATGGAGTGTATGAGCTTTTGAATGCTCTTCTCTGTCGCCAAAATGTGTTTCACCCAGTTGTTTCTTCATGTCAGGGAAGAGATGGTAGTCATTTGGGGCTAAATCCAGGCTGTTGGGTGGGTCTTTGACAATACCCCTTCCAAATTTTTCGATGAGCTCGTTGGTGGCTTTAGCGGTGTGCGGTCTAGCGTTATCCTGATGCAAACGCACTTTGCCGACACCTTGCGTTTGGTTCAATTTTTGCGATCTCGGCGACTCTGGGTGCGTCCATTTTTTGACTTGTTCTTTGGTTTCGGGTGTGCGGTATTGCACCTAAGTCTCGTCTCCAGTGACGATGGAGTCGAGGTATTCCTCGCCATGAGTTCTGTGATCTTGAGGGAGTTTTTGGGCCGTTTCAACGTGTTTACGTTTGTGGTCTCCGGTCAACATTCTTGGCACCCACCTCGCGCAGTCCTTAGCATACCCTAGATGCTCTGTCACAATCTTGTCAATAGAGGTTTTGCTGACATCAGGGATCATTTCGGAGAGCTCACAAACGGTCACTCTTCGATCTGAAAGCACCGCTGCCTCCACTACTGCGATTGTTTCGTGAGAAACAGATGGCCGTCCGGAACGCTCCTCATCATCGACGTCAGTACGCCCGTTCTTGAACTCTCTGCACCATTTGTGCACGTGTTGTACGCTTATACACTTGTCTCCGTAGATTTCGCGTAGCTGGGAATGAATTTCTGCCGGTGCAATTTTTTTTGCAGACAGGAAACGGATCATCAAGCGCAGCTCACACATGGCGGGCGAAGCGAGGGGGAGATCCATTACGTACGGCTGCCAAGGCAGACAGCTCAGCAGGCCGCTCGCTAGGGAGGAGATTTGGAGTGGGGAACCAAGGTACACTACAGAATCACGGGATCCAGCGTAACAGCGCTTTTCACCTTATTTTGTGGACATCCCTCGTATATATATATATATATATATATATATATATATATATATATATATATATATATGTGTGTGTGTGTGTGTGTGTGTGTATTGTTTGTTGTGGTCTTCAGTCCTGAGACTGGTTTGATGCAGATCTCCATGCTACTCTATCCTGTGCAAGCTTCTTCATCTCCCAGTACCTACTGCAACCTACATCCTTCTGAATCTGCTTAGTGTATTCATCTCTTGGTCTCCCCCTACGATTTTTACCCTCCACGCTGGCTTCCAATACCAAATTGGTGATCCCTTGATGCCTCAGAACATGTCCTACCAACCGATCCCTTCTTCTGTTAAAGTTGTGCCAAAAACTTCTCTTCTCCCCAATACTATTCAATACTTCCTCATTAGTTATGTGATCTACCCATCCAATCTTCAGCATTCTTCTGTAGCACCACATTTCGAAAGCTTCTATTTTCTTCTTGTCCAAACTATTTATCGTCCACATTTCACTTGCATACATGGCTACACTCCATACGAATACTTTCAGAAATGACTTCCTGACACTTAAATCTATACTCGATGTTAACAAATTTCTCTTCTTCAGAAACGCTTTCCTTGCCATTGCCAGTCTACATTTTATATCCTCTCTACTTCGACCATCATCAGTTATTTTGCTCCCCAAATAGCAAAACTCCTTTACTACTTTAAGTGTCTCATTTCCTAATCTAATACCCTCAACATCACCCGACGTAATTCGACTACATTCCATTATCCTCGTTTTGCTTTTGTTGATGTTCATCTTATATCCTCCCTTCAAGACACCATCCATTCCGTTCAACTGCTCTTCCAAGTCCTTTGCCGTCTCTGACAGAATTACTATGTCATCGGCAAACCTCAACGTTTTTATTTCTTCTCCATGGATTTTAATTCCTACTCCGAATTTTTCTTTTGTTTCCTTTACTGCTTGCTCAATATACAGATTGAACAACATCGGGGAGAGGCTACAACCCTGTCTTACTCCCTTCCCAACCACTGCTTCCCTTTCATGTCCCTCGACTCTTATAACTGCCATCTGGTTTCTGTACAAATTGTAAATAGCCTTTCGCTCCCTGTATTTTACCCCTGCCACCTTTAGAATTGAAAGAGAGTATTCCAGTCAACATTGTCAAAAGCTTTCTCTAAGACTACAATTGCTAGCAACGTAGGTTTGCCTTTCCTTAATCTTTCTTCTAAGATAAGTCGTAAGGTCAGTATTGCCTCACGTGTTCCAGTATTTCTACGGAATCCAAACTGATCTTCCCCGAGGTCGGCTGCTACTAGTTTTTCCATTCGTCTGTAAAGAATTCGTGTTAGTATTTTGCAGCTGTGGCTTATTAAACTGATTGTTCGGTAATTTTCACATCTGTCAACACCTGCTGTCTTTGGGATTGGAATTATTATATTCTTCTTGAAGTCTGAGGGTATTTCGCCTGTTTCATACATCTTGCTCACTAGATGGTAGAGTTTTGTCAGGACTGGCTCTCCCAAGGCCGTCAGTAGTTCCAATGGAATGTTGTCTACTCCGGGGGCCTTGTTTTGACTCAGGTCTTTCAGTGCTCTGTCAAACTCTTCACGCAGTATCGTATCTCCCATTTCATCTACATCCTCTTCCATTTCCATATTATTGTTCTCAAGTGCATCGCCCTTGTATAGACCCTCTATATACTCCTCCCACCTTTCTGCTTTCCCTTCTTTGCTTAGAACTGGGTTTCCATCTGAGTTCTTGATGTTCACACAAGTGGTTCTCTTATCTCCAAAGGTCTCTTTAATTTTCCTGTAGGCGGTATCTATCTTACCCTTAGTGAGATAAGCCTCTACATCCTTACATTTGTCCTCTAGCCATCCCTGCTTAGCCATTTTGCACTTCCTGTCGATCTCATTTTTGAGACGTTTGTATTCCTTTTTGCCTGCTTCATTTACTGAGTTTTTATATTTTCTCCTTTCATCAATTAAATTTAATATTTCTTCTGTTACCCAAGGATTTCTACTAGCCCTCGTCTTTTTACCTACTTTATCCTCTGCTGCCTTCTCGTCTTTTTACCTACTTTATCCTCTGCTGCCTTCACTTCTTCATCCCTCAAAGCTACCCATTCTTCTTCTATTCTATTTCGTTCCCCCATTCCTGTCAATTGTTCCCTTATGCTCTCCCTGAAACTCTGTACAACCTCTGGTTCTTTCAGTTTATCCAGATCCCATCTCCTTAAATTCCCACCTTTTTGCAGTTTCTTCAGTTTTAATCTACAGGTCATAACCAATAGATTGTGGTCAGAGTCCACATCTGCCCCTGGAAATGTCTTACAATTTAAAACCTGGTTCCTAAATCTCTGTCTTACCATTATAAAATCTATGTGATACCTTTTAGTACCTCCAGGGTTCTTCCATGTATACAACCTTCTTTCATGATTCTTAAACCAAGTGTTAGCTATGATTAAGTTTTGCTCTGTGCAAAATTCTACCAGGCGGCTTCCTCTTTCATTTCTTAGCCCCAATCCATATTCACCTACTACGTTTCCTTCTCTCCCTTTTCCTACACTCGAATTCCAGTCACCCATGACTATTAAATTTTCGTCTCCCTTCACTATCTGAATAATTTCTTTTATTTCATCATACATTTCATCAATTTCTTCGTCATCTGCAGAGCTAGTTGGCATATAAACTTGTACTACTGTATTAGGTGTGGGCTTCGTATCTATCTTGGCCACAATAATGCGTTCACTATGCTGTTTGTAGTAGCTTACCCCCATTCCTGTTTTCCTATTCATTATTAAACCTACTCCTGCATTACCCCTATTTGACTTTGTGTTTATAACCCTGTATTCACCTGACCAGAAGTCTTATTCCTCCTGCCACCGAACTTCACTAATTCCCACTATATCTAACTTTAACCTATCCATTTCCCTTTTTAAATTTTCTAACCTACCTGCCCGATTAAGGGATCTGACATTCCACGCTCCGATCCGTAGAACGCCAGTTTTCTTTCTCCTGATAACGACATCCTCTTGAGTAGTCCCCGGCCGGAGATCCGAATGGGGGACTAGTTTACCTCCGGAATATTTTACTCAAGAGGACGCCATCATCATTTAATCATACAGTAAAGCTGCATGACCTCGGGAAAAATTACGGCCGTAGTTTCCCCTTGCTTTCAGCCGTTCGCAGTACCAGCACAGCAAGGCCGCTTTGGTTATTGTTACAAGGCCCGATCAGTCTATCATCCAGACTGTTGACCTCGCAACTACTGAAAAGGCTGCTGCCCCTCTTCAGGAACCATACGTTTGTCTGGCCTCTCAACAGATAACCCTCCGTTATATATATATATATATATACATATACGCCAAATTAGTGTCAAAAGCTGTTAATAACAGCTAACGTTTTAGAGGTTAGGCCTAATTATTCGATGTCATAAAATTTGTCTGACCTGTTATATATCTGCAGAAATGTACGTGTTACCTAAGCAGACTGAACGTAACTACGAGGGTGAGTCAAATGAAAACCTTAAATATTTTTTTAAATATTATTTATTGTGCAGAAGTGGTACAAAGCTGTATCACGTTTCACCATAATCTCCCCCACGCTCAATGCAAGTCCTCCAGCGCTTACAGAGTGCATAAATTCCTTTAGAAAAACATTCTTTTGGTAGTCCGCGGAACCACCCATGCACCGTGTGGCGTACCTCTTCATCAGAACGGAACTTTTTTCCTCCCATTGTGTCTTTGAGAGGTACAAGCATTTGGAAATCTCTTGGTGATGAGGAATGGTGCCATTCCTTGCTCGCTCTCTTCGTTTCCGGTTGGCGGAAGTGAACCCAGGTTTCCTCACCAGTAACGATTGCTGCAAGGAAGCCATCACCTTCTCGTTCAAAGCGCCGAAGAAGTTCTTCATAAGCATCAACATGTCGTTCTCTCATTTCAGGAGTCAGCTGCCGTGGCACCCATCTTGCAGACACTTTGTTAAACTGGAGCACATCATGCACAATGTGGTGTGCTGACCCATGACTAATCTGTAAACCTGTTGAAGTCTCATTCAATGTCACTCGGCGGTTTTCCTTCACTATGGCTTCTGCTGCTGCAATGTTCTGTGGAGTGACAACTCGTTGTGCCTGACCTGGACGAGGAGCGTCTTCCACTGAAGTCACACCATTTGCGAGCCTCCTACTCCATTCGTAGACTTGCTGCTGTGACAAACATGCATCACCGTACTGAACCTTCATTCGTTGATGAATTTCAATAGGTTTCACACCTTCACTACGCAAAAACCGAGTAACGGAGCGTTGTTCTTCCCCGGTGCAAGTCGCAAGTGGGGCGACCATCTTTATACTGATACTGCGACTGTATGTGTGCATCTCCACAATGCTGCCACCTACAGGCCATTCTGCACGCTGTTTAATATTGCCACCTACAGGCCATTCTGCACGCTGTTTGTAGCACGCTTACCAACTTACAGGATAACAGCTCGAAATTTCGATTGGTTATCACAAATTTAAGGTTTTCATTTGACTCACCCTCGTAATTAGGCCTATTGCGATGTGACTCACAAGACACCCTCGAATTAAACATTTTGCCATTGAAATTGTGCTCACTCACTATTTTTGTAGGGCCAAAGATAACGCATCGTAGTAGCCTCTACAAGCAATATAAACGACGCTCTTCATTGCCAGTTATTGCTGTTACTAGAAATGAGGCAGACCTATAAGATAGCTCTTTGCAGTCAGAAGGATCACCAAAAGCTTTATAGGCTGTATTTGTACTATAACATTGCTCACAGTAGTCTAAAAACGAGTCAGTAGCGTGCGGTAATTTACGTTGTAGCACTATCTAAATACGATAACTGTATATCTAATCCGATCAACAGCATTTCTGAGAACCATGGATTGCGAGAATAAATAACTGTAACCAATCATAACACCACAAACACATGCTCAACGCAATTTTCGTAACCACGAAGGAAGGAATAAGATATTTCTGTTACTAAATATCACTTAAACTGTAGAAGGGCTTGGATTACTGGTAATCACACAACTAAAGACAGTAAAAGTGGGAAATGTAATGTTTCCAAAGCTAATGTCAGAGTGGATATCGCAGAAAATAGATAAAACTGATTATCACATACTGCGAGATGTCTCTCAATTTCCAAGCACAAATTAAATATTGTCACACATAAATTGCCGTTATAACTCGTTAACATATCGTAATACAAGCTAAATCGCTACAAAAATTCGATTTCGTATGCCTTGCAAGCTCCTAGAGCAATAATAATGTGCCTAACGCCTAATGCAAGACATTGTATGATAACCATCCATTGTTATAAATGCTATACAAATGCCACAACACATAGTAATAAAGTTCTGTTATTCTCTATGACGTACAATCTGCTTACCTAGATGTTGTATAATCTGACCTGTTTACTGACGTTGACAGAAAAATTGTTGATTGTGTAGTGACAGAAAAATAATTTAATGATTTTGAGAACCAGATACTCCCTCAATTGGAGAATGATTCTCGATGGGGTCGTTAGTCGCAGCGTACAGAATGGATTTACATTTGCGAGAATGGTTCGAACAGGCTATGTCCTAGTGCCGTATTTCGTAATTACTGTTAGTTTTATGATCTCGAAAAACAAAAGAACATAAACAAAACAGGGCCCTTCTCTGATGAGCTGACCTGTAGAAAACTGTTATTCCTCTTATGTTTTGACAGTGATGTCGGAAATCTGAAGTCTGCAAGCTCTTGAAAAGAGAAAGGGCAAAATAGTATCCGCTTAACTTTTACATACCCCGCAAGAGGCCATTTTGACACAGTCCGAGGCAATCAAGAATTAGCCAGTTTTCACTTACCTCCTTTTGCAGCCTCGATGAACAGCTAAACTCCTTCGTATTCTCTACAGTAACTGGTGTCACAGGACAAAAATAATTGTGTACACCGATTTGTAAACTTGAACAATTATTATTAAATAATGAACTGATATACTCCCATCTGCCAAAGTTTTATTCAACGGTAAAAGAAGTAAAGATATTAGAATGTGATAAAACAAGCTCAACGTCAAAATATCTGTTGTTTTCCAGCAGAGATCATAATATTCCATCTGGCACCAAAACTACTTGTTGTAACTCCTCGCTGCTCCATTTGGTGAAGTCTGTGCAGTTCACACTCACACGGCTGAGTCCAATTATTCACTTCACAAAATGTTTGTTACACTCTGTATTTGAGTCAGTGTGTTCTCGAGTATTTTAAAATCTTCCTGTTGTCGCGTAATCCCCACCGCGCATTTGCCTTTATGTGCAGTTTATGTGGCATAATATTTTAATTAACTGTATATTGCTTATTGTTGCGAGCACAACAGATAAAATTCGATTCTCACTATTAGTTTCTGCAGTTGAAAACATTTTAACTTTGTGCCCCTTGATATATTAGGTGGGGATTCGCACAACACTAAAAGATTGCCTGTTGTGCACGTATGATCTTTAATTTGAAAACTATTTTTATATAACCCTGATCTGGCTTGTTAAAAATGGAACACGACATCATTACTGTGACTAATTATGAAATTAAACATGTCCTTTGCTACTTTCATCTCTGAAATGGACTGAAAATTGCTCTTATTATACGTACAGAAGTTACAGTATGCTATGTTCGCTTGACGTAAAAGCTGCAGTGGATTTTTTAATATATGAACACTTCTGATTGCCACGACTAACACGAGAGCATGAAACTAAAAAAGAAATTTGGTTTTTGTATCACTAGCCAGAACAGGTTCCACCGCAGCAGTCTTTGATATCACACAAGTAAAATTTTATTGCTCTGATTCAATTAAATTATTTACGTCACTGATATTGTAACAGCAGTTGCCCATGTCCACCTGAAAATGACATATTAAAATCCACCATTCACATCTGAGGTCTCCGGGAAGCTGGAAGAAATAGTTTTAATGTACCGTTACCTGCCCGCTTAATTGCGGGAAAACTGCTTTCATACAATGTAATTTGAATTTGCCGCTGCAGCGACTCCCGCTATCTCTGCGTCATGAAAAATTCTAAATATGCTGAAAACGGCTAAAATGTCGAATGAAATACTGGGCAAGCTAGCAATAAATTATTACAAGTATTTTGTGGATTCTCATAGCCGGCCGCGGTGGTCTAGCGGTTCTAGGCGCTCAGTCGGGAACCGCGCGACTGCTACGGTCGCAGGTTCGAATCCTGCCTCGGGCATGGATGTGTGTGATGCCCTTAGGTTAGTTAGGTTTAAGTAGTTCTAAGTTCTAGTGGACTGATGACCTCAGATGTTAAGTCTCATAGTGCTCAGAGCCATTTGAACCATTTGATTCTCAAAATTCCTTTTCCTGCTGTACTGTGGTTGACTATTTGGTAGTAGTCCCCACTCTCTGCTATTGTTCTGATCATTCCAGTTGCCATTATTGTGATTCGCATAACCAGTGTGATGCCTATCATCATTCCTATGTCTCTTTTTATGATTCTGAGAACTGCCGCATGCCTGCCAGGCGCTGACATCGCCGCATCCTCCTGTGTCAACAAGCGCTGGACGTGGGCAGCTGGGCGTAGCATGTCTTCATCTCCACCATTACAACACACACTCTGGTTGTTATTGTTATTACTAGCCTTTATATCCCAGTTTATAAGGCCAACAGAATCGAGGACCGGCAAAAGGTATTATGAGTTATTTTCAGGGGCCTGTACCAGCTTTGTCCAATGTAAAATTGAAGTTTTCCCTTCAAAATGTCTAGAATATCATTCATCCTATAAATGAGTTTTATCTCTGTACTTCTCGAAATATTTTCTTAACGTTCCCTGCCTGATGCTGTACGGCACTGGACTACATACATGTTTTCTTAATCTTTACTGCATACAGCGCGACCAAATTTCACAAGAAATGCACTTTCAAATTGTGCTATTGTGTAACAGCTATCTGCCGTATCGCATGGCCAAAGCGAGGGCTGAACTTGTATAAAACGTAATACATACTGGCTCTTTTGTTGTTCGTACAATGTTTTAGGAAACACTCATGTAAAACTTTTACAGAAATAATTGGATGAACAGATTTATTTTCTGTGATGAACACCTGGAATTGTAGGTTTTCTAGAAGACATTCTTCTATTATAACTGACGAAAGTATGGTGTCTTCCTCCACATTTCGTGTAAGAGTGTTTTGTGGTATTATTTTCGTGCTGGCTACTGTTCCTTGTGCACATACATTTGCAGGAGAAACTGGACTATGACAATTATCATTACTCTTATCTGCACAGCTACTATCATTCCTTGTTTGCTCCTTAACGTTATTCCACTCTTTTTCTAAATCCTCTAATTGTTTTCCTATTCCTGTCTGCTCATGAATCTTCCACTTGGATAGTCCCTGTGTAAATATTTGTATCCGACTTAATTAGTTCGTTTCTTAATACTGACATATTCTGCTCTGTATACATACCAGAAATCGATTACTCGACAGCCTACCGTAGGTCTGTCCCTAACCAATTATCAATTAAAGTCTCTTTCTCTCAAAAAAATTATCGACTTCATGTTTTGTTGCTGTGTCATCTACTTGTCTGACTATGTTTGGAGCTGTGGGATGTAGTGTTACGTATTCTAACCTCATTGTATCAAAATGTTTTCTCTGGTTTGAAATCTGCTCTGGCATGTTTTTTATTGTAGTTTTCATTGTTGAAATGTCATTTAGTCATTCCCTCCGAGTCACCGTATATCACTTCAAAGACGCGACTCGCATTGTCTGTTTTCAAAGAGTTCTGCGTCTGAGTAAGCCTCTAATTTTTCTGAAGTGTTAGCCCACTTTTGGATATTTCTGTCAAATCTTTTATGAAATTTTTTATTGTTTTATCAAGTTTTTGCTTAAGTAAAGCTTTTTTCCTCTCATATAATTGTACAAAAGGATCATGCGTAGGATTTGTTACTTCGGAACTGGTGTTGCCTAACGGCTGTGGCATTGTGCCACTTGATGGCGCGACAGCATCACTACCATTACCCTGAAGATATTCACCATTACTCTCGAATATAGTATCTAAAGTGTTCTCGTCTTCTGAACTTTCCATTGCTGTTGTTTCAGACTTATTGTTAACCATAACAACGTGAATTTATTTTCGAAATTAAATAACCTTCTCTTTCTTATTCGTCTTATGTTCACTACGTAAACAGTTTACAGACGACGCTTAGCTGCAACTTACCTACTGAAAAATATTTGTTTGTAAAATTAATTGCGTGACGCTAAGCGTGTTTGCGTACTACTGCATGAATGTTCTCGCCATCTTATGAAACCCTAACGTAAAGAGAAATTACTACAAGTTAATGAATTTAGAAACTACTACAAAAGAAACCAAATTCTATGCGTAACACACAATGAATCTCGTAAAAAAACCTGTTCTATTCCCACATTTAAGTTTATGAATCGCTACTAATGAATACTTGAGGTGCTGTTCTGCTGCAACCGGAAAAATATTTCAGGAACTGGTTTATCCGATTTTTTTCTGTTCTGGTTCAGCTGTCTCAGGATTTTGGAAAACATTTCCACATTACTGTAGTTTGCACGGTATCATGCATGTAGCACGAAACAAGCAAGCCTTTATGTAACAATAGTGTTGCTACTTTGTGCATATGTGTATAATAAATAAGTGTTTATTTGCGTCGTCCAAACGGTCACCAGTGTAAAATCTCCTTCTGTGTGATTTGCTTTCACTATTGAGGATAGAAAACTTTCTACAGCTCAGTGAGAGAAAAATAATTGAATAATTTTGAAAATCTAATACGGCCGTAGTTTGAGCACTACTCGCGATGGAATCGTTAGTTACAGCACACAAAAGGGATCTACATTAGCGAGAACGGCACGAACCGGTTGTTACCTAGTGGCCTGTTTCGTGATTATGGTTAGTTTTACGATGTAGGAAAACAAAAACTGTTCCGGTTTATACCAGTATGCAGGAGGCAGAGGTCTTCTCTGATGAGCTGACATGTAGAAAACTATTATTACTTTTATATTTTGACAGTGTAGTCGGAAAGTGAAAGCCTGAAAACTCTTGAAAAGGGCGAGAATTATGTTCGCTTTTACGTTCTGCACAAGTGGCCATTTTGACATAGTCCAAGCCAGCCAGGAATTAATCCACTTTCACTTACCTCCGTTTACAGCCTCGAAGAACAGCTCTACCATAAAAATACAGATTTCTTCATTTATATGGTTATTATTAAATAATGAACTGACACATTGCCATCCGCCTAAGATTTATTCAGCGCTAAAAAGGTAAAGAACCCAGAACGTGATAAAACAAGTCTAACCTTAACATATCTACTATTTTGCTACAGAGATCACAATATTCCACTTGGAACCGAAATTATTTATTTGTAAGTCTTTGATGTGGAAGTCGTAATTAAGAATTGGTAGATCACAACCGGAATTGTCAATAGCACTCTTTGACTGTATGTCAATAGACCGTTTTATTCGAGGTAATTCACTATGTTCGAACACAATATATGTTCTAAAATCCTGCTGCATATCGACGTTAACGATATGAGCCTGTAATTTAGGGGATTACTCCTACTACCCTTCTTGAAAATTGGTGTGACCTGTGTAACTCTAAGCCGGCCGGTGTGGCCGAGCTGTTCTAGGCGCATCAGTCTGGAACCGCGCGACCACTACGGTCGCAGGTTCGAATCCTGCCTCGGGCGTGGATGTGTCCTTAGGTTAGTTAGGTTTAAGTAGTTATAAGTTCTAGGGGACTGATGACCTCAGATGTTAAGTCCCATAATGCAACTTTCCAGTCTTTGGGTATGGATGTTTCGTCAAGCGAACTGTTGTATATGATTGTTAAGTATGGAGCTAGTGTATTAGCATACTCCTAAAGGAACCTAATTGGTATACAGTCTGGACCAGAAGACTTGATTTTATTAAGTGATTCAAGTTACTTCACTACTCCGAGGATATTTACTTCTACGTTACTCATGTTGGCAGCTGTTCTCGATTCGAATTCCTGAATATCTACTTCGTCTTCTTTTGTGAAGGCATTTCGGAAGGCTGTGTTTAGTAACTCTGCTTTGGAAGCACTGACTTCGATGGTATCTCTATTCCTATCGCGCAGAGGAGGCATTGATTGTTTCTTGCCGCTAACACTCTTCACATACGACCAGAATCGTTTTGGATTTTCGGCCATGTTTCGAGACTGTGTTTCGTTGTGGAAACTGTTATAAGCGTCTCGCATTGAAGCCCGCGCTAAATTTCGAGCTTCTGTAAAAGATCGCCAATCTTTAGGATTTTGCGTCTGTTTAAATTTGGCGTGTTTGTTTCGTTGTTTCTGCAACAGTGTTCTAACACATTTTGTGTACCAAGGAGGATCAGCTCCATCGTTTGTTAATTTATTTGGTATAAATCTGTCAATTGCTGCCGATACTATTTCTTTGAATTTAAGCCACATCTGGTCTACACTTATATTATTAATTTGGAATGAGTGGAGATTGTCTCTTAGGAAGGCGTCAAGTGAATTTTTGTCTCTGAGCACTATGGGACTCAACTGCTGTGGTCATCAGTCCCCTAGAACTTAGAACTACTTAAACCTAACTAACCTAGGGACATCACACACATCCATGCCCGAGGCAGGATTCAAACCTGCGACCGTAGCAGTCGCACGGTTCCGGACTGCGCGCCTAGAACCACGAGACAGTGAATTTTTATCCTATATTATGACCCTAGGCGTTACTATGTATAAGAGATGTCGCTTCCAAGTGAACATTATGAACCACCTACGAAAAACTTTATAGAATTATCGAAGCAAGCTGGTTGGTTCGTTAATTTAGGATTGTAGCGGTAGAAAAGTATGAGAATGTACTATGTATAAATTAAAGACGTCATAGCATATGTTACAAATAATGGCTGCAATTAATGACGGAAGAGGATTATATAAGGATAATTTCCGCGATTTGTACATGACAGAGTACCAAACTGCGACGGATCAGACTGTACCACTGACGGTACTGTAGAGAATAACACTACCCCTGTTTAAATACAGCATTTCTGTTGGACTCAGAGCAGCTTATTATAGCCATAAACAGATAAAATATAGTTAATGTTCTACCAGTACACCAACAAACAGCAGAAACGTTGTCAAACAGCAAACGGTGACCGTTCCTTAAGTTATTCGTTAACTGACACAACGTGGAGGTATCTTCCACAGAGTAGTGGTACTCCCACGCAGCACTCGCCGCCATCATGTAGCAACATAGTATTTCATCAACTATTGTAGCCGAAGGGGCTTCCAGTCCTATGACTGAGTGCCTGAATACAATGAGTGGAACGAAATTGTCATCTGTCGTACAGTTCTCATGTGCCGTAAACAGTTTAACAGCAGCAACAAGATGCAGTTGGTTAGTGGTCAATAACAAGCCGAAACTGTGATACAGTACTCTTATAAAGTCAGGTGGCGCAGTGGTTAGCATACTGGACTCACGTTCGAAAGGACTCACGTTCAAACCCGTGTCCGGTCACCAGATTAAGGTTTTCCGTGATATCCCTGTATTGCTCCAGGCAAATGCCAAAATGGTTCCTTTGAAGGGACATGGCCGATTTCCTTACTTATCCTTGACACAAACCGAGCTTATGCTCCATCTATAATGAGCTCGAGGTCGACAGGATGTTAAGCCTCATCTTCCTTCCTTCCAATACTCTCAAACCATGCCATAGTACATTTTATATATATATATATATATATATATATATATATGAAGAGAGAGAGAGAGAGAGAGAGAGAGAGAGAGAGAGAGAGAGAGAGAGAAAGAGGGAGAGAGAGAGGGAGGATGACTGTTTAAACCCAAACCTGGCAGTCAAATATTATATATTCAATATATTCAGAAGTATATACATAATGTTTGACGGCCAGGTGCGGGTTTGAACAGTCATTATATATATATAAAATATATATAAAATATCTGACGGCCAGGTGTGGGACTGAACACTCATCATCTCTCTCTCTCTCTCTCTCTCTCTCTATATATATATATATATATATATATATATATATATACACCCATATCAGAGAGGAAATATGTATAAAATGTACTATGACATGGTTTGAGAATCCCGTAAGGAAGGAAGGACCTCGAGGTCATTATAGACGGAGCACAAGCTCCATTTGTGTCAAGGATAAATAAAGAAATCAACCATGTCCCTTCAAAGGAATCGTTTTGGAATTTATCTGTTGCAATGTAGGTGGTAGACTTAAGTCTGCCAGCTACACTATTTGCTGCAGGAATACTCTAACTGTAGATGCTAATAGGTTCCCAATGGACAACACATGAGGAAATGGAGACTGCACATTTAATGCATGCAGTAATATGTTCTCATGGATGGAAGATTGCACCCACTATCCTCAGAGCAAATTTTCTACAGACGAGTACTCTCAACCACATGCTGGCTGGAAGTGGAACGGCAGCCTGATTCCACTTCACAGTATCTGCAGACCGATAATCGGCATGTAGCTGGGTAAATATACTCTCAGAAAAAAATCAATACATCCTTTTAGCGGATTCTAGGTCACTCAAGGTTTGTTTTTGCAGCAATACATATGAAATACATGAAATTATTACAGTTACAGATCAATAGCGCAAGTGGTTGTGATGTGCTATGTATCAAGTCGTTCTGAAACACTCATATTAGTACACTGTGTAGCATTCATGGGTGGCAATGCAAGCTCTCACTCTGACATCCAGTCAGTCATACAGATATTACATGTTATGGCGAGAAAGCTCGACCTCTTCATGTAGTTCTGACTACAAGTTGCTTGAATCACTTCTCAACCCATCATATCCCACATATCCTCAATTGGATATAACTCCAGAGATCATGATAGGCACTGAAGTTTCTGCAAATCTTGTACAGTACATTGACTTTCAACGGCCGTGTGTTTGTGTGCATTATACTGTGGGAATAACATATAACCTCTCGTGTTGTACGTGCTGCATGGACGTCCAGAACGACGTCTATAGGTGTGAAAGTGTTCAAGTGACCAATGATACCATCAACGTTGCAAAACGTACACAGAATTTCCAACTTGTGAGGCGGTTCTCCAAACCGGCCATCTCACCAATCGCACTAACAGAGTTTTACCACTTTAAAACGTGCTCAGTTGGCCCTAGGAAGCAGAAATCCTTCTCTGGCATGGTTGCCAGCTTGGTTCGCGTGTTTGCACCACACTAAATAGCTTGGCTGTCGGTGAGCGTTCCCTGTTAAAGGATAGGCATAGCTGGCGCTCTGATAGCTGTGCCTCTACACTATCGTTGTGGAATGAGTAGGAGGTAGTCCTGTTGAGAATTGAAACACTTTCAAATTCCTTCCAGAACCAAGGCCTCAGTACTTTTTGGCTGAAATCATGCCGGGACCGGCATAGCGTAAACAATGCGTGCAGGAGGCTGCATTAGCATCATTTGGTGAGTGGCCTCTTGCTATTAAGCTACTGAAAAAAGTGAAGTGTGGTGCTTTCACACCAGTATAGATGATGAAAGAGTGTGTATTGATTGTGATGGTAGTTTAAGCCTTGGCATGGAAGCACTGATCCACAGACAGTCCCCAATCTGTGATTATCCAGAGGATGTTTCTGAATTGCGTAAAGAGCACAGACTTTGTGAAAACTATCGTCGAGCAAAAAATGAGTTAATTATAGCAAACACTGTTTAAATATTAAACTTAAGGCTTATTTTCTGAAAGCAGTGGCATCCGAATAGCATGTGGTTAAGGGTACTTATCTGTGTAAAATTTACTTCCATAATGAAGTGGGTGCAATGTTCCATCCATGTGGACACACTGCTCTCTGTGTTAAATGCGCTCTCTCCATTTCTTTGTATGTTTCAAGTTAGGAGCCTACAGCATCTACAGTCAGAGTACTCATTCACCGTAATTAATACAGCATCAGTAAACGTGTATTTTTTAGCTTCACAGTATTTTAAACTCCACGTTTCAAAAATTAATATTTGTCTGTAATAATGACGTTTTTTGTAAGCAAGTTCACGTAAGCAGCTATATGTAATTCATAAACCTACCTACGAACTGTATGATGAGTTATACACATGGAGAATAAATATCCTGCACTCAGAGATCAGTATGCAGTTTCTCATCCAGATTTAAAACAAAGGCTTAGCTACGAAAATCAGATATGGTTCATTTAGAAACCACATGCATGAAAACAAGGAGCTGGCCACACTCTCACATCCTACAGTGCGTCTGAAAGTACAGAGGAGCGTGTATCACCCCACACTACCTTACTAGCTCTGGTAGCTCACTGAGTCGATTGCTGGGCCTCAAACCCCATTTTTCCAGCTGTGGGTATTGCTCTTACGTATGCTAAACAGTACCGCCCAAGGCACCGTCCTCATGAATATGTTTTTAGTCGACTGCAGCAACGCTTTAGAGAAAATGCTAATCTTCATCCTCCAGTAATGGAAAGAGGTCGTCCAAGGACGACACGTACACCACAAACAGAGGACCAGGTTTTTGTAACCAGTCACCTCAGCGAAGTACCTGTGATATTATAAGACAGTTTCAGATATCTCAAAGACTGGTTCTTGAAGTTTTACACGATGAAGAAGTGCACCCATATCACTACACATTAACTCAACACCAGCAACCAGAAAAAAAGCATATGACGGGTGTAGTTTGTGAATGGCTTTTGCACCAACCGGAAGGTAATTAACATCTCGTGATATGGATTAAAGCATCTAGTTTCAGGTGTGAAGGTATTTTCAACCTCCAAACCAGCCACTATTACTCTGAATACAACTTACATGACACTCATGAACGTGGCTTCCAGGCACGCTTTGGCTGGAATCGTGGGTGGAGAGTTTTTGGGCCACCTTGCCTATTGACAAAGAAGTTGGATGCGTCCGTATACAGAGTGTAAATTCGAAGTTGACAAACCTGAAAAACTCGAAAAATAAGCTTCACACGAAAAAATGCGGAGAATCCAAAGTTGATTATTTTCGAGGGGCTCATCTGCTGGTACCCACCGCCCCAACCCCCTGGGAGTGGGGCGGGAGGCATCTCAAAACTTCAAATGGGACCCCCCCCCCTTTTTTTTGCGGACTCAGATTCTACATAAAACATTTCTTTTGATTCTTAGTAGTTGGCGCTGTAATTCAAGAAAATCCATGTCCTCGTTTTTGCGTGGAAAGTGGTTACGGATAAATAAAAAACACTTATTTACTTCCTAAATTTTGATTCACTAAAACTAAAGCTCTCCCCCTCTCTCCATAGGGTGGTATTTGACAGAGAGGAATACAGTTTTACAAATGTTAACCCAAATATTAATTTAATAATTAATCATTCCATCATCCTCCGACATTTGCATGCAGTGGGGAAGGTTCAAAAATCGAACATACGGGTACCACAGCCAAAATCACAAGAATCATTGGGTGGGCACATCTGAATCCCTGCTAGCTAGTCATAAATTGCCTTGTGAACAACACCGACCATTCCTATCCTCTGCCATTAGTCGTGATGAGAAACGGTGTCTTTATCCTAATATAAGGAAAAGAAACGAGTGGTTTAGCACAAACAAAACAGCAAATCGCCATAGAAAGACCTGTGTGCATCCACAGAAGATAATATTATGCATCTGGTGGAACAGCGATTCTCCAGTGTACTAAAAGTTAGTTCCCCAAGGTTTAAGCATCACTGCTGACATTTGTCATCAGCAGCTCAGATGGCTTGGAGACACAATCAGAACAAGGACTAAGAAGACTGCACGATGTGATGCTACTTCATGATAACGTCTGCCCGCATCCTGCTAGACCGACAAGAAACACTATTCAGAAGATTAGTTGGGAAATCATTCTGCACCAGTCTTGTTAATCTGATCTTAAGCCCTCAGATTTCCACTTTTCCGCTCTTTATCTAACAACTTTCAAGGAACTGCCGTCCTAAATGAAAATGCGCTTTGAACGTGGAACAAGGACTCGCCTCAAAAACAAGCAATTCCTGCAATTATGAAATCGAAAAGTTACCAGAGCGTTGGCAGGCTGTTGTAAACAGTGAAGGATAATATATCATTGATGACTACAGACACTGTTATGTGCATTTGTTGTTTTTGTTTATCTTATGGGAAAATGCTACGAACTTATGAACCAACGCAATATTTATCAAAATAAAAATACATCACACACGTCACACTACACTTCTGTAACCCAAGTACAGGATTACTGTTACAATGTGACCCTGTCTGGTTGTGCTAAATATCATCTGATATATTTTTAAGCAAAAATGTAGCAAAATATCAGAACTATTTAAAATATCTAAATTGTTGTCAGCTGTTTTTTGCGTTACTGCTTTCTAAAAAATCATTCATGAACTGACTTACCAGTCACATCAGTAAATTTTACTCGAATTTATACATCATTCATTATGCAACATTGGAATGAGTATATAACACATTTCTGCATAAATTCTTAAATGCCAGCATCTGCTTGCAAAATGTTAATAAGTAATTACGAGTACATGGTTATTGAACATGAGTTTTATTTTAAATATTATTCAGAAAACCTTGAAGGAGCGTAATAAAATCGACTCCTCTTTACTTTCTCAATTACTTACTCTCACCAACAGATGGCTTCACTCTTGAAAGATAACACAAGTTCGATCTCTACACCACAAACTGTTCTCACAGTCACGTTCAAATTTCGATCTACGCACCAAACTTTGCTGAGTCCTTTGTTTAAACTCCAGTTGTTTATTTTTGGTATCTATGTCGTCGCAATGTCCTAAAATGTCTGTAAATACGTCGGTAACGCAAAAAGAGCGATTTTTACATTGATTATCACTGTTTTTAATAAACTTATTTTTTGTTTTTAAGTTTGATTATAAGCTCAGAAGAATGTCACATATAAGGGGAGAGAGAAGATAAACTGTCAATACAGGAACATGGTAGATAAGAATTATTTCAAACATTGTTGAGACCTCCTTCAGGATAAGTACAAGAAAACGTTGTGAAGCTCAAATTAATTATTTGGCCTGAACTGAGACGCTCGTCAAAAATGCCACAATATTCTTAAATGCCTCGAAAATGCAGCCTTTAATTACAACAGTATCGAAATTAATGTGTTTTCAATCCAATAACGTGTATATTCTCATCATCTAATGCTGTTTCTTTCGTCACCATTTTAAGAGAGGGAGGGAAGATATTGCAACACAAAATAAACAATTCAATCAGTAACAAGTATTACAAACAAGTTGCTGCTGTATTCACAACTAAAAACCTATGATCAGCTACACATACAACTAATAGAAGTGTCGATACCCACAACTGGATCTTTTTTCAGGATGGAAGGAACAAGGTGTTCTATTTTAGGAGGGATTAAAGTGTTTTATTATGATACATCACTTGAACTACAGAATTATATAGATTGCTCGTAAACACATGTTCCCGAGTGAGACGGCCAAACATGGTAACAATGAGAGAAGTGATATCACCAAAAGCAGTGTCAGAGTCAATATCTATAAAATATAAAATGTTTATTATTTGTGGTTAGAATTCTCACACTTTCCAACCATAATGAAGCTTCTAAAGTTGAATATCTCAGGATAAAATTGTCTGTATTACTTGTGAAAATGTGTACCACTTGGATTCTTATCGATAATATATGCAAGATCTCCACAAAAATTCGGCCAACCCAAAAATTACATCATTTTATTTAAAACTTCTCACACGTTGCAAGCTTAACTAAACTTAAAATTAAATATTGCCACATCAAAATTTTCAGCATTATTTATTAAAAAACTTCGACTTGCATATTGAAACTACTGGAAGAAACTTTTACGTTAAGCAGCACTCATTCATGACGAAAGTTTGATAGATGTACCACACTTGCAAGCTCTATGGATCTCTAACCAAACATTTATCCGTTTCTAAAGCCTCCGTATAACTTATTAAAATAAATATGGAGATTTCACAGTTGTCATAATAAGAAAGATATCTATAAAAATTCAAACAAAAAGAAAGCTTCACACTTTTTCTGACTTTCAAATTAAATATTCCCACTCTTAAACTCTCTGTATTACTTATTAAACTTATTGCTACTACTTATTGTTACTACTGATAAATGACTCCTAATAGTAAGACATTTGTTATACTATATTTGCTACTACATAAGACATGAATTATATTCTTTCAACACTGCTGATTTATGTTCCACAGTTAACAAAGTCCAAAAATTCATATTAACAATTTATTTTGTAAGTCAAATCTGTTCTTTGATACTGAATTAATGCTCTCACAGTAGCTAAAACAGGAATCTGACACACAGAAGATCTTTTCATCATCCTAACGATTCTACAGCCTCACTTGCAACTTTAGTTTCCCTCCAACTTCATACCATAATCGATGCTTCCTGATTTTCCTCTTCAATAAATGCTACTTTATTATTATGTCAGTTATTGCCTCATCAAGAATAATAACCCCCCAGGTAATACAGTTTGTGGGTTAATTTGATACACTTTTGGCGTAAGTTGAAAGAGTATGGGAGATAATTTGATAAATTTTTGTGGCAAGCTGCTACACTTTTGAGGGAATTTTATACAGTTTGAGTAATAATTTGATACAACTTACTAGTGTGCACATCATCAAAAATCTATGTACAATATTGGCACAGCTGTCTTATAATTATTACTTTGTTCTATGCTTCAATTTAAATTTATTCCCTATCTTTGTAATGTATTTTTTAGTGAGATAGTAAACTACAGTGTCTTGACTTGAAAGGTCTCAACTTCGTTGTGCTTCTTGTGCTTATAATAAATTGAAGGAATGAGTCTCAACCTGCTTAGTCAACATCTTGCTGGCATCTGTGTATGTGCTCTGACACATTCTCCAAGCATGTTTAAAAAGGCGAGGTATAAGAAATTCGTTTCATTTTATTGCGACTTAAAGAGAGGTAACAGGAGAAATTACAAAAAGAAGACAAAGACACAACACCAAAAGGAAGAGACAGGGAAACAGCAAAAGAAGTGATAGCTGTTCTTCACTGAGGAAAACCGCAAATTGATATGGCATACGTTTGACAGTGCTTCGGTAATTGCGTCAAAAAAACGGAAACATTTTATTTCGGTGATAATATTTTATATAAAGTAGTTGGGTGAATGTCATACTTCTTCGTTATCCACAGGAAGTACAGTGAATCAACACATGAAATACAGTAAATATGGAACCATATATGTGAAGACAGTAACTGTTCTCGAAAGAACAGAATACTGTTGATGACCGTGCAGCTTTCCCTGGAATGAATGATGACTAACTGAAACCCTCAGCTGCCGACAGGTATTGTTGATATACCTCGATGTGGACAGTTGAAAATGTGTGCCCCGACCGGGACTCGAACCCGGGACCTCCTGCTTACATGGCAGACGCTCTATCCGTCTGAGCCACCGAGGACACAAATGAATACCGCTTCTGCAGAGACTAATCCCTTGCACGCTTCCCGTGAGACTCACATTCCCAACTGTCCACAATTCTACATATGTAATGTACCTTATAGACATTTGCCCATCCACTCATTACTCGCGCACGCTTTGGCGATTTCCGTAAGAGTTTGGGCAACCTGTGCGCATTCGCACAGACGAAGGACAATGGCTGGGTAGCCTTTAACTATATATGTGAAGATAGTAACTGTTCTCCAGGGAAAAGCTGCACGGTCATCAACATTATTCTGTTCTTTCGAGAACAGTTACTGTCTTCACATATATAGTTGAAGGTTACAACACACCATTCACCATTCTGTATCTAAAAGGTCTCGTCATGTTTTACCGTATTAGATGAAGATATGGTTCAAGAAGAAGCATGCTCTTCCTCAGAGCACATCTATTCCAAAGAAGACAGAAGAAGCTGGAGGTGAAGATAAGCTAGAGAGTCCACTGGCAGCATCTGATATTTTATTCTTTGAGCGAACAGCCGAACTGTGTGATATTGTATACAGCATTAGATTTTAACTAACGGCAGTAGTGTGGATGACTGGTGATTCATCGGTACATGTTGATGTATTTAATAATTAATAGTGTAAGATACCTGGGAGCAATAGAGTTATAAAATCTAATGTTTAAAATTAAGTTTCCTTAAAAGATTTACACAGTGCAAGAGATACAAAACTATAGCAAAGTTTTTGAGGCTGCTAACTGTCATAAGCAAAGTTATCTCACATATAGACAAGAAAGTTCTGACTGATTTTTAAATATACATATATTTTTAAGAGTGAATTAGACAAAACTGGTAAATCATTATTGAGAGGTGATGGTGATGACGACTTGCGTAACAGCATGGGGGAGAACACATTTCCAGCAGCCCCTACAAAGTCTTACACGGCTTTGAACGGGGTAAGAAGAAGATAGAATTGAATTTGCACTTCAGTACACATCTTAGAGATTGGGGCAGCTATGCCAAAAATAAAAGAAGAAGACGATCATTACGATGAGGAAGATTACGGTGGGGAAGAAGATTATGATGATGACATTCACAATTGGAATAAAGTCTCCAACAAATAACTCGCAGTTAGTAAACCGAATACACTCACAGAACGATTATTATTCTTAGTGGCTTTGAAATTAGGGGGCCAAAATTCACGTGGTAATGAAACTTTATCTATTCAAGAGGAGCTTTGAGAAACGTAGGTGATCTTCTGCAGGTGGAGGGAAAATACAGTAAAGTCGCATGTGATACCCTAGCCTTGGAAGGGTGAAAAAGGTAACATTTAACTTGTGCACCTTCCATTTCCTCTTGTACTGAGGGATAGAATCCTATTTTAATTACAGTAAGTGGTTATCCATCGCAATAAATCCATTATCAACGAACTATTATGATGTATAAAATTAATTTTTAATGGATATATTTGCATTTTGTTAGTTGAAAAAAAGAAACCACTGTTGTTTACAGAATATAAGTTGATTTTTAGGGTAGTAGACAGATAAAAGACAAATGTGGAACTCTTAAGAGTGCTGCTTAAACCATAATGTTTTTTATCAGTAGGGTCAATAAGAGAGCTGTGAGTATTTTAATAAATAAGACAGACGATTTAGGTGAAGAAATGTTTAATTTGAAGCCTGCCAAGTTTGAGTGTTGTCCAGGTTTTACAGACTTCTTGCATATTACGATAACCATAAAAGCTGGGTGTTTATTTTCATAAGTTATACTGACACTTTAGAAGTGGAAAATGTTTAGTTTAAATATCTACAGAGGTTTCCAGTGCGGTTCACGTATGAGAATTTCGCATAAAGGAGTGCTGCTTAGCCTAAAATTTCCTATCAGTAGCGCCAGTATGCAAGCTGTAAGTACTTTAGTAAATAATACAGGCAATTTAGATGCAGAGCACTTAATCTGAAACTTCATTATGCTGGCAATGTGGTTGAAATTTTGTATAAAATAATTCAATTTTTATTTTGCTAGACTTTTCGTAAGGTTCTTCCATATACTATAATATGTTCCTATGCTTTGTCTACCTTAATAAGTAAACAGACATTTTAATTGCTGAAGTTTTTAATTTTTGAAGTTCAACTGTGCACACAAAGTGTGAAAATTTTCACAATGGCTGTAAATAGTTTTGTTTTCGAGATATCGACTCTGACACTGTCTTTGGAGATGTCTCATGACTCATTGTTACTGCCTTTAATCGGATTCCTGGTGAATGTGTGTTCAAAAACAATCAATGTACTTCTGCAGATCAAGTGACATATCATAATAAAACAAATTATTCCTTCCGAGACTCGAACACCACATGCCTTCCTTCCCTAAAACAGTGTATTGGGATTTTGTGGTGACACTTTTATTTCACGTTTGGGTAGTTGAAAATAGGTTTTATAGCAAGCCATAGTTCCAAAAATAGAAGCAGCAATTTGTCTGTAATACTTATCATCAGCTGTAGTTTTTTCGTGTTTTGCTCTACCTTCCCTTACCCTCCTACATTGGTCAGGAAAGAAACAACGTTAGGTGATGACACTACACACATTGTTAGACTGAAAGTCCTCTACATATTTAGATACTGAAGAAACTAGACCTTTGACCAAATGAGATCTTAGTCGGCTTTGATGTTCTTTCTTTGTTTACCAAAGTGCCACTCAAAGATTCTCTGGAACATATCGGTTCCATCTTCACGCAAGAAATCACAAAGCTCTTTCATGCAGTCTCACTACGCGCTGTTTCACTTGGAATGGTTACTTCTACGAACAACTTGAAAGCATCGCCATGAGTAGTTCATTTAGTCCAGCGGAAGCCATGTTCTCCGTGGAACATTCCGAAGAAAACCTTCTTTGTGTGGAGTCGTGATGAGGATCAGCTCGGTGACTTCCTAAGAAAGCTGAACAGTCTCCATGTCACCGTAAAATTTTATCACGGAGGTAGAAAAGGACCAGCATCTGTCTATTGTGAGCTCGACTCCGGTTCACCACCGACAGTAGAAAGTAAAGTTTTGACAATGCCAACCACTCGCGCTGGCGAAACGTCAGAAAAATCATCAAACAAAGGTCGGGCAGTGAACCCAACGCAGAATCCAGTAGGCGATTTGTCAACAATTGGCAACGAAAACTGTAAGAGTTTTGTATTTCGATACTGTTTCAGTGTAAAGGTTGCATTTTGTGAGGCATTTCATAATATTGTGGCATTTTTGGCAAGCATCACAGCTGAGGTAAAAGAATTCATTCGAGCTTTACACAGCTTTTTTGAACATAACCTCAAGTAGGTCTCAGTCATTTTTGCAATAACTGTTGTCGATTATATTTTTCTAGTTATTCTGGATCTTCACTCTCCCTTTACATGCGACACATACTCGTACCTTAGACTTAACAATCACGTTTTATAGACAAAAAATAAGGTGATGATGAAAACAACGATAATCAATGCAATAATCATCGTTTTGGGTCGCCACCGTAGTTTACAGACAATTTGAAATATTGCGAGAGCTTGGACGCAGAAATAATTAATTTCAGGGTCATTTGTGATTAAGCCAAGTATTATCCACAGATCGAACTTTGAACGTTTCTCTCCAGTACTCACACCTGTTAGTGACAATGAGAACGACTGTGATGCAATGATCGAACTTGTGTTGCTTTTTGACAGTGGAAGCATCTATTGATGAGAATAAGTACCTGAAAGTGAAACAGTACTAGATTTTATTACTTGTTTTCAGGGTTTTTCTGAATAATATTGAAGCTAAAACTCATGTTCAACAGGTATGTATTCATAATTTATTAGTAATACTTTGCAAGAGTATGTTGGTTTTTTTGTGTTTGCAGAGAAAAATGTTATATTCTCATTCCAATATTCCATAGCGAATGTCATATCTTTTCGAATGAAATTTACCGATGTGACTGGTGAGCCAGTCCACAGACGACTTCTTGAATGTCAGTAACGCAAACATAGTTGACAACAATTTCGATATTTTAGACAGACCAGATACTTTAAGGTATTCTTTGGAAAAATATATTTCGGATACTACTTAGCACAGTACAAAGTAATTTGCTATTGCATTTTAATTCTAGGCTTCGAGTGGAGCAAACCTGTGGGAGGTGGAACACTTTGCATTGTATGTGTGTATCACTTTATGCATTCATTGCATAGTTTTGACTTTGCAGCCATTCTGATTCTGTCAGAGATATATATGTGTACATAAATCATATAATTTGACACTGTTTTTATGGCAGAAGTAAATATATTTCGGAAATTTTGAATATCTTAGAATTTATTCGGAGGATTAGATAATTTTTTACCTCATAATTGAAACTATTGTTTATATTACACTGTACGTGGTTGGAAGATGGAATTGTACATCAGAAATAATGTAATTTGAGACCTGTTTTACACATCATTTAAATACTACAAACTGACTGGTTGGGGTTCCAACAGAGGTTAGAGACCTCCCTCGGGCATGGGTGTGTGTGTTTGTCCTTAGGATAATTGAGGTTAAGTAGTGTGTAAGCTTAGGGACTGATGACCTTAGCAGTTAAGTCCCATAAGATTTCACATACATTTGAATATATTTTTTGACTGGTTGGAAAGAAGAGTTATTATAGGGTATAGTGCCTTCAGTTGGTCTACTTCTACAATCTCGGATTTTTAATAATTTGCATTGTTGGCTGGAGATAAGGCTGAACTGTGTGGCTAATTGGAGATATGGGGAGGGTCGATTCTTTTAAAAATTTTCCGCTCATGCATGTGCATTATTTCCACTGTCTTAGATTTTCCATTGACTCTTTCATATTTAATACGGCACTATGATTGTATGGAGATAAGGAAGAGTGTGCCTTCTCACTAATAAGGATGATGACGTCACTGATAAGGATGATGGTACCAGCGACAGCAGCAATGACTTCACTTATGATGCCACTCATACGGCTGATGATAAAAAATATAAACAAAGTTTACCAGAATGAGCATAGCCGTGCTCCTAATTATTATGTCATGTAACAGTGCTGCCCAAAAGAAGGAGTGTGAGACGTTATTATAATTCCAGCCTTGGACCACAATGTGTATTTTTAATCAGGTTATTAATTTCGGTCAGTTCTGTCGGTAATGACCATCTTCAGATCTGATTAAAAAATACGTTCATTACATATGTCCTGCTATTAAATGTGACAATGCTGTCAAAACTATTAGCTATTTCCGCTTTGTCAAACAAATAAAATTATGGTATGTAGATAATGTTATTTGTTTGATAAATTCGAAATGGCTAATGATTTTCTCTGCACCATCACATGTAATGGCGTGATGTGTGTAATGCAACAAGTTTACTCGGGGTTGAAGATAGTCATCACCGATCGAAATTAATAACCTGCTTATAAATGAACACTGCGACCCAAAACTGGAATTATAAAGAAGCAATTAATCTCCTGTATCGCTGGAAAGTTTTTGTGATTATGGTGCAGCCTGTAACGTTGTCTGTTGATGTTGTTCTTATTCACAAGAAATCGCTTAGTAAAATGCCCAGACATGTTATCTAGAAGTTTGGGTAAATGGAGATTAAGACACACATTTTTCAAGTAAGCATTATCTTGTGCTCAGATAAGAAAACGTATGCGGTGAATGCTTGCAAGCATCAGGTGCGTTAATGTCAAGAGAGTAAGTTTCTATTCATGCACAACTGAGAAACAAGGATGTTCGCTGCTTTGATGTGAATGATAATCGTGAAAGACGATGTTCGCTGCTTTGATGTGAATGATAATTGTGAAAGACGACACACTATATGTAAAATTTCATAAACGTTCGTTGAACCAGAATAATTAAATGTATCTTGACCTTAACACAGTGTCATTGAGAACATAGGCTGACAACTGATATTGTTTCATCTCTTTAACATGTGACCAACATTGTGAAGATAATAAACATGTTACAAAACGTCAGCTGAGATAAAAAGTCAAACATGTTTCGAAGGGATATTTTCGTTTATTTAGTTATTTTCATTTTCTGCAACTAGATTGTCGTGTCACTTACAGAATGAAAGTAAGTAAATGTTCAGGAAAGAAAGAAATTTCAATAATCAAATTAACTACACGTTATCGAAAAGGAACTTCAAAAGCTTGACTGAAATTTTGTTCTTTGAACCTCGTTTTAATAGCTGTGAATATTTGGCACCTAGCATCGTAAAAAGTTAAGTCACAATTATTACAAGCAGATTCTTTCTCATGTTAGTGTAATAGGCTGAGACTCAAATAATGTGCAGAAGAATAAAGAGACCACTCAGTGGAGATGAATAATAATAACTACACCAAAAAAACTTTTTCCTGTTGATAGAAGTATTCGAACGTATGTTGAGTGTATTTTGTATGCTGAATCTCAATCTGAAAACGGATTTCCCAAACTGACTTTACTGTCTTAGATAAAGGCTATCTCTGACGTGTAGCGTTTCATTGTTATCAGTAAATCGGTTGTGCATTCCATTATTGTGTATGTATATTCATTTTATATTATGTGATTGCTTACGTTTAAATGTAATATCTTGTACCCTACACGTTATAGAGGAGAAGGTGGGATTATGGGACATGGTAGTAATTTGAGACACCCTCTTGAGCCGCAGAATTTCGAGGAGAGTCAGCTGGTCCCACTGCTGCATTGAAGGTCAGGGTTCCCTACCCCTTTTTGTGCTCAGAGCGGCAGTCGAGCGAGGAACGAGACTGTGAGAGGACACGATTTGTATAATAGCTGTTAAAAGTTTTTTTTAGTGAAGAATTTCTCGTTCATTGTATCAAGATAAAGGTGTGTCACTATTAGCTGCTACATTACTGTTAGTTAAATGTAAGTTGTAAGTCATATTGTAGTGTATGTTGTCTTATTAGTTCCACCTTATCATATCTGCAATAACATATATTTGAAAATACCATTATTATTTTATTTTATTCTGTCTACAGATAAACATGAGTTCTTGGTGTAGAGGTTATTTCAACTCTCTTGATGTTTTCCGCCAAATTTGTGGAGAATAAACTCTGGAAGAACAACGGAAGATCATCACTGCCATTGTGAAACAAGCCTATCTCGCGTATTTTAGGATTAAACCTGGAGACCAAGATAAACATTGGGCTCCTCACAATGTTTGCAATAGATGTGTCGAGTCTTTACGACTGTGGACTAATGGTAAACGAAGGGGTTTAAACTTTGGAGTGCCAACGGTGTGGTGAGAGCCAAAAAACGACCATAATGATTATTACTTTTACATTTCCAAAGAAAAAGTTTTAAGTTGCTACAAAAAGAATACGTGGGAATATTCCCAGTTAGAATTTGCAAGGCGACCTGTGCCACATAGCAATGACATTCCTGTACCAGTGTTCACCATTCTGACAAAACTGCTTCCTTCAGATGATGATTACTTGAATGGACTTGAACAATAGTAGTAGTGAATCTGAACACGAAGGAAGTTTCACAAGATATCAGTTCATCAGTTAGGAAGAGCTAAACGATTTGATAAGAGAACTCCGTCTTTCTAAACAGTCTTCTGAGCTATTGGCATCCAGACTAAATGAGAAGAATTTCTACAACTAGGAACTAAGATCACAGCTTACCGGGCAAGGGAAGAAGATCTGCTTCCGTATTTCAGTCAACATGATGCATTCGTTTACTGTAGTAACATTCCTGGTTTATTACTAAATGTGGGAGTGCCAAACATCTACATCGGGACAGCAGTATTTTTATCGCCTGCTCAACCAGAAGCCTAAAATGTGTGTTCCTGCATCATGCTGACTGCTATGTATACATTCCAATTGGCCACTTGACGAAACGTCATGAGGAATACAAAAATATCCAAATTATTCTCCAGAAACTACGTTATAGTCGACACCAATGGCCTATTTATGTTGATTTTAAAATGGTTAACTTCTTGCTTGGACAGCAAAGTGGAAACACAAAATTCCCATGCTTCATTTTAATGTAGGGCAGTAGAGCAGAGCATGATCAATGCGAAAAAGTTTCATGGCCATCAAGAGATAGCTTAATTGCAGGAGCAGCTAATATCCCAAACAACCATAATTTGACAGATAGCAAATCCTTCTTCCACCACTCCATATGAAGCTTGGTCTAATGATGAAATTTGTGAAAGCATTGGACAAAAATAGTGACTGTTTCAAATACACATGCCAATCATTCCCTGGACTCAGTAATAAAAAATTAAATCTAATATATTTGATGGCCCCCAAA
This sequence comes from Schistocerca piceifrons, assembly GCF_021461385.2. Lineage (NCBI taxonomy): Eukaryota > Metazoa > Arthropoda > Insecta > Orthoptera > Acrididae > Schistocerca > Schistocerca piceifrons. Next base: position 253,641,127 of record NC_060141.1, on the reverse strand, counting down.
TTCGAAAGCTTGTACATAATTTGGAATTCATTAAAGTTATGAATCGCATTGAAGCATTTGCCTGGAGCAGTTTTGTCTCTGTTGTCAAGAATTTCTTGGGTAACCACAAGGCACATAATTATATTTGCCTGGAGCAGTTTTGTATCTGTTGTCAAGAATTTCTTGGGTAACCACAACGCACATAATTATGAGGCACTGGTGCAAAACATGCTGAGAAACCTTAAAACCTTCGGTGCCAATACGAGCATTAAGATTCACTACCTCCACAGCCATCTTGATAGATTTCCGAACAATCTTGGTGACTACAGCGGGGAACGAGGTGAAAGATTCCATTAACATTTTTAGGTGATAATGTTACTTTAAATCCGTCTTGATTGCGAATTTTTTTATTATTCATATGACAGGTTTTGGTTCATTCAGAACCATCTTCAGAACTGATATTTAAGTTACAGGAGTAACCCGTCCAATTCAGCAACTTGCACATGCTATTTGAAACAGAGACGTAGCATGTGAAAGTTGCTGAATTGGACGGGTTACTCCTGTAACTTAAATATCAGATCTGAAGATGGTTCTGAATGAACCGAAACCGGTCATATGAATAATAAAAAAATTTGCAATCAAGACGGATTTAAAGTAACATTATAAAATCACAGATTGCTGTTATCCCATAAGGCATTATGTCTGTTTTTGCAAAATTTTCAGGTGATTGAAGAACGATATCAAGGTAGATGGGACAAGCACATGTTGGTAGACTACTGCTGGAACCTTCACCGTGATTGTCCTGACGATCAACACAAGAAAAAATCACACAGACGGAGATTTCCGTATGCTAAGTGTTTTGCCCTTTCTTCTTCTATTAAATGCTGAGTCAATAATGAAACTGCGTTTTTGTGATTCATTTCATATGCTTTTCTCATTTTCATTTGACTGTGTACACAATGTGTGTCAAGCAATATTTTAAATTTTTGTTTGTTTGTTTATCCACATATTGCATGTTACCACAATAAACAGAACCAATCTAGCAAAATGAGTGACATATTCGAATTCAGGGCCATAACTTTACCCTAAATTCGCTGTCAATTAATTGGCAACAAAATCACTGTTGACAGGTATAATGAGTTAGGCCGCAGGGTTTGAAAACGTGTGACTATCATTACAAAGTTTACGTTCAGTCGAAAGAAAGAAATTGAGAAAATGATATGTTCATGGTACTTGTGGGCGACAGGGGCAAACAAACGTGAACGAGGAATTTACGTACACAAGTAAACCAATGGTATTATTAGAACCGAAAGTTGAACAGAGCACTAGTCTTTCTCAAAGTTTGCATTACAGTGTATAACAATATTAGTGTATACACTATGTGCCGAAGAAGTGTTTAAGGAAGAAAAGGAAGGCTTAGAGGAGTATTATGAATGAATGGCTAACATTCAAGAACCGAACTTCGGAGACGACACACTATTTTTTTCGGGAGTGTGAAAGACTCACAAAAAGGAAAATAAATTATTTGAACATTGAAGGCAATGAACGCGAGAAAAAACCAAGGCAAATGTCCTGAATAGGTGACAGAGCGGTTTAAATGAAAGTTTTCTGCCTGAGACTGAACGTTGCACAAGATGAAAGAAGTAATCAAGGCAGAGGACCACCCAATGAAAAAGTACATTTTCCGCTAGATAACCAAAGTTGAATATTTTTGTATGTTGTTGAACATTATGAAAGTAAAAGTCTAGCGCTTTCTGAGTCGTAGATGGTGGGTTAATATAAAAGATAGGATGTAGAGCCTCTTGAAATACGATTCTACATCAAGCGGAAAGATTAAATTTGGCACGAACTGTTGCAAATGGTGCTGAGTGGAGCTTTAGAGCATTAATTGGGTGCTATCAGGGCAATAGAGCTACAGGTTATAGAGAGAAACTAGCAATAAAGAAAATAATACTACAACTGTGGCAGTTTAAATGTACATTAACAATGAAACATATCAGCTAGACAGGCGTGAGAAAGGAATAAAGAAGTAAATAGCGGCAACAATGAGTTATCGCTTCAGCTGCGGAAGGGCAAAGACAGGAGGAACTTACAGGGAATTAGGATCGAGCTGCAAATCAAGTGATGTTCCACGCAGTACAGTCTCAGAAGACCGAGTGCTGCCTGGAAAAGCATTAACGCCCTCAGCGCCATCGAGTGACGCTTTCAGTCACGCACACGAGTACCGTGATTTTGAACGGATGAAAGCAGGTCGTCGGCACATGAGTGTTGGCAGCGGTAATGGTATTGCAGGAGCAAGCGGCGGCGATTTGATGTATGGAGCGGGAGTAGATATCTGTATGTAAATCGGTGTCGGGACTAGCCGCAGAGTAATGCCACCAAAATTGACAGCGGTTCGCGGCCCACCACTAGCCATGATGTATGCAGATGCAATCCAGACATCACTCCACGCAATTGGTCTCGGCTTGCTTCGTCCGTGATGACTTGGCCTACGACACACTAAGCCAGCGTTTCTCAGCTCCCGTGTCGCGACTCACGTGTTGAGAAATTTTTAACTTCTTCTAATCTTCCCCAGGTAAAATATATAGAAAATAAAACAGTTATCACTAATTCGTTTCTTGGAATTGCACAATTTGCCAGAAATCTCCAGCCATTATACGTGATTATACGCATTTAAACATGTTTCGTATCACAATAACTGTATATATTTTTTTCGTAATCATTAGATATAATTTTCTTTCAAACCTAAAACGAACGATCCCTCATTCCAAGAGTAATCTTCACAAAAACATCCCATTTTTGTGGCGGAAGTCATCTTTTGATCCTTTGTCGACGAGACCACCTTCATCTTTGACTTTTTGTCGACTTTGTCGGCTGCGTCACTAAAAAATCTCGATGAATACCCGAAGTAAATTTCTAAGAATTGGGGATTATTCCTTTTTCACTTTGCTATATACTGGTTGTCCCACCTAACTTTGCCACCTCATATAATTCGAAAATGAAACAAAATGTGAAAAATACGATTCGCCAGGGGTGGACCTATGTCAGAGCAGTTCACACAATGGGCAGGAATGCACAACCCCTACAAGTAAACAAGCCTCTCTTTCAGCACATGTACGTTTTCTCTACCAAAATGATTATTAGCAGTACACCTAGTGATGACTGTTGTAGTGGGACGAAATTAAGCGTCACCCATCCACCAAAGTCAGCCCAGTTTGCAGGTGACTATAAGTTTAATTTAGTTTTGTTTATGTGTTTTCTTATTATTTGTAATAGATGTGAATTATCTAAAAGTTTTGTATTTTTTTTATGTGTTTCATGTACGGAGAGGGCGGCGCAACGAACGGGGACAGCATCTTCGTTGCCGCGACCAGAGAGGAAATTGCTGGCCGCTATACGTCGCGGGTCGACAGCCAAGGAGCAACAGAAGATCCTGGAACCGAGTTGTTGCGTCGTGCTTCTAAAAATTAAAAATGAAGTTTTATACTCTTTTTGTACAACAATGACATCATATAGAGCTTAATCTTATTGAAATGTCAGTCACTGTCTGTCAACGCTCAAGTTCACATCTGTATGTGTAGGAAGCTAATAAAATAGTGTATGCTATTAAAGTTGAAACACGTGTCTTGAAGATTTATTTATGAAGAATTGTGTGAACGGATTAATAATATATTTGACAAGATTAGTAATTCTTACGTCGTTCACCGAAACTTTGAATCTAAAAAGTTTATTTAATGTGTGATTCTGATATCGATTAGATCAAGATAACGTGTGTCAATATAATTTCTGAGGAGAAACAAACGAAATTTAAATTCGAAAAAGTTACAAAAACCAATTGGCCCAAGTGATGTAATTCTTTGCACACGACTCAACTGATGTTTTACAGTTTCGTTCAAGAACCATTCTATGACAATTTAAAAGAATATGAATCATTTTTGAAGTGGGTTGTAACTGACGTAGGTGACGAAGTCTGCACATGGTCATACATATATCAAACGAAAACTAATACGTCGTTACACCACACCGTGGCGACCTTAGAAACAGGACTTGTGTGCAACTAAGGCACACAGGTACGAAACAAAACATCAAGAGTCCTTCGGAAGTCAAAGCGAGTTTTCGTGGAGCCTTCACCAGCCAGCGGCGACTTCGTGGGTGTGGGCATCTGACGGAGCCGCAGCCAAGCAGTACGGTCACGCAGTTGTTCCACGATAAGGCGCATCTGTTGGGCAGCAGCTGAACGCTGCAAACCCCGACAACCTTTTTTCTCCCTAAACTAGTAGGCCCAGTACGTCAGCTGCGGGGCGTTCCTCCGGCTGGTATTAGAGGTGTTGCTGAGGGCTTCGCCTGTCTACGGCGGTGCCGGGCGTGGTTGCAGCCAGCGACGTTTCCGGTGTTCGACTCAGCGTCCTGCCGGTTGCGGAAGCGGGGTCGCAGCATCTCAGCGGCTGCATCGACGGCTGTTACATCTGCAGCCCATAGCAGCACACTGATCATCGAGAACTACAAATTACAATATTAGTGTCCGGTGAGTTTGTTTCAAGTTGGAAGTGGAGTGTTGTACATAGGGAGTGTGCTTTTACAGGATTGTTGATTACAAGTCTGCGTGTGTAAATAGTTAATATCTTACAATAATGTCGGGAAGTGAAATGTCAGACGAAGAGCAATCTATGTCCGATAGGAGCATGAGAGCCCTTTTTAGGGCGATCGCTAAATTAAAACAGTCTAACGAGGAATCTACTGCTAGATTAAAAGAGGAACTAAAACAGGAATTAAAATAGTCTAACGAGGAATCTACTGCTAGACTTAAAGGGGAGCTAACAAAATCAACAGACAGGTTGCAGGAATATCTTAATTAAACCAGTCGAGAATTAAGTGATAAAATAGAGTCTTCTAAAGTTGAAATGCAGGAAAAATTAGTAGGACTTAGTAATAAGATTGCTGATAATTGTAAAAGGTTAGAAGAACATATCCAGGAATCGCGCGAGGAAAAAGCTCGCATGCGAAACGATATCACTGACTTAACCGAGAGACTAGATAGTGTCCATATCTTAGTTGTAAATGAAATACAGAAAAATAACGATATGTTACGAGATGAATTTTCTATGCAAACAGAAACTGTTCGCAGAGAATTATTGAAATCTATTAAAGAGGTCTCTACCAAACCTGTAGAGATTTCTTCAATAGATAATGTAGAATTAGAGACATTAACCCATCAAGTAGAAAAGGACCATACCGAAATCGAAAACATGAAATTTTTAATTACGGAAATATGCAGTAACCTTGAGACTGCCAAAGATAATAACATTGATGAAGGTACAGAGAGTTCACATCGTGAGTACAGTGAAGAATCGATATTAGCTAATCGCGTATCCAATACAGAAATGCGGATACAGGAAATTACTAAACGGTTATCGGAATTAGATAATAACGAGAACATTTCAGGTAGCAGAGGTAATAACGTAATCAGAGACAACAGTCGCATCGAATTTGCTAGCACGGACGACAACAATATGAATAAAGCAATCACGGCAAGCCAATCCGATGCAACTCCGTCTCTGCAATCTAAACAAAATCCGACTATTTCTCTCGCAGAATGTCTGGATGACATAACGACAAATTCAAATGTAGCAAGTCGATTTCCTGTATTCAAACCAGGAGGCGAACTTCACCCTATAATCCTTATAAAAGCTTTTGAAACATCATTATCTCCTAAATGGAGTAATGAAAAACGCATTCAATTTGTAATAGGACATTTAGAAGCAGAAGCTGCGTAATGGGCAGTACTGCATAGAAATGAATTCAGGGATTGGGATGATTTTGTTAAGCAATTTAAACAAAATTATTGGTCAAGAGGAAAACAACAACACTTAACTTTAGAGTTGTTAGACCCTCCTCCATATTCTAAACGGTGGGGAGGTTATGGGAATTATTTTGAATGGCATTTAAACCGTGCTAAATTAATTGAAGAACCAATTATTGAAAGTCATTTAATACGAGTCCTAATTAGTAGGTTACCGTATTACGTAAAGGAAAGAATGATAGAAAGAGAATGGTCACAGCCGTGCGAATTGTTAGAATATTTAGAGCAGTTAGATATACTTAATAGAGAAAGGGAAGACGAGAAGTTTAGATTTGGTAGAAATGACAATCCTCGAAACAATAATAATAATTCAGAACCACGAAAAGCTAATAACAACAATCATAGCCGGTTCTGTTATATAAAACGTCAATCTAAAGATAAAGAGAGCCAACAAAATCGTGGTAATAACTCTAAAGTGCGGAAATTATACAATAACGATCATGAGATAAATCATCCTCAAGTAATTAATGAAGGTCAAGTGGTAGGTGACGTCATCATAGAAAGTTCGGAAAACTAGTAAAGTCCTTTAGTACGGGTCAACTAAAGGGAACTATTGGTCAAGATTATCCAAGACCCAATTGCAATTTATCATTAAACTGCTAAAAGGACGGTGACTGGCAACAAGATTTACTTCAGGAAGACAATCAGATAAGGGAGAATGTAACATATAAACCCGTTATTAAAGGTTATATTAAAGATACCGAAGTAAATATTATAGTTGATTCGGGTAGCGAAGTAAGTATTTTATCCAAAGAATTATTTCAGCTTAAAAGAAAATATTGGAATTTCCCGACTTTACCTGTAACTGGGGTGAAAATTATAGGAGTTACTGGTAAAAGAAGTCAAAATATTACTGAAGAAGTTTATGTAACTTTTGAAATTGCTAAACAATTAATTGCTCACTCTGTACTCGTCGTAGCCAATTTAAATGTGGCCATAATTTTAGGTATAGATTGGCTGTGTAAATATAAACCATCCATAAGGAGGCATGTACTTTTAAAGTGAGGTTCTCTAATAGTCAAGTACCTGAAAATTGCTACGAATCCTTACAGATTAAGTACGCACCGACCATGAATCTATTAACAGATTTTAGTGATCTTGGGTATGCAGTATACCAATGTCAGGCTAGTAATAGTATCGAAACCGAAGTGAAAGAAAAATGTTTGTCTACGAATTGTCTATCCGAGCAAGAAAAGGAAGAGTTGGAATCTTTGATGTTAGAATTTAGAGCCGTCTTCTCAGATGAACCGGGGAGAATTAAAGATTACGTTTGTAAACTTAAGATTAAAGATAAAAAACCATTCTTTAAGAAACCTTATCCCATTCCAGTACAATTCAAAGAATCGGCTAGTAGAGAAATAAGTAAGATGCTAGAACAAAACATTATCGAACGATCATGTAGCGCTTTTAACAGTCCGTTGTGGGTAGTTAAGAAAGCCACTGGTGGGGTACGACTAGTTCTGGATGCCCGGGAATTAAATAAAATTATAGAAATGGAAAGAGACAGACCTATTCCTATGGAGGACGTACTTCTTAAGATTGCTGGTTCTCGTTATATGAGTACAATGGATTTAACCGCCGGCTACCATCAAGTAACATTACACCCGGAGTCACGGCAATATATGGCTTTTCTTTTTGAAGGCAGATCATATCAGTTCCAAGTTTTACCTTTTGGACTTAATATATCAGTGTCAACTTTCATTAGGGCATTAGATTCTGCTTTGGGTCAGCAATTGTTACAAAAGATTATTTTATATGTAGATGATATTTTGGTAGCTACTATAACGTGGGAAGAACACGTAACGATATTACGGGAATTGTTTAACCGTTTAATTGACAGAGGAGTTACTTTAAAATTATCTAAGTCTTTCTTCGGAAAGGAGGAAGTAAGATTTTTGGGGCATATAGTGGACCGTAAAGGTATTAGACCAGACCCAGCACGTATTGAAGCTATTGCTCGATGCCCGAGTCCTAGAAATCGGAAACAATTGAAATCATTCTTAGGAATGGTAGGATTCCTGAGAAGATTTCTTCCAGGGCAGGATATTGTTAATCCTACATTACTAGATTTATTGAAAGAGAAGTCAGTATGGCTCTGGGGACAAGAGGAAGAGGAAGTTTTTAATAAGGTAAAAGGAGCGTTAACCAAAGCCAAAATGTTATACCACCCAGATTTCAATCAGGACTTTGGTATGTGTACGGATGCCTCTGATTATGGTGTGTCTTGTGTAATATTCCAAGGTGATCTGATCAATGAAGAGGGATTATATCGGCCTATTGGATTCGCTAGTCGGACTTTAAATAAACATGAAAGAAATTATTTTGTATCCGAGAAGGAAGCTCTCGCAGTGGTATGGGGTTTTCAACGATTTAGAGGATTATTAATGGGAAGAAAAACAATTGTATATACTGATCATCAGGCTTTAATCTTTTTGAACAATTGCCGGTTACTTCACCGTAGGCTATTACGTTGGGTATTATGCTTGCAAGAATTTCAGTACGAAATTAGGTATATAAAAGGATCTCAGAATGTAGTTTCAGATGCTTTGTCAAGGCTTCCCGTAGGAATGGAGAATATTAATATTGCAGAAGAACCAGGAACAAATTACCATGTTTATTTCCTTTTAACTAAGGAGAACGAGCGTAAGGTTAAACGGATAGTAACTGCTGTTAGATGCAATCAAAGAAATGACGATCAATATAGGGACCTTTTACAAAACCTTAATAATGGGGACGAAGCAGTTAACACCCGGGGTGTGTGGTTATATTTTAACGACTTGTTGTATTGGAAAGCACAGAGGGAACACCAGAGATGGAAAATCTGCATTCCGAAAACTGTTGTGGACGAGTTAATTACTTATATTCATGAAGGTTACGGGCATTTTGGAATTCATAAATGTATTAAACATCTAATGAAGTATTATTATTTCAAAAATATGTCCCGTATTGTGAGAAGTATTATTAGGGCTTGTGAAACCTGTCAAAAGGTTAAAGTTAATAACAAATCTAAGCGTTATAAATTATATGCTGTAATTCCTCGAGGTTTGTGGGATCTACTATCATTAGATTTTTTCGGCCCTCTGCCTCGGAGTTCAGGAGGATTAACATATGTGTTTGTTGTAATGGAATGTTGGTCCAAACATGTGAAGCTATATACTTTGAAACGAGCGAATACAGCAAGCGTTATACGCTGCCTCACCCGAAATTACTTTGTTAACTGGGGAATTCCTAAACGACTTATGTCTGACAACGGTAGTGCCTTTATTAGTCAAAGATTTCAAGATATGATAAGACAATATGGAATCAAACATATCTTAATTTCGAAATATCACCCTCAAAGTAATTTAGTAGAAAGAGTCATGAAAGAACTAGGACGATTATGTAGAACTTATTGTGCACATAAACATACTCGGTGGACCAAACTAATGCCTGAATTCGAAAAGATATTAAATGAATTGCCTCACCTAACGACGGGATTATCACCTATAGAAATTTTAGGCAAACGAATTATAGGTGAGCCTTTACTAGCTGCTTTACCTTGGCCACCAGTAAATGAGATCCAACAATGCATTCCAGACGAAAGAGTTTGCGAACAGATTGAAAAAAATGCCGAACGGAGAATTAAAAGTTATAACCAAGAGGCTATAGAACCCTCATTTCAGGTAGGAGATCTTGTGTTAGTACGATCTCATCCTAAAAGTTCTAAGATCGGTAAGGAATGTAGAAAATTCTTCTTTATCTTTGAAGGTCCATATGTTGTACATAAGATTGTACATCCCAAAGCATTACTTCTTATGGAACCTTCATCAGGTGTAATTAAAGGATTATATAGTGTTGATCAAATGAAACCCTTCATTCCTAAATAAGTTAATATTTAGTATATGTTACACACGGAAGAGCGTTCATAGTTTATTCATGTGAAGTTTTTCGTGATAGTTACGTGTTATTTTAAATAAATGACAGAAAGCTTAAACATGTGTTCTACAATAATCTACTGGTACTTCAAAAAGAGAAAGATAACCAAGAGGGGGATTTATATGAAGGAAATTTTGCTCTTAGGTCTAAAGGAATTTTGCGTATTTTAAATTTACTCGGATAGTAGGAACCAAAGGGGATGGTTAATAGTTTTAGGGACCATGGGCGTCCAGAGCTATATGGCTCACGAGAACATAGCAGAGTGCCTTTAATAGAGATTTGTAATAGTGTTAATATAGAACACACCAAACGGGGCTCTCTCGCTTGTTTCTCCTAAATAAATGGCCATTACCCAACAAGGTGTCCGAAGGTAAAGAAAGCCGTGCCGAGATTCTAAAGAAAGTTTTGCTTGATTTCTTCTTGACCTCAGGCATAAATAAGGCATTAGGGAAGAGAATGACGTAAAGTAAATAGTACTATTAGTTATTGTGAGAAACTTATTAGTAATATACATTCTTGGAAAGAATAACTCTAGTAAATAAATGAAACTGAAACTAATCTATCACAATTTGAACGCTCTGTCCTAATGTACAACGTTAAAGAACGTACTAAATTAGTATTTATTAGCAACTATTAACTGAAGAGGAGCAATCTCCCTATATTCGGTTACGAATTACCATAATAGCACAATTAAGAGTAAATGACAAATAGTCACAACAATATCGTATTAAAAGGATTAAATCTATCTAATAGCAAGGACTCTAGGTTACGTAAAATGTGAGGAAAATGTATTAACAGTTAAATATTGTATATTGAAAAGTTTTAGTTTCGGTTAAAACCTGACAAACTGAGCTTGTGGGTGGGGTATGTAGTGGGACGAAATTAAGCGTCACCCATCCACCAAAGTCAGCCCAGTTTGCAGATGACTATAAGTTTAATTTAGTTTTGTTTATCTGTTTTCTTATTATTTGTAATAGATGTGAATCATCTAATAGTTTTGTATTTTTTTTATGTGTTTCATGTACGGAGAGGGCGGCGCAACGAACGGGGACAGCATCTTCGTTGCCGCGACCAGAGAGGAAATTGCTGGCCGCTATACGTCGCGGGTCGACAGCCAAGGAGCAACAGAAGATCCTGGAACCGAGTTGTTGCGTCGTGCTTCTAAAAATTAAAAATGAAGTTTTATACTCTTTTTGTACAACAATGACATCATATAGAGCTTAATCTTATTGAAATGTCAGTCACTGTCTGTCAACGCTCAAGTTCACATCTGTATGTGTAGGAAGCTAATAAAATAGTGTATGATATTAAAGTTGAAACACGTGTCTTGAAGATTTATTTATGAAGAATTGTGTGAACGGATTAATAATATATTTGACAAGATTAGTAATTCTTACGTCGTTCACCGAAACTTTGAATCTAAAAAGTTTATTTAATGTGTGATTCTGATATCGATTAGATCAAGATAACGTGTGTCAATATAATTTCTGAGGAGAAACAAACGAAATTTAAATTCGAAAAAGTTACAAAAACCAATTGGCCCAAGTGATGTAATTCTTTGCACACGACTCAACTGATGTTTTACAGTTTCGTTCAAGAGCCATTCTATGACAATTTAAAAGAATATGAATCATTTTTGAAGTGGGCTGTAACTGACGTAGGTGACGAAGTCTGCACATGGTCATACATATATCAAACGAAAACTAATACGTCGTTACACCACACAGTCTTGGTTTTACCGCTCCAAACATTATTCCTTCCGGTTTTTATTTAGACTTTAAATAATGGAAACGGTGTCACAGCTTTTTTCAGTAACGCTGTAATGCCATAATACGGGTTGCTTACACTGTAGGCAACCGTATATCTACTATGGCAGAAACTGTGGCGCCGTTCTCATCCTTTATAGTCGAATTTAAAACATCGAAAACAAGTCGCTCGTCATTAATTGTAAATGCATTCCCGCCCATTGTATGAGCTCCTGACACACATGCATCGCTGGATGACTACAAGCTTCACAGTTTGTTTCGTTTCGGAAACATATAAGGTGGCTGAGTTAGGAGGTATACCCTGTACAAAAGATGGTCGACATTAACTTCACAGTCATTTAATTTTTTGGTAATCAGTCGTCACGTGCCTTTTTCTTCGCTGCTAGCTACGGTTCTATACTCAATAGTTGATGTATCAAAATAAACAGAAACTAGCTGCATAAAAGGAATTTAGTTTCTTAGCCCGTTTCAAGCACTTAGTGCCCTTCTTCGGGTTATAACTGTCGCATTAATTGCGAGTGTCAAAAATAAGATGCATAAAACATACTGGTCATATGGTTCACAGTGCCTGCGCACAAATGGTATAAGGAAGCCAAAAGCAAGTGGAACCAGACATGGAGATAATAAGCTAATACTGATCAGCTGATTATCTCCAGTTCTGACATGATGTCTGCACTTGTTATTTGGCTCCTTTATGTAATTTCTGAAAGGCACTAAGAACCACATTAACACTGAATGCTTTTTATTGTTGACACTCGCAATTATTTCGATATTTATAACCTTCTGAAGAAGGGTACTAAGTGCCTGAAACCGGTTAAAAATAAAGTTTTCTTTATGTGACTGGTTGCTGATTATTTCAATATATACAACTACAGGGGTCGACGGTGGATAAAATACTAAACTCAGCAGTTTCTTGCATTTGCTAGTTGCTACAGGGCATCATGGATAGATCTGAAATGAGAAAAAAGGGAGCCTTAGTTGCCGACAGTTGTTCTTTATCTGCGGAGAGTGGAGATGAGTATATAAACATTCGAAAGAAAATAAAAATTACGCAGCCTTCGTCATGTGCTAACCAGAAAAACATAAAACCAGGATCAAGCATGGTCCAACATAAGCGGCACTATAAAGAAAAATCTGTAAATTTCAATTTACGTGCGCGGATGAGGGGGGGGGGGGGGGGGGAACCTACACCGAAATGTATACGGTGGAATGCTGTCAAATACGTCTATGATATCTAATAAGCTGGAAAGCCGTTTGTATCGAAACAACCACTACATCTCTCATAACCGCTGGAATATTTTCAACGTCTGCGTGTATCCATTCAACCATCTCAGATAAAGACCTTATGGCATCATTTAAAGTTTCTGAAATGATTGCCAAGAAATAGAAACTCCATAACATTGGAAAATAGCGTATTTTACCAGTATCTAAAGAAATTTGTGCCTCTATTTTGGATCCAGAAGCAACTCAACATATTTCAAAAGTCAAATGGTGCAGTTCATCGGCGCATTACGGACATGTCAGTTGACATCCTGTGTTATATTACAAAAAACTTATCAAACACACAATTCGCTCTGAGAGCTGCTTTTAACCTAAAGGACTCAAACGGACCGATTGTATCGCTATACGTACTGATGGCGAAGATGCAACGATAGGAAGTATAAAGGGGTTTCTAACTTTTGTACGTAATAAAAACCCATCAGTAATAATTACTTGCCGCTTTTTACATAGAGAGGCTTTAATGATGAAGACAAGGGACGGAAATCGTTTGGGTGATACCATTCGAACTGTTGTTTCAATTATCAAGGCGTGAATCTTTGAGAAACTTTGTAAAGAAATGGGTGCGGTTAATAAAGTTATATTAATGGTTCAAATGGCTCTGAGCACTATGGGACTTAACATCTGGGGTCATTAGTCCCCTAGAACTTAGAACTACTTAAACATAACTAACCTAAGGACATCACACACATATCCATGCCCGAGGCAGGATTCGAACCTGCCACCGTAGCTGTCACGCGTTTCGAGACTGAAGTGCCTAGAACCGCTCGGCCTCTCCGGCCGGCTAAAGTTATTCCACAGCAAAATGCGTTGGTTTTCCAAGGGATAAATATTTCTCCGAGTTCTAGAACTTATTGACGAACTACTTGAATTTCTTGAAACTAGTGATGATAATAAGTCTGATAACTGCGAATGTCTTAAAAACTCCGTTTTGCGTGCTGGGCTCGTGTACCTTTCTGACATTTTCAATGAACTTATTGCTTTAAATGTAAGTATACAGGGACGGCATGAAACGATCATATCACCAAGTGATAAAATCGGCGCTTTTCGAAAGAACTAACCCTCCCCTGATTCTAGGAGAGAACAATCTAACTGTTTTTACTATCATTACTACCGCATCAAGCGAGTTGGATGCAGCCGGCAAAAATTAGACAAAAGAACAAGTAAAAAGGCACCTTTCCGTGTTCCAAAAAGAGTATCCAAATACTTTCCCTCGATCTCAACTGCTAGATGGGACTGACTGTTGTCACCTGAGAAGAAAAACGTACCCAAAGCAGAGTTAAGCATTTCAGAAATAGAGTAAGTTATCGGAAAATCATCGAATACAGTCCAGAGAGTATAATCCAAAGAAAACGCTAGCAATGTCTTTTCTGCATCTCAATCAACAACACGTCCTTAACTGCCGTTCCCAATGTCGTCATTGTGCGAGTCTGGGTTCTCTACATACAAGTATATAAATAAAATGTGACTACACATCTCGCCTCGTTGATGTGGATCAGCCTGAGTGTGTGTTAGTCATGAGTTCACCCACGCACAGATCTACTTTGCCAAAATCTCCAGGGTCGTGTATCTCATCAGTTTTAAGTTTTACATCTTTTTGTCTTTCTGATGTTAATGTTTGCTTTTTATGGTCCTGCTTAAGAGTTATAAGCTATTTCAGGTTCGTATGTTCCTGTTCAAGAGTCTCAGGTAATAAATTTGATTTGCATAATTTGTATCTCCTAACCGTTCCAAAACAAAAAAATATTCCATGTAATTTCTGTGCTTTTTTTTCATCCACAACAAAATCGCGTATGTTGTCGCGATAGTTGGAAACGTACTTTGGTGAGCGCCAAAGGAAAAATGGTTGAGGAAGGCGGTGATAGCTGGTTCACCGATGTTTCTCTGATGACATGCTCTCTTCTCCCAGTTACCGTTTGTTGGAAGTGGTGTTCAGGAAGTGGATATGCGTATGATTCCTGTGCTGGCTAAGTTTTATTGATAAAATATTTCTAGTATACGTCTCAAGTACATAGGATTGTGATTGACAGACGAGCTGCGTATTTTTCTCATCCAGATATAACTACATATTTTGTTATTCATTTCTATGTACACTAGAATGCAAAAGTAAATAATTAATTAAAGTCGTAGGTTAACAATCATTAAAAAACCATTGGTAAGACTGTAAGAAAGAAAAGATCACTTTTTTTTGTATGAAACTGCGTAAAACAGTTTTATTCATTCGTATGTAAACTAGAATATAAACAGTCAATTAAAGTCATTGGCAAACCATAAATGTAAAAGAATTTACAGACTAAGACCACATTACTACTATTTGTGAAACTGCTTGGAACAATTTTGTGTTTCCAAACAGATAAATACACAATTAATTTTTGCTGACCGGTTTTCGTTCTGCTAGTACATGAAGTTCATCTACACATTCCTGGAGAAATAAGATCATAAATGACGGTGAAATGATCTTAAGCACCTACTCTCTCGTCATTGCAAGGAACAGTGGAAGAAAGATTGCAATATGTGAATCTTTTAAATGCTTCAATCTCAGTTTCATCCTCAGATTCTTGTGCCTCTGGCGTTTTCTTCTCGGGAGCAGGCATTTGCAGTTCAAATCCTTCCACGTCCTTAATATCTATCTATGGAATTTTATTTCCTTTTGTGAGTGCTCTATGTTTAAACCAGTTGTTAACTGTATCTAATTCAATGGAACTGGACGATGACCCTCAAAATCGATTTCCTTGTCCTACATAAAGTGCGGTAACGCTCTGTTTGTTGATTAGAGCTGTCATCCCCACTGGTTATATCCATGTACAGGAGAGGGACATGTTAGGTACATATGTTTTTCTTCCGTTCTGGACCAGCAATCCACCTTGTCTTCTGTATGAATTCCATAAGATTTAGATCCATTACAATCCGACTGTCATCTCTTCGTCGTACTAAAACTATCTTGTCATCACTTCCCGGGCAACACTTATTACTAAAGTCATGCAAAAAAATGCTTAAGCTCGACATGATTCATAACTAATGATTTAACCCTGTTTCCTAGTGAATATGTATTTATGCATTCCAATGCAGAAGTAAAGAAATCGTGAAAGAATTACTGAGGCCAGAACTACAAAGAGCTTTCCAGAATATGGCCGTAACCTGCAACAAAAACATTTTATACCCTTATGTGATGTACACTAAGATACTAAAAATAAAGTAAAATAAACTAACACATTTTTCACCTCTCCATTGTAAGCATCTTTGGAAAGAAAACTATTCTGAAGAAAATACTTCACTCTCCATAATCAACTCTGTTGCGTCGTCCTCGATTTCGAAGTCAAAAGATTCACTTTAGGGAAGTCTTTTAGTACTATTTGATGTGAACACGCATCAAGAGATTAATTCACTGGTGATGATTTCCGTTACTGCTTTTGAGACCACTTCTTTCTGAAGATATTTCCCTTATACCACTCTCCGGCAGTTGCAATGGGCGATCAACGTCACCGTTTTCGTCTTCACACAAATCCCTGGCGTCTGATGTTTCGTTCAACATAGTAATTACTTCACTTTCGGGCAAAATACGTTTACCATTTGGCACCTGAGATGCAGAAACATGGCAACCCACTTATAATAAATACTTTATTACTTGAAAAGGAATCTTAGTTGCCATTTAATATCTCAGAATTAATGCTCGCTCGATGGTGTTGGCGAATGACAAAATGTTAACACTATACTGACACGCACACTAGTGATAATTATTTGTTCCACAATAAAGAGCCAATCTTCGTACACCTATCACTTACTGTCTGGGAGCGACCACTAAGGGGATATAAAAAGCACCTACCTCTTAAAGGGGTGAGGTTGGGGTGAAAAAGAAGCCTAACTTACAGCGCACGAATACACAGATTTCAGTCACCCAGTATTTGAAAATGAGAGCACTTACTGTCTGGCACCAACTTAATACATACATAATTTCAGGCATTTGCGAAGCTTTTCTTTCTAACACCAAGTATAAATGATGGAAAGAAAGTAGTTTATCGCTTACTTCATTTCCACTGTTCATGCAGTAAAAATGTCACATTAGACGTTAAGGTTTAATCTATTACTTCTTTACTAATGATTCTATTCGAGACACAATCGTTTTCGCATAGGTCGCTGAATAACCTTGCCAAATTGCGCTATTGTACGACGAATAGTTCAGAAGATATGACGTCATAAACACTGCGCTTCTTGAAAATGAAACTGCAGAGCGAATTTCGCCACACACACACGGGTGAAATATGTGCACCAATATGTGCAAAATGAGTTAAATATATGTGAAATAGAAATGACAAGTGCGTACACGAGAGAAGCCACAATTAAAGAGCTCCTGCTAAATCACTGGATCAATTTCTAACAGTATTGGTAAACACATTACTTAACATCAGGAAAGACACACTGTTGGGGTAAGAACCACCAACATCCAATTGGAATAGGGTTGATGGACAGAGAAGGAGATGGAGGGGGAGGTAGAGAGACATAGAGGAGGGCGAAGGAGGTGAATATAAACAGAGGGAGGAGGAGATTGACAGAGAGACAGGGGTGGCAGAGACAGAGTCAGAGGAAGGAGAAGATGGCAGAGAAGAGTGGGAGGAAATCGACAACCGTGAGCGTGGGAAGGAGGGAAGGGGGAGGAGGAGATGAACTGAGAGAGAGAGGGAGGAGGAGATAGGCAGAGTGACGGAGAAGTAGGAGGAGGAGGAGGAGGAGGAGAAGGAGGTGAACGGAGAGAGCGGTAGGAAGAGACTGACAGAGAGTTAGGGGTGGAGGAAGTGTGCAGGCAGAGGGGAAGAAGAAGATAGAAAGGGGAGAGAATATAAGATGGACAGAGATAGTGCAAGGAGGACTAGGCAATGGACTCAGAGAGTGGGAAGGGGGAATTGGACAAAGAGAGGGTGAGGAAAAATGGGCAGAGAGTGGGCGGAGTAGGAGATAGACCAATAGAAGCTTGAAATAAATACATTACAAGGCAACGCAAAGTACTCAGCTAGTTACGGAATGAAGAAAGCATGAATTAACAGAAGTGCAGAAATCTGAGACGTAAATAATGCTGACATAGGAATAACTATGAGATGAGTATGAAAAAGCTTTGAAGGACTGAGGGACTGAAAACTGTGTGTATCAAACACATATCAAAACAGTCTCATAATTGTAAGCGAGCGTGAGATGAGTTTCCAGTTCTTACTCAATTATTGTTAGCTATGAGAGCAGGGGAAATCTTAAAAGATTTCTGTAAGAGTAAATAAAGTGACTTCACACAAAATTAAAGTCTCGTGGAATTTAATAATTATGGAACAAGAGGCTATCTCTCTTATCCCTGGCACGAAACCTATTTTCATACAAAATTAAGAGTAGGATAAAAAAATAAGATAGAATTTTACAAAAAGTCAAATCATGTACAGGTTCTGATCCCGTAGGGAAACTATCCCTGAAATTTGTGTATATACCAAGACTGAAATATACTATCGTTCGAAAATACATTGTCTAGACTTGAAAGTTATCCTTACAAAGGAGAGTCAGACAAGTGTGTCTACTTACTATGTAACTCTGTTTAGATGTTGCAGAAGACTATTGCCATTGCCTCCCATAGGTTGTCTTAGTATTGAAGTAGGTTAGGGGCTGAAATACTCAATTACTACAGAAAATCCAGCTGTGACTCTCATAACTCAGAAATCCCTAACTCTTTGCAATGAAAAGTTCTGCGAACTGCTGAATTACAAAAATAAATTTTATTGGAATGTATAATTTAAATAACTGTTCACATATTAATGTTACGTTTCACTGTACCTATTTTTTTTTGTACTGATATGGTCAGAACAGAAAATACAGTCACTGGTATATTTCTTCTTACAAGGGAACCTCCCCATAGCACCCACCTCAGATTTAGCTATAAATTGGCACAGTGGATAGGCCTTGAAAAACTGAACACAGATCAATCGAGAAAACAGGAAGAAAATATGTGGAACTATGAAAAAATAAGCAAAATATACAAACTGAGTAGTCCACGCGCAAGATATGCAACATCAAGGATACTGTGAGCTAAGGAGCGCCGTCGTCCCGTGGTTAACGTGAGCAGCTGTGGAACGAGAAGTCCTTGGTTCAAGTTTTCCCTTCGCAAAGTTGTTATGTGTCCGTTCGTTCATTGACGTCTCTGTTCACTGTAATAGGTTTAGTGTCTGTGTTTTGCGACCGCACCGCAAAACCGTGCGATTACTAGACGAAAGGACGTGCCTCTCCAATGGGAACCGAAAACATTTGATAGCAGGGTCATAGGTCAACCGATTCCTCCACAGGAAAACACGTCTGATATATTCTATACGACACTGGTGACGGCATGTGCGTCACATGACAGGAATATGTTGTCGACCCACCTAACTTGTTCACTTGACGAATGGGTAGAAAAGTTGTTCTACCTTGCCCGATTTAGGTTTTCTTGTGGATGCGATAATCACTCCCAAAAAAGTGATGAAAACATTAGATTTTGTCACATCAACTGAAAATATAAAAATTTAAACTTTTCACTCGAGGGAAGACTTGAACCAAAGACCTCTCGTTCCGCAGCTGCTCACGCTAACCACGGGACCACGGCGCTCCTGAGCTCACTGTATCCTTGATGTTACCTATCTTCCACATGGACTACTCAGTTTGTATATTTTGCTTATTTTTTCATAGTTCCACACAACTTCTTCCTGTTTTCTCGATTGATCTGTGTTCACTTTTTCAAGGCCAATTCACTGTGCCAATTTATAACTAAACCTGAGGGGGGTGCGATGGGGAGGTTCCCTTGTTAGCAGCCTGCAAACTGTTTTCATTTCATTTGACTAGATAAGTTTGATCAAGTAATGACATCGCGAGTCTCATTTATACTGTTAGTATTTTCAGCACCAAAAACACATGCCGTTGAGATAAAATAAGTTTTTGCTATAACGAAAGAAAATATTTGCCACGTTGCAGTAGTTCGCATCGTATGAGACATAATTTCATCCTTGAATTCAAATATTAAACTTCTTAGAAACTTTTCATATTCAGAAAGTGGCTTTTGATTATTGCACTGAGTAACTGAGAAAAAACACTTACCTTTCGTCAAGCTCCGAAAACCCTGTTACCAGATGTCGTCGCTGACGTTGCTGAAGATTAGTAGCTTCACTTAGTCCCTAAAATATATATAACGGGACCCTCCGTCTCACCATGTATCTAAATTTACATTATAAAGATGAGCAGAATTACGCCTTATGACAGGAAACAACGAGCAGTAGATGTACGGAATTTTATTAACCAGACAACACGACCTTGTTGCTTAGAAACAGCTTCAACAATGTCTCTCCTGTACTTCGGATTGCTGCACAAAAGACAAGCCAACTACAAGATAGTTCCGTTTGTGGTTATATCTCTGACTCTGACGGAATATGCGCAGTTCATTATAAGTAGAATTGAGGGAATTTAAGATTTTTCAAAAGTACATAGTGATCCGCTTGCACTTTTCCTAGTTTATACACGATTGAAGCGCATAATATTGACAAAAATATTTGTGGGAAAATTTATCTTGCAGTTTTAGTTTTTATAACAATACGTAGGATAAATGAGTAGATATCTCGCGACACTAGAGTACAGTATGTTTTCATAGTCTTTATTTCGCAATTACATACGTTGGTTTCGCCAGGTCGACGCAATATTTTTGCCTTCCAGTTTAATCTAGGACTCTAGTTGAACTACAGACTCGTTTGTGACTACAACCATGATAACTGGATTGACAGTGGGGGGCGGGGGATGCTGCAGACACTTTCACACTCCAGCCTAAGACTTCAATGAGAAAGCGACAAAATAACGTCAACGAAATATATTGTACTGGCCAATTGGTATGCACTCACATGGTCATATATTGTTATAGCTGATTTCAGATCAATGTTTGTCCTGAATACTTAATTTGTTGTCAAATATAATGCTTCCTCTAAAAAAACTATTTATCAGTAGAGGAAATATAACTTCAGGGCACATACTATTTCGCTGCTACATCAGTGCGTGCATTTGTGCGTGCGTGCGTGCGCGTGTGAGTGTGTCTGTGTGTGTGTGTGTGTGTGTGTGTGTGTGTGTGTGTGTGTAAGGCACAGAGAGGAAGAGAGATCGGGTCCTAGCGAAAATCGTACTTAACGTATATACAATGTGGCACCACTGGAAATGGACACAATAAACTGCAGAAGTTAAGTAAACGTTAGAAAGAATGTATTTCAGTTACTACGTTCTCTTTTACGACTTCCGTAATGACAATCTACTTCTTCATCATACTCCGCAAGCCACCTAATGGTGTGTGGTGGACGGTACTTTCGGTACCACTATCTGATCTTTCCAACACTGTTCCACTCGCGAATAGTGAATTGGGAAGAATGATTGTCGGTAAGCCTCTGTATTGCCTCTAATTTCTCGAATTTTCTCCTCGTAGTGGATACGTGAGATGTTTGTGGGGAAGTACTATGTTGTCCGGCTCCTACTGAAAAGTGCTGTCCCGAAATTTCAATAGTATATCTCTCCATGATGCACAAAGTCCCTGTTGTAACGTCTGCCAATTATGTTTGTTTAGCTCCACCGTAACGCTCTCTCGCCAGCTAAACGATCCCGTGACGAAACGCTCCGCTCTTCGTTGAATTTTCTCTCTCTCTTCTATCAGTCTTACCTGATAGGGATTCCAGATAGATGAACACTACTCAAGAATCGGGCTAATAAGTGCCTTATAAGCCACTTCTTTCGCGGATGAGCTACATTTCCTTAAGATTCTTCCGATGGATCTCAGTCTGGCGTCAGCGTTTCCCACTATCTGTTTACGTGTTCATTCCACTAAAGGTCGCTCTGGATAGTTATGCTTAGATATTTTGCGTCTGACGCTGCCTCCAGCTGTTTGTCATCAATTGTGTAGCTGCACAACAGTGATTTTATTTTCCTGTGTATGAGCAATGTGTTACGTTCATTTACGTTCAGGGTCAGCTGCCAGAGCCTGCATCATTCTCTGCAGGTCGTTCAGCAAATTCTTACTGTATTCTGGCGTTGCTGCTTTGTTATAGACAACTGTATCATCTGCGAATAACCTTAAAGAGCATCCGGAGCTTTCTACTAGATCATTTATATATACTGTAAACAGCAACGGTCCTATAACACTTCCCTGATCTCATGGAGGAACAGAGCGAGGTGAGTTTCGCAGGATCTCTGTTTGCGGAATCCAGCTTGATTTTTTATACAGGAGATGTTCATTTTCCAAAAACCTCATAATTCTTGATTATAAAACGTGTTTCAAAATTCTACACCAGATTGACGTCAACGATACAGGTCTGTAATTGTGTAGATCTGTCTTACAGCTTTTCTTAAAAACGGGAATTACCTGCGCTTTTTACGAGTCGTTAGGTACGTTACGTTGCTCGATCTACGATAAATTACTGCTAGAAGAGGAGCAATTTTTATAGAATCTTATAGGTATCTCATCTGGTCCTGACGCCTTTCCACTACTAAGCCGTTGTAGCTACTTTTCAGTTCCGCGATCGATTATCTCAATATCTGTCGTTTCGATGTTCGTACGGCGAATGAAAGGAGAGACAGTGTTACGATCTTCCGCGGTGAAACAACTTCGGAAGACAGAATTCAGTATTTTGGCCTTCTCTCAGTTATCTTCCGTTCCGGTGCCGGTATGGTAGCTGAGAGAATGAATAAAAGGTTTTGACCCCTTTACTGGTTTTACATACGACCAAAATATCTTAGGGTTCTTACTCAGGTCGACTGACAACATCTTGCTTTCGAAATCATTGAACGCTCCTTTTATTGCTCTCTTTACGCTCATTATCACTACGTTCAGCTTTTGTTTGTGAGCTAGGTTTTTACTTCTCTTGAATCGAAAATGAAGTGCTCTCTGTTTACGTAGCGCTTTTATAACACGGTATTAAACCGTGGTGGATCTCTTCAGTCCCTTAAAAACACACTCGGAACATACATGTCTAGGGCGTATTGAACGATGTCTTTGAATTTCTTCCATTTGTTATCCACATCTTCGTCCTCAGCACCGAATATTTGATGCTGTCTACTGAGATATTCTGAAATTTGTGTCCTGTCACCCTCGCTGAACTATCTTCCTGCGTTTCTTAAGATTCTTTGTAGAACCCGTCGTACCTTCCTCTACGTTAACTGATTTGATAAGTTCATGTCTCTTTGTTCCCAGGAGGCCTAAGACGTTACCCTCATGGGTTGGTTCTCTATCTGCCCAAGGAAATTTTCGGACAAGACATCCAGGACATAGCCACACGAATCTCTGCCTCTGATACCAGTTTCGATGGCATAACACTCCCTGTCTATAACTGGCAAGTTGAAGTCACTCCCTATTACAACGGCCTGATTAGGAAATTTACTAATGATATTCCGCACGTACAGTCTGGAGCGCTCTACAACTACAGATCCTGACCCAGGTGGTCTATAAAAGCAACCGATCACCATTTTTGACCGTTGTTTGGTACTCAATTTCACCTACATTAATTCACATTCGGAATCCGTGATAATATTGTTAGAATTTATCGAATTTTTTACTGCAGTATACACGTCACCAACTTTGGCGACAAATCTATCCTTGCCGATAAAAATTCCAGTCTGAACATAGGTTTCCTTTGTCGCTGACGTCTGGTTTCAACCAGCTTTCTGTTCCCAATACTATCTGTGCGTTATAACCTCCAGTAAGCGATACTAATTCTGGAACCTTTTCTTGGATGCTCCTGCCGTTTACTAAAATCATACTAATCTTTTCTTTCTCTAATCTTGCACTTAGCCTGATTTGACAGGCAAACCGTCTTTGATCCCAAGGGAGGGGTTCTCTAACCTGAAAAAGCCCTATATGCACGCCACACGTACTCCGCCACCTTAGTAGCCGCTCCCTGCGTGTAATGCACGCCTGACCTATTAAGGGGAACCTAACAATTCTGCATCCGACAGCGGAGATCGAAAAATCGCATCCGATACCATTTAGACCTTCCACTCTGCTCCAAACCAGACGACCACGATCAATCGTGGATACGATGCTACAAATAGACAGCTTAGCCTGCGCCCTGCGTGCATTACTATTTGCCTTCACCAAATCAGCCAGTCGCCGAAAGGAGACGAGGATGGCCTCAGAACCCAAGCGGCAGGCGTCATTCATGCAGACGTGTGCCACTACATGCAGCCGGTTGCACCCAATGCGCTCGATAGCCGATGGCAGGGCCTCCTCCACATCACGGTTGAGACCTCCCGGCAAACACACCGAACGCACACTGGAATTCTTTCCCGCCTTGCCTGCTATCTCCCTGAGCGGCTACATCACCCGTCTAACGCTGGTGCTCCCAATGACAAGCATACCCAGTCTCTGTACTTGCCCGGACTGGGCAGGAAAATCGACCGTTGGCCCAACAGGAGAGGTATCCCGTGCTGGCGCAGAGTTATCATCAACACTGGGTGGCACCTCGTACCTGTTGCTAAGACGCAGAGAGCCAGCCGCACGGCCTGCTCTCCCTTTCGCCTTTCCTCCAGTGACACGCGAATCGACCACTGTCTGCCAACCACTCCGGAGTGAGGACGGACCATCTGTCCAACACCTGCTTAATTGAGAGGGAGAGCCGTGATCGTAGAAGAAGTCGCAAATTCACGAGTCACGATTTTAACAAGTAGTAGTTGTAATCATGTCGATCTAACGAATCATTCCTGGCCGCAACAGGAGCAACTATGTGGCTGCCCATCACACCTAACGATCGCCCTACAGCCGCCAATGATGAGGTAGGATGACATTTCTTGTTCGTCAACACAGTTTTAATTTATCGTACCCCATTGGAGGCCGGATACGTGTAATTGTGGTCTATTCACCAGTTTGCCATAATGTTGGAAAGCTGTGGTGGCGACATCACGTGATACTTCCAATGGAAGCCGAGTCCTTCGTGATCAGTACAGACTGCACCAGTATGGTAATCAGAGTGTTTAAATTTAAGATAGTTCTCGTTTATGTGCACGCTTCTGTTGCACAGCTCATTACTGACTAACTGTATGTAGGGGACACTGCTTGTCATAGAGAGGTGGATATACAGATTAAGTCCTGTGGATCAATTATAATTGCGTCACGCATAAAACGTTGAACTTCAAAAGCTTTTGGCCATCCATGATCTGGTTGAAAACTAATCTTTGTGGTGGTTTGTCTGTATGAATGCGCCATATTATGTCGGCCATTTTGGACTAGCGGCGATGAAGTAGTAAACTACAAATGACATAATTTCGTAGGTGGGATAAAAAAAAAACCAGCATGTCCACAACGCTCCATTACCGAATGCATACTGCCGCTTTGGCTGTCTGAAGATGCCTCCAGGACCGACCAAAATTTCCCTGTGTCATTCTGTTGACAAATTTTACTCTCGCATGTTTCGCGATACTCACACAGGAAGAGACAACTATTTTATCGGTAATTTAGCCTCTCGATACAAGGATACGTCATTGATGGTTGCAGTGTCTGTGTTTATATAGTGTATCTTTACATTACACCGTTCTCCAGAAGTGCATGCATGCCTGAAGGACCCCTAAAGCAAAGAGGCAGACGCTATATGAACATAGCCATTGTAACTATCAATGATATGTCACCAGATTAAACACTCAAAACATATTCAAACTGTTTCAAAAGTCCTCAGGCAATTTAACTGATAATTATGTGATTAGTAATAAAAATACTTCGAGTGCAAATCTTAAAAGGAAACTAGTAGTTTTTAAAAACTCTCTAGTATAGTTCTATACATATACTGTGGCCTCCAACTGAAGGGCCCTCCAGGAATGTCTGTTGATGCAAAGTCATAGATCGGACGAAGAATATGAAATAACTTGTCCAGGAGCATTATACTTCTACTTTTTAAGGCTTTTTGTGTCAAATAAAGAGAGAGAGAGAGAGATAGCGAGACAGCTGTAAGTATACATAAAAAGATACTTTATTAGTTTACTCCATTCTTTTAGTGAGGCTACAAATTCTTGTACGTTAATGAGGAATTGCGAATTTTTATTGGACAATATCCATATATGTAATAGTAACTATCCATTTCTTCGCAGTCTCTTTGTTACTTGAATCCTAGTAACCGTTGAAGGTACAGTGATTTTCGCTGAAGAGTGTTCAGCGCGACGATTCACTGGGACGCTTCGTATGCGGGTCTTCGTTGCTTGGCGAGCGAGGAAGGCGGATCCAACCAGCTGTGCACCGAGACAACAAGCTTCGTTGCTGGAGAGCAAGTGAGCAGTCCTCTGGGATGAAGCATGTTGTCGCTTTCCACCTCACCTAAAAATAATGTGGCGAAGAAACGTGTGAGAAACACTGGGAAACGGGATGATAACAGCTCGATTCTATGAAATAATGTATACGCCAATAAACAAAAATATGCAGTGGCATTTTAACTTTCAGCAGTTTGAATTTAACTATAATGCATAAAATCTTACGCTCTGCTCCTTTAATGGAGGGGTTTCTTGTGCTTAACTCTACAAAATAGTAAAAATATTTATTGCAGTGCAGCTAATGACACCGGACAAAATAGTAATCTCTTGTCGCTTTGGAGTGCAATAAAATAGTTGGAACTTGTATCAGGCGGTAAACTGACAGCCCATTGCTGACGCATGCCGTGGGAGTGAAGTGGTGTTAACGTACAAGTCGGCTGTGAGGGATCAACACGATTAAGATGGGTCGATGTTAAGACGTTACAAAACGACAAAAAGAAGCTGTCGTGTTTGAAAGAGTCCGTGACCAAACCCTAAAAATTGTATTTCCTGGTTTGCTGGTATGTCACCTCTGGCTGTCCATCGTGCCTTTAAGGATTATTGTACCACACGCAGCCATCTAACACAGTGTAAGAGTGTAATAAATGGATCCTCAGCGACAATGGCAAGAGATGAATACGATGCCTTGCAAATTATAATCATTTTCAAACCCGAGAGGAATAACTGCAGACAGTTAATGTAGGCCTTCTCATCCACCTTACGAGGGAATACACCCTACGAAGAAAAGGCAGAAACAGACGCACCATGTAGAAACTATCCAAATGGGACGGAAATCGGCAGATGTAATGTACATGTACAGACAGACAAACAATTGCAGTTTCAGAAAAACTGGATTATTTATTCAAGAGAAAAAGC
This sequence comes from Schistocerca piceifrons, assembly GCF_021461385.2. Classification (NCBI taxonomy): domain Eukaryota; kingdom Metazoa; phylum Arthropoda; class Insecta; order Orthoptera; family Acrididae; genus Schistocerca; species Schistocerca piceifrons. Next base: position 253,614,163 of record NC_060141.1, on the reverse strand, counting down.
TTCACAAACTAAACAAGTCAATAACGCATTGATCCACCTCTGGCCCCTATGCAAGCAGTTACTCGACTTGACATTGATTGACAGAGTTGTGGGATGTCCTCCAAAGGAATTTCGTGCCAAATTAAGTCCAACTGGCGCGTTACATCGTTAAAATAACGAGCTGAGTGAAAGACCTTGCCCATACTGCTCCAACCGTTCGAAATTGGAGAGAAATCCGGCAATCTTGCTGGGCAAGCTAGTGGTTGGCAAGCACGAAGACAACCACTAGAAACTACCGCCGTGTGTGGACGGACAGTACCTTGGTGAAATGTAAGCTCAGAATGATCTGTCTTGAAGGGCCAGAAACCGGGGGATGGAATATTGCCAACAATCAGCTGTGTCGTAAAAGTGCCGCGGATGACAACCAAGGGGTGATGCTTTGAAACGAAATGGCACACCAGAGCATCACTCCTGGTTGTTGGGCAGTACGGCGGTCGACAATCCGTCTGGGTTGTCCCAGACACGTCTTCGCTGGTCGTCAAGGCTCAATTTGAAGAGACTTTCATTACTGAAGACGATTGTACTCCTGTCAATGAGATTCCAGGCCGGGCGTGTTGGTGTACAGAGGTCAATGGTAGCAGACGCAAGGGCACCTTGACTCAGTTTCCTTTCTGTGAGCCAATTATCTCAGTTGGCTACAAACTAAAATGCTTACATCTGTCTCTCGGGCACAGTTGCTCTGCAACTATGTGGAAGAAATTCTCAAAGAATTTATGCCGTGGCATCTACTTTTTCCCCCGTTTACTATTATTGTCAGCTGAGGTGAAACTGCGCTGCAGAGTTAAATATTGACCCATCGGCCGCCTAAGTTTACAGTTTTGCTAATGCCCTTCGTAGTGCGTCGGTTACTTATTTTTTTATTGTTGTGTGCATCTAAGAAGAGTGATGTAGTGAGTGGCCATTTGGCGTCGGGTACAAAGCGAAAGGACATTGCTCACAACTGCACGTGAAGCTTCACATCTTTGTTTGAGTAAAGAACACAGAAACTTGAGAGCAGTTGACCAGAAACGAGTTGTGTGGCCCGACAAGTAGTGATTCTTCCTCTTTCAAAATGGTACAAGGAGTAGAGTGCACCGACGGGCAAATGAGGCTCTTTATTTATATTTTTTTCTCTTGAATTCATTAGTCTCTGGACATAACAAATAAAGCCCGTCACAATGTGTTTCATTTAAGTACACTTGTTATGTGTCCTGGGGGCACACAATATTGCAAGAGGCGACTACTGGGACGGCGTAAGTAGAAATGTTTCTGTGTAAGGAGGCACTTCCCCGGTTTGCTCCTTGCCAGTGTTCCTCAGAGTAATGGCTATGACCTGTGATTACTGGTAGGCGCAGTGAAAGAAGATTCAGAAATAGTTATTTGTTTCCATAAAAATACACCTAGCGTCTTTACTGGTGGTTGGCATCGTCTCTCAGTGCCTGCTGAGGAATAACCTGCCCCTCCCGCTCACCAACCTCCTTTGTCATCCGTCATATCGTGCTGATAGTTGCCGAGTAGCCATGAAGTTCAACGATATTGGCCTGCCGTCCAATTGGGCCCTACCGAGTCCGCCGAAATGTCATAAACGTTGGCGTCCTCATCCTGGTAGGAAGAAAAGGTCTCCAGGTCCTCCGATCTGCGACAGAGGCAGACTATAGACGATATTATGGCGAGGAAGTCATCTCTCCCAGTAGCAGCTGCTCTTCTCTGTAGCGTGCAGAATATCTACCACACGTTTGTGCTAGGAGTCACCTCGCTACAATCAAGGAATCTAGTATGAACGTCATGTATGGCATTGATCCATCTGATCGACTGCCTTACGAGTTAAATTGCTGGGGTATTTACAAAGCGAAGTAATGGCTAATGTTTACCCGACGTCATTCGTCATGACCGCATAGACCTTGTTATTACTAAGGTATCAGCAGTTTTCCTCCCGCTGTACTAGCTTAACAAGTTTGTTACAGTACAGAACTGGTTCGTAAAATGTTTTGGTACCATTTGTTTCATTCACCATAGCATCTCTTTTGTCGCATAACGAGGGTGACCGGACCCTGTTCGGCTTCTCTGACCCACTACATTTTGCTGGTCTGCTGCTTCGCCATAATCGCCAGTACTGTGTTTTGCCGTTACCCAGTCTCGATGGCGAAATGTTTTCATTGCGGCCGCGTCGTGTCGCCATTGCCATAATGCAGCGATATAACTTCGCTGTGGGACTTTGAAAATTTTGCCCATTTTACTGCTCTAAACAAAGGTGCCATGCAACGTACTTTTCTTCTCTAAAAAGAATTCCCCCTGAATTTTTAGGAAAAGAATCTTAATCTTTACTATAGTAATCCTTCTCCACTTAACAAAATTCTTTATGAGTGTAACTTATGTTAATATTTCTCTTCTCCTTTCTGGTAAAACCCATTCGTGTGTGGGCTTTAACTCTGCTCTCGTTATCTTACTCCTTGGGGAAAGCTAAAATGCAGAAATGACTGCCAGTACTGCAATTATACTATTGGTGGCTACACAGATGGTAATTGTGTTCTGCTTTCATCCGTGGTGACATTCCTGAACATGTCTTAACATTTCATCGACAGCAGTTAGTCCCTTTTCTGCACCAATCCTTTGCCTATACTCTGTAGTACCGTAGCATTTACTGCTTAATTTAGAAAGGAAATAATCTCAATAAGTAAAATGTTAAAGGGGCTTTCCGGACTGTACACTAGCGAGCTATTAATTAAGAACCCATACTGGTCGTAGGTAGATGGAAGTCTAAAACTAAACTCCATCCGAACAGGCCTTGGAAAGCCCATCGGCACCGACCGGCCGCAGTGTCATCCTCAGTCCACAGGTATCACTGGATGCGGATATGGAGGGAAATGTGGTCAGTACACCGCTCTCCAGGCCGTGTGGCAGTTTACAAGACCGGAACCGTTCTAAATCAAGTAGCTCCTCAGTTTGCCTCACAAGGGCCGAGTGCACCCCGCCTACCAACAGCGCTCGGCACACCGGATGGTCAGCATTCCAAGTGTTAGTCTAACCCCACAGCGCTTAACTTCGGTGATTGGACGGGAATCGGTGTTATCACTGCGGCAAGGCCTTTGGTTAGATAGAAGTCTACTCCCGCGGTATCACATTCACTTCCGTTGTCTAATATAAGTCTAAGCTGTAACTTTACTCTTGTCATTCTTGCAAAAGGCTGCTGTAAAACAGTTCACTATTACGGTTTGTGTCTTATGTACAGAATAAATCCAATGATTTCAAACTCACAGATAATTTGTCTGTAGCTTCATAACTACCTTGTGACGGTCTGGTGCGTTCATTTTTGCAAAGAAAATTTGTACCTCACACGATCGGTTACCCGTTTGAACTACTCGTGCAGGATAAATAGTAATAATCTCATTAATACACTTACCAAGATCTACTGATTTAACAACGTGCATTTCGCGTTGTTCAGATACAAGTAATACTTCATTAACCGAAAATTTAATCCATATGTTAATAAGATTCTATCCAATTCGATATGCATGAATCGTATAATACTCAAACTGTGACTTAAAGTTGGTTACGGGAAAGTGTGTGTGTGTGTGTGTGTGTGTGTGTGTGTGTGCTTTGTCAGAGTAAACTTTAACTATGGAAACATGATAATAAAATGCTAAACTGCTTTCATTTATGGTAATAATATGCTGCAGACCTGCAGGAAATTCTTTTTTCGCTTGCAAAAATTATTCCGGTGTTACTAGTGAAAGTGCTTGATTGTTTATGCGTAACATGGTGGATAGCTTCTTGAATTATTTCCAGTTCTATTCTAGGATCACTTAAACTGTTTGCTAATTCCCTCATTAGCCTAGCTATGCCTACTTTGCTGTCCAATGTCTTTAGATAATTCTGTACTATATCTAAATCCTTATTAACGGTAACCGTTGTGTCATTAGCATATTGCTGTAATTCAATTGTTATTTTATGCATTGTTTTAGGTATTTTTAACAATCCTTGCTCTATACTCGTAATTTGCATCGTATAACAGTTCACTACTGTTTCTGTATTCTCGCTACTTCTTGCACTTGCTCTGTTGTGGCTACTGTTCAAACTTGAAATATCATCACTGTCTCCTGTGACAAACGCGGTTTTTAGTAGTTTCCCTCCAGAATTCAGCCATCCCCTCTTCCTCTGCACAGGAGAATATGGAACTGTACCTATCTCCTCTTGCAAAAAAAAAATATATATATATATATATATGTTCAAATGTGTGTGAAATCTTATGGAACTTAACTGCTAAGGTCATCAGTCCCTAAGCTTACACACTGCTTAACCTGAATTATCCTAAGGACAAACACACACACACCCATGCCCGAGGGAGGACTCGAACCTCCGCCGGGATAGGCCGCACAGTCCATGACTGCAGCGCCCAAGACCACTCGGCTAAACCCGCGCGGCTGCTGCAAAAGCTGTCTCAGCTTATCATAGGAGAACTTAAGATAATATTCATTTCGTATATCTCCTATCATACTGCCCCGTTTCGCTTCCTTTAGTACTTCCAAGAATATATCTTGCAACCGTTCCTTACGTCCCAGATTTCGAATCTCAGTCTCAAAGACCACCTGTGATTCGTGCGGACTACATCCGGCTGCTGCGCGAACAGAAGTTCGTATCCTAAAGTAAAGTTGTCAATTATTTCTACTCCAACAATGAGCAAGATCATAATACTCCCTATACTCCATCTAAACGCAATTCTAGCCATCACCTAGAGGACATAATTTATGTCTACTTCCTACTTCCTTATAAAAAAATTGGAATACAATAAAAATACCAATATTCCTAAGTACGCTACATGAATCAACGAAAATAAAGGAAAAATCCAACTATTACTCATGTATCTCTACATCCTCAACTACGTATTCCTTGGTCTCAACCCATATGGCCTATTCTGCGATATTTATTTATTTTTTTCCTCTCAATTTTACTATGTGGCATCTCCGCTGGTACTTGAGGAAAGTATCTTCTTTTCTCAGCTTTTGTTGAATCACATCAAACAGAGAAGGCATTCTGTGTCCACATACCACCTTGTAACGTAATAACCCTGTTCCTTTACGTCCCACTCTAGGTGCTGAGAATTCACGTAATGGTATAGCATTATAGATATAGTGCTACGAACTCTTTCTATACCACCATTTGCCTGTGTGTGGAATAGACTTGTACGTAATTTCTTAACTTTCCGTAAGTGACAGTTGGACATCAGATTTGTTCCGTATCACAAAATGATCAACTGTGGCAGTCCAAATTGAAGTATGCAATGGTTTGCCGTGGAGTAAGCTACTGGGCTCGCTTTATGATATGTTATGGCTACCATTACCAGATACCTTGAGAAGGTGTTGTTAACATCTACTTGTCATTCAATTGACTCCTGTGAAATGGCCCCCTACTCTTATATTTGGAATGGATAGTCCGAGTCTGGTAGTCCTTGTAACTGTAACTTTTGATGGCATAAATCTGCATGTTGCGCACACTGACTATAATTCTTGACGTACTGTTAAACATCAGCCCGTATTGTTCTCAACAAGAACATTTCTGCTCTTTTTCAATCTGTTGTTTTCTTATACTGCGGCCTTATAATAGTCATCATGTGTTCGCCGTAGTACTTCTGTCTGTTCTCAACAAGAACATTTCTGCTCTTTTTCAATCTGTTGTTTTCTTATACCGCAGCCCTATAACAATCATCATGTGTTCGCCGTAGTACTTCTGTCTGCAAAGCTGCTGGAACTGCAACACATTGTGCGCACTTGGTTGAGCTACAAGGAACCCCATCTTGTGTGACCAACTGCAGCTGTTTGCTATACCCCTTACATCCTTTATCATTTGCTTGTGCTTTCTTCAGATCTTTCAGATCAAATCCAAACTTGCAATGCCCCAATTTTCCCACTAAGTGTGACTGCATTCGTGGGTTCAAACCTGGCTTGTGAATCACATCTTATTGAAATTCACCTAGTTTCAAAACCCATCTCATTCGACGATTTGAAGGACGACCTGAAAGATGTTCTACCCCTGGCAGCTATTTTAAAGCTGTATGAGTAGTAATCACTGTGAATTTACGTCCATATAGGTAACATCTAAAGTAAGAAATATTGTATATTAATGCTAACATCTCCTTTTCAGTGGTACAATAATTTTGTTCAGCCTTATTAACCCGACGAGATGCATATGCTACCCGATATTATTTTCCATGAATGATTTGCCCTAAAACCCCTCCCAAAGCTATACCACTTGCATCACATGACAATATATGAATTTTTTGTGAAATCCCTAAAAAATCAAAACTGGATCTGAAGTTAATATATTCTTTAATTTAGCAAATGCTTCCTGACACTCTTGTCCGGTGGCTAGCCGGCCACTGTGACCGCCGCGGTTCTAGGTGCTTGAGTCCGGAGCCGCGGTGCTGCTACGGTCGCAGGTTCGAGTCCTGCCTCGGGCATGGATGTGTGTGATGTCTTTAGGTTAGTTAGGTTTAAGTAGTTCTAAGTCTATTGGACTGATGACCTCAGATGTTAAGTCCCATAGTGCTTAGAGCCATTTGAGCCATTTTTTGCAGTGGCAGCTTGTGAGCATACATTCTGAGTGTTCACAAATTTTTAGATTCAGATAAATTTGAGAGTGTGAAATTAATAGCATCTGCCGTGTAACAGTTATGCTTATCTATAAGTTTACGCAACTAAAGCGACTCAAAATAATATAACAACACCAATAATAATAATAAAATGCATAATTTTTCTTACAAAAGAAATAATTGTTTTTGTAGTTTTCTACATAGTCAAGTGCAGTTTCAGGCAATAACCAAATAATGTGTAAGCTTTCGCAACTCTCCGTTTCGCATTCTTGTGGAAGTGGGAGTTTTTGTACTTTTCGGACGAATGTACGAGATCCCTAACAGATGGATTAGCTCATGAATGTAGCTTACGCTGCACCCGCACAACTAACTGTGCTAACTGTACACTTCCTTGTTAAATGTTTGTCGTAGTCATGTTTGCCGGCCGATGTGGCCGAGCGGTTCTAGGCGCTTCACTCTGGAACCGCGAGACCGCTACGGTCGCAGGTTCGAATCCTGCCTCGGGCATGGATGTGTGTGATGTCCTTAGGTTAGTTAGGTTTAAGTAGTACTAAGTTCCAGGGGACTGATGACCTTAGATGTTAAGTCCCATAGTGCTCAGAGCCATTTGAGCCTTTTTTTTTTTTAGTCATGTTTATTTGATTTCGTCAATCTCTCAAGCAAAGGATCTTCTCTCGGAGACCCTAGTTTCTTTGCTACTAACTTTTCCTGATAATTTACTTTTATGTTCTCAGAATGAGTTTTTCACTCTGCAACGGAGTTTAGGCTGATATGAAACTTGCTGGCAGATTAAAGCTAAGCGCCAGATCGAAACTCGAACTCGGGACCTTTGCCTTTTGCGGGCAAGTGCTCTACCGACTCAGCTACCCAAGCACGTCTCACGACACATCATCAGACCTTTACTTTTCTGTCAGCATTTAAAATAGATTCAACATAGTTCATGTTTACACTGCACACGAAAGCCAATTCCCTCATAGTAAGCAAACAACTCCAAACTCAAACTGCCGTTTGTGGAAATGATTAAACTCAATGGTAATATATACAACATAGTCACTTGACTAGAATAAAAATGAGACACTGAGATCTATAGGTGCTGTCAATCCCACATTTAATTGAATATCAGAGGAACCAGTGATACATCCTGTTCGTGAGCTTCAATATATCCATTGTGGGTCTACAGCACAGATAAACCTGACTAACCATAAGATCAACAGATTTCAGATGCATGAATAAATGCTACAGTATCACAATCGATGTTGATGTGCTTTAAGCCCTTATGATCCTCACCAATTCAAATGGATTACTATATGATAGAATACATAACTTAATATTCTGTAACTCACTAATAAACCCACGAAACAGGTTTACTGTCAGTACAACTTTTAAATATATTGACGTCTGATCTAATTTCATTATTAGTGAACGAATTAGCTTATCTGTGGAGTGTGCTATCGTCTAACGCGGTTTATGCCGAATGAAAGGGGATAAAAGTCTGCCACAATGTGCTACCACATGACAAGGGCTAGCTGTGCACATAGTGAACCGTGCACGTTGCTTATAAAATCCGTATGTATTTGATCCGTAAGGAAATTACGTCTCGCGAGTTACACATGCGCAAAATCTCCTTAAAACGTGCACAACTGATGGTGTGCTGGCGACTCTGATGTCAAGTTTCATGAAGTCTAGGGGAGCTGTAGCGTGGTAGATTTAAGTGCCGTATCTTTCAGATTGTAGCATCTATGTCACGTTTAGCAACATTCAAAGAAAGATAACCAATAAATCCACAAGGTGTCGAAAGTTAGGGTGTACACGTACTCTTGTGCTATGCTCTTACACAGCAGCCGCCACTGCTCATGTGTCCAGCTAAATGTAACATATTTCTGCAATAACTTCACTAAATTTCTTCACAAATTTTCAATAGCAGTTAGCTAATCCAAGGGAAGATAGTAATAATATATCTGTCTGAGGGATCAAAAAGTCATGTACTCTGATGCAAGGTGTAGATCCGTCTTTACACCATCTTGACTAATTCTATGACCCAGATAGTTTACTTGTGATTGTGTGCAGTGACTCATATCAACGTTAATCGTAAGTCGAGCCTATCCCAACCTGTCAAATACAATCTCCAAATGCTGAACACGCTCTTCCAGGATTTTTGCGAACATAATTATATCGTCGAGATATACCATGCATTTGTTTGATTCTAAACCTCTGAGGACTCCACCTAATAAATGATTAAATGTATCTGGTGCGCTTTTCTGCCCAAAAGGCATCCTATAATATTGTTAGTGACCAGAAGTCGTGGCAAATGCTGTTTTATGTCTATTCTCAGGGTGTTCCTCAATTTCATGATGGCCATTACTTAAATCTAGGGTTGAAAAGAACTTGTACTGGCCCAAATTATCAATAATATTATGGTTCAGATGCATATATATTACTAATTTTTCATTTAACCATCTGTAGTCGCAACAAAACAGATATTTCTGTGTTCCAACTGGTTATTTCTTACCCGTAGTCATGGTACTCGCTGACTGTGAACTATCACTATGTTCTATAAGCCCATCTTACAACTGCCGATCTACTATTTCCTCTACTAAAGACTGGAAATGGTTAAGCAGCCGTTACTGTTCTCTGAATAGTGGCGGATGATTGCCTTCTCTTGGCGTTCTATGTTATGTGGTTGATGTAGCAGGTAACACTCCTTGTGGATTAAGCAAATCGTTATACTGTATTAACACTGATTCCCTTAATGACCTATCTTCACTACGGAGGTGTTTAAGGTTTTGTCACAACATAGGTATGTCTAAGGCTTCCTCTGTTCTACCTTGTACCTTGTAATCCTCAATATCTTGCTCTTCGAGAATCTCTAACGTGGCTATCAGTAATCCCTTTGGATAACTTACTTCATCTCCCCCAAAATAATCGAAGCTTATTGGCGCTATAACCTGACCATTAAGATCCCTTGTAGACAACATGTCATTACTTGTTACTGGCTCTACCAAACAGAGAAGTTTTCCTGTATGTGCTGATACCCTGTCACGCATAGCAACTTTTAATGCACTTATACACAGTTTATTCGACGCCACCTATTCAGTGGGTGCATTTCGTGATATAGAGACATTTGCCGCTGTTGTACCCAACAGAAATAACTTACGATCAAGTTCAATTGTCAGTTGCCTGAAGTTGATTCTAGCACGATGCCTAACGAGAAAATCTAACGTAAGTATCACAGTCCCAGTGTTGGCCACACTTCCATTTGCTCTTGGAACCTTATGTTTCCTATTTTAATCTGGAGCCGTGTTGTCCCGATGGAATCAACTGCATTGCCGCCTATTGTACGCAATCTATACCTTGGCCCTTGTAGTCTGCTTTTATCCACGAGGTCCAGGCTGACAATCGATATGTGTGCCCCTGTATCTACCAAAAATTCTTATTGTTTCCCTTTCACAGAAGCCACCAACAAACAATCAGTCTGTGCATGCGCGTGGAAAGCACTTCTATTTAATGGGAACGCTTCTCGATGAAACGACGATCTATGTTGTCTTTTAACGATTTCTTTTCCCCCTTATAGCTGCACTGTTTCTTTGACTCACACTCCTGTGCCTTACGACTAATTCGTTGACAATTAAAACATTGCGGTTGTTGACACTGTGATCTAAAATGACCTCCTCTTCCACAGTGATAACATTCTGTATTCGACACAACACTTTCTGAATATTCTGAGACTTAGTAGCATTATCTATCTCTTGCAGATAATTGGCTACCTACAGCACTGTTGCTACATCTTGTGGATTTTCCATTCTCACTCTGTGAGAAAATTCCGGAGAAATACCTCTTAGGAACGCATTCAGCGCCCTGTCCTCAGCTTCTCTCAATAAAACAGCACCAGCGTCCGGTTTGCTAGTTAACTCATACGTTTGGGCATTCAACTTGCATATCCTGTCCAGAAACGCTTCACAGTCTCATTTGGCAACTGTCTCAAGTTACTGTTCTCGAAAGAAACGAGCACTATTTCGATTTCTGTACCGTTGATTTAAGCCATTTGCCAACTCTCAAAACCTCATGATTCCTAATGTACGTCTTAACCTCACCAGCCATGCGCAATTTGGCCATCTGCAATGATGTTTGTTCAGAACAGTTGCACAAGCTGCCTGCGGATAACACGTCCTCAATAAAATTAATGACACCCTCCGATGTTTTTCTAGAAAAAAAGGGAAATAAGACTATCGGCTACGCGATCCACGGAAGGGGAAGATACTGACTGTTGATTTAACTTCTCTAGGACCTGAATGCGAAAGACCTCCAGTCTGACTACGTAAACGCTGCGCCATTTGCTCGTTCTGTTCTTTTAATAATTTAACCTGTTCTGTGAAAGCTGATACTGTGTCTTCGGTAGTAGCTGCTCGGATTTGTGCCATATTTGTCAGTTTCCTTTTCAATCACAAGAAGCCTTATACAACACACACAACGTACACTATAATGAAATTCAAAATCTAGTTCCTACTTCGTCTCATAGACACCCACTTAACAAACACCTTTACCTGACCATACTGCAAGTGGAACATATTACACGAATAAACCTATCACGAGCCGCTCTGTGACTAGGCAATTTACATTTTTTATAATCTACCGGTGTATACACTCCTAGAAATTGAAATAAGAACACCGTGAATTCATTGTCCCAGGAAGGGGAAACTTTATTGACACATTCCTGGGGTCAGATACATCACATGATCACACTGACAGAACCACAGGCACATAGACACAGGCAACAGAGCATGCACAATGTCGGCACTAGTATAGTGTATATCCACCTTTCGCAAGCAATGCAGGCTGCTATTCTCCCATGGAGACGATCGTAGAGATGCTGGATGTAGTCCTGTGAAACGGCTTGCCATGCCATTTCCACCTGGCGCCTCAGTTGGACCAGCGTTCGTGCTGGACGTGCAGACCGCTTGAGACGACGCTTCATCCAGTCCCAAACATGCTCAGTGAGGGACAGATCCGGAGATCTTGCTGGCCAGGGTAGTTGACTTACACCTTCTAGAGCACGTTGGGTGGCACGGGATACATGCGGACGTGCATTGTCCTGTTGGAACAGCAAGTTCCCTTGCCGGTCTAGGAATGGTAGAACGATGGGTTCGATGACGGTTTGGATGTATCGTGCACTATTCAGTGTCCCCTCGACGATCACCAGTGGTGTACGGCCAGTGTAGGAGATCGCTCCCCACACCATGATGCCGCGTGTTGGCCCTGTGTGCCTCGGTCGTATGCAGTCCTGATTGTGGCGCTCACCTGCACGGTGCCAAACACGCATACGACCACCATTGGCACCAAGGCAGAAGCGACTCTCATCGCTGAAGACGACACGTCTCCATTCGTCCCTTCATTCACGCCTGTCGCGACACCACTGGAGGCGGGCTGCACGATGTTGGGGCGTGAGCGGAAGACGGCCTAACGGTGTGCGGGACCGTAGCCCAGCTTCATGGAGACGGTTGCGAATGGTCCTCGCCGATACCCCAGGAGCAACAGTGTCCCTAATTTGCTGGGAAGTGGCGGTGCGGTCCCCTACGGCACTGCGTAGGATCCTACGGTCTTGGCGTGCATCCGTGCGTCGCTGCGGTCCGGTCCCAGGTCGACGGGCACGTGCACCTTCCGCCGACCACTGGCGACAACATCGATGTACTGTGGAGACCTCACGCCCCACGTGTTGAGCAATTCGGCGGTACGTCCACCCGGCCTCCCGCATGCCCACTATACGCCCTCGCTCAAAGTCCGTCAACTGCACATACGGTTCACGTCCACGGTGTCGCGGCATGCTACCAGTGTTAAAGACTGCGATGGAGCTCCGTATGCCACGGCAAACTGGCTGACACTGACGGCGGCGGTGCACAAATGCTGCGCAGCTAGCGCCATTCGACGGCCATCACCGCGGTTCCTGGCGTGTCCGCTGTGCCGTGCGTGTGATCATTGCTTGTACAGCCCTCTCGCAGTGTCCGGAGCAAGTATGGTGGGTCTGACACACCGGTGTCAATGTGTTCTTTTTTCCATTTCCAGGAGTGTAAAACCCTTTACTATAATTTCCCTTAGATGTAGATACTAGGCTTTGCAAAACGTAACTCTGCACTCGTTATATCTTTTTCTGGGCATGATCATCATCAAAACATAGTTGTATGAGAAACAAACCTTTTCCGTGACCCACAATTATTATAACTGCTTTCTGATGTAGATGCTGGAATTTTGCAAGAGGTCACTACTGAGATGGCGTAAGAAGAACTGGTTCCGTGTCAAGATGCACTCTCCTAGTTTTCTCCATGTCAGTTTCCCTCGGAAGGACGGTAGGGACCTGTGGTCACTGGTAGTCGCTGTGAAAGAAGATTCAGGATTAGTTGTTGATTTCGATAAAAATACAGGTAGCGTCTTGATTCGTTGTTGGCATTGTCTGTCAATGCCCGCTGAGAATAGCGTCGTAAATGGCCTTCGGCCAGCTCAAGGCGGCTGACACCGCACAATTTGTTTCAGCCGGCTGCTGCCCTGGCGGTTCGCCGCTTTCGGTAGCCCAGGTACCGGTTTATATCGTCACGCTGCGACGGTGAGTGATGGCGGCGCGTGTGTTGAACTTAAACACTCGACTTTGGAATTGCTCTATACCCTCCCATTAATCAGTCCTACCACGATGACGGCTGCAGTACAGCCGTGAAGTTATAAGATATTCGACTTCTGTCCACATACGCCATATTCAGTCCGCTGGAAGGCCAGGATCGTTGGTGTCCTGATCCTGATGTGAAGGAAGACCTCCAGGTCCTCCGAGCTGCGACAGAGTCAAGTTGTGGTATTGTACTCTGCGGCTGGTGATTATTGTGAGGTAGCCACATCTCCCAGTAGCAGCTGCTTTTGCCTGTAGCTTGCAGGAAATCTGCAGTAGACTTGTACCTGACGCCATCTCGCTTCAATCAGGGAATCGAGTGCGAACTTCATGTACGCCATGGATCTGTCTGATAGACTGCCTTACGAGCTAAACTGCTGTGGTATTTATCGAGTGAAGTAGTGGCTAATGTTTATCCGACTTCATTCCTCACTACCGCATAGGACCTGCCATTACGAAGGTATCAGCGGTATTCCTTCTGCCGTACTTGCTTAACGAGTTTTTTATAGTTCAGAAGTGGTTCGTAAAATCTTTTGGTATAGTTTGTAGCATTCGCCTTAGCCTTCCTTTCGTCACATAACGGAGGTGGCGGAACCCTGTTTCTCTGCTCTGATCCGTTACATTCTGCTGAAGTCTGCTGTCTAGCTCGCCAGAAACGCCGATGTTCTGTTTTGCCCTGACCCAGTCTCGGTGACGAAATGTTTTCATTCCGGCCGCGTTGTGTCCACATTACCATAATTTAAGGAGATAGCTTCACTCTGAGATTTTGAAAATTTTACCCATTTTACTGCCTTATACAAGGTTGGCATGTAACAATATGTTACAATAGAGAATAACTGAAGGTGGCATAGCAACAGGAAAAACAGTTGCATAGAAATGACACAGTTTAGTACGATTACTTTTTTACATGTTAATGTCTTGGTGAGTTATACAGCTAATACTTGGTCTACATTTCTGTTTGACATCTAAGCCGATGTGTATGGCCGATGTAATCCATGTTGGAGGTCGTTCTGTGACGTTTTTCGAGTGCGTTTCGTATCACGTCTGGGGCCTACGCTTTCGGGGTACCTTCATTACGAACCAAATCGTTTATTTCAACATTACCTATGACCAAGTCTTTCTTTTCTTCTTCATCTTCATTATGAATATGCTGTGAACACTCCTGTCTTTCAAGACGACAACAGCCGAGTTCATACGGCCGCATGCATACGTTCCTGGCTTGGGCAATACCGTGGTATCTTGTTGCATTTCGACTGGTCCGCTAAATCTCATCATAAATTTCCTTGAGATGGAAGGGCTTCTGTCCATGTATCAGTATGATTTTAGAAAACATCGCGCATGCGGAACTCTGCTTGGCCTTTCTCACATGATATCCTGCAAAATATCAGTGAAGGGGAACAAGCATATTCCACATTTGTAGATTTCAAAATGGTTCAAATGGCTCTGAGCACTATGGGACTCAACTTCTGAGGCCATTAGTCCCCTAGAACTTAGAACTAGTTAAACCTAACTAACCTAAGGATTATATTTTGACTAAAGTTCAGTCTTGATCACGTCATGTATGTTTTAATGATACAGGTAACCGGTTTCGGTTCTTTCTATAAAACCATCATCAGACCTGTGGATAAATTTTAAGAGATACTAGATACCAATCTTTAAATAAGATGAAAGTGTCTAATGATGTCAAAATTTAACAAGATAGATTAAAATTAATTATACCCATGGCTCCCTTAGGATGGTAGGCGGAGCTCTCCTCGCTGCTACGCAGTCAACTGATGGTTATGAGTGCTGAGCACGAGCTTAAATATACAGAGGCTCCGCCTACTTCCTGTCACACTACTTCACAACTGCCAATCAGCGTTCATAATATGACGCCATCGTCAAAGTATAAAAGTAGGAAATACACTAATAACATAAAATTGATTCATTAAAATGTCTGATTAACAGATAGTTAGTATGTCTACAGCTTATTTATATTTTGGATAAAAACAGTGAACTACGATGTGTAACAGTTGTGCCCTCTATGGGCAACCTTAATACTATTACAGTGCTGACTGTTAAAGAAGATACAAACAGACGGGATAGGTTCCTAGATCTATGAGTGGATCGAAGAAATCGTGGGTAATAGAAGACAGTAAGTTGTACTCGACAACGTGTATTCATCAAAGACAAGGCTATTGTCCTGCGTGACCCACGAAAGTGTAGCAGGAGCGGTGTTTTTTCTGTACACATAAACGATCTGGCGGATAGGGTGAGCCGCAGTCTGCGGCTGTATGCTGATAACGCTGTGGTGTACGGGAAGGTGTCTTCGTTGAGTGTCTGTAGGTGGATACAAGATGGCTCGGACAAAATTTGTAGTTATGTAATGAATGGCAGCTAGTCCTAAATGTAGAAAAATGAAAGATGGATATGAAACACAAACTATTAATGTTCTCACGCAGCATTACTAGGACGCTGCTTGAAACGGTCACATCGATTATATGCCCAGGCGTAACGTTGCAATACTATATGAAATGGAATGACCAAGTTAGAATTGTAGTAGGGAAGGAGAATGGACGACTTAGTTTATTGGGAGAATTTTATGGAAGAGTGGTTCATCTGTAAAGTAGATTCATAAAGGACTCTAGTGCACTCAATCTTGAGTAATGCTCGTGTGTTTTGAATCCGCACCAGGTCAGATTAAAGGAAGACGTCAAGGAATTCAGAGGCGGGTTGCGATATTTGTTACCAGTAGTTTGATCAACACGTTAATGTTATGGAGATGCTTTGGGAACCGAAAAGAGAATTCTTGGAAAGAAGGTGACGCCCTTTCCGAGGAACGCTACTGAGAAACTTTAGAGAACCGGCATTTGAGTTGACAGCAAAACGCTTCTACTGCTGCCAATGTACGTTTTGCATATGGGCCACCTAGATAAAGCAAGGTAAATCAGGGCTCGTACACGCGCTTGTAGACAGTCGATTTTCTCTCACTCTGTTTGCGAGTAGAACAAAGAAGGAAGTGACTAATAGTGGTACAAAGTACTCTCCACCACGCACCGTATGGTGTCTTGCTGAGTATGCATGATGATGTAGGTGTAGCATAAAGCTTGTAATGGTACTTGAATTACGTAACCATTACGAAAGCTCACCTGAACCTCTCGATACCAGCAATATTCTACTGGGTTACTGTAAAGAAGTTGACATATTTCTGAGACAACATTCAGATTTGATTTCATTAATGTAGAGATACTTCGATACATCGATATGTTTATGTTGCAATGATATTATTCTTATGTGTATTCTTTCTTTTGTCACTATTATCTTTGACGTACTTTTAACTCTGATTTTTGGGCGCGTTAGCGACTATTAGTAGTTAGAGAGTCGGATCTTGACAAAGTCAAGTCTTGGACGTCGTGTTGGAAAGACGCATATTGTAGCCAGTTTGTAAAATGTGAACTTTAACAGTGAGGAAGATGTTTTCAAGTATGTTCTGTATTGTGAAGTGATGTTTTGTGTGTTACGTGATATTGCAACAGAAGCAATAAAAAGGAAGTGTAACTTAAATTCGGAGTGCTGATCATTTTTTTACATCACCATTGTGCTAACTTTCAAAAGTGTAATCTTCAAGAATGGTTTGTGAAGCGCATCTGCAAAACTTTTGAATATAGCAGAATAAAACCTAGGCCTCTTTGCATCCGAGCTTGAAATCATCACCACCTAGATTTTCGACGATTGGGCCATGATTTTACAACGAGACCAGCGTGGGAAACACGAAAAGATGAGTGCCTAATTTATTCATTATTACATGAAATGACTTTATTAACTGTGCTCTAATGATACCTGCCACATAATAACTTTGTTGTTGCCCGAAAATGCAGTATTTAGCAGCGTGAGCAACACCACAATCATTATTAAATTTTGACCTTTGTTGTGGTAGGGTTGTTAGAACCTGCAGAAAGTGTCTGGGGCTTGTTTTAATTGCAAATGAAATGTAACAATCAATTACCACTCAATACGGTAGTTCTACGAAATCTAGTCATTGATGAGTGGCTTGAGCTGGATATGGAATGCCTGGAGAAACTTTTTGACTCTTCAGTGCTGAACTGAGACTGTTATCAAGGCCAGAAGCGATCTTACCATTTATATCGCTTGGCGTGACTAATTTTTTGTCCCGTATGTTTAAGTTGATAAAAAGTCGTCATCTGGTTGAGTTTAGAATATTGTGTACCATGACCTTTATATTAAAATATGTTACTTATCTACTTAGTATTGTGGACGTAAGTGGCTCTGGAGTATAGAGAACAAAACTGATATCCAAGAGACAAGAAACAACTAATATTCCTTTTGGAGTTTGGGAGTTGACTGTGAACGTCTTAGGAAGTGCGCTGCAACAACAACAAGTAGAAGTTAATCCAGTGTTTGTTTAAGTAAAGCAATGTCGTCGATGAACCACACAGGCGTCGTCGTTGACTAACACGTTAGTCTTCTCGTAGGATGGTAAGGGTGTTATTAGAGAGCACTGTGGGAGACGTAGAAGAGAAACAGGTCCTCTGGATATGTGTTTTCTACTGAACGCAGTAGAATGCAATCGCATTTCCAAGTGTGAGACTAAAACTGCGGATATTACCGTTACGACGAAGGACGGCCAGCAATTACACGGTGAAGTATCAGCCAAAAACAACTACCAGGAATCGAGGGTTAAATAGTTGTGTCGTGAGGTGTGTAACCTGAAACTCAATCCATTGAAACACTAAGGGCTAAACAGAGTCGTATCGGCGGGATCTAAGCGTCCTGCAGTAACGAGCGAAGTTACTTCTGCCTGCAGCACTGGCAGTCGTATTGAGCTCCCGGCTCAAGATAGTAAATCCATTTCAGGCGTTTCCAGCTACACTTACCGGCGCGGCGCCAGGCCTAATGGCCGAATACCACCACTCGCTGGTATCATTAAACCGATTTCCATGTCTGGAGGAAATACAAGAATATGGAGCTTCCCTTCGTTGTGAAAGCCTGAAGACAACTGTGGCTGATCTACTCTCTCTATTCAGAGTCTGACACACTGTACTCTTCTACACGTACAAATTCCGCCTATTCGTGACCCAACACAGTGCTGTATTATAACAACAAATAAATATTTCGTACCTGAAGAACGGCATTATGAGGACTTCTACTGCTGATAAATAGAAATAAAACGGTTTTCTGAGTCCGTTACTTGTTTATTTTCCCACTACGCATTTATATGATTCACACTATCATCTTCACATGGGGAATTATTTATTTACATAGCTGATGTTGATGGAGAGTACAGGTGTCTTCCCACAGTACCAGACCAAGGGCAGTGTAGGTTATGTTGTGAACATTTTTTTATCATTAGCAAAACGCATAACGTAACCTACACTGCCATTCGCCTGCTGCTGTGGAAGACGTCTGTACTTTTCACCAACAGCAGCAAAGTAAATAAGTTATTCTCCATCTGAAGATGATGGTATGAAATATCTGAACGCTTAATGGCAAAATAGACTACTGAATTGTTTCATTTGTACACAACAAATGAAATGAGTGATTTAAATTATCTGATTTTGTGTACATAATATGACAGAGAATGTGACAAAAGAAATATGTAGAGAATCTACTGAGAGGAGTTCAGTATTACAGGAAAGGTATAGAGGTGTTACTTCTTTCTTAAGAAATTAATTGTGATCATACACTCCTGGAAATGGAAAAAAGGACACATTGACACCGGTGTGTCAGACCCACCATACTTGCTCCGGACACTGTGAGAGGGCTGTACAAGCAATGATCACACGCACGGCACAGCGGACACACCAGGAACCGCGGTGTTGGCCGTCGAATGGCGCTAGCTGCGCAGCATTTGTGCACCGCCGCCGTCAGTGTCAGCCAGTTTGCCGTGGCATACGGAGCTCCATCGCAGTCTTTAACACTGGTAGCATGCCGCGACACCGTGGACGTGAACCGTATGTGCAGTTGACGGACTTTGAGCGAGGGCGTATAGTGGGCATGCGGGAGGCCGGGTGGACGTACCGCCGAATTGCTCAACACGTGGGGCGTGAGGTCTCCACAGTACATCGATGTTGTCGCCAGTGGTCGGCGGAAGGTGCACGTGCCCGTCGACCTGGGACCGGACCGCAGCGACGCACGGATGCACGCCAAGACCGTAGGATCCTACGCAGTGCCGTAGGGGACCGCACCGCCACTTCCCAGCAAATTAGGGACACTGTTGCTCCTGGGGTATCGGCGAGGACCATTCGCAACCGTCTCCATGAAGCTGGGCTACGGTCCCGCACACCGTTAGGCCGTCTTCCGCTCACGCCCCAACATCGTGCAGCCCTCCTCCAGTGGTGTCGCGACAGGCGTGAATGGAGGGACGAATGGAGACGTGTCGTCTTCAGCGATGAGAGTCGCTTCTGCCTTGGTGCCAATGATGGTCGTATGCGTGTTTGGCGCCGTGCAGGTGAGCGCCACAATCAAAACTGCATACGACCGAGGCACACAGGGCCAACACCCGGCATCATGGTGTGGGGAGCGATCTCCTACACTGGCCGTACACCACTGGTGATCGTCGAGGGGACACTGAATAGTGCACGGTACATCCAAACCGTCATCGAACCCATCGTTCTACCATTCCTAGACCGGCAAGGGAACTTGCTGTTCCAACAGGACAATGCACGTCCGCATGTATCCCGTGCCACCCAACGTGCTCTAGAAGGTGTAAGTCAACTACCCTGGCCAGCAAGATCTCCGGATCTGTCCCCCATTGAGCATGTTTGGGACTGGATGAAGCGTCATCTCACGCGGTCTGCACGTCCAGCACGAACGCTGGTCCAACTGAGACGCCAGGTGGAAATGGCATGGCAAGCCGTTCCACAGGACTACATCCAGCATCTCTACGATCGTCTCCATGGGAGAATAGCAGCCTGCATTGCTGCGAAAGGTGGATATACACTGTACTAGTGCCGACATTGTGCATGCTCTGTTGCCTGTGTCTATGTGCCTGTGGTTCTGTCAGTGTGATCATGTGATGTATCTGACCCCAGGAATGTGTCAATAAAGCTTCCCCTTCCTGGGACAATGAATTCACGGTGTTCTTATTTCAATTTCCAGGAGTGTATAATACCAGAAATTATCAAGGCTTAAGGGAATTTTAGGTACGAGATACAGATAGTAACCTAACGAAGTTATGGTACATTGTAGTTTCACAGAATGAATACTGCATTTACAAAGATACCATTGACGTAAATATACGCTTTTCCAAATTGTCACAATTTCATAAGCGTCAAAGCAATGTGCCTCGTTTCCTTTCATTCCGTGTTATATTTATACGCAAATTAGCTAAATTAGAGGCAAAATGACATGAAAATTAGTTAAATTTCAGTTAAATACGGTCGAAATTGACGAAATGGCACTGACGCATGATTGCCGATTGCAATAAAAAGACTGTGATTGGAGAAGTGTATTCTCCTTTTCTTTCATCTCTGATATCGTGTTTATATCTTATATGTGTACTGGATGCGGTTTAGGCCCATTTCGGTGAGATGTGCCAGCCTCAGAGCAGACAATCCAAGAAAAGAACCCTCTCACCCTCCATTCTCTTAGGAAGTAGGGAAAGCGCCAGCCCTCAGTTGTTGGGTCCCGTACTAGCTCACTATTGTTCTACCAGCTTCCTGAAGAGTGTTATCGGTCAGTTGCCCCAGATAAAAATTTTACTGGTATGGACATCCACAAAACGTTTCACTGGTGAAAGGAGGATTCTTAAATAGCACAAGCAGTTTCTTGCACCATTCTTAAGAGGAACTACCTAGTGGAGACACAGATCTTCAAAACTTCCTAAAAGATGCCGACAGTCTCTGGAAATAATGGTTACGAGATTCGGTAGCCAGTTTGGAGCCCAGCCCAATATTCTTATTTTTTTGTGTTCCCATGCTGGAAAACAGAGAGCCAAAGGTGCCAAAAATAAGGAAATTCGGATTGGCTGAAGCGGCGTAAATTTCTCTGGCACAATTTCTGGAAGTTGGGCATCACAACACTTGATTGGGATGGCTGCATTATCCCTGTGCTGATAGAAGTACAGTAGTGCCAGATTTAACGTTTCGTTGGCGGCACACTAAATGTAACTTTTCTGATTGGCAGTTGTTAACGTGCGGGGCGAAAACGGTCGCAGACGGATGCGGTGAGCACTCTTTATACACTTCAGGCTCTACTTCCAAAGAGGATGCTTCGGATTCAGCTCTCTGAGCGGATACACCTTGGTCAGCATGCTTCAGGTGGAGACTTCGCCCAGCAGGCTTCTCGGTCAGACCCCGTCCAACGACGGTGCACCAGCTGAGCGCATAGGGGCGCAGCAATCGAGCCACAGGCAGCAACTACAGCTGGCAAATTCACACTTCACTGATGGTGAGAATTACCGGCAGCACCGACAGCGTATTTTGCGATGAATTCAGTAACCGTCCATAATTCCACGGTTAGCCTCCACTTGGCCACTGAAGCAGCACTGTTGTCGAGTCGCCAATTTTGGACATTTAACGTTTAATATGTTAGCGAGCTGAAGTTACCATCATGTGCTTCCCTTCACTACATTTTAAAAACTACAGCTCATTCTAATTTTATTTGTCTTCGTTTATTAATAGTGTTTGTTACATCTGGAGTAATTGTTTTACTGAATTACTTGACAATGTTTAAAACAATGAGTTATTATTAACAAACGCAGGGATTTGTTTACCTTGGAATTCCATTTCATAGTTACCCATCCACTTGCAAAATGAATGAAAATTGATGATTACCTTTCACCCACTGATTTACTGCTGGATCGAAAATTAGAAGTCTTTGTCGTGGCACATTATCCACTAGTTCATCAAGGCACTGTTAGTCCAGATTGTCCCACTCAGCAACGGCGATTCGGCGTAGATCCCTCAGAGTGGTTGGTGGGTCACGTCGTCCAAACAGTCCTGAAACAATCCATCCCAGGGATGTTCGATGGGATTCATGTCTGGCCACTCTAGTCGAGCGATGTCGTTATGCCGTAGGAAGTCATTAACAATATGTGCACGATGGGGGCACGTATTGTCGTCCATGAAGACGAATGCCTCGCCAAAATGCTGCCGATATTGTTGCACTATTGATCGGAGGATGGCATTCACGTATCGTACAGCCGTTACGGCGCCTTCCATTACCACCAGCGGCGTATGTCGGCCATATAATGCCACCAGAAAACATCAGGATACCTCCATCTTCCTGGACAGTGTGTCTAAGGCGTTGAGCCTGATCGGGTTGCATCCAAACATGTCTCCGACAATTGTCTGGTTGAAGGAATATGCGACAGTCATTGGTGAAGGGAATGTGATGCCAATCCTGAGCGGTCCATTCGGCATGTTGCTGGGCCCATCTGTACCGTGCTTCATGGTGTCGTGGGGAGATGCTGCGCATCATGCAGCCTATTGTGGACAGTTTGAGTCGTAACGTGACGTCCTGTGGCTGTACGAAAAGTATTATTCAACATAGTGGCGTTGCAGTCATGGTTGCTCCGAGCCATAATCCGTAGTTAACGGTCATCCACTACAGTGGCAGCGCTTTGGCGGGCATGTCATCGACAGTTCCTGTCTCTCTGTATTCCCTCAATATCCGAACAACATCGCTTTGGTTCACTCCTAGACGCCTGGAAAGTTCACTTGTTGAGAGCCCGTCCTGGCGCAAAGTAACAATGCGGGCGCGATTGAACCGTGATATTGACCGTCTAGGCATGTTTGAACTACAGACAACACGAACCATGTACCTCCTCCCTAGTGGAGTGACTGGTGATCGGCTGTCGGACCCCATCCTTCCAATAGGCGCTACTCATACCTGGTTGTTTACGTCTCTGGGCGGGTTTAGGGACATTTCTGAACAGTCAAACGGACTGTGTCTGTGATACAATATACACAGTCATCGTCCATCTACAGTTCTGGGAACCGAGGTGATGCAAAACTTGTTTTGATGTGTGTATAGTCAGGAAAATTGCTATAGAGGGTGAGCGGAACCACTGATTTTTCAGAGATGTTTTCTGTGTATCTTTATACAACTTACTTTTACTTATGGTTTGCACAGACTCTTTAGAGCCTAATAATGTAATTATGATTGTTCGGGTCTTATCCAAATTTTCTGTGAAAAGAGCTGTAATATGCCATCACCAGAATATGGTTTCCTTTTGGGCGCCTATCTGTGATGTTATTGCGGTCTCTGCGGGAATAGCTCAACATACCATTGTTGAGCCACTCGTCTATTGGATTCCGTGAAAACAATCACGATGTGCATATCGGCGAACCCTTCATCAGTAAATCCATGAGTTCTGCTGTGTATCACAGTCACACTGTTATAGTCAGCAACTAGTGGCCTAGTGGTTCACGTCGCTGCCGCTACGCCTAGGGATCTCGGGCCCCTATTTTGCAGCAAGATTCAGGCACATGGCGGGTACACTGAGGAGTCAAAATTCATGAGACAGCGATATGCACATATTCAGACGGTGGTAGTATCACATAAACAAAGTATGAAGTGGCAGTCCATTGACGGAGCTGTCAGTTTTAGTCAGGTGCTTCATATGAAAAGATTCCCGACGTGATTGTGGCCGCACAATGAGAATTAACAGACTTTGAACACGGAATGGTAGTTGAAACTAGACGCGTGGGCAGTAGGTTTCGGAAATCGTTAGGGAATCCAATATTCCGAGATCCACGCTGTCAAGAGTTCCGGAGAATATTAAATTTCAGGTATTTCCCCTCACCACAAACAACGCAAAGTCTGACGGATTTCACTTAACAACCGAGAATAGCTGCGCTTGCGTAGGGTTGTCAGCGCTCACACACAAGCAGCACTACGCGAAATAACCGCATAAATCAATGTAGGACGTACGACGAAGTATCCATTAGGACAGCGGCGCGAAATTTCGCCTTAATTGGCTATGAGAGCAGACGACAGGTGCAAGTGCCTTTGCTAATAGCACGACACCGCCTGCATCGTATCTGTTGGGCTCGTGTCCATATCTGTTGGATCCTAGACAACTGGAAAACCGTGGCCTGGACACGCGTGTCACGATTTCACTTTGTAAGAGGTGGTGGTAAGATTCGAGTGTAACGAAGGCCCCACGAAGACGCAGACCAAAGTTGTCAACAATGCACTGTGTAAACTGGTGGTGGCTCCATAATAACGTGGGCTCTGTTTACATGGAATGGATTAGATACTCTGGTCCAACTGAACCGATCGATGATTTGTACCGGTCTCACCGTGTAAGGAAGTCTTAGCGAGAACTTGCGTCAGTGGATTACAGCAGCACCCGTGGGTTAGGCGAGGGATTGTTGACAGTAACTTTGTGCAACACGAAATAGCAAAGTATGTTGTAAGTAGGCTGTTTAGGTTTTTTTATTGGTAACGCCACCTCTGTATGAAAATCACTGGCTGTGCTGTGTGCAGTCTGTGGCTGCTTTGCATTGTTGTAATACTCGCCATTGTAGTGTTAGGCAGCTGGCTGTGAACAGCGCGTAGCGTTGCGCAGTTGGAGGTGAGCCGCCAGCAGTGGTGGATGTGGGGAGAGAGATGGCGGAGTTTTGTAATTTGTCATGAACTGCTATATATATTATGACTATTAAGGTAAATACATTGTTTGTTCTCTATTAAAATCTTTCATTTGCTAACTATGCCTATTAGTAGTTAGTGCCTTCCGTAGTTTGAATCTTTTATTTAGCTGGCAGTAGTGGCGCTCGCTGTATTGCAGTAGTTCCAGTAACGAAGATTTTTGTGAGGTAAGTGATTTGTGAAAGGTATAGGTTAATGTTAGTCAGGGCCATTCTTTCGTAGGGATTTTTTGAAAGTCAGATCGCGTTGCGCTAAAAATATTATGTGTCAGGTTAAGTACAGTCCTGGATAATTTTTCTAAGGGGACGTTTCATATGTTGACCCTTAGCCGAGGATACCTCACTGGAATCTTCTGATTTTTTCTTGTAGTTTGTGTAATTAGTGTAGCTATTGTTTATTGCTAGCGCGTTATTGTAGAGAGAATCTCCTTTATAGTTGCAGCCTTTCATTGTTGTACAGTAAAACAGTTGTGGCATGCATGTAGATTTGCACCAAGTATTTCGCAGCTGCAATTAACTAGATATTATTTTCAGTGTTATGTTAATGTGTTCTCTTATTTTTGCTCTTCAAATTGTGCTTTTCTGTGTTATCGTGTGAAATATTGTGACAATAATGGCGTGTGAAAAACGTAATACTAGGCTCCAAAGTAAACTGAGAAATGACAGTGAAAACGAAAGCAGTGTGTTAGCGCCACCGAGTAATGCATTAACTGATGTTCAAAGTATTAATTTGGTAATTGTGCATAGGGAAATGGAACGGGCTGCAAACAATGGTGTAGACAGTGAAACAATTAGTGAACAGGGAAGCATTATCGATCGATCGGTTGGCAACAGCTCGTCTCAGGAATCGGGAATGACAGAACACAATATGAAACGTCCCCTTAGAAAAATTATACAGGACTGTACTTAACCTGACACATAATATTTTTAGCGCAACGCCATCTGACTTTCAAAAAATCCCTACGAAAGAATGGCCCTGACTAACATTAACCTATACCTTTCACAAATCACTTACCTCACAAAAATCTTCGTTACTGGAACTACTGCAATACAGCGAGCGCCACTACTGCCAGCTAAATAAAAGATTCAAACTACGGAAGGCACTAACTACTGATAGGCATAGTTAGCAAATGAAAGATTTTAATAGAGAACAAACAATGTATTTACCTTAATAGTCATAATATAAATAGCAGTTCATGACAAATTACAAAACTCCGCCATCTCTCTCCCCACATCCACCACTGCTGGCGGCTCACCTCTAAGTGCGCAACGCTACGCGCTGTTCACAGCCAGCTGCCTAACACTACAATGGCGAGTATTACAACAATGCAAAGCAGCCACAGACTGCACACAGCAGCCAGTGATTTTCATACAGAGGTGGCGTTACCAATAAAAAAACCTAAACAGCCTACTTACAATGTCAGACAGACAAGAGCGCAAGAGGTGCCAAAACTGCGTGCTCAGAGGTATTGCAAGAAACACTTGCCTCAAGGCACCATCGACATCTGCGTACTGGCGCTAACCTAATGTGTACATGCCGACCGCCAATTATAAAGAGCCGGTAGTCAAGTAATACCAGTATCTTTAGTGTCACACCTCTCTTGGACGACTGATGACTGTGCTGTGCTACACGTGCCCACATATAAGCTTCCGAGGGAGGACCACACCCTCTAAGTGCGCAAGGGACTCGGAGCCAGCCAGCAGCTGGTCAGATCAGGTCTTCAGGCAGCAATGTCGACTCGTGCCCTGGAGCCATGTGTGTCGGATCCCAACTGCTACAGAGGACATCCATCGACGTGAGCGGGTGACGGACACAAGTACCGCCTGAGGGGAAAAAAATCGCTAAAAAAAAAATACAGATCGCTGCGGCGTATCTCAGCAGTCGTGAGATGCCCTATGCCCCGTCCATCAGCCTCTACTCCAGCATCCTCGTACCTCTAGCGACTTCATCTGGTATCGCAGGCGTCGTCTTTGCAGTACAGCGTTCGCATCCACCGCCTACAAAATCTGATAGAGCCATTCAGATACAGCAGTCATAAGATGTGGTGAGGGATGAACAGTTTGGTTTTGGAGTGTAATCACATGTGGGACCTGCATTGTTACATATGTGGTTTTTTTGTGTTTTGTTTTTAGCGATATATTTGTTATTAATGAAGGGTGCTAAAAAGAAATGTGTAACTCTTTTGTTGTAGTAGGAGGAGCCTACTGCTGTTTCACAATCTCAGTGGGGGTAAGAATCACGATTCTTTGATATCTGTAAGACGCCGCCAGCGTAATTTGTGGGCCTTTCTACACCTTGAACTGAGTTTGTGGCACTACAGAGGTATATTTCTCGTAGTTTTGACCATAATGCGGGTCAGAATTTTGAGTCTAAGTGTAAGACGTAGCAATTAAGGTTGTTTTGTTCTACGTTGAATCTGAGTGGTTCACTATGCTAAATGTGAGGAGTAGGGGCGTGACCAGGCGGAGGAGTATTTGTTCTTGCAGTTGTACGGTTTTTTATTTGGAATGCTGAAGGGTGATAGCAGTACTATGACAGAATCAGAGACGCAAGCTTGTGGTAAGCTGGACATGTGCTGATTTGATTGAAAATGGTTGTTCCATTAAGAGCGAAGTATACGTATTTAATAAGTTGTCAGCCAGGTGTGAGGAGCTGTCATTGCTTCAAGTACCACAGCAGTAGATAGATCTGGCTGCCACAGTATTGATTGTGCCGTTATCTAGTAGAGCATCTGAGGACTTACGTTCTGTTGTAAAGGATCTAGAGGCATCGGTTGTGATGAATGGTTGGATTGATAATCAGTTGTGCAAGTGGCTAGGCTGCAGGGAGTGGGAGAAGCTAAGCCGAATGTGAGGTGTTCTGAGGCCTCGAGAAGAATGATGGCGTTTGTACAGTTGAAGGAAAGGTTGTTGCAGAGATATATGTAACAGAATAGCACACTGTAGTTTAGGGAGAGGTTGAGTTCGATAGGAATGAGGCAAGGGAAAACGGTTGAGAAATTCACAGTTAGGGTAAGAGAGATGGATCAACTCGCTTATGAGTTGGAACAAAGTGATGAGGCAAATACGGTTGTGGTAGAAGAAGCCAAGCAGAGTTCACCGGATTTTTTTTTTTATTTTCTGTCGAAAATGTCTACAAAGGTGGGTGAAGGAGCGCTTAGGGATTTGCACTCTGCTATTCAGTTGGCGATTCGGCATGAGGAAATAGACATAGAAACAGGGGGTACCTGATAAGAGGATAGTGCTTTCGACTAGCGTAAGGTGTTACAATTGCAGTCGTACGGAACATGTGCTGAAGCAGTGTTTCTAACCACCAGGGAATAGGTATGGAGGTAGTAATATACACCAGTGCACGAGTTTTATTTGGAGACAAAACACAGTTCCGACCCGGTGTTTCTTCAGAATGCGGGCGATTTTGCCCGAGAGTGCGCCTGTGTATGGAATAAATGCAGTGCCTACCTCCTCCCTCGTGACTTCATCCATCTCAACAGGTTGTATATTGGTCAGACGATGCGTACCGTCGAGGATCGATGCCGTGAACACCAGAGGCACACTCGACTGATGTTTCCGAGCAAGTCGGCGGTCGCTGAACATTGTTTGTCGGAAAATCACGCCATGGAGTATGACCGCACGAGGATTCTGGTACAGACGTCGAGATACTGGGACAGCGTTGTTAGAGAGAACATCGAAATTCGCACCAATGACGACCTCATAAACCGTGACTGTGGCTATAACCTTAGCAAGGCTTGGGAACCAGCGATCGGGTTAATCAAGAGTAAATCGAGCAAACGTATAGTTGTGGCGACCACGGTGGACAGAGCCATCACACCGACGTCATCTCAGACGCCGTCGCAATCTGTTCCACCGCGCGACCGTGGCGCGGGGCGCGGACGGCGGAGGGAGCGCGCCGCGGGCGGAGGGTATTTAAATCGGCCACCGTCGCGACCGAACCCAGTTCCCTCTGAGCAGCCATAGCGTACGGATATCCGTGCCGGCACGTTCACAGGAGCTCAGTCCGTCAGTTCACCTGATGATGGCGACATGTATGATCGCCGGAATATTGTGCCCGTTGGACACTATAGACCGGCAACATACCCGTGGATATTTTGATTATCAAATACGCCGGGAGAAACTCAAGAATCACAACCTATTCGTGGTCTAGTGGTCAATGTCAAGCAGCGCGAATGCAAAGCCATGATATCAAAATCATTCTTGCCCTTTCTTTTTTAAGCCGTATTCCGTCTGTATGCTGATAGAAAAAGTCTGACAGAAGGCCAGATACAGTTTCGGTCATTTTCCAAATCTTGCAAAAACATGTTTGTGAAACAGATCGTGGGTATCTTGCATGGTAAGACCAATTTTAGCGCCATCAGCCTGTGGCCGCTTGATGCAGACCGGCGTCCGCCCTAGTGATCGCAACGCATCAGCCATACGGCGTATAATCTCCAGTGGACTTCTCTGTGCTCGAATCAGCAAGTATAACACTATGTAACGTCGCGTATTATATAATAATAGGTTTCAGCATGCACCATTATAATTTTGTATGGCTATAAGCTATAAGCTATAATTATGATCTTAATTTGCGCAAGTCTGTAGTACAGCTCATGCCATGACAACGTGAATATTTTTCATTTTTTACGTAATGAGGTTCGTCGTTTATGCATTAGAAAACGGAGTCTGAAACGGACTAAAGTTTAACATTTGTGACAATGTGTTCTGTTTGTGCTTAATAAATGGGAAAAAGCAGTGAAAGAAATTCGAAAGACCTGTCCGTTGTATGGAGTGATGCTGTCGAGAAACTCAAAAGTTGTGTCGATTCAAGTTCGATCGTTTGAAATAAATTAATCACCACACTCAGAAAGATAAATAGGTGTTGATGAAGGACTTTTCTGCGATTTACTATTATGGTCAATGACATTGTGCCCTATTATTAGCAAGTGGACGACCAATTACCCTTCGTGTGACACTTGCCTTCAGTACTGAGATTAATGTTAATAGAAAGGAAGGAGGATTATGGTGCAACGTCTCGTCGAAAACGAGATTAGACGTAAAATAGCTCTCCGAACTGGGAAGAATGGGGAAGGAAGTTCTCTGTGCTCTTTCAAAGGATTGATCCTGGCATTTGCGGTAATAGATTTAAGGCGGTCACCATATACCTAAATTAGTGTGTCCTGATGGCGATTTGAAGTACCGTTTGGTAACTTCATACGGAGAAAATAGTGGGTAAACCATAACAAACATTATCTCAAAAGATAGCCTATATACATCCCCAAAATATGAAACTTCCTGGCAGATGAAAACTGTGTGCCCGACCGAGACTCGAACTCGGGACCTCTGCAAGGTTCGCAGGAGAGCTTCTGTAAAGTTTGGAAGGTAGGAGACGAGGTACTGGCAGAAGTAAAGCTGTGAGTACCGGGCGTGAGTCGTGCTTCGGTAGCTCAGTGGTAGAGCACTTGCCCGCGAAAGGCAAAGGTCCCGAGTTCGAGTCTCGGTCGGGCACACAGTTTTCATCTGCCAGGAAGTTTCATATCAGCGCACACTCCGCTGCAGAGTGAAAATCTCATTCAGGATCCCCAAAATATATTGTTGATAATATACATCTGGTGGCACAAAGGAAGTGTTTTGTGTTACAAACTACTTCACAGAGATGTTTCCTTCGCGTTTGATATTTTTTGCCAACAAGTGAGATGCCTCGGACTCACTAAGTAACTAATACGAACTGGAAGACAGCGCCAAGGAGCTTTGTTGACAAACGCCTACCCGATGTCTTGTAATCTGACACGCGCCTGTGTTTAACTTCATTGCCCCATATCGATTAAACACGGAGGATGTTAGTATTTGTTTCATTTTGTATGCTTTTGTTTGCTTTGCTTTGGTGATTTCTCTTTAAACATGGCTTAATGCAGAAGCAGCAAGTCGCTACATGCACATCATCAGAATAGTTTTCAGCAAAGAGGTGGAATACGTTTTTGATAGTTTCTCTGCTAAATGGTTAATACATATTTTTTATAGCAGAAGGACTACATCGGATTTACTTGCAGAATCACACTCATCACTTGCGTTTCACTAGGAGACGTCCCGTTAGTTACTGCGAACTCTAACATTTAAGACAGGAAATCACGAACCCATTCACACAGATGAGACGATAGTCCATAGGAAAGCAATGTGGCTGGAAGCCTCTCATGAGCAATAATATCAAAAACCTTTTTTGAACTCTATAGATACGGCATCAATTTTAGAGCCCCTGTACGCAGTACGTCGTGCAAGTACAGTGCCAGCTGTGTCTTGTTCCCACGTCCTGTTACATGTCGATGTCAATGAAATCGATCTGTAAGTCACTGGATTACGTTTATTTTCTTTCGCTTGAATTGCGGTTGTCAGTGCTACTCTCCGTTATTCTCCCGCACCACATACACTAGAATAGTCCTCTTGACTCCGTAGGAAAAGTAACTAAGCTGCTGCATCGTTGATGGACAAGATGGACTCCTAAAGTATTAGTCCACTCAAGGAAGACATTGCTTGTTGAAACATAATCGTCCTGCTACGACAATGATAGGGTCGTGGCAACCTAGTGGAACATCTCTGGTGGCGCTGTGTTTAGTTAAAATGGCCATCCGTTGTGTGGTATTATGATGATACACCAGTTGTATTAGTGCAGTGCATATTAATAGCGTTTCCCTTTAGGTTATTGAACAAAATAGACACAAATATCAGAGAAATTGTCACCAACATTTTCCACCTCGTTACCGAAACCCGTCTGATAATGTGCACTTAGTTTTTCGATCCGACGCATGTAGCGACATGCTGATTCTGAATTAAGTCACATTTAAAGTGGAATCACCAAAGCAAATCAAACAAAATCATAAAAAGAAAACAAATGCTAACTTTCTTGGTGATTGATCGATAAGGGGTGACAAAGTTAAACACAGGCACGTGTCAGATTAGAAGACGTGGGCCGGCCGGTGTGACTGAGCGGTTCTAGGCGCTTTAGTTTGAAACCGCGCGACCACTACAGTAACAGGTTCGAATCCTGCCTCGGGCATGGATGTGTGTAATGTCCTTAGGTTAGTTAGGTTTAAGTTGTTCTAAGTTCTAGGGGACTGATGATCTCAGATGTTAAGTCCCATACTGCTCAGAGACATTTGAACCATTTGAAGAAGATGTGGGGAAGGCATGTTTGTCAACCAAGCTCCTTGTTGCTGCCTTCCGGGTAGTATTTCTTACTTTGTGACTGCGAGGCATCTCAAGTGTTGACAACAAATATTAACTGCGAAAGATACATCCCTATGAAGCACCCTGTAGCACAACAACTTCTTTGTGCCACCAGATGTATATTAATAACAATACACTTTGTGGATGTATACAGGCCATCGTTTGAGATCATGTTTGTTACTGTTTATCCACTATTTTCTCCTTATGAACTTACCAAACGGTACTTCAAATCGCTAACAGGCCACACTGATTTAGGTGTAGGTGAGCGCCTTAAATCTATTACAGCAAATTCCAATCATTTCAAAGGAACCAAAGAACTTCCTTCCCCACTCTCCTGCATTTCTTTTAACCCCAATGTGACTAATGAAGGCAAATGTCGGTTGAAGATTAATTGGCCGTCAGACTTTCGAATTATCAGATGCGCTGTTATTTACCATAGTAGTAAATCGCACAAACTTCCTTCATCATCGCCTGTTTATCTTCCAGAATGCGGTGATTAATTTATGTCAAAATGATCGTACATTGTCGAGAGCACTCACTCCATACAGGGCACAAGTCTTTCGAATTACCTCCACTGCTTTCACTCTTTCACTAAAAACAGAAGCAGAACACAATGTCACTAATGTTAATGTTAGACTTCACTCTGTTTTAAAATCGGTTTTCTAATGCATAAATGGCGCACCTCATAACGTCAAAGTGAAAAATATTCAGGTTGTCATGGCATGAGCTATACTTGAGACTTGTACAAAATACCACCATAATGATAGCTTATAGCAACACGCCACACAAAATCACCATGGTACACGCTGATACGTATTATTATATCATACGTTACACAATGTTATACTTACTAATTCGGGCACAAAGAAGCCCACTGTACATTTTACGCCCTATGCCTCATGCATTGCTATCATTTCATCGGATGTCGCTCTGTATTAAGCGGCTGTTGGCTGATGTTGCTGAAATTGGTCTTACCATGACAGACATCTAAAAGCCTTTCCACAAACATAGTTCCGTAAGATTTTTCTATTGCTGGCTGATTAGAAAGTGAACGAAACTGTCTCTGACCTTCTGCCACATTTTTCTCATAGCAGAAAGACGTAAAACGGCTTAAAAAACTAAGGTAAAAGGGTGGGTTTGATATCATAGTTTTGAGTTCGCACCACATGCATGACATTGACTACTAGCTCACTAGCTCAAGTGGATTCAACACTTGTAGTACGGTGTGCTGCATAACACATTACGACAAAATCATGATGTTAACACCTGTGAAATTCGATGGTTCGTTGAACTGAGGCTTGGTTGTAATGGCTAAGGTTCAAAATGGCTCTGAGCACTATGGTACTTAATTTCTGAGGTCATCAGTCCCCTAGAACTCAGAACTACTTAAAACTAACTAACCTAAGCACATCACACACATCCATGCCCGAGGCAGGATTCGAACTTGCGACCGTAGCGGTCGCGCGGTTCCAGACTGTAGCGCGTAGAACCACTCGGCCACCCCGCCCGACAATGGCTAAGGTGTGGGTTCGATTCCCGCTGGGTAGACCAGTTTTTAACAACGTCAAACATCCCCTCTTCACCTCCAGTAACTCCAGGTAAAGAACACAGGACTGTGCCGTGGCTCTAAATCAATATCAAACACACCCATTCGCTACTGACTGGAACACAGTTGTATTGATTTTGGCTACCAGAGGCGTAAGTCACTGCTTGCGTAAACTGTGTCTCTAGCAAGCTTCCTTACACTACCAGTGCTATTTTAGTGCATGAATCAGTCGTCATATACGATCGCAGGACCTTCATTTCTTATTTTAAGTGAGCTTGAGAGTTTGAAAATATTTTCACTGTACTGGGATTCGAGTTCCGATTCCAGTTTTTCTCTGGACTTGAACCCTTCAAGACTATTTTGTCCAATTATTTCGTTGTTTCCTCTGATTGAACGGTGCGATTCTAACTACTATTGGAAGAATATTTGATAGTTGACATCTCTTGATGTGAAGTCAACATTGACGACATGCGCGGGGTTGGAGTCCTAGGCAGCACAGATCTAATCGTTGCGTTACCTCTAGCTGAAGATGTGCACGTTTTCCTACTGTTGAAGAAACAATAAATATTTAATGTCTATTTGTAGCTATAAGTTAATAGCTAAAGGTGCCGGGGTCGAATCCCTGTCATGAAAAAAATTATTTCTATCGTCGTCTAAGGTTTCAATATCACACTATTGGTGATCATTTTTAATACACGTCATATAGGTTCTGGGTTCCACTCCCCAACGATTACCACAACTATACTTCTTAGAATTTCACACTTGTGCATTACACTTCATTACTTACCTTTCGTGGTTATTTGTCAGTGGAGAAATAAGCTTCATGGGGTTCCCGGTGCAGTGCTAAACGTATCATCATTTCTTTCAAGGTTTGGATATTCAGCCTTGTAAATTGTTAATGATGAACACTTCGATATTTTACTCTCTAATGCTTAATTGAGTCTCGATCTAACAAACTAGTTTTGTTTGATGAAGAGTGGGTTCAAATTCGGATCACAAACAACTCCTCAAGTCATTTAATGAGTGTGATAGGTCTTATCGTAATGAAGTTGAATTTACAAGCGTTAGGCACTATGTTATCTCTAATAACGTGTTTTATAATATTTGTTGTATCATGGTATCAGTTTACATGTGGATTGTCTTCCATACTGTGCAGTGGTCTCTTGTGGTAACCATTGCACGTACTCAAACGACTGTATGTCTTGTTTAGAGGACTTGCGACACAGCTACATTATGTTGGTTGCATTCAGTAGCGGCCTACTTTTTTTGCTCTCAAGTGTACATTGGCATTAAGGCTGAAGTGTAAGAGTACGATGGGGTGAATGTCTCTTCTGAACAGCACGTTGTGAGGCATCCCAGATATGCTCGATAATAATCATGTCTGGGCAGTCTGGTGGCCAGCGGAAGTGTTTAAAACCAGAAGAATGTTCCTGCAGCCACTCTGTGGCAATTCTGGACGTTTGGGGTGTAGCAATGTCAGGCTGGAATTGCCAAACTCTGTCGGAATGCACAATGAATGGATGCAGGCGATCAGACAGGGTGCTTACGTACATGTCGCCGATCAGAGTCGCATCTAGACGTATCTGGGGTCCCATACACTCCAACTGCACACGCCGCAGACCGTCACATAGCCTTCATCAGCTTAAAAAATCCACTGCTGACATGCAGGGTCCATGGATTCATAAGATTGTCTCCTTACCCGTACACGTCCATCTCCCTGATACAATTTGGAACGAGACTCGTCCGACCAGGCAACATGTTTCCAGTCATCAGTAGTCCAATGTAGGTGTTGACGGGCCCACCCGAGGCATAAAGCTTTGCGTCATCCAGTCACCAACGCTACACTATTGGGCTTTTGGCTCCGAAATTTCCTATCGATGATGTTTCGTTGAATGATTCGCACGCTGACACTTATTGATCGATCAGCACTGAAATCTGCAGTAATTTACGGAAGGGTTGCAGACCTGTCAGGTTGAACGGTTCTCTTCATTCGTCGTTAGACCCATTCTTGCAGTAACTTGTTCCGGCCGAAGTGACGTCGGTGATTTGATGTTTTACTGGATTCCTCATTTACACGGAACACTCGTGAAATGGTCGAACAGGAAAGTCTCCACTTCACCGCTGCCTCGGAGATGCTCTGCCCTATCGCCCGTGCGTCGACGATAACACCACGTTCAAATTCACTTAAATCTTTATAACCTGCCATTGTAGTAGCAGTGACCGATCTTTCAAATGCGGCATACTCTTATTGTCTTATATTGGCGTTACCGACGGCAGTGCCGTATTCTGCCTGTTTACATACACTCCTGGAAATGGAAAAAAGGACACATTG
This sequence comes from Schistocerca piceifrons, assembly GCF_021461385.2. Classification (NCBI taxonomy): domain Eukaryota; kingdom Metazoa; phylum Arthropoda; class Insecta; order Orthoptera; family Acrididae; genus Schistocerca; species Schistocerca piceifrons. Next base: position 253,578,229 of record NC_060141.1, on the reverse strand, counting down.
ACACCGGTGTGTCAGACCCACCATACTTGCTCCGGACACTGCGATAGGGCTGTACAAGCAATGATCACACGCACGGCACAGCGGACACACCAGGAACCGCGGTGTTGGCCGTCGAATGGCGCTAGCTGCGCAGCATTTGTGCACCGCCGCCGTCAGTGTCAGCCAGTTTGCCGTGGCATACGGAGCTCCATCGCAGTCTTTAACACTGGTAGCATGCCGCGACAGCGTGGACGTGAACCGTATGTGCAGTTGACGGACTTTGAGCGAGGGCGTATAGTGGGCATGCGGGAGGCCGGGTGGACGTACCGCCGAATTGCTCAACACGTGGGGCGTGAGGTCTCCACAGTACATCGATGTTGTCGCCAGTGGTCGGCGGAAGGTGCACGTGCCCGTCGACCTGGGACCGGACCGCAGCGACGCATGGATGCACGCCAAGACCGTAGGATCCTACGCAGTGCCGTAGGGGACCGCACCGCCACTTCCCAGCAAATTAGGGACACTGTTGCTCCTGGGGTATCGGCGAGGACCATTCGCAACCGTCTCCATGAAGCTGGGCTACGGTCCCGCACACCGTTAGGCCGTCTTCCGCTCACGCCCCAACATCGTGCAGCCCGCCTCCAGTGGTGTTGCGACAGGCGTGAATGGAGGGACGAATGGAGACGTGTCGTCTTCAGCGATGAGAGTCGCTTCTGCCTTGGTGCCAATGATGGTCGTATGCGTGTTTGGCGCCGTGCAGGTGAGCGCCACAATCAGGACTGCATACGACAGAGGCACACAGGGCCAACACCCGGCATCATGGTGTGGGGAGCGATCTCCTACACTGGCCGTACACTACTGGTGATCGTCGAGGGGACACTGAATAGTGCACGGTACATCCAAACCGTCATCGAACCCATCGTTCTACCATTCCTAGACCGGCAAGGGAACTTGCTGTTCCAACAGGACAATGCACGTCCGCATGTATCCCGTGCCACCCAACGTGCTCTAGAAGGTGTAAGTCAACTACCCTGGCCAGCAAGATCTCCGGATCTGTCCCCCATTGAGCATGTTTGGGACTGGATGAAGCGTCGTCTCACGCGGTCTGCACGTCCAGCACGAACGCTGGTCCAACTGAGGCGCCAGGTGGAAATGGCATGGCAAGCCGTTCCACAGGACTACATCCAGCATCTGTACGATCGTCTCCATGGGAGAATAGCAGCCTGCATTGCTGCGAAAGGTGGATATACACTGTACTAGTGCCGACATTGTGCATGCTCTGTTGCCTGTGTCTATGTGCCTGTGGTTCTGTCAGTGTGATCATGTGATGTATCTGACCCCAGGAATGTGTCAATAAAGTTTCGCCTTCCTGGGACAATGAATTCACGGTGTTCTTATTTCAATTTCCAGGAGTGTATTTCTGGATTTCAATACGCTTGCCTTTACCAGTTTCTTTGGCGCTTCAGTGTAGAACTGCCACCAGGGCTAAGTTTGATAAGGTGACCTAGCAAGCAAAACCTACCACATGGCATTGGTGGACGTAAAGACTGACCAAGATGAGCATACATTTTAGTCAGTTATCCAGTAATGCAGAAGAATGTAAAATTCCGGTGGTATACTGTTCGTCTGTACCCAGTAAAGCTGGGCCTTTGACGAAGATTATGAAAGTGAGGATAGAGGTAAGTATGCCGAAATTTCGACGGAAGAATCCCAAGCTGAGCCTACAGTTAGTTGGATTGCATTGGTTTCACTCCACCTACGAATGACTGGTGGTAGCAGCAAGCTGACAGGGATTCATTGAAGATAGATACAAAGAGGAAATGGAATCTTGATTAATGAGACTGCATGCAAAATAATATGACCAACTTTTCACCTACCAAGGTCAATTTCAGGAGTCACGCAATTGAATATTACACAGATACAGCTGTACTAGCTTGAGGCAATGTTAGGATATTTGCCCAAACGAAGGATATCCTTTTCGTATCAGACTTTGGAGCTGGGCCTAATACAGTCTGTGGATCAGTTCACTGTCGTGCAACCGGGGCTCATCTCAGCTGTGCATCTGATACAGCGTATCACATATCACAGAGGACAGCAGTTCTTCTGAGCGCCATACAGAGTCCCATAGTGGCCCTGGTCCTCTTATGTGCTGCTTTCATTTATAAGGCGAAAAACCAGTAGGTAAAAGGAACCATCAGTGACACAAATCCTAGTGGATTGGACACCAAAGACGAGAGAGGAGAACTGCAGAATTCTTGGTATCTTGTGCATAAGTAACAACGTAACATTAAGATTCATGCGTATGTAGGTGAGGCAAAATGCCTGAAATATCACGAAATTATTCTTGTTATTATAAACACTTGTACAAGATATTGCAATAGGTTAGATTCTGAGTAAGAGGAACTCATGTAACTAAGGAACATGTAACAGTAATTAGAGATCGACCCGCGGACTGAGTAGTCCCAATGGGAAAATAATATATCAGCGTAACGGAATAAGACAGTTTCAGCACGAATTTGCAGCAACGGATTCCCGCCGCACCCATGAGTCAGGTGAGAGCTTGTTGATAGTAACTTTGAGAAACATGAAGTAGCAAAGTATGTTGCACTGATATGGCCGCAAGAGCTGACAAAACGTCGTGCTTCGCGAGACTGCAAGTAACTCTTGCACAAGCCGATATCGAAACCAACTCACTGGTTCTAACATAACGTGCATCAGTACACATCTTGATGAGGCACACTCGCGAAACCTACGCACAGTGCTGACTATAAATAGGGAGCAGTCAGATAATAACAGTCCATATATGCTCCTTTTCCTCGAACATATCCGCGTCCTCTACATCTCCCGCCGCCTTGATCCCTCTCAGCCCTTGGTTGCTCCTCACCTCTCCAACCCCCGCCCTCTGCCGCGCCCTCAGCGTTGGGTCCCCCCTACCCTCCACCTCTACACCCTTCAAGGTGGCTTCCGTCGACTCCCCCTCCCGGATGATGCCCTCTCTCCCTCCATTTATCCCTCCTATCAACTCTGATCCTCACCTCCTCCTCCTTACCTCTGTCCTTTCCTTTGCCAGGCTTCAAAATGCTTCAAATGGCTCTGAGCACTATGGGACTCAACTGCTGAGGTCATTAGTCCCCTAGAACTTAGAACTAGTTAAACCTAACTAATCTAAGGACATCACAAACATCCATGCCCGAGGCAGGATTCGAACCTGCGACCGTAGCGGTCTTGCGGTTCCAGACGGCAGCGCCTTTAACTGCACGGCCACTTCGGCCGGCTTTGCCAGGCTTCCTCCATCCACCTTTCGTCCTGTTTTTTCCCCATCTACCCTCTCTCTGCCTCCCTTCTCTCCCCTGAGTCATTTTTGCTCTCCCCTCCATTGCCTTTCCCACTCCTTCTCGCGACCGATCAGTCCCCCCCTCCCCTTTTTCAATCTACTCTACCTCCCACGACTGCCCCCCCCCCCCCTTTTAGTGCTGTTTTAAGCGAGTGTTCAGAGTTGTGCATCCCCTGCCAGTGTTGCGAACAGCACCATACTGTTTCTAGTTGTGGTTTTCATCTCGTGCGAACAGAAATCAGACTGTCGCCATGTTATTTTTTTGACTGTGCCTGTGTACTTGTTGTGTATCTTCATCCACTTCGTCAACGCCGTGTTTTTATATTTTAAATTCCACGACATTCCACCAGTTTACAATTTTTTACGTGGGAGGGGGGGGGGGAAATCAAAAGGCAATAAAGGACAAAAATAATAATAACACTGTCTTTAGTGTCATAGCTCTGTTTGACGATGGTGCTGTGCTACATGGGTGTGTCGGCGTGGCACTAGTACCACTTGACACCAGAGTCCCGCATGCAGCTGTGATTAAAGAGTTGGCTGTTGGGGTAGTTTGCCTCGCCTTGGATGTGGTAACTGGGCTACAGGCAAGGGGGAAGCGTCTTCAGCAAGGGAGAGCACCAAACCACCGATGGGCGGAATCCGACGTGAGCGGGACGACTGACATTTTCACCGCCTGAAGCAAAGGAGACTGTGGCGTATCCCTCCAGCTGTGAGCAGTCCTCTGTCCCTATCGACAGACTCCTCAGCAGCATTCCCGTACCTCTGACGGCTTCAGACTGGAAACTGTTATGTTCGTCTTCTTGGAGATCATTTGCAGCCAATCAACAATGGTAATTTTGTGGATTACAATGCGCCATGTCATTTGGCCACAATTGTTAGTTTCAGGAACATTCTGGGAAATTCGGGAGAATGATACGATTTACAGACGGGGCACACATATTCAACTATCCCCGTTGATATTTATCAGCGCCTGTAAGCAGCTGAATGTCTGGATTTCATTATAATTTCATTCTTCGAGAGCTGCAAGATCACCAATGGTATCTGTACATATACCACCTTCATTTATTTTTTTGGTCATCAGTCTACTGACTGGTTTGATGCGGCCCGCCACGAATTCCTTTCCTGTGCTAACCCCTTCATCTCAGAGTAGCGCTTGCAACCTACGTCCTCAATTATTTGCTTGACGTATTCCAATCTCTGTCTGCCTCTACAGTTTTTGCCCTCTACAGCTCCCTCTAGTACCATGGAAGTCATTCCCTCATGTCTTAGCAGATGTCCCATCATCCTGTCCCTCCTCCTTATCAGTGTTTTCCACATATTCCTTTCCTCTCCGATTCTGCGTAGAACCTCCTCATTTCTTATCAGTCCACCTAATTTTCAACATTCGTCTATAGCACCACATCTCAAATGCTTCGATTCTCTTCTGTTCCGGTTTTCCCACAGTCCATGTTTCACTACCATACAATGCTGTACTCCAGACTTACATCCTCAGAAATTTCTTCCTCAAATTAAGGCCGGTATTTGATATTAGTAGACTTCTCTTGGCCAGAAATGCCTTTTTTGCCATAGCGAGTCTGCTTTTGATGTCGTCCTTGCTCCGTCCATCATTGGTTATTTTACTGCCTAGGTAGCAGAATTCCTTAACTTCATTGACTTCGTGACCATCAACCCTGATGTTAAGTTTCTCGCTGTTCTCATTTCTACTACTTCTCATTACCTTCGTCTTTCTCCGATTTACTCTCAAACCATACTGTGTACTCATTAGACTGTTCATTCCGTTCAGCAGATCATTTAATTCTTCTTCACTTTCACTCAGGATAGCAATGTCATCAGCGAATCGTAACGTTTATATCGTTCCACCTTGTATTTTAATTCCACTCCTGAACCTTTCTTTTATTTCCATCATTGCTTCCTCGATGTACAGATTGAAGAGTAGGGGCGAAAGGCTACAGCCTTGTCTTACACCCTTCTTAATACGAGCACTTCGTTCTTGATCGTCCACTCTTATTATTCCCTCTTGGTTGTTGCACATATTTTATATGACCCATCTCTCCCTATCGCTTACCCCTACTTTTCTCAGTATCTCGAACAGCTTGCACCATTTTATATTGTCGAACGCTTTTTCCAGGTCGACAAATCCTATTAAAGTGTCTTGATTTTTCCTTAGCCTTGCTTCCATTATTAGCCGTAACGTCAGAATTGCCTCTCTCGTCCCTTTACTTTTCCTAAAGCCAAACTGATCGTCACCTAGCGCATTTTCAATTTTCTTTTACTTTCTTCTGTATATTATTCTTGTAAGCAGCTTCGATGCATGAGCTGTTAAGCTGATTGTGCGATAATTCTCGCGCTTGTCACCTCTTGCCGTCTTCGGAATTGTGTGGATGATGCTTTTCCGGAAGTCAGATGGTATGTCGCCAGACTCGTATATTCTACACACCAACGTCAATAGTCGTTTTGTTGCCACTTCCCCCAATGATTTTAGACATTCTGATGGAATATTATCTATCCCTTCTGCCTTATTTGACCGTAAGTCCTCCAAAGCTCTTTTAAATTCTGATTCTAATACTGGATCCCCTACCTCTTCTAAATCGACTCCTGTTTCTTCTTCTATCACATCAGACAAATCTTCACCCTCATAGAGGCTTTCAATGTATTCTTTCCACCTATCTGCTCTCTCCTCTGCATTTAACAGTGGAACTCTCTTTGCACTCTTAATGTTACCACCGTTGCTTTTAATGTCACCAAAGGTTGTTTTGACTTTCCCGTATGCTGAGTCGGTCCTTCCGACAATCTTTTTTTTTTTTTCAATGTCTTCACATTTTTCCTGCAGCCATTTCGTCTTAGCTTCCCTGCACTTCCTATTTATTTCATTCCTCAGCGACTTTTATTTCTGTATTCCTGATTTTCCCGGAACATGTTTGTACCTCCTCCTTTCATCAATCAACTGAAGTATTTCTTCTGTTACCCATGGTTTCTTCGCAGCTACCTTCTTTGTACCTATGTTTTCCTTCCCAACTTCTGTGATGGTCCTCTTTAGAGATGTCCATCCCTCTTCAACTGTACTGCCTACTGCGCTATTCCTTATTGCTGTATCTATACCGTTAGAGAACTTCAAACGTATCTCGTCATTCCTTAGTACTTCTGTATCCCACTTCTTTGCATATTGATTCTTCCTGACTAATGTCTTGAACTTCAGCCTACTCTTCATCACTACTATATTGTGATCTGAGTCTATATCTGCTCCTGGGTACGCTTTACAGTCTAGTATCTGATTTCGGAATCTCTGTCTGACCATTATGTAATCTAATTGAAATCTTCCCGTATTTCCCGGCCTTTTCCAAGTATACCTCCTCCTCTTGTGATTCTTGAACAGGGTATTCGCTATTACTAGCTGAAACTTGCTACAGAACTCAGTCTTTCTCCTCTTTCATTCCTCGTCCCAAGCCCATATTCTCCTGTAACCTTTTCTTCTACTCCTTCCCCTACAACTGCATTCCAGTCGCCCATGACTATTAGATTTTCGTCCCCCTTTACATACTGCATTACCCTTTCAATATCCTCATACACTTTTTCTATCTGTTCATCTTCAGCTTGCGACGTCGGCATGTATACCTGAACTATCGTTGTCGGTGTTGGTCTGCTGTCGATTCTGATTAGAACAACCCGGTCACTGAACTGTTCACAGTAACACACCCTCTGCCCTACCTTCCTATTAATAACGAATCGTACACGTGTTATACCATTTTCTGCTGCTGTTGATATTACCCGATACTCATCTAACCAGAAATCCTTGTCTTCCTTCCACTTCACTTCACTGACCTCTACTATATCTAGATTGAGCCTTTGCATTTCCCTTTTCAGATTTTCTAATTTCCCTACCACGTTCAAGCTTCTGACATTCCACGCCCCGACTCGTAGAACGTTATGCTTTCGTTGATTATTCAATCTTTTTCTCATGGTAACCTCCCCCTTGGCAGTCCCGTCCCGTAGATCCGAATAGGGGCTATTCCGGAATCTTTTGCCAATGGAGAGATCATCATGACACCTCTTCAATTACAGGCCACATTTCCTGTGGATACACGTTACGTGGCTTTAATGCAGTGGTTTCCATTGCCTTCTGCATCCTCATGTCGTTGATCATTGCTGATTCTTCCGCCTTTAGGGGCAATTTCCCACCCCTAGGACAAGGGAGTGCCCTGAACCTCTAACCGCTCCTCCGCCCTCTTTGACAAGGCCGTTGGCAGAATGAGGCTGACTTCTTATGCCGGAAGTCTTCGGCCGCCAATGCTGATTATTTATCAAAATTTAGGCAGTGGCGTGTATCGAACCCGGGGCCGAAAATGTTTTGATTATGAATCAAAGACGCTACCCCTAGACCACGGGTACCCTCACCACCTTCATATAGATAAGGATTACCGGCCAATTATCGTCTTCAGCGTGGATGCACTCACATTACCCGAACTCTTGCGGGAATCGGTAGATTGACTGCCGCGAGTAATGAGTATGTTGGGCAGGGGCACTACAACTCTACTGTGTGGACAGGAAGTTGGAAAGAGTGGGTCTCACTCGGAGCATGCCAGAGATAAGACCCCGCAGTCGCACTATTGTCTGTGTCTACAGTGGCTCAGTCGGATAGAGCGTCTTCCCTGTGAGCAGGAGGTCGTGGGTTCGACTCCTGATCGGAGCACATATTTTTCAACTGTCCCCGTTGATATTTATCAACGCCTGTAAGTAATTAAAGGTCTGGATTTCATTATAATTTATTGCTTAAGAAGTCTTCGAACCAATCACATACATGGGAATCTATTCCTCAAGCCTGTACCCTCGTTAACAGTTAACTTGTGAGTTTCTATTTTCTTATTTTAATGTCATTAGGCTCCATAAGTCGTTAATTCATCTTACCCGCACCATTAGCGCCACCACTTGGCGCTTCCCAACAACTTCTACTTTTACCTCACTCGACTGTGCGTCGTCCACGCCTCAGTATACATTTCAGTGGCTACAGTATTTACTTGTGAGGCACATGTCTTTCAATGCTGGCGTATCTACACCGTTTGCTACTGCTGCTTGATGAGTTCATTTACTTCCCTTACCCTGACGGATGTGAACGTCAATGGCAGCATGGCATGACCTCACACAAATGCGGGATGGTTTTTGATCGGTACCCCTGGGATTTGCAGAAAGATGATAGAGGCTAGAACGATTGGGGTGGTTGTAGGAATCTGGAACATACTCTCATAACTAGTACTGGAATTCTTTACTAAATAACTTCTACCTAACTTTGTCCTGATACTGCACTCCAGAAACATAACTAATAACAACTATCTTTCTTGAATACAAATGACTCATTAACAAACATTAACGGGATTATACCACAAGCAAGATAACCCAATTCTGGTATTACGTGCATAATAGATGCGCGAACTAGAGACTGTGAACCTAGCGAGCTGAAGCATATTTTAATCTGACTTCGCTGACGACCTGTAGCTGACTCGGCAGGTGCGATCTGCAAGTCTCTGTCTGTGCCATACTGCCCATACGGTGGCGCTGCAAGCGCCAGCGAGTCCAGCGAGGTTGCAAGTGCTGGACCGCTATCGATTATCGCAACCTCTAGCGTGGTGTCTAACGTTGACTCCACACTGACTACTTGGCTTCTCGTGGATTTCGTCGTTTTTTGTTCCTGCATTGAAGTTTTTTCATCGTTTCAGGATTTTTATCTCCAGTTGGCTATTGGGTTTTCGCTTCAACCGTTTTTTTTCATAGTTTTAATAGTGACTAAGATGATTGGCACCATGGCTTTTAATACTGACTAATGTGGCCTCTGCTGACTTTTTGAGGTATGTTTGTGTCCTTGCACCATTAGTCTGTTCTACAACTTGATGGTTTAGATAGGTTCACGAATTTAAACTTTCATGTTGCAATTACTTTGACATATTTTGCAGTTAATCTTATGATGCGCTAAGACCCAGTAATGCGTCATTAATTAATAAATACTGGAATAGAGACTGTCTTTAATTTGAAAATGAATCCTTTCGGTTTTGCTGCACTTCATCACCTGAAAAGCGACTTGCACAGAGTTCCCATTAACACGTATGTAGAATTATAGCAGGGAATTGTTCCGTGGTGTCAAGATTTACGAGGTGACCCGATTGTGTTTTGAAGATTTCGTAGCTCACGGCACAGACGAGTGCTGCATTGCTTCAAAATGTGAGTACGACACGTGGAGCACACCTTTTAACCGACGTGAGTGCGCAGTAATTTGTCATGTAACGCGATGAAGTAGTATTGCACATCTTGTTAAGGTAGCCTTTGGGTGAAATTTATGCTCAGTTATAGGCCTTCGTAATCGAGTTTACTTTTCAAATTTATTTTCACTAACTATGACAATACTTCACTATCGCGGCATGTAGCCACACATTCTCAGTGTCTCGCGAACATCGCGTTTACTGAAAAGATTTTGCTTCTACGATTATTGTCATACATTTCCTGTAAATACTAATAGATATTTCTTAGTTACACTTAATCTGCTTGACTATAGCGTATTTTCAAAAATACATTGAACTCCTTTCCTTTATACTTTCTTTTTAAAATTAGGTGTCTTTTTTTCCACTTACTTCTGTTACAATGCTTCAAATGGGCACATGTGTCTGTCCTCCAGTAACTTGTATTGTATTCGTGACAGCTATGTAATCCACTGGGCCGATCAGTCTGATGTTGACCCTAGCTAGGGGACATGCTAAAGACTGGAACGTGTTTTATTTTTAGACTTGAGCATATCTCCTCTTAATTCTGACCATTGCTTCCTCGCAATGTAATTTTACGTAAGTAACCTGTGTACGTGATGAAAGTTGTCGTCTTGGTTAATGCTTTATGTCACACTTAATTTTCTACGTATTATTTTGAGGGTTGCTCAAAATTTCGTCCTTAGAGGTGTCGAAACCTAGGTCAAAGTAAAAAACAGCTTTTTGCTAACCGGTTGGCTGCGTAATTGCTATGTTGAAACTAACATGTGGTTACTGAGAAACAGCCATGTTTAACATCACTCACTTTCACTGCTGTCAGTTTTCGCTAGTAATCATTCTCTACTCTACATACAAATTCTGCACTTGGTCGCCTTTGGTGAACCCCTCAGCTTGGCGCCCCAGCGGCTGCTAGTGTTACTTGGGCCACAAACCGTCCTGTCGACCAACTATATCTTTCCTGACGCCTTCAAAAATGGGCTCAAGCGTTTCTATTGTCGTACGGTGGTAGTCACTGAATTTATCTGTACAATTTCGTAAAGGCTTGCGTGTTTCAAAAAACTTCCATGCAGACATATCTTCGTTACACTGATGTACCCATGACTTTTTTTTAAGTCTCTTATTAACGAGATTGCTCTTCTCCTGCAGAAAGCAACCTAAATCGACCACGGGGCACGTAATCGCTCTACGTCGGGTCGGGAGAAATACGGATCCAATGTAGGCGCTCCCGATGGACGACGTAGGGCGACATCGGGTCACGTAAACGGCCTACATCGACACGGATCGGACCGGGAGAAATACGGGGCCAATTTAGATGTAGTATTACCAGCAGGAGATATTTGTGTAACTCAGCCTCCTGCGTTGCTAAGTGTAGAATTAGTTTAGGGCTATGAATAATTCTTACAATTCATTACACTTTTGTTTTTAGCAGGTCTTCATGCAGCGGAACTCTAACATTTAACGAGATGGAGGCATAACTGGACATAGTATTTGTACCAGTAACTTGGTGAAAGACTTTCACAGAGTCAGTACTGCCTCTCAGGATAAAACCAACCTTCTTAGGTAATGTACACTGCCAGTGATGATCCGTGTGTCAAGTTAAATACTTTTTATGATGATCAAGATCTGTTGAATAATTTTTCATCTTACTTTTCTGTTTTAAAGCGATCGAGGAACTGTCTAGAAATATAATTTGATTTTCTCACACAGTAAAAGTACTTGACTTGTTACATCCAAACGTAACTCTCGTAAAGAACTATTAAAAAAAGAGCAACGCTGTTAAGAATTAATAGCGAAAGAGATACGTCTGAGAGGCTGCGATACAGTATATTTTTTTCAGAGATTTTCTTTATTTCTTTAGAAGTATATAGCACACCTCAAGAGTTTTAAACAATTCCACCATTTCCTTTGTTTACTTTAGTACCTCTGTTAAGATTCCCAAGCCACATCCGAGATGCACTGCTAATGTTTAGAGCGACTGAGCAAGGAATACTTTAATGTCCGTTTTTAACAGTATGTTTTGGGAGACAAAGGTGTTGTAATATCTTCTGCATTCCACTTAATACGAAGTTCCTTCCTTAACAAGCGTCTAACACGTCTTCGTATGAAATACGGGGACAAAGTAGCGTACAGGTCTTTGCTGACAGCTTTGTATTACAGTTTATATTAGTTACATTTGCTTCTGTTACATGTTACATAGCACTCAGGTTTAAATTTCTCCATACCCACAATTATTTTCTTAGGAAACAGACTTTTCTTTTTTATTGCTCCCAAATACTTCTTGGGATCTTTAGCTTCTCTACGTCTCCCTAAGTTATCTTTAATAGATTCAGTAGTGAAAGAATGGTTAAGTTTTCTCTGTTTTGAAGATAACGATTTCTCTTTCGGACAGATGTTGTTCGTGTCCTAGCGACACATTTTTTGCAACGAGTTAACGGTAAAAGTAAGTACTTCAAAACTTTGATATGCTTAGCAATGTGTGATTAATTACAAGTATAGAAGTTCACATTGAATTTTACGAAAGGTATATAAATTATGAGAAAAAGAATTATCTTTTGAAAGTTTTATTGAAGCTTCTTTAAATATAGTTAAGAAATTAATTTCGAGATTACCTCAGGGGAGCGTTGTAGGGACGATTTATATTAAGGTCCTAGTGGAAACGATGAAGGCTCCGTGAAGCTGTTCGGGAAAGACGCTGCTCTCCATACGAAACTCGCGGCGCTATAATCCTGATAGCGAAATACGCACTCTGGAGGACAACGGCACAAGCCCCCATGAGACAATTCAGATTTAGGTTTTCCGTGAATTCTCAAAATCTGAGATGTAGATGTAGAAGAACAGAAACAAATGCGAATGTTTTCACAGACACATAGCCCTTCAGACCATGTTAAGGACGACTTAGAAGATCTGTTAAGGATTGGATTGGATTGTTTGGGGGAAGAGACCAAACACCGAAGTCATCGATCTCATCGGATTAGGGAAGGATGGGGAACGAAGTCGGCCGTGCCCTTTCGACGGAACCATCCCAGCATTTGCCTGGAGCGATTTAGGGAAATCATGGAAAACCTAAATCAGGATGGCCGGACGCGGGATTGAACCGTCGTCCTCCCGAATGCGAGTCCAGTGTGCTACCACTGCGCCACCTCGCTCGGTGATCTGTTAAGGGGAATTCGCATCGCACGTAGCACAGAAATGGCTTATAAATGTACAAAGTGTAACTGAAGTTGATAAATGGTAGCACAAGAAAAAATAACGGCTTGCTTGACATAAAGTGGAGTAAGAAGTAAGGGAATTTTCCTAAGTTTAAAGTAGGGTTACATAAGGTGGCTGAGGACTGGAAGGTAGCTGAATTATAATAGATGGGCACGGGCAAGGAACGATATCTTCAATAGAAGAGCTCAACTGATATCAGAAATCGATGTGCAAATGAAGAAGACGTTACTGAAAGTGTGTGTCTTTAGTGCAACATTCTATGGCAATGAAACGTGGATCGCCGCAAATGTGGAGGGGAAACTGGAAGGACTGGAAATGTGGTGCTATTGAAGGATGCTAAAAATTGAGTGGAAAAGTGCAATACGAAATGAAGGAGCACTAAAAATATGTAATGAAAGGTATCTATGGAAGGCGCTTACTAGAAGATGGAATGGATTGGCTAGACGTCGGTTACGGCATCCAGAAATAGTTAACTTCGTTTGAGAAGGAACAGCAGACTGGAAAACAGTGGAGAGAGATAAAGACTGGAATGTGTAAAGCGTTATAAAAGATGCTTAGGTTGGCAGCCAAGCAGAGATGAAAAGATGAACACAGAATACGAAAGCTTGAATGAAAATAAAATAAAAAAGTCCTGTGCGTCGAAGGATAGGGCGTAAGCAGCAGCAGATGCGTTATTGTTGTTGAGCAGTTTTGTAGGACTGCGTTCCTGCTCCACAACTCAATCTCCATCCCAATCACCATGGATTCGAAAAACATCGGTCATGTGAAATGCAACTTGCGCTACTCTAGTATGACATCCTGAAAGCCTTGGATCAAGACAGTCCCATAAACTTGGCAGGTGGATGGAACACATTGCTAATGTCAGACCTCCTTAAAAGTCTCCCAGTCTTACAGGATCTGCCGCTAGCACTTTGCCACTACTCGGCTCTTTTAAGGATGATGCGGCCCGTAGGAGTCTGGCACGTACAAAATTTCGTAGCATTATGGGAAAACATGTAACGGCTGATCAATTCGCGCAGTTCAGGACAGATAGCTGGAACATTCTTATTTCACGAGGCTATAACTGTCTGAAAAATCAGCGGCAGTAGAACATTGTTTAAACAAGGGTCAGAGAACGAAACATGCGACCAAATTTTGGAACAGTTTTTAAAGGGAGATAAATAAAATCAAGTTGGCAGACAGTTTGGCTAATACAGACATGGGTTTTCGTCTTAGCAGGACGTGGAATACTGTACAACGCTCGTTGCTATGGCCAGCCCGAGAGTTCGACGATAATTTTTAAGTACGAAGTATCATTTTCGCCGTTATTCTACTAGGAGAGGCGCCATAAGGCAAACCTCGAAGACACCACGTGTGCTGGTCGGTTCATGTGTCGTCTGTGGTATGGGGGCCTACGTAGGACAACGTTATCCAGCGTTGACAGTTGGAATCAGTTTTCAGTGGTACTGAGCATCAGCATCATCTCTCCTCAAAGTAGTAGACAAGTGGATCGTCGACATATCGAGCCATGAGAATGGCTAGGTCCCGGGTTAGTTTCTCGGTCCCATACACAATTTTAATCTAAAAGTATGTTTCATGTCAGTGCACACTCCACAGCAGAGCGAAGAATTAATTCTGAAAACAACATCGAGGCTGCGGTTAAGAGATAACTCCGCAATATCCTTCCTTCCGCGCTTGCTAGTCCTGCAAGTTTCGCACAGGGACCTCTATGAAATTCGGAAACTAGGTGGGATGTGAGTACTGTTCTTGTGTGGTGCTCGTGCTTGGGTAGCTCAGGTGGTAGAGCACTTGCCCATGAAAGGCAAAAGTCGCGAAATCGAGTGCGAGGAAGGTTAATATCGAATCATTTAGGTTTTAGGATCCGGCAATCTGAGGAGACTACCAAGAATTATTACGCAGGGAAAGTCCACAGAGTCACACACGTAGTCGCACTTTCGTAAAGTGTTTGACTTGGTACTACAGATTCGCTTATTATTCGTAAATACTATCGTATGCGGTATTTAGTGAGAGTTATGACTCCATTGAGGGAGGAAGCAGCATTAATTTAGCATGGAAAATCATTAACAAATGTAGAACGAACTTTAAAGGCACTTCAGAGAAGCGTGCTGAGTCCATACCTTTTCATTTATTAATGCCCTTGCAGACAATAGTAATAGTAACCTCCAACGTTTCGCAGATTTATTGTCTCAAAATAGCTGCACAAATATTCAGCCAGAGCTGGATAAGGATTCAAAGTGTCTATACATTGTCAACTTCTGTTCTGTGTCCAGAAATGTACTGTATAATTCTGCACGACATATAAGGAAATAAGTAGTACTGTACGACTACAATATCAGTGTTACAAATGAAACCAGTCAAACAATACAAGCCCCTAGGTGTAACAATTTGTAGAGATATGGGAAACGCTACAAATTATTGTAATTGCGAACATCTATCTTTGCAGTAGTGAATAACGTACAGCATCATTCCGCCTCCCACCAACGACCATATACAGTATGTTACCTACAAGTTGGCTCGTAGGGGAGGAGGATGCTCGGAGCGAAGACAGCTAACGCCGGCCTTCACATTGACAGCCGTGGGGCGAAAGTGGGGAAAAACACTGCTTGCCACAATGTAAATCTGTGGTTAATGCTTCCTTAAATTAAATGTCACGCACGGAGGAAAACGTTGCTTCAATTTAGTTCATAATCAAAAATTGAATTGTCTTATATATTAAAGCTCTTAATAAATTTCCTAACTGCAACAGTTAAATATGCTTACCTCCAGGAACGGAATGAGTACGTAACAGAGCAAAGTGCAACAGTAACAACACAAAATAGACAATGTACAGAAAGGAAAGCAGGTGCCGGCTCCTTTGATTTGTATGAAATCAAGCGTTGCTCTCGGCGCCATATTGAAAGTGAGTGTTGTGTACATAGTTCTGCATAGTCAGCCCGTACACAAATTTCCCACTAGAGCGCGCCCCGCTAAGCACAACAGCGCAGGCGCAGCGCTCGTCCATCTCTGCACTACGAGGTGGCGCTGCCATAGAGATGGACCAAATTCTGCTTCCGCCGATCTGCGTATTAATATGTAACGCAGCCAATGATATTGCTGCTTATGAAGAACCTTTTCTCCTTGCGGATCACACTTGCGCAGTGATACATGAACGTGCGAGGTATTATAATGCGTGTACAGACCTCTGATTAGTCAGTCTGCATTTGTCTGCACCAGTCTATACCAGTCTACATTTGTCTGTACCAGTCTATAGTCAAGTTTCAGTCTGCGCCTAATAAGATTATCATATTCCTGTACATAGCCATGAAGATAAATTTATAGACACTTTTGTCAAGTATTAGAGATATACAGGGTGTTACAAAAATATATGGCCGAACTTTCAGGAAACATTCCTCACACGCAAATAAAGAAAAGATGTTATGTGGACATGTGTCCGGAAACGGTTAATTTCCATGTTAGAGCTCATTTTAGTTTGTTCTTCCACCTACGCTCAATGGAGCACGTTATCATGATTTCATACGGGATACTCTACCCGTGCTGCTAGAACTTGTGCCTTTACAAGTACCACACAACATGTGGTTCATGCGTGATGGAGCTCCTGCTCGTTTCAGTCGAAGTGTTCGTCAACAACAGATTCGGTGACTGGTGGATTGGTAGAGGCGGACCAATTCCATGGCCTCCACGCTCTCCTGACCTCAACCCTCTCGACTTGCATTTATGGGGGCATTTGAAAGCTCTTGTCGACGCAACCCCGGTACCAAATGTAGAGACCCTTCGTGCTCGTATTGTGGACGGATGTCATACAATACGCCATTCTCCAGGGCTGCATCAGCGCATCAGGGATTCCATGCGTTGGAGGGTGGATGCATGTATCCTCGCTATCGGAGGACATTTTGAACATTTCCTGTAACAAAGTGTTTGAAGTCACGCTGGTACGTTCTGTTGCTGTGTGTTTCCATTCCATGATCAATGTGATTTGAAAAGAAGTAACAAAATGAGCTCTAACATGGAAAGTAAGCGTTTCTGGACACATGTCCAAATAACACTATTTCTTTCTTTGTGTGTGAGGAATGTTTCCTGAAAGTTTCGCCGTACCTTTTTGTAACACCCTGTATGTGAGAATAAGATTAACGTACCAATACCAAGGGAACTTCAGTTTGTCAATTGTAAATAGCATCCAGAACCAAGTTAAATAATTTTTATGCTTGTTATTATTTTAATAAATGTGTGTGAAAATAATCAAGTTCTGTTTAAAGTTGGTCATCGTCAATCTGCTACTCTAAGCGTGCAAGTGGCATTTCTATCGTGACCTAACGGCAGAAGATAAGCACGCCACGATAAGACCACGAGACATATTGCTGACACTCGTCTAATTCGTTAGAGCGACAAGGCAAATGACCTGATGGTGTGTGTACTGAAGGTTTTACAGTACGCACACCACACTGAGTAAATGTGAAGTGACAGCTGCTTACTGCTATGGCTCGAAATGGACATTCTTAAGAAACGGAAATAATCCAAGCAACCAAATGAAACTTCCTGGCAGGATAGAACTGTGTACCGGACCGAGACTCGAACTCGGGACCTTTGCCTTCGCGGACAAGTGCTCTACCGTCCTCACAGCTGTACTTCTGTCAGTATCTCGTCTCCTATCTTCTAAACTTCACAGTTATGAGCCACATCGTGGGGAAACTGGCAGTCGTTAGTAACATACCACGTGGTAAATGGTGCCTGACAGATCAAGATAGAAATGCCCAAACACATACCATTCTATCTGCAGATCGGTGGTGTACTAGCGATCGCCATGCATGATGATCAGCTACAGACATGTGCAAGATGTGGACAAGAGGGCTTTTGCTACAGATACAGCCCACTGACGCAGCTCCTAAAGTCACGGTCAGTTCTTTACCAGACACTTACATCTCGGCTGTGCGCAACCCAGATGTGTCACTTCAGGAAGCGCCTTTTCACTCGCTGGCACGATGGTGCGGCTGAGACCTGAGGTACTATCTCCTCTGATGATGACGAAGCCATCGACTCAATGATCGGCCCATCCATTGCGATGCATATCGAAGTGAGTGTGGTGCCTACCTCTGCTTTCCTTCAGATTGGCATGGCTTTGGAAGACAAACATTCACATTCCGACATGGGACAGCACGTCCAAAAGCAATGGACTCCCTGAAAATGGATGAAGTGAAGTCGAACGCCCCCTGACGACACACATCTTCATGTAGTATTACAGGCAGTGGACTGTATACCAGACAGTGATCTCCCTTCGAGCACCTCGATGACAGGAGTGCCCACTCCCATTGTCCGTTCTACCACGCCCCCAATCCCACCTGACAACGATGGATCCCATGGTTGGAGGTTCCCTGGATCCTCCAGTGGCAGTGTCATCACCCGTAGCCATCGATGGTTCTACAATCGCCAGCCACCGGTTCCGATCTTCCAGGCTGACAATGTCGATGACAGAGCATATCAGGATGCTGGCCCAGCCATCAGAGAGTGCTTCGCAGTAGCGCATGACACAGCTTCCACCTACTAATTACAGCTACAGTGGCTGTTCTATTGTTCAAATGTGTGTGAAATATTATGGGACTTAACTGCTAAGGTCATCAGTCCCTAAGCTTACACACTACTTAACCTAAATTATCCTAAGGACAAACACACACACCCATACCCGAGGGAGGACTCGAACCTCCACCGAGATCAGCCGCACAGTCCATGGCTGCAGCGCCTTAGACCGACAGTGGCTGTGCTGTATGTTCACGCCAGCTGGACATATATGCATCTGTGCCAAAAGGGTGAGCACATCCACAGCACTATCGCATAGCGCTGAAGAATCTGGCCCCCATTTTGGGTTCATATAAATTGGCAATGTCTCGTGGCACCATTTATGCTTCTGATGTCGACGTTATTCTTGTATAAGCACCAGAAGAACAAGCAACTGAAGACTTCAAATCAACATAACGAAAACAAATAAATCTAACAATAACATCACCAACCCTCTGCCAAAGAAGTGATCGCCACTGATTTCTATGCCCCCACCAGCGACACAGCACATATCCTCCCATGTCTCTGACAACAGTAGCGGAGTGGCTATCTTCCTCTGTGTACGGCTCCCCACTAAAGATGCAGTTTACCTTCCTAATGACAGGCGTATGGCCCTCATGGTGTTTGGCGTCTACATCCTGTATATAATGTATATGCCCTGTCTGGCTCCAGTTGATGTCATGAATGAGACCTTCTTTGCTGATGAGGTATCGCCGCTTTTTGATGGTCCCTTTGATGAAATGGTCCTCGGTGGCGACTTGAACTTCACACAAGGGCCTATTGATCAACTACCACAACATTCCCCACATGTGGCCCCCTCTGTCTTAATCGACTGACTTCAGCTTATCATCACATAGACGTGGGTCTTGGCACCCACGCAGGTTTCACATACTATATGGGACACTCATCCAGTCATGTCACCTGTATATTCCTCACATATTCCCTTGGTGACGACAATCGACGTGCTGAGGTTCGGCCTCTGGCTTTCTCCAACCATGAGCCACACAACTGCAGTGTCACCCTCACTTGCCACCAGGTGTGGCATACTCATGGCCTCTGTAAATTAAATTTTCCCCAACTGACTATCCCTGACTGCTGAAGGATCATCAAGAATAAACAATTTTTTTCAGCCTTCAGTTGCAAGGTAATTTTACTCGTTTACCTAGGTTTCGATTCCAGTAATGGAATCTTCTTCAGAACAAAAAATTAAATTATTTTGTGAGCCAAACACTGGCCATGTCACAGATTAAAAATTAAAACAATAAAGACGCATGATCATAAGATTATGATTATGCGTCTTTATTGTTTTAATTTTTAATCTGTGACATGGCCAGTGTTTGGCTCACAAAATAATTTAATTTTTTGTTCTGAAGAAGATTCCATTCTGGAATCGAAACCTAGGTAAACGAGTAAAATTACCTTGCAACTGAAGGCTGAAAAAAATTGTTTATTTGCTGTACATTTCACAGTTGCTGACACGCTGCAATATGTTAAAGATTTGTAAATTATCAAGAATGCATGGACCCTCCATCGTCGATGTCACACTGTGTACATCTTATCCTGTTGGTTATCCTTTGCAAAACCAGCTCTAAGCAGGGTAATGATGGCGTTTGGCAAAGATGTCAAAGCTTGGTATATGTGCAGCGTGGACTTTTATTACACCATCCTACATGACTACATTTCGATGGCATCCCTTCTGCCCATCAGGTGACAATACATCATGCTAAAGCATGTATTACTTCACTCATATGGCGACACTTGGGAGGCCACATTGACAGGTGCTTCACCTGTAATTATACACCTAATGAAACGCCATCGCCGGCCGGTGTGGCCGATCGGTTCTAGGCGCTTCAGTCTGGAACAGCGCGACCGCTATGGTCGCAGGTTCGAATCCTGCCTCGGGCATGGATGTGTGTGGTGTCCTTAGATTAGTTAGGTTTAAGTAGTTCTAAGTTCTATGGGACTGATGACCTCAGATGTTAAGTCCCATAGTGCTCAGAGCCATTTGAACCATTTGAAACGCCATCGATGTACTGCCTCCTCACAGAAATACGACATCGTCGTCGAGCTCTCATACACAACCACACTGATCCAGAAGGACGATGATGTATTACCCAATGCGCAATTCCACTCACATTTCACACAGTTGTATGTTCCCATCCCACATCACCCGACCCTAACTGATGATACAACTGAACTCATCATCAACACAGTGCCATAGAACGTGACCACTGATGAAGATCTGGAAACTATCAGTGGGGAAGCTGGCAATAAGTCCGTAGATTCTGCAACTTCCTCCTCGAATTTTACACTTCTTTTAGCTATCTGTTGGTACCGACTTGGACATCCATCTGTCATGAACTTATGTCCTCAAAACGATCCCAGCGACCTTCCTTGAAGGGGTCATCATCCCAGGCTCTAAGCCACATGGGTGATGACAGATCTGTGATTACCACCCCATCACTCTACCATCACTCTTCCATCTGTTGGCACGGCGGCCCAAGAAGGCAGCAAGACACTTCACGTCCCTTGATCAGGCTTCACTGGATGGTGACACCAATATTCACAAGGCCCTTAATGGGTTTCCAGCCCATGTAGTAATAGTGGTAATGCGTCTCTTGAGTGGCACGACTTGAAGAATACTCTACAATGGTCGCCTCACCGCGCTTCTAGCGATCGTGTGCTCTGTCAGACAGGGTTGCCTATTTTTCATGACATTACATGCTTTGTCGTTCGGACCCATAATCCAGGGGGTCAGATGGGGCCAACACTTCATTAACACCGTTTTATGGCCTGTGCTGACGATCGTGTCCACTATATAAGCAGTGAAGATGATGCCCATGTGGCTCTGATATTAGTGGCGACATATGGGGAGGCATCCAGCAGTTCTCTTTATGTTTCGAAATGTCAGGCTCTGCTCGTTGGAGAGGGCCTGCCTGAGAGATGTCATCTCTGGCCACCAGCGTCCGCTGTTTGGATATTGGTTTTATGAATGATCATCGCTTTATGGCAACAAACGGCCGACGTCTCCTCCAAATGTTCAGGGCTGGCCTTGTGGACCACTGGCTTAGAGCCCTCGACATTGTATACCATGCGGAACACGTGAATGTCTAACATCCTCCACATGGCACAAGAATTCCCGGTCTCGATTACGCTCACCCATCGTATGATGATATCCATGGCATCCTTTGTCTGTACCAGGATGTTATTTAAAGTTCAGTATTTCTGCCTTGCCCTCCCATGGGAGCCTAGTCGGTTTGACTTATTGCCCAGACCAAACAAAGTTATGACACTTTTTGATAGCTCCCAACTAAGAGTCTAGCACCATTGCCCTATGAGCCTCACTGGACTGCTGTTACATAAATATGTGCCGGTCTCCATGTCAGCCGCAGTCATATTATCAGACAGCCCATCCCCGTCCTGTTACATTCAGCATTTCTTCCTCGAATTAAGTTACATCTTCCATTACTTACCACTCCCATGAATACTCCATATAAAGACTGCACACAACGCAATTACAGATGCATTGGTTCCCCAATCTCA
Organism: Schistocerca piceifrons; assembly: GCF_021461385.2. NCBI lineage: Eukaryota > Metazoa > Arthropoda > Insecta > Orthoptera > Acrididae > Schistocerca > Schistocerca piceifrons. The sequence continues at coordinate 253,556,377 of NC_060141.1, read as the reverse complement.
TCAAACTCGTTTCATCAGATCATGTGGCGCCTTGTGAGGAAAATGGTGCATGCATGCTTTCTTCACACCAATGTCCAGTTCGTCTGGTATATCACTGTCAGTGGCAATTGGGTCAACCAATTTCGTTTGCATCACATCCGCTACGCTGACACACCACTGTGAGGTGCACGACACAGACGCCCACCGATTCTTATGTGGCCTGTTGTCTGTTGTCTGGAGGCTCGAGCAGCGTATCGTGGCTTTCCTTACCGGACAGAAACCTGCTCAGATCACTTTCCAGACACTTTTATTCCTGGATGTGGTTCATTACCCCCAACGAAAACTAACACTGTGAACTGGATATGCGGCCATGCGGTCTATCATGTCGTGACGTAGGTGGGAGAGGGTGAAAAGGGGTTACTAGTCAGTCTGTGCTCTCAAGCGGTACAGAAGGACAATTCACAGTGAAGGCATCTGATTGTTTTCTTCCATCTGAGCCAACACTGGTACAGGCATTTACTAGAAATGTAGGTAATGAGACTTGGTAGGAAACTCGTTGTGGAGACTCTTGGACAAACAGGATACTGAAATAGTTGTTTATTCCAGACAGGACTAACTAATACACTGGAGGCTAGTTCTAGGGTTAGAAAAAGCATGAATAACACTCTTAAATCAGAAGCCAGTGCAGAAGCCCCAGGAATGGATGATAACCACAGTAGCAAACACTAGCAGCATCTTAAGGCAACAACTTAGTTGCAATCCAAAACATACTGAATGTGACACTGTGCTCTGAGGCACTCCAAGTGAGAGAGCAGACTTACGTGGAGCTGGACCGAGGCTGCAGTCGACAGACGCGGATTCGGCGCCCAGATCGTCTGACTGAGAACTCCGCCAAAATGTGGAATTAGGGGTTTTTAAGAGTCGCGTGGGGGCACTGTTTTTCCCACTTAAACCACCCAGCCAATCCCGCAGGTATCTTGCAGGCGCCTGCCAGTCACGGTTTAGTTAGGTCGCCTCTACTGCGCCTAAGGCGCGGATGTTAATGCAGTTGCACTAAGTCCGTATTTGGTAACAACATTGTTCAGCTAAAAGCTAAACGTAACTGCTCTGTCAAATAAGGCTTGCAACATTATTGTTATACGTCATTTAGCCCCGCCCCTCGGGCTCCCCGGACTAGGGACTGCTAGGTCAACAGTTTTTGGCGTTGTAACTCTCTTTCTAACCCTTGTGTGCCTACTGACGTTGCTGTTCTCAGGGCTGGTATCAAACTGGCTTTATACACTACTACGTGCCTGTTGGTTACAAAGTTCTATGGTGGCAGCCCACCACAGCGTCTAGACGACACATGAAGTTACATGCTAATTCCTTTGGACCACGTCTGGGGGCGTCTGCATTTTCGCAAGGTTCTCCTCTTATGGTTTACTTCATGTAACGATATCCCTCCTAGTTTCGTCTGCCCTCAGCATCGTCTCTGCTTCCGCGCCTTGTAGCGACTGTCCTCCTTTCTCACAGCTTCAAGATAACACTACAATAGCAAGGAATAATCAATATATTACAGGTCTTTTTGACCTCGACGAGAAGTCGGAACTGGGTTACTGGACGTACCTTAGTGATCGACACTGTACACTCGTTCGCATCCCCAGATACAAGCACTTCCTTACAGATTTTCTATGGAGCGCCTTTCATGACCCGCCTTCCACCTGGAATAACCAAGCGATGAGATTCTGGTGCTTATTTTGCTGGCATGATGCTCTGAACGAACTACAAACGGAATCTCCTTTAAAATTTCCGGAGGCGTGAATCACTCCTGGAATTCTGGTAAACAAAATAAAATTAAAAAATGAAATAAAGTAAAGAAATACAAAAAGAGAAATAACGCTATAAAACAGCCCCTACAAAACTACATTCATTTTCATCGCTCCTCTGTGTGCTGTCTCCCGCTACTTTCTTCCTGTCCCACCCCGTTTCAATAATAGGTTAGTTGCTTAGAGATGGAAATAGATAGGCGCCGTTGCCTGAATAGCTGAGATTCATTTTTTTCGTAGGAAACAAGTGTCGTTGGTAAGTACAACTTTTTTTTTAAAAAAAAAAGAAAAAAAGTGGTTAAAGTGACCGCTCGCTATAAGAGGGAAATCCGGGTTCAAATCCGGGTCCGTCTCACCAGCCTAGATATTCGTATATCACAAATAGGTAGTATATCCATATGTAACATAGCTGATGCCAACATATTTGCGGCCAGTGAATGTATTTCCAATTAACGTAGGTAATACTTTAATTGAAGACAGTAGACTACATTAAAAATTAATTTATACAAATGTTTTGAATTAGGCCCAGGCCTACAGGTTCAGACTAACATATTATGTAAAATGAATTATATTGCTTAACAAATGACAACTGATTAGTGTCATGATGATACGTTTTTCCAGCCTTGTCCAAAATATGAGATGTGTTTCAGGTTTTCCTTTATCTTTCAGTTGTTGCGGAATGTCTTGATGATTGGTTCAAATGGCTCTGAGCACTATGCGACTTAACTTCTAAGGTCATCAATCCCCTAGAACTTCGAACTACTTAAACCTAACTAGCCTCAGGACATCACACACATCCATGCCCGAGGCAGGATTCGAACCTGCGACCGTAGCGATCGCGCGGTTCGAGACTGAAGCGCCTAAAACCACTCGGCCACCGCGGCCGGCTCGTGTACTTCCATCAGTCGTTTTGTGAGAGCCGATTGTTTCTTTCTTGTATGTTCTTTCCTCTTACTGCCGCTCATGATCTATTTCTAACTTAAAGAGCACAAATAACTTTTTACTTTGAGGCAATCCCAGCAACTAAAACGCACAACTAATAAAATAAACAAAACTTTTCCATTTGCCTATAGCTTCAGTCGCAGCTGCAGCTACTTATTCAGTTTCAATATGGTAGACTTCGTGCCACCACAATAAATTTTGGAGCATGACCTGCAGCCGAGTTTCCGGTCTGTATAAGCGTTACTATGTGGTATAGCACAGCAACCAACAACACACACCATTGTCAACAAGTAAAGCTGGGCTGCAGCCAAAATCAAATGACTAACGTCCACCCGCTTCTATCGATTCAGGGCTAGGGAGTAGGTCCGCCAACTTAAACTGTACTGGCGACAAATGATTCAGCGACAGATCCCTAAACGAGGGTGTGTTCCGTGCTTCAGCTACGTAGTGGAGTTTAAATACTGTCGACATCATAGTGGCACTTAGTAACGACCACACAAGTCACGTTGGTTTGTGGAAGCCAACCGTTTCTGAAAAGAAGGCAGGTGGGCGGCGAGATCGGGTACACACCCGGTGTCGCTCACACGCAGAGATGTGTCGGCTCGGAAGGCGGCTGCCCTCACAGGGTGGTGGTGAAGGGCCGCGGAGACAGCGTGGGGCGGTGCAGCGAGAGGCCGTCGTGCAGCTGGCTGCCGTTGGAGGCGGCGGTGACGGCCACCGTGGGCCGCGCCGGGGGCGGCGCCTCCGCGGACCAGCAGGCAGCGCGGCAGCTCCACGACATTCGCTGCATCGCCACCTGCAACGCGACAGCTGCGCAGGTTCTGGAACACTGTACGAACCTTTAATATCGCTATTATTATGAGGGACGTTCCGAAAGTAAGTTTTGTCATTGTTTTTTGAAAGAGAAGATGGTTCACCAGGTGACGCAAATAAACGCCATATGAATTAGGGCTGTTGACAAAATAGCGATATGTCCACACATTGAATTTTTCAAAAAAATGTGTCGGGGACACCTTTCCCCCGATGTAATGATATATTGATACCAAAATGACAATATCGAGTGCCGATATTTATTATTTTATGTTATATATTTTCACAATATTCGGTAAGTACAGAGGGGTCCAAACAAATGTATCCACTGTTTCAAAGTCCTTAACTTGCAATCTAATTGACGAATTTGTCTCATTTTTGGTGAAAGTGTATCGTAATGTCCAACTTAAAGACATAATTGTAGGTGTTCGAAATGTTCACCATTAACATCCACACACGAACGATGCCTCTGAACTGCAGCACAAACTACTGACTGCAACGTGTTCAGTTGGATATTTGCACATGAATGTACTATGGGTTCTCGAAGTTCATCCAATGTGTGTGGCTTTTGTCGATAAACGCCGTCCTTTAGTGTTCCCCACAGGTAAAATTCCAGAGGAGTAAGGTCTGGGGAACGTGGTGGAGTGTGCTCCCTGCCGCCGTTGGATAAGCAGCTGAGCAGCAAGTCGTATACTCTTAGCTCACTCGTTTGTTACATAGTTTAATTCTTAATTTCTTTGCGTGTTTTTGGTACTTGCATTGTTTAATTCATAAATTTCGGACGTATTATAGTATTTGAGAGTTGTAGCATCGCGTTTTAGTACCTGAATAGTGTAAATTCGCGTAGTCGTTTGTCTACTGTTTTTGTTTTGAACTGCCAGTGTCGGTTGGTCAGTCAGTATGCTCCCTGCTGCCGTTGGATAAGCAGCTGAGCAGCAAGTCGTATACACCCAGCTCACTCATTTGTTACATAGTTTAATTCTTAATTTCTTTGCGTGTTTTTGGTACTTGCATTGTTTAATTCATAAATTTCGGGCGTATTATAGTATTTGAGAGTGTAGCATCGCGTTTTAGTACCTGAATAGTGAAATTTCGCTTAGTCTCCTTCCGCCGCCGAGCAGCGTCAGCAGTGCGCAAGTAGCAGCATTACTGCATTTACTAGGCAATCTTGTATTTTAATAACCGTTTAAATTTTGTCGATTTGTTTGCGCTCTCTGTAGATTAGTTCAGACGTTCTTTGTAAAACAGTTTTTAGCATGGATAGGGACTGCAACTTCTGTGTTCGGATGCAGGCTGAGTTGGCATCCCTTCGCTCCCAGCTTCAGGCAGTGTTGGCTTCGGTCACACAGCTTGAGGCTGTTGCCAATGGGCATCACTGTGGGGGTCCGTATGGGGGTTTGTCGGGGACGGCCAGCTCGTCCCACGCATCCCCTGATCGGACTACGACTGTGGTTGCCCGGGATACTGCCCGCATTGAGGCTGATCCCTCACCTGTGGTAGAGTGGGAGGTCGTTTCAAGGTGTGGCAGGGGGCGAAAGACATTCCGGAGGGCTGAACGGAAAGCCTCTCCAGTTTGTCTGACGAACCGGTTTCAGGCTCTGTCTCAGGCTGATACTGATCTTCGGCCTGACATGGCTGCTTGTCCTGTTCCAGAGGTTGCCCCTCAGTCTGCAAGATCCGGGCAGTTGCAGAGGGTGGGCTTACTGGTAGTTGGGAGCTCCAACGTCAGGCGCGTAATGGGGCCCCTTAGGGAAATGGCAGCAAGAGAGGGGAAGAAAACCAATGTGCACTCCGTGTGCATACCGGAGGGAGTCATTCCAGATGTGGAAAGGGTCCTTCTGGATGCCATGAAGGGTACAGGGTGCACCCATCTGCAGGTGGTCGCTCATGTCGGCACCAATGATGTGTGTCGCTATGGATCGGAGGAAATCGTCTCTGGCTTCCGGCGGCTATCTGATTTGGTGAAGACTGCCAGTCTCGCTAGCGGGATGAAAGCAGAGCTCACCATCTGCAGCATCGTCGACAGGACTGACTGCGGACCTTTGGTACAGAGCCGAGTGGAGGGTCTGAATCAGAGGCTGAGACGGTTCTGCGACCATGTGGGCTGCAGATTCCTCGACTTGCGCCATAGGGTGGTGGGGTTTCGGGTTCCGCTGGATAGGTCAGGAGTCCACTACACGCAACAAGCGGCTACACGGGTAGCAGGGGTTGTGTGGCGTGGGCTGGGCGGTTTTTTTGGTTAGATGGCCTTGGGCAACTACAGAAAGGGCAACAGCCTCAACGGGTGCGGGGCAAAGTCAGGACATGCGGGGACCAAGCAGCAATCGGTATTGTAATTGTCAACTGTCGAAGCTGCGTTGGTAAAGTACCGGAACTTCAAGCGCTGATAGAAAGCACCGAAGCTGAAATCGTTATAGGTACAGAAAGCTGGCTTAAGCCAGAGATAAATTCTTCCGAAATTTTTACAAAGGTACAGACGGTGTTTAGAAAGGATAGATTGCACGCAACCGGTGGTGGAGTGTTCGTCGCTGTTAGTAGTAGTTTATCCTGTAGTGAAGTAGAAGTGGATAGTTCCTGTGAATTATTATGGGTGGAGGTTACACTCAACAACCGAACTAGGTTAATAATTGGCTCCTTTTACCGACCTCCCGACTCAGCAGCATTAGTGGCAGAACAACTGAGAGAAAATTTGGAATACATTTCACATAAATTTTCTCAGCATGTTATAGTCTTAGGTGGAGATTTCAATTTACCAGATATAGACTGGGACACTCAGATGTTTAGGACGGGTGGTAGGGACAGAGCATCGAGTGACATTATACTGAGTGCACTATCCGAAAATTACCTCGAGCAATTAAACAGAGAACCGACTCGTGGAGATAACATCTTGGACCTACTGATAACAAACAGACCCGAACTTTTCGACTCTGTATGTACAGAACAGGGAATCAGTGATCATAAGGCCGTTGCAGCATCCCTGAATATGGAAGTTAATAGGAATATAAAAAAAGGGAGGAAGGTTTATCTGTTTAGCAAGAGTAATAGAAGGCAGATTTCAGACTACCTAACAGATCAAAACGAAAATTTCTGTTCCGACACTGACAATGTTGAGTGTTTATGGAAAAAGTTCAAGGCAATCGTAAAATGCGTTTTAGACAGGTACGTGCCGAGTAAAACTGTGAGGGACGGGAAAAACCCACCATGGTACAACAACAAAGTTAGGAAACTACTGCGAAAGCAAAGAGAGCTCCACTCCAAGTTTAAACGCAGCCAAAACCTCTCAGACAAACAGAAGCTAAACGATGTCAAAGTTAGCGTAAGTAGGGCTATGCGTGAAGCGTTCATTGAATTCGAAAGTAAAATTCTATGTACCGACTTGACAGAAAATCCTAGGAAGTTCTGGTCTTACGTTAAATCAGTAAGTAGCTCGAAACAGCATATGCAGACACTACGGGATGATGATGGCATTGAAACAGAGGATGACACGCGTAAAGCTGAAATACTAAACACCTTTTTCCAAAGCTGTTTCACATAGGAAGACCGCACTGCAGTTCCTTCTCTAAATCCTCGCACAAACGAAAAAATGGCTGACATCGAAATAAGTGTCCAAGGAATAGAAAAGCAACTGGAATCACTCAATAGAGGAAAGTCCACTGGACCTGACGGGATACCAATTCGATTCTACACAGAGTACGCGAAAGAACTTGCCCCCCTTCTAACAGCCGTGTACCGCAAGTCTCTAGAGGAACGGAGGGTTTTTGGAAACCCAGAATCTACTATGTAGGAATCAACATGGATTCCGGAAACATCGATCATGTGAGACCCAACTCGCTTTATTTGTTCATGAGACCCAGAAAATATTAGATACAGGCTCCCAGGTAGATGCTATTTTTCTTGACTTCCGGAAGGCGTTCGATACAGTTCCGCACTGTCGCCTGATAAACAAAGTAAGAGCCTACGGAATATCAGACCAGCTGTGTGGCTGGATTGAAGAGTTTTTAGCAAACAGAACACAGCATGTTGTTATCAATGGAGAGACGTCTACAGACGTTAAAGTAACCTCTGGCGTGCCACAGGGGAGTGTTATGGGACCATTGCTTTTCACAATATATATAAATGACTTAGTAGATAGTGTCGGAAGTTCCATGCGGCTTTTCGCGGATGATGCTGTAGTATACAGAGAAGTTGCAGCATTAGAAACTTGTAGCGAAATGCAGGAAGATCTGCAGCGGATAGGCACTTGGTGCAGGGAGTGGCAACTGACCCTTAACATAGACAAGTGTAATGTATTGCGAATACATAGAAAGAAGGATCCTTTATTGTATGATTATATGATAGCGGAACAAACACTGGTAGCAGTTACGTCTGTAAAATATCTGGGAGTATGCGTGCGGAACGATTTGAAGTGGAATGATCATATAAAATTAATTGTTGGTAAGGCGGGTACCAGGTTGAGATTCATTGGGAGAGTGCTTAGAAAATGTAGTCCATCAACAAAGGAGGTGGCTTACAAAACACTCGTTCGACCTATACTTGAGTATTGCTCGTCAGTGTGGGATCCGTGCCAGGTCGGGTTGACGGAAGAGATAGAGAAGATCCAAAGAAGAGCGGCGCGTTTCGTTACCGGGTTATTTGGTAACCGTGATAGCGTTACGGAGATGTTTAATAAACTCAAGTGGCAGACTCTGCAAGAGAGGCGCTCTGCATCGCGGTGTAACTTGCTCGCCAGGTTTCGAGAGGGTGCGTTTCTGGATGAGGTATCGAATATATTGCTTCCCCCTACTTATACCTCCCGAGGAGATCACGAATGTAAAATTAGAGAGATTAGAGCGCGCACGGAGGCTTTCAGACAGTCGTTCTTCCCGCGAACCATACGCGACTGGAACAGGAAAGGGAGGTAATGACAGTGGCACGTAAAGTGCCCTCTGCCACACACCGTTGGGTGGCTTGCGGAGTATCAATGTAGATGCAGATGTAGATACTCCACAGCACCTCTACGGCCTATCCATCTACCACCGGCACAGTTACCGTTGAGGTGTACCTTCAGGAGCTTCAGACATCCATTTTACCTGCCATCTGAGACTTGTATGGAAACGGAAGAGTTTACTTTCAACAAGATGGTGCACCAGCCCACTACCAAAATCGTGTTAGGGCTTATCTCGGCGAAAATCTACCAGAAAGATGTATAGGCCGTAGAGGTGCTGTGGAGTATCCACCACGTTCCCCAGACCTTACTCCTCTGGACTTTAACTGTGGGGAACACTAAAGGACATCGTTTATCGACAAAAGCCACGCACATTGGATGTACTTCGAGAATCCATTGTACATTCATGTGCAAATATCCAAGTGAACACGTTGCAGTCAGTAGTTCGTGCTGCAGTTCGGTGGCATCGTTTTGTGTGTGGATGTTAATGGTGACCATTTCGAACACCTACAATTATGTCTTTAAGTTTGACATTACGATACACTTTAAAAAAAATGAGACAAATTCGTCAATTAGATTGCAAGTTATGGACTTTTAAACAGTGGATACATTTTTAGGACTCCTCTGTATATGAAGTTGTTCTTTTCCAATTGTAGTAGAACATAATTTTACTTTCACTGTGTGAAGGAGTCTTACTACCTTTTCAGCTCTCATCATTTTCAATCTTTCTCCTTGACTGTATAAACCAAGTACATGAGGCATAAAAGACGAAGTCCGATTGCGTCAGGGAGGAGTTGAGTGAAAAACCGACATTTCTGATGTGAAGAAATAGCACACCAGTTGCGTTAAAAACAATTTTGAACGTAACTGGTGTGCTACTTCTTCACATCGGCAGTCTTCAAAATGACAAGACTGGTCTTTGCCGTGGGTGGATACGTGTGAGCGGAAATGCTGATGTGACTGGCACTTGGCGCTACCAACAGAAACTGTAGCGTTTAGCTTCATCACACAATTTTGACACTACAGCTGCAAGGTCGCTGGCGTTAGCAGAAACGAGAAAACAGGGAAGTCGACATAAAGAGTTCCAGAAAAATCCGGTATGTGACGAAACTCAAAGACGGACCATAGGATACCTTTTATTGTCGCACTTACGTGCAGTTACGATTGTCAACAAAGTGGTCATCGCCAAACGTGAACGTGAATCATTTTCCTTTCAGTTCTTTCTCTAAGAGGGATGGGCAGGCTGCTAACTTGTTGAAGTACAGATTACCTAATAATAAATCAATACTTAAATATACAGCTCTAAATCCTATATATTTACAACGTGCATCTAATATTTTATAGACCGCTACATCGATAATTTTTCCGTCAGTACAACGATATATCCATACTTTTTCAGTATATCTGCAGCCGATAATGACTTTTTTTAAATATCGACATATCCGGTTCTCCGTATTTTAAAAATTATCAACAGTCCAGACGTGAATCCACGCACTTGCTCGTTCAACGACGGAAGGGGTGGCAAGGAAGAAGGAATGACTCATGAACAGAGTGCCTAAGAATAGAGAGTAGCAACTGCCTCGTGCCCGAGGTTATTCGAGTACACATCACTTTGTGAGACGTGCGAGTACTGGCGACGTGCTTGCTGTCATCCGGCATAAATGGGCTTGTGTGTTCGTCATCCACGAACGCCTACGGATAGTGTATAGTGAAGAGGGCACGTCTAGCCAAACGAATGTCGCTGGTGCTGCATGCTCAGAGAAGGAAAGCAGAGTGTGGAGGATGCAGGTTAAGTTGGCGTCCCTCCACGTCCACAAACGGAAACAACATTGTTAGGGTACAGGACATGCTGACAGCAAGCACGTGCATAATGGTGTGAGACGTGGAGTCTTAACTCCGTATTGACTGTGCTCCGGCTCATCACATGCTCCGTGTTTTGTTGGGTTACGGAAAACTGTCTGGGGGAAATCTTACCCCCCCCCCCCCCCCCCATTAAAAGAGTGCAAGGATGAGAATCAGCCTAGATCACAGCTGCTTGTATCGCAGGATACCGAATTTTACCAGAATTGTTTCTTCAAACTGATCGCACGCTACTACACATGTCTGGATGTCGGTGAAGACTAGGTCGAAAATAATGCAAAGTGTGTTGTTGATGGTGCTATCGTGTACTTTTATTCAGCAATAAAATTTACGGGTGAAAAACATAGACGAAACTTACTTTCGGAACGACCCTCGTATTATAACAATGATTTCTGGCATCAAACCATCAATCTCAGTGCAACTGAATAATGACATTATTTGTTTTACCAAACGCGTTTCGTCACAATTTATGAAGCCTAGATCGGTGGCCTGTAATATAATTAAAACAATAAATAGCCTTTAAACAAAATCACTACAGAATAAATCCAAGAATCAGACATCCATGGTTTCAAATGCCAAAGCTGCAGTGCCGTGCATGGTGGAAGGAAATGCACCAATAATGGTACAAGATAAAAGAACGTATCTTAGAAGAATGACGTAATTACTCCACATTTGCAGAAAATTTAAGACAATATAGTTATTGCCTCACAAATACAGAACATTAGGTAATAGTGAACAAATACGTATCAACTGCAACTCACCAATAAACCGCCTACAGTAACACACACGCACACATTCGTGCGCGCGCGCGCGCCCTCGTGTGCTCGCTCGCACACTCACGTATGTAACTATTGTCCATAGACTTCTCAAAATACATTCTACACTTGTGAACACTACGTAACACTAAACACGTTAACATGGTGGAAGACTGTTTCTGCAGTATGCATCCTGCGCTGAAATTGGTTTGTAATGTTACAGGTAGAACACTAGCTTCTCCAGCAGTACAATTATAGCACATAGGCTGATCAGCCAGGACATTATGACCACCTACGTAATAGCCGGTATGTTCACCTTTCGACGGATAACTACGGCGACGCATCGTGTCATGGAGGCAAGGAGGCCTTGGTATGCCACTGGAGGGAGTTGGCACCACATCTGTACACACAAGTCTCCTAATTCCCATAAATTCCGGGGAATGGAGTGATGATCTTTGACGCCACGTTCGTTCACATCCCAGATGTGTTCGGTCGGGTTCAGATCTGTCGAGTTGGGGGGGGGGGGGGCTGTACATCAATAGGAATTCGTCACTGTATTCCTCAAACCACTCCACCACACCCCTGGCCTTGTGAGATGGTGCATTATCTTGTTGAAAACTGCCACTGCCGTCGGGAAATGTGATCATGAATTGAAGTACGTGGTATGCAACGAGTGTACAATACCCCTTGGCCGTCATGGATGACCCATGGATGCCCATGAGAATGTTCCCCAGAGCATAATGGAGCTGCATCCAGCTTGTCTCCGTCCCGCAGTACGAGTGTGAAGGTGCTGTCCCCATATAAGAAGACGGATTTGCGCCCTCCCATCGACATGATAAAGAGGGTATCGGGATTCATCAGAGCATGCAATGCTCTGCCACTGCGCCAACGTACAGTGCCGATGGTCACGTGCCCATTTCAGTCGTAGTTTCCGACGTCGTGATGTTAACATTGGCACACGCGTGGGTAGTCGTCTGCGGAGGTCCATCGTTAGGAGTGTTCGGTGCACTGTGTATTAAGACGCTCTTGTACTCTGCCCAGAATCGAAGTCTGATGTTAGTTCCGCCACAGTTCGCCGCCTGTCCTGTTTTACCAGTCTGCACAGCCTACGACGTCCGACATCTGTAATGAGGGACGAACGCTCAACCCCACGACGTCTGGATGTGGTTTCACCACGTGTTGAAGGCACTACAGGACTCCTCGAACACACAAGTTGTGCAGTTTCCGAAATGCTCTTTACGAGCATCTGGACCGTCACAAATGGCTTCAAATGGCTTTGAGCACTACGCGACTTAACTTCTGAGGTCATCAGTTGCCTAGAACTTAGAACTAATTAAACCTAACTAACCTAAGGACATCACACACATCCATGCCCGAGGCAGGATTCGCACCTGCGACCGTAGCGGGACAGTCACAATCTGCTCTCGATCAAACTCGGATAGATCTAGCGTATTCTCCATTGTACACACGGGCAGCAGGCTAACTGATACTATATGCACCGTGAGTGTGTCTGACTAGCAATCATTCTTCGCTAGGTAACGCCTGTACATGTTTATAACGAGACTAGGTCTGTGATCACAATGTTCTGCCTGATCAGTGTATACAGTAATATCAACATACATAGAAAATAACAAAACACATAATGATCAAACGCTGGTTGTTTCAGAACTATTTGTAATTCACGTGTGCAATAACAAACACTAATAGAGTTGAAAGGTGCTGCATTCGAATGCAAACTTACGAGTATTGCTGCTCACTGATGACGCCGTAATAAACCGCGGGGAAACATTTGTGGCTATGGAAACAGTATTAGTTTCTTCATGTCTGGATGAAGCTGTTGATACCGCAACTGTTGTTCAGTTAATGAAACACCACTCCAGTTAGTTTTTAGAACATTATTAAGTTCACATACGTAATGTGGAGAGAATACAGATATTTTCTGTTTTTATAATAGCAGACGAGACACAATGCTTATGCAAGTATAAAATACAACTTAGGTCATGCTGTGGAGTAGTAACGTCAAATTATAAAAATACTACATGTCACGTGAATTTAAAAACTTTTAGCGCCCAATGAGACAATGGGCGTGTCGTAATAATAAACACATTCAGTTCAAAAAACAAAATAGTGACAAAGTGCACAGTATTGAAAATAATCTTGTAATCCTCCATACAATGACAAAAGTCTACTTTGTGGACATTTATGAAGAAATAGAAAGAGGCCAAGGAAAATACACTTAATAAGCTGTAGCTAGTTGTCAGCAAAGATACTTTTGCAAGCAATTGACGATGCGTCCATGCTACGCCAGAGCCTTCAGCAACACCCAATTGTGCTTATTTTATTCGTTAGATGTCGCACACCTCGTCCATTGTAATAATTTTACACTTTTATTAATTCAAAATAATTACTTTTAGTTTTTATTTTTAAAAATATTACGACACTCTCATTTCCTAAGGACGTCACTGGGGGCAGCATTTTAAATCTATTGGACTTTGCTGCATTAACGTATGCTTTTTAGGATTTTACGTGAAAAATACTACGATTTTGAAGATTATCAGAAAACTCTTTTCAAACTAAACCATTTAACAGTTGTAAAGTATCGGACTGTAAAAGTTTTATAATTACAACATGCTTATTTTTCTCATGTCAGTGGGAGTAAATCTTCCTTATATCCACCTGAATTCTATTATATTTATCATTTGACGTTGTTTCTCTGGAGCATAACGTTAAGCTATTTATTATTTCTGCACTTATCCCGTACAAATGTAAGCATTCTGTCTCGTCTCCCATAGTAATAAAAAATGACTATATGCCCATTATCTTATGTATTAATATCTGGCAGTTTCAGATACAACTGATAATAGCCTGCTGTAAAGGTCTAAACTTAATAATGTTGTAAAGGAAAGTAAGTGGAGGGGCGTCTCATTAAATAAACATAGCTTTTATTCAGTTACATAAAGACAGCCCTAACCTAAAATCCTAAATATATTGCTCGTAATCGTCCATACTGGTACACCTTACAGGATAGCAATAAAACTTTGTCATGACGTATATTAAATAATTTGAAGCACTTGGGGCCAAAAATTAATTCAGAAACTTCACTAAATAATCAGCGTCCACATCTGCATATCATTTTCAAGTGTGATGCGAGGAGAACGAAGAGATTATGAACAGTAAATGATGATACCTTGTTAGTGAAGTATTGTTCCACGATTCTTGGGAAAATGTTTCAGCGGAGGGAAGACAAGTCTCCCTAGAAATTACACAATGGATTTTTGAAAGAATTTTCACAGCCTGACGGATAGTGATAAATGAACAAGTGAGGTACCGATTTCAACATCATGAGGTCCACATTCGCAAAAGAAATACTCAATTGATTGAAGGTAATGAAGGTAATTAACGAAACTTAATTTGTGATTCGAAGGAAAATTCAGAGTGAGTTTTTGTCTGAATTTTGAAAGGAAAATTATACATTGGGTTCAGTCGGTTTAGGTCCGAATTTTCTCAGCTAGACAAAGATTGGTCAATGGACAACTGAGTATCAAAGGGACTAGTGTAAGGTCCAGCTTTGCACAATAACATTTTTAATAATAATAACACTTGTAGGTTAACAGAGTAATTAAGAGAAGAATAATTAGTGATTCGAAGGAAAACGAAGTATTTCACCAACACTATGTACATGAAGTGTAAAAAAATTAAAAATCGTAGCATGAATTTCAATTTTTTTTGCTTTCTCTTGATCTGATGTTCTTACTAATAATAGGACAGACATCGATAAGTAGGGTCCACAGACGGAAAAGAAATCGCAACATCAATAAATTATTAAAGTTGAGTAATGGATTTTCGGGAACAAATTTCTCTACGTAAAATATGTAAGTGATTAAGGTTAATCTAAGTGCGAGATAATTCATTGGAAATGTGAAATACTGATATATTCATAAACAGTATAACCGCCATAATGTTGAATGTATGCATGTAAACGTTCATCCATTGTGTTGTACAGGTGTCGGATGTCAGTTTGTGAGATGGAGGTCTATGCCTGTTGCACTTCGTCAGTCAATACAGGGACGGTTAAACCGTTTGTGGATGACGCTGGAGTTCTCCGATGATGACCCATACAAGCTCGATTGGGGGCAGATCTGTTGATCGAGCAGGTCCGGACAACATCTCAACACTCTACAGAGCAGATTGGGTTACAGAAACGGTATGTGGGCGAACGTTATCCTGACGGAAAACACCCCCTGGAATGCTGTTCATAAACGGCAGCAGAACAGCTCGAATCACGAAGCTGACGCACAAATTTGGTGTCAGGATGAGTGTGACACCCGTGAGAGTGCTCTTGCTGTTATACGAAATGGCATCCAGACCATAACTTCAGACGTAGGTCCAATGTGGCTAGCACGCAGAGGGTTTCTTTGCAGGCCCTCAACTGGTCTCCTTCCAACCAACACGGCCACCAATGGTGCCGAGGCAGAACCAGCTTTCATCAGAAAACACAACAGACCTCCACCCCCCCCCCCCCCCCCTCTAATGAGCTGTCTCTTGACAGTACCAAAGTCGCAACTAATGGTGGTTTGGGTTCAGTGAAAGGCACGCGTCTGGGTGACTGGCTCGAAGCTGTCCTTGAAGTAACCAGTTTGTAACAGTTCGTTGCGTCACTGCGGTGCCAACTACTGCTGAAACTGATGCTGCACATGCAGTAAAACGTGGCAGAGCCATACGCCGTACACGATGATCTCCCCTTTCGGTAGCATCAGATGGCCGTCAGGAGCCCGGTCTTCTTGTGACCGTACACTCTCGTGATCACCACTGCCATCAATCATCCACAGTGGCTACATCCCCGCTATTTCTTTCTGCAGCGAAGAAGCAACATCCAACCACTTGCAGTAGTATTATACCACCTCATTCAAACTGAGTGAGGTGTTCATAATGGCATTCTTGATTGGAATCAACTCACCACGTCCAATTTCAAAGATAACTAACATTCACAATGATTCCAGCCTGTCTTTAAAGCGAACCTCATTTGCATCTTCATAGTGACGCTACTAGCGCCAGTCTGATGCATCTTATACCAACTTTCGTTTACGTTGCACAACCCCTTCTGAAGTTTCCAATTTTTTTCGTCAATTTATTATATGTCACGTTTTCTGAGCAAAACGTGGAAATAAAAGGAAATTTTGGAAGAAAAGAGCATAATGTTTTGTTAAATTAATTATCTCAAAGTAATAAATTATATAGGGAAATATTTAACACGCTTTTGAATTATGCTCGAAATCATACACAGAGAGTCAAGTGAGGACACTGAGAATTTAAAGTTCAGTTTCAGCTTAGAATCTTAGAAATTTAAATGTTACTAGAGAATATTTGGTGTAATTTCACTCAGTGGTCTCCTTACGTCTCTAATCTATGAGCATCTCACCTACTGTACACCGTTACGAGTATCATTAAAGGTACGTCAAATGTTTTCTTATTTTATATCTTACTGTTATGCAAATCATTTCACAAAACATTTCATTACTTTTTCATTTTTTTTTTATTTTGTGAATCATTACCTACTTTCATTTAAAATCTACTTTTTATTTCCCTTAGAGGTCAAACCTTAGTAGGAATTTTAGCGCCTTCGCGAGCATGGATACACCTTCACGGTGAAGTTGGCCCGAAGACACGAACATAATGTCCCAGAATTGTCATTCGAGAACTGCTACAAAAGATACCCTTGGGATGACGATAAAAATTAGCTTTACGTCGACCTACAGACGGTTTTCTTCAGGAAACAAGGTTTTAAATACCAATCAAAGCCATCAGTGATTCTTAGATTCTGACCCGTCGGGTTGAAGTAAACCAACGTTCCCGCTACAGGTACAGCTGGCTTTGAGGCCACATATCGTTGTTATTGTGGTCTTCAGTCCAAATACAGGTTTGCTGCAACTCTCCATGCTACTCTATTCTGTGCAAGCCACTTCATCTCCGAATAACTAACTTATATCCTCCTGAATCTGTTTACTATCTTCTCTCTCTCGGTCTGCTTCTACGATTTTTATTCCTCAAACATCCCTTCAGTACTAAACTGATAATCTATTGATGTGTTCTAAAAAACGCTTCCTTCTTCTGGTCAGTTTCTTTTCTCCCCAGTTCAGTTCTGTATCTACCCATTTAATCTTCAGCGTTCTTCTGTAGTACCACATAGCAAAAGCTTCTGTCCTGTTCTTGTTTATACCGTTTATCGCCCTAAGAAAATTAAATCTTCGTGTGGCATTGATGGCCGGGAGGCTTCATCTGGGGAATTTCGGATGCTGGGTGAAAATCATATTTCAGGTGACGCCACATGGGCGACCTGCGCGTCGGTGATAGTGAGATGGTGATGAAGACAACACAGTACCCAGTCCACGAGCGGAGAAAATCTCCAGCTCGGCCGGGAATCGAACCCTGGCGCGCTGCATGGTAGGCAAAGACGTTACCGTTCAGGTAAGCAAGCGATCTATCGTACATCTTTCGTGCCTATACATGGCTACACTCCGGAAAAATACTGACAGAAAAGACTTCCTAACACCAAAACCAACATTCGGTTAAAAGTTTCTGTTCTTCAGGACCTCTACACCTTTCCATCGACAGACTGCATTTCATATCCCCTTTGCTTTGGCCATCATCAGTTATTTTGCTGCCGAAATAGCAAAACTTATCTCGCTTCCTAACCTAATTATCTCATCACCACCTGGTGATTTTGTTTTGATTTTGTTGGTGTTCATTTTATATCCACCTTTCAAGACACTGTCCATTCCGGTCAACTGCTGTTTCAAACCCTTTGCTGTCTCTTATAGAATCACAATGTCATCAGCAAATCTAAGTTTTTATTTCTTCTTATTGAACATTTCCTACTCCAAAATTTTTCTTTGGTTCCCTTTACTGCTTGTTCAAGGTACAGATTGAATAAGATCGGCAACAACCCTGTCTCACTCCCCTCTCGGCCACTGCTTTCCTGTCATGGCCCTCGACTCTTATAACTGCCGTCTGTTTTCTGTACAAGTCGTAAATAACCTTAGATTTCCGTATTTTACCCCTACTCCCTTCATAATTTCAAAGAGAGTGTTTCAGTCAGTATTATCAAAACCTTACTCTAAGTCTACAAATGCCATATACGTAAGTTTGCGTTTCCAGGCCACTCAGAGCAACATTATGAGGCATCATGATGTAGCAGTGCTCCTCAGTGCTGAAACTTAGTAAGTCTTGAAGTCTTGGGAACCATGCTTCAGCAGCGTACCTTAGTGCTGAAGCCACAGAAGTCACTGTAACAAATACAATCGGCTCTCGTCAGGATGACATTCGATAATTTAAAACGCTCAATAATTAGAAATTTTTCCCGGTCCCTTGAAAAATACTCCATAAATATAAATAAATAGATTGGTTTCGGTCGTTCGGTAATTTGAAATTGTAGTGGTAAGGGCATCTCGCTAACATTTTATAATTTGAAACAGGGCTCCCCCATTCTGTATAATGTGAAGTCTTTTGTGATTCACAGTACAGGTTCAGACCACCAGTCGTTTGTTCCTCCAACCCATATCCTACTCAGTCTGCAGTTCGCTCTCATATTGTGTTGTAGTCAATCCGTGTTTCTTGAAAACTCGAAACGCTCCGAGCGCTAGAAGGAACTAGTATCTTTCATTTAATGTCTAGAAACTGTTATTGAATCCGTGGAGAGTTAAATTCGTATATCGATGTTGCAAAACAGTTAACTACAGTGTCTTTAACACTGGATGGAAAAGGTCAGGTCAGGGCAAATTTCCCTCTTGAGGAGTTCTTGCTCAAGTGGATAAGTCAGTGTAGAGGACAAAATGTTTCATATTGACGGAAAAATCCTGGTCTGTGATGAGATAATCTTTGAGGATTTTGTTCATGTTGATGATGACAATGGTGTCCAGGGTGTTCTAACCAATGCTAAACTGTTGGCTTTTCAGGATGAGGACGAGGAAGGTAACGAAGAACCACCTCCAACTCCAGTCATATTGAGCGAGGCATGGTCGTCTATCCACACCCTATGCCCCTACGCCCTCAGAACGGAAACGAGTGATGATTTTTTCTCAGCTTTCATCACCGTCGAAAATTCACTGGGCAATGCTAGATGGAAATTGCTGTCTCAAAAGAAAACCATGGACTACTTTTCAAAGCGACGTGTAACGTTATCGTTGGTATACTTTTCATATCGTTTATGTCTGTACCATACGTATACATGTGTGTGTATTAATTCCCATGTTATTAAAATAAAGGTGAATGTACATACGTATGTCATAGATATGTGTAATTTACCTCCAATCACACTCTCGTTCATTTTAATTTTTTTCTCTGTGCGTCTCCCACAATAAAGGGCAACAAAAATCTTTCCGTTGGATAGCGTTGCTGCAGAGTATGCAGGGTGCTCCATTGATCGTGACCGGGCCAAATATCTCCCGAAATAAGCGTCAAACGAAAAAACTACAAAGAACAAAACTTGTCTAGCTTGAAGGGGGAAACCAGATGGTGCTATGGTTGGCCCGCTAGATGGCGCTGCCATAGGTCAAACGGATATCAACTGCGTTCTTTTAAGAAGGAACCCCCCCCATTTTTATTACATATTCGTGTAGTACTTAAAGAAATATCAATGTTTTAGTTGGACCACTTTTTTCGCTGTTTTAATTTTCAACTTTAAAAGTTTGCCCTGAGTAATATTTACAAAAATTCTTATATTTTGAAGTCTGGGTAATTTGAACTTTTTCCTTGGTCTCTTGAGTTAAAAATTATAGGGAGTGGACTTTGTGCTGTTTGAACGTAGGTTTTCTGACCTCTACCATAGGAGGACTTGAGCGGGACATGAAGTGAAGAAAGCACACAAAAGAGGTGGATAGAATGTGTAATTTTTTTGCACCTACAGTCATTACTTTTGCTGATTCCAAGTGACAGTTGATACGATGTGCAGCGTTAGTAAAAAAAAGAATTCAGGAATAAGCCTTCTGCAGCTGATTAATAATACTACGGGAGTTGTTAGTCGTTTCGCCTATAAACAACTATACCCTGTTCACAAGTAAATAAAGATATGTTCTATCACTGGTCATCGGCCACACTGCTGAAGCACCTGGTGTCTTGTGGTTGCTGGAAGTAGACATTACTCATGCACTGTGTACGCGATAAAACTCCAAATTGCACTAAAGTATCGAAGGTCTTAAGTTTCTTTGCTAAACACAGTGCTAAACGTGTAGCCGTACACAGTTCTTGTGTCAAGTCACTCTTTCTAGACTGTCAGTTTTGTTTTATCAGCCTGTCGTGGACATCTGAACTTAGGAGCCATTTAATATACATGCGAAAGCAGATTGTCAGATTCAGTTGCAGGTATCCCATCGACAGAAGCGGCGAAGACGCAAAGCTTGACTTCAATGACAAGATCGGTAAATTTTCTTCGCTCAAGGCATGGAAACGCGAATAAAAATTATACTAAAAACACAGTTCCAGAAAATGGATTTTTCTCAGTTTTTAATTATAACACCATTTCTTCTAGAACCAATTTGTAATTTATGAGAAACGAATAAGGAAGAAGGAAGAAAGGTTAGTGTTTAAAGGTCCATCGATAAAATCTTTAGAGACGGAGCACAACTTTACATTAGTGAAGGATGATGATGATGATGATGATGATGATGATGTTGATGTTTGGTTTGTGGGTCGCTCAACTGCGCGGTCATCAGCGAGCCTACAAAGTCCCAATTTTTACACTGTCCAATTTCTACACAATCCAGTCTAGCCACTGTCACGAATAATGCTTATGAGGATAAGGATGATGATGATGATGATGATGATGATGATGAAATGATCAGGACAACACAAACACCCAGTGCCCGGGCAGAGAAAATCCCCAACCCGGCCGGAAATCGAAACTGGAAACTCGTGATCCAGAGGCAGCAACGTTAGCCACTAGACCAAGAGCTGCGGTCTTTCTGAAGGATGAAGAAGAAAGTCGGCTGCGCCTTTTGACAGGAGCCATCCCAGAATTTGCCTGGAGCGATCTAGGGAAATCACAGAAAGCGTAAATCCCGATGGCCGAAAGCGGTTTCGAGCCGTCGTCCTCCCGAATGCTAGTCCAGTGCGCTGACCATTGCGCCACGTCGGTCGATAGCAGCAAATTAAATTTGTTCTTTATTAAGAATCACGAAACTAATGTACAGTACCAAAAGCATTAAGATAGAGATGAGATTACATTCAAATTACGTCAGAAAGTTATTCGATTTGTAGTTTATTTACTACAATGATGCATTTAACTCTTGTGTAACATTTTTCATCCGAATAATTCACTTAAGTAATATTTCTGAATGACTGCTTGTCTTCATTAGACTGACTTCATAAAACATAAAAAAATTCTGAAGCTACACCGTAAAAAATGCACAAAAATTGGCCGAGGGGAGTGTGGGTGCAGCATTGGCATCTCTTCCCGGATTGTAAGGTTACCTGGCTTCGGCTTTGTCAACCGTCATGGATTAAGAAAACATCCATCATGCCAAACACAACTTCCAGTTTCCTCGCATGACGTTGTGAATACCACGGGTCCAGACTATCAGCTGGACACGGCATTACTTGGCTAAGGAAGAGTATTTAACTCGGCACCATCTCTGACTCAATCAACGAAAGTACGATTTCATAGGTATCAAACAAAGCTTTAACTAGATTGAGCATCTCTTGTAGGGATCACATGTTATCTTGGATAGAGAGACATCTAAATTTGCATCAACATCTAATACGTACTCCGCAAACCACTGTGCGGTGCGTGGCGGACGGTATCCTCAACAACCACTAGTAATTTCCTTTCTTGTTCTACTCGCAAATAGAGCAAGGAAGAAAACAACTACCGATATGCCTCCGTAAGAGCCCTAATTTTCCTTATCTTACTCGAAATGTATATTAGTGGCAGTAGGATCGTTGTAAGGTCAGCTGCAAATGCCGGTGCGCCATATTTCATCAATAGTATTCTTCGATATCATAGCCGCCTTCCCTCCAGATTTTGGCAATTCAGTTCTCGAAGCATCTCCGTAATGCCTGCGTGTTGTTCGAATCTACCGGTAACAAATCTAGCAGCCCGCCTCTGAACTGCTTCAATGTCTCCCTATAATCCTACCTCATATGGATCCCAAGCATACGAGCAGTACTCAAGAATGCGTCGCAATAGTGTCCTATGTGCCGTCTCCTTTACAGATGAACCATTCTTTCCTAAAATTCTCCCAATAAGCCGAAGTCGACGATTCGTCTTTCCAAGCATAGTCCTAATATGCTCGTTCTATTTCATATCTTTTTGCAATGTTACGCTCATGTAATCAAACTTCGCTACTGTGTCAAGTAGTACACTACTAATGCGTTATTCGAACAGTGCGGGTTTGTTATTCCTGAACTTCCAAATTTATTTTTCTACATTTTGAGCTAGCTGCCATTCATCATACGAACAGGAAATTTTGTCGAAGTCGTCTTGTATTCTTATACAGTTGCCAAACTTCGACACCTTCCCGTGCACCATAGCATCGTCAGCAAACAACTGCAGATTGCTGCCCACCAAGTACGACAGATCATTTATGTACATAGAAAATAATAGTGGTCCTACAGCACTTCCCTGGGGCACTCCTGATGAGACTCTTGTCTCTGATGAACATTCTTCGGTTGGAGGACAACATACTGGCTCCTTTTACTTCAGAAGACTTCGAGCCACTCACATACCTAGGAACCTATTCCATATACTCGTACTTTAGGTAACAGTCTAAATTGGGGCGCCGTGTCAAACGCTTTTCGGAAATCTAGAAACAAGTAATATTCATTTTGCTCTTCATTCATAATTCGCCGGATATTACGTGAGAAAAGGGTAAGCTGAGCTTCGCACCAGCGATACATTCTAAACCATAGAAAGAACCAATACCAGGGGCACACCAGTCAACTGAATGGCAACATTGTTGTTCATCTTCTACATTTATGAACAGATTCTCAGAATTTAGTAGATGATACAGTTATTCACAATGAAGTATTCTCAGAAAAAGCTACACAAGTACCCAGTCATATCTTGATAAGGTTCTGAAGGGTTAAAAAGATTGTCAACTTGTTTTTAACAACCAGAAAGGTAAACTTGCACGCTTCATAAAACGAAAAATCTGTTATCATAAGACTACAAGAGTAGTGACTCACATTTGGAATCAATCAACTCGTGCCAATACTTGGATGTCACTAACTGCAGGAATATGAAATAGAATGAACACATAAGCTTGGTAGCAAGGAAAGACGGGTGGCACACTTCAAGTGCTTGACAGGATACTGAGAATATGCAATCAGCTTGAAAGGGGACTTCTTAATTATCACTTCTGTGTTTTATCTTAGAATATTGCTCATTGTGTGGGACAGATATCACGTAAGACTAAAAGGGTGCGACGGTAAGTAACGGTTACTGCTGCTGAGTAGTTGCTCTTCCTAAACAGCATCCCATACAAGCAAACCAGTGGATCTTTTCCTGTGGTTACTCACTCTTTAGATACTTGGACTCTGCACTGCTCTGTTTGAAAAACAGTAGCTCAATGCAGTCTCAGGGTAGAGCGGCGCATGTCTCCTTACACGCCCCACAGTTCATTCGCTGCAAATACGAGGTTGCCCAGAAAGTAATGAACCGCATGTTTCTTTTTCAGCCAAAAACAATTCTACGAATATGAAGCGTTACGCATTTATTATTTGTAGTCCCCAATGTAAGCGTGCCTAGTTTCCGTCACTTCCGGCGGATAGCGGAACTGCAGGACAGTTTCAAAATGGCATCTGTAGGTGATGTACGTTACAAGCTACGTGCCGTCATTGAATTTTTCACTGCAGAGAAAGAAACTGTGGGGAATATTCACAAACGCTTGTGAAAAGTCTATGGAGCATCTGCTGTCGACTGAAGTACAGTTAATCGCTGGGTGCGGAGGCTGAGGTCATCAGAGGCGAATCGGCGGAGCACCACGATTTGCAGCTGTCGGGGAGACCATCCATGGCTGTCGTACCTCACATGTTGCATCGAGCTTCCGCTTGTTTGGGCCATTAAAGGATGCCATTCGTGGAAGACACTTTGAGGACTATGAGGAGGTGATTCACACAGTGAAGCATTGGCTCCGCCACTAACACAGGGCCAACACGTCCTTGCTTCGCATTGGGGGAAGGCCATTGAAGGGATGAAGATTACATGAAAAAATAGGGTGTGTGGATAAAAAACCATTCTTTCGTGTGTGCAATTCTCATTATGTTCAATAAAGAATTGTTGAAGAAAAATATGCGGTGCATTGCTTTCTGGCAACACTCGTAATAGCCTATAGCTGTGATCCTGTAGTCAAATAGTCTATTCACTGGCAAGAATTGAGAGTAAGGAAAACACACAGAAATATAAAACGAAAGCTAAACGAGTAATTTAATTATAAGGAATCAATTCTAACTTCTGTAATTGATATAGACGACAAAGGATTACGTCGAATACTGTTTGTTCAAGAAAGGACATCTCAAATAAACGAGAAGTGGTCATACGACATTCAGCTAAAAAGCAGACAGTAAAAATTCTTATAAAACGCAGTAAAGTTATTTGAGAGAACGGTAGGAAAATCCTAAAAGTGAATGATCATGAAAGATACGCGAAAACTTAGTCCATTTCGTAATCACAATTCACGAAATTCGCCAGCTCAAAATAGTTCAGAAATCAACATGATGATTCAAAAATTAAAACATGCGATACAAAGAATAGTAATTCATTTTGCGTTTGTTCTGTGTTCCGTAATCAAGCGGCAAAAAGTTAGTCATACTCTGGAGCAGATTCAGACCTCTCGAAATACAGAGTCCCTTTAGAAGTTAAAGTATCATAGGGGCCGTTCACCGTCCAGAATCAACCACTTACGCAACTGAATGAGACACATTACTGCAAGCAGGTCTGTTTTCTTCAGGAACTCGGCGTAAAGTGTCTCAATTCGCTCCTTTGAGCTTTTCACTCGAAAAGTCCTACATTCCACTTCACACCCGTAGTGTTCCACTACCGTTTGGTTCTCAATTTCCTGAAGACTGTCCCCACACATATTCATTGTCCTTAAGCTCTGCGGACATGATCCGACTCAACATGACGACTTACCCACACAAAAATAATATATTACAACAATATCTAAATAAAAGAAACGTCATAACATTAGGTTAAACTCAATCATTTACAATAAATACTCGTATAGTTTAACCCTTTGTTGCCTGACGGTACTTAAAAGTACCAGTAAGTTTTGACTCTAATTATTTTCTCGTGGTGCAGTTTCGTGATCTGAGAGCCTGTCGGTACGTAGCAGTAACTCTGCTCTACTGTTTCATAGATGTTATTGTGCAATACATAGACCTCTCTGGCGGTCAGAGCTTGAAATTGTTTTTCGCGCGCTGCTGTGAAAACAGAAGATCGTATGTGCTTGTTTCCATGGTGTTGCCTGAATTTGTGCGCATTTATTGAAACTTCCGTTGAGTTTTCCATTGTACGTACTTACCTTCTTTGTTTTTTTATAATAATTTGTAGCATTACGTTACAAGTGAATGAGATAAAGTGGAAAATATAAAGCGGACTTATTAGTACCGTCAGGTTGTGCGAACACTTTATTGTAGCAACAATGCGTTTCCTCTCACTAGTTGTTCTGTCCACTTTTTCTCACACAGAAATCGGTAAATACATTTGCCTGTGGAACAATGAGAACAAACAGGAAAGGTTTGCCAGGGAATTTACCTAAAGAAAAATGTCTAAATCAAATCACAGAGAGTCATCTTTAGACCTAACAGTATTTCAATGGAAGGAAAATAAAGTAGTATATTTTGCGTCAAACTTCCATGGCATTGAACAGAGCGTAGTGACAAGAAAACAGAAAGATGGAACTAGTATGACTATACCATGTCCAGTTATTGTATGTGATTACAATAAAAACATGGGTGGTGTGGATCATGCAGACAGATTACATTCAACTTAATGGTCTTGACAAGCGATCAAAGAAATGGTGGTACCGTCTCTTCTGGGGAGCAATAGAAATTGCTTCTGTCAATGCTTACGTCATTTTCAGTTATCTACATGGGGCACTGCCACTGCTGGAATTCAGCCGTGCTGTGGCACTAGGGCTAATGAATGAACAGCAAGTGCCAAATCTCAAAATGAGAAACTCTGGTAAAGATGAAATAACTTTCCCAGAGAGAAGGAAGGATAACTTTTCTGTTCCGAAGGATGTACGTCTTGGCAACCGAGGAAACCATTTTGTAGTGTTCAGTTGTAAAAGAAGACGATGCGAAATGTGTGCGAAAAATAAAATTCGGTCGAGACCACATTCACAATGTAGTACATGTAAAGTGTATTTGTGCTGCAATGAGAAAAATAACTGTTTCCTACAATTTCATAAGGTATCACTAAATATGTGATATGTATATACTGTCAAAAATGTATAGCTAAGTTACTATGTATTGTGAAGTTGCTCTAGAATAAATTTATGCGAAATTTAAAAAAAAATTCAGAAATATCATATTTCGATTAATTAATTTTCTAATGTAAAAATATTTAATATTTATGTGGAATAAGGTACAAGTTATAAAAATTGGAACATTTTTCTGCGCATGTTGTGATTCTGTACATGGAGTCTGACGGTACTTCTAAGTACCAGGAGAGAAAAAAGTTGTGAAAAATAAAATAAAATTTTACAAAAAATCCTACCGTCATTTGAGGCCACAATAGCATAAATTCTGCAAAGAAAATGTTAAAAAGTAAATTTTTTCTTATGTCAGGAAACAAAGGGTTAAGTAATATTTCGTTCATAAATAAATAAGTCAGTATTGTTGCGCAAGTGCGCTCATGTTAAATGACAATGAATTGTCGTTAAATGTTATTTAAACAATTATTTTTGCCGACTTAACAGAGGTGTCTCTCGGTTCTCTTTTCATTTATGGTGTTTGCTAACACATGTCATTGACCACTTTTAAATTGCACAGCTTTTAATAGAACTCGCAGTCAACATTTAAATAAAGTTACTGGCACAATAATAAAGTTTTCATTGAATAACTATAGTATAACAATATGTGAGGTACTCATACCATATTCAATTATTGTGTAAGTGCGGAGAATACGATGTTCTGACAAACATTTGCATAATGAAAAAGATATAAAAGACGTCGTAAATCAACAAATAAAATAGATAGACATACGTTGCTTTCAGGGATGATAGCTACAGTGCAACGCTATCATTCGAGTTAACGTTTGTTGAAATCGCATGGAGCGATTGAAAGTTGTTAGTGCAGAGGGTCACTATGAAAATCTTAATTTGCTGTGTAATATTAGCTTCTGTAGTTTTAAGGATATTGAAATACTGTTGTCATTCGATGTGCGTCATTTCTCTGAGATCGGAGATATAATTAGATTTGCATTAATATTTGTTTGTAAATTGTTACAGACTCACAAACAGCTGTAAGAAACCATAATTCGCTTTGTCTCAAACCCCGTCATTGCTGGGAGCATGGCCTCTTAAGCGATCGACGCTTCGTCCATATTTCCCGTACTGGGATTTTCCCCGTTCCCGGCCAAATCTTTGCGCTCGTACCTGGACTCGCCTACAACAGTCGCTGCCTCTGAACCGGACGCGGCGCTTGGACGGTCCTGTAGGTTTCCGCCAGCGCTCAGCCACAACACAAATTCATCTTATCTCGTACCAAAACTGGACGGTTGATTAGCTTGCCTAAAAACGTGAAAATTTACAATGTGATATTGAACATATACAAAGAAGTACATCATGAATATTCACTGGTTTGATTGGCTCTTGGGAAAACATGAGGAAATGTTGAAAAACCTTTAGTGCTATACTCATGATGCTAGACAGCAATTATCCACCCAAAGCCTTCTAAACATTTCAAGTGTGAGTATGAAGAAATCTAGAAATATTCTTCAGCCTTAAGTCTCGCTCCTGCAGCGAACCATGAAGTCAAGACTAGGGTAACAACACCATGGTTACAACTGGAAAAACATTAATACGTGGTACAGTGGGGTGTATCATAGTAAGGAGCTGAACTTCAGGAGCTGAATCATGACAGGAAAAAGAACAAAGAAGTTCGTGTCATCACATGTTCGGAGTTAAGTGGTATGTCTGCAACACAGCAATCAGTATTGCCACATTTCAATACATGGCTTTAATGTATTGTTTAATTAATAAGTATTTGACAAGAACAACTCATATAAGTTTCACAGTTTACTGGTATATCGTTCTGAGTACATTTTCGACTTGGTACTATCCACGCCCAGAGAAATGTGGCATTGGAATGGTACAGCGAACCTAAGGAGCGAGCTAAGTTACACAATTTGTTTGTTTCTTGTCGAAAAGAGGGATGGGGAGAATAAGGTTTCTGGAGAGATATAACCAATTTGCGGTAAATGCATCTTGGGTAACTCTTGTAGAAATCGTTGAATACTATATGTATTTGTGGAATGACTGTAGTGATTAAAGAAAGTCCATTCGTGGCGCATGTCTTCAGACAACACGACATCGTTACAGGGATGCCCAACGCATTTAAATCGCAGGGGTTACAAAAATAGGATCATAATTTTAATGCATGGCTACTTTCAAAGGCTCACAAACGTGTGTTTGGACAGAACATATCACTTACATATATCCATGTGCACGTTTATTATACGTACTCAACTCATACAGGCTAGAGATTAGGGCTGTATTATGTGAAGGAATGTTACTACTTTTTGAGATTTCCTCATGTTCAGGCTTTCTCTTTGACTGTGTGAAACACGTATAGGTGGCGCAAAAGAAATCTGATTACATTGGGAGTTGGCGGTGTGAATGGAATAACAAGATTTCCGATGTGAAGAAATAACACACCAGTTACGATAGAAAGCAATTTTAACGTAACTAGGCGTGCTATTACTTCACAACGGCATTCTTCAAAAACAGTCGCTGAAAATAATTGATAAAAATCGCCAAACGTGAATGTGTATCGTTTCCTTTCAATTTCTCTAAGGAAGATACGAGGCTGCTAGCTTGTTGATGTACAGAATATCTAATAACAAATCTATATTTAAATATACAGCGGTATATTTACAATGTGCAGGCAATATTTTTATAGGCCGGTATGTCGATATTTTCTCCCTTGCAATGTAGATATATCGATACATTTTTTCCACCCATTGGAGGCCGATAATGATACATTTCAAATATCGATATACCCGTTTCCCGAATATTAAAAATATCATCAGTCCTATTACAGATATAAGGAAAATACAGAAAGGAATGTTCATCTGTGCATACGATATAATGTCTTACTACGTAGAGTCTACTGCAGATATCATTTACGTGTGGTTGTCAGTAATAAAAAATTGTGGCATTTAGTTCTACAAATGAGAATATAAAACTAAACTACGCTAAACGTAGCGTCATAAAATTAAACTTTGATGGCGAGGGATGATTTAGAATAGTGTATAATCGTCAAACAGTTTACGCTTGAATATTTCATATCTTACCGCCACTGATAAATGCCATTGTGCCAGTACTACTTCGCCACACCATCTCGTCCATTTTCCCAATTTTCTCTTGATGAGAAGTTTTGGAAGTGAAGAGCTTCTTAGAGTGACGATGCTGTGTTGACTGATACGAGGTCTTGCATGAGGTAATATTGTTCTCACTTTTTAGAAGATGGGAAAACATGAAATCGAAGATTAAAGATCAACAGATGTCTTCTTAAATACCGTAAATGCAACTGAGTAATATTTTCACACTTACAGAAGATACAGCGTACGATACGTTTTTCGCGGTACTAGAAAGTATCTCGTTGGTAAAAAAATAGGTTTGATGTTTCCGGAAATGTTATATAAAAGAAAACAAACCTATAAATGCAGTGGTGTTGATGTAGGTTATTGGATACCTAGGTAACTCTGTGGATCTGTCTGCCTTACAAAACCTTTTGAAACCACCTGTCCCGGCATTAGATAGGACATACGATGTGGTTTCTTTATCATACACATCCTGAACACTTCTTCATGTCAACGTTACAAGATATTTTTATAACAACAGCAATCACTCTATTACTAGTAGCATTAGTAAAGTTCTCTCGCAGTGGCTAAAGTACTAACAGCTCTATTTATTTCAAAATTATGGTCGTAACGAGTTGTTAATTGTATCAATTAAATTTCGTGGCAACATCACAAATAACGGAGAGCGCAATGCTTTATAAATTTTTTGAGAAGTTGTTAAAGTCAGCGTATGTTGTGACTCTTTTAGTTAAAGAAGACGTTTCGATAGCAGAAAATGCATCAACCATTCATGAATATTGGGCAACGATCAGGAAGGGAAACTCATTTATCAAAGGCGGGGATTAATGAAGGATTCAGCGGAGTATACCAGCAAGAAAATCATTTGAGAATCAAATTCTTCTCTTATTTTATGTTTACAAATAGATAATAGCCAAGACAACGAAATAAATGTAATTAACACCTCTTCTCGCAGTTAAATGCAAAAACAAGATGTACACGCTTATTACTTGCTACACGTGGGAAAGTAACAAATTTTGCACCGTATGTATTCCCTATTATCAAGATATTTGCCTTTTATTCAGTGTGTGTTACTAAATGTCATTAACTATAATTATTTTTCGATATTTGTTATGTAGCCTCCTATGAGCGAGTATTATTGTCGATACATATCACACTTTGACTATCTCTTTTCTTTGTAAATGAAAGAATACCAAATCAAAAACTAGAATAAGTTTTTTACGTAAATATATTACTTTTCATACGAAAACGAAATCTTCTGTTTTCTGTTTCGCGTGATTTTTATCACCACAGTATTTCCTAATCAATTTCTCCGTACAAATAAACGAATTTTTCAAATGCGATAGGATAACATCTTAGATTCGAATCTAACACCTTACCTTACCATTCATTATTAGAGAATCGGTGAAATGTCACATTAGTAAAAAGCAAGCACACTTAATTCACAAACATTGCGTTGAGAAAGATCAGTTGTACTCAGCATATTGTAATGCAGGCGATTACCTAAGGCAAGCAGTAATATTGACAAGTTGTACCTTATTGAGAGGATGATCGCTTTCGACGAAGAATTACAAGTTTGGAAACCACTATGACATGGCCACAACTGTTGTCAAAACTAGTGTAAGCTGCTGCATATACGTACATGAACAAGTTGACATATCTCTGGATAGGTTAATGCGATTAGCGCCGTTCGCACCTAAGAAGAAATTGCGCGGCAGCATTGCGGCTGTGAATTGCTCAACGCGGTCTAGTAAAAATTGTACGTGCTGTTCTAAGAACATTTTTATAGCTGTGACTGACTTGAAGACGTCTGAGCGACGTAAGCAAAATTATTAAAATGGCTAACCTCTTCATTGCACCCATTCCCTAGAAATACACTTAACGAGACAAATCGTTGGATACCAATATACACAGATGCAGATCGCAGTAGTATCGAAAACAAGGCTTAGAGGAGCGGGGCATTGGCGGAACTGTCATACGTACTCAAGTGATTCATGTGAAAAGATTTGGAGACGTGATTACGGCCGCATCACAGGAATTAACAGACGTTGAACGTGGAATGGCAGTTGGAGCTAGAAGCATGTGACGTTTCATTTCGGAATTCTATATTCCACAGTGTCAAGAGTGTGCAGAGAATACCAAATGTCAGGCATTACCTCTCCCCACGGACAACGCAGTCATTTAAAGACCGAGAGCAGTGATGTCTGCGTAGAGTAGTCAGTGCTAACAGAGAAGCAACACTACGTGAAATAATAGCAGAAATCAATATGGGACGTACAATGAACGTATACATTAGGACTATGCGGTGAAATTTGGCATTAAAGGGCTATCGCTGTAGACGACCGACGCGAGTGTCTTTGCTAACAGTATATCGCCTGCAGTGCTCTTGTAGCTCGCGACCATATTTGTTGGACCCTAGACGATAGCCTGGTTCCGAGGCCCGATTTCAGTTGATAAGAGCTGATGATAGGCTCCGAGTGTGGCGCAGACTCCACGATCTCACGAAACCAAATTTTGAACGAGGCACCGTACAAACTGGTAGTGGCTCAATAATTATGTGAGCTGTTGTTACATGGAATATACAGGGCGCTCTTGTCCAACTTAACCGATCAGTGACTGGAAATGGTTGTATTCGGCTACTTGGAGACCATCTGTAGCCATTCATGAATGTCCTGATTCAAAACGACGACGTGATTTTTTATTTCATTTTTTTTATGACTATGCGCCATGGCACACAATTGTTGGCGCCTGGTTTGAAGAACATTCTGGACAATTCGAGCAAATGACTTGGCCACCCAGATTACCCTACATGAAGTCCATCGAACATTTATGGGACATAATCAGGCTGTCCGTTCGTGCACAAAATCCTGCAGCGGCAACACGTTAGCGACTATGGACGGTTATAGAGGCACCACGGCTTAATATTCCCGCAGGGGACTTCGAACGCCTTGTTTATTCCATGCCACGTCGAGCTGCTGCACTACGCCAAGCAAGATGAGGTCCGACACGATATTAGGAGGTATCGTACGACTTTGGTTACCTCAGTGTCATGCCAACCATATTCACCATTTCGGTGTACATCGTATTAATATCGGCGTCGTATATACAACTACGTACTGAAACGAGTATTTTTTTTCTTTTTTTTCTTTTCCGAAACGATACACGTACGTTTCAGTCAGTTAAAACGTCGCCAATGCTAGCTCGTTTCAGTCCATATAATGCTTTTAATATAGCTGTGATACCTGAACGCACGTTTCACCAGAATTTTCCCCAATGACATTGGCGCCTTAGATGAAAAGTAAAAGAAACACAACTAGGCTGACAATGATCTACAGGAACAAAGCTAAAACGTGCATCTGAAAAGTTTGGAATATGGTCATGTGCGATGTACATTAAAAACCGGGCATCCGCATTGAGAGACAAGTCAACACGAGTCCTCTACCACGCAAATCACTGAAGTGAAGTGGTTGCGCACGCTGCGAGCAAACTGACGAAGTGAGTGTGTAACTCGTGCCATTGCAAGATAAAGCGCAAAATAGCATAATTCGTTAACATAAAATTTTCCTTCAAATTAAGGAAAATGGCGATGGAGACTTACGGAATGTTAGTGCAAATGAACGGCATTGAAGTAGGTGTGTGTTTTCAGTGGTTTAAACGCTTTAAAGACAGAAAGAAAGGTGTCCAGGATTACCCGCATTCGGGTCGACCGTCAACATGAAAATGGCAGACAACATCGAACGAGTGCGATGGATGCTTACAGATTATCGGAAACTATAAGGAGCTATATTTATCCATTCCGAGACTACTGCTGATTCCATTCAGACATGTCGATGAAATCTACGATGTGTGCAGTACAAAACTGTCACAAATCTTCTTGCTTTTCAAAGGATTGTGGACAATAGTTCATGTTGAACTCTTCTAATTTTACACCATCTTCCTGCAAAATAATGGCAAGCTCAGGTGGATGATGGAGGTGGATAGCCATCACGTACCCTTTTCTCGAAAGCAAGCTGCAAAGGATCAGTAATATGAGGCACATTCTTAAAGTAATGTCCGATTAAGCGCGAAATGGAAATCCAATGTGAAAGTCCGATGGAACTTTGCACAGACGTGTTGGGCAGGGTCTTCAGTTTGGCTGTCAATCGCTTCACGTAGCTCTTTCAGTTCAGAGCGCAAACTGATCACGCAGAAATGCCTAAAACAACAGTGTGTCCCGCCAAGTATGCGGATCTGGTGAGAGATTTCGCCTGAAGCTATGCAGCCCACATATCATAAACGTCATGCGTTTCTTTCTTCAAGAAAATTTTCAGCCGCTTTCTGTCAGTGGCAATGAACACGCCGCTGCAGCGTTTTCGATGGGAAGTGTTTGATCACCCAGTATACAGCCCTTAATTGGCTGCCTCCGTTGTTCGTCTCTGCTCACGTGAACCGCTGGCTACAAAGATAACATTTTGGCACAAACAACAAAAGACAGACCAGCGAGAACTGGCGGAAAGCACAGGCGGCTACTTGCTGTGACAGGGGTACTGGAAACTTTCTATAACGCCACGACAAATGTCTAAGTCGGAGCGGTGGCTAGTTACAGAGGTAGCTGCAAGATATGGCTAACTATTGTGGACAAAAAAAAAATTGATTTTTCAGTGTGGTTTTCATTTTGCGACCAATCGGATCTTAATTTCCGAACGGCCCTCGTACTAAGATCTGGTGACTGTTGTGGCCAGGACACAAAACCAATTCTGGGTCATGTGAGCTGTGTGAGCAGAGGCCCTGCCGCCTTTAAACACACTGTCCCCATTGGGGAACACACATTGGAATGAGGGATGCACTTGATCAGTCAAAATGCTAATATAATCCTTGGTAGTAATGGAACCTTTCAGAGTAAACAGGAGACCCATGAAATACAGATGCCGTATTATCACCGAACCGCCGCCATATTTCACTTTTAGGGCTCAGTCTCGGCCATAAGTGTGAAACATGACTCATCCGACCTAATAACTTTCTTCCTTGAGCCATAGTTCAGGTTTTATGACTCAGGCGCCACGTTTTCCTGTTACGGGCATAAACATGACTAAAGAGCGGTTTTGGAATTCCAGATCGCTCAGCAGTTCCCAACTTGTGGAGCACCTTTCGTCTTGAAGTGCTGACAGCATTCGCGAGTGCGATTTTCACTTCTGTGGTCACATTCTGCAGTTATCATCGTCTTATTTTTCGTCACACTCCTCTTCAATGACCAATGTCACGTTCTCTGTCAACACACTGTTATCCGTGTTGTGTCTGAGCGGATGATGTTCTCCCGATCTCCTTGTATGTGGTATATCTCTTCAATCGGTGCCTCTTGAGACACCAAACAATTTGGCTATCTTGATTAAGGAAGGTCGTACCATACGAGCACCAACAATTTGCCACTCAACCTCAAAGAATACTGTTATTACCAAGACTGACACATGCAACTCATTGACGACATTGCACAGGTTCCGTTATTGGTCAAATCGAACAAGGAAACCTGCAGGCTTGGCCAGCATTTGAATTTATGTTTAAGCATGAATTTTGATCCTATCCCTGTATGTATTATTTTACGATAGCTTAATACTAAACAATGTATATGAACCAAACTACAACAGCTTTAAAAGCGACATCTGGCTATAGGTGATAGGTGGTAAACCCAGCTACACGGACAAAATTTCGGAGGTTGTTCAGGCGTGATTCCCGAGTCTTTTGGTGTGAATAAGAAACTTGTGGTCTACAGTGGCTCGTTACAGAGTAATTACATTTCGTTTCATTTCTTACCTCACTTTTGTCTGTATCGGTATTTCACTGGAAATTTCAGCAGAACTGTTCAGATATTGACGGTATGCACTATGTATCTTGTTTGGAAACAAATTTATTCCACTCATTCATTATACTTCCCGTCGACAAAAGTAATCTCCATCGTAGTCATTCTCAGGCTGTACTGTTCAGTATTTTATTTTTACTGACATTGTTCCTTGTAAGTTAGACATGATCTTCTGCCATGGTCACGGTGTCCAACATTTTGCACAATACCTGCTAAAGTGGAACGCAGCTGCTATTTCGTTCCGTTCATTACTTATCGGAAGTTGCTACATACGACGAATTTTTCAAACGTACACGCATGACGCATGAGTGAACCATTCGAACAGTCCTATGGACAACCCTTTGGGTCGAGATGTGGCAGCTCGAAAGTAATGTCTCGCGGAGACCATGCAGCAGTGGAGAGGCACGGCTTTGCTGGTGAATGTTTCAATGGACAGGTTTTGCTGCTGCTCCTAGTGGTACAGCTTCTGAAGTGAATGGACGCCTATTGGTGGAACAACATGCTGCCTTAATTGGGAGATTTTCCCGTGCTGCTGCACGTAGGAAATGCATTGCATTACCGTATAACAAGTCATTCTGCTTCCAGTGTTGTAAACTCCGTGATTAGCTAATGGATTTAAGCCTCCCGCCCATGTGGACGAGGTTATCCACTCAATCTTCCATCATATGCGCTTGTATAATGCGTATATAGCTATTATTTGCAGGAAGCAAATCATTTAATTGCTATGGAAGCTTTCTGTCACGCAAAAATCCAAGTGTCTTTGTAGAATTGACGATCACACACATGTATAACTAGTACAATATTTTTCTTTCCTCTTCTCTTAACGCTTCATGCTTTACGTGCACTATTAATGAAAACACTATGCGGAAAATTTCCAGCTTATTAACTTATTATACAAATGTGAACTCTAAATGACATCATTGCTACCGGACCTTCGCATTCTCTTTGCTGATTACTTATACTGCTAACCAGCGAGTCCACTTAATAAACTAGTTACGTTACTGGTTAAGTAAAAGAGTAAATGATGACTAACTTAAACCCTCAGCTGCTGACAGGTGTTGTTGATATACCTCGATATGGATAGCTGAAAATGTGTGCCCCGACCTGGACTCCAACCCGGGATCTCCTGCTTACATGGCAGACGCTCTATCCATCTGAGCCACCGAGGACACAGATGAACAGCGCGACTGCAGGGACTTATCCCTTGCACGCTTCCCGTGAGACTCATGTTCCCAACTGTCCAAAATTCCACATATGTAATGTACCTTATAGACATTTGCCCATCCACTCATTACTCGCGCACGCTTTGGCGATTCCCGTAAGAGTTTGGGCAACCTGTTCGTATTTGCACAGACGAAGGACAATGGCTGGGTAGCCTTTAACTATATTTATGAAGACAGTAAATGTTCTTCAAAGAACAGATACTGTTGATGACCGTGCAGCTTTTCCCTGAAATAAATGATGACTAACTTAACCCTCATACGTTCTTTCAAGAACAGTTACTGCCTTCATAAATATAGTTAAAGGCTATCCAGCCATTGACCTTAACTCTCAAAATTCACTTTAAACATAACTACAGATGCCTTACAAAGGAACTGTTCCGCATTTGTTTCGTTCTATACTGTACACCTGAAGAACAAATTGAACACACTGTGATAAAAGTCCACGTGTTTGGTCAGAAGGCGTTTTTACTGCAGTGAATGTATTTTCACAGGAAAAAAGGTAATTAAGGTAAGAAACCGAATAAAGCATCATTACATTACTGATCTGTAACGATTCATGAGAGAATAAACTCTGAAGTAATGGAGTCGTGTTTCAGCATGATTGAACAATGTACAGACTGAATAACATTGGGGACAGGTTACAACCCTATCAAGCTCAATTCTCAAGCATTACTCCCCTTCGGCTCTTGTACCTTCCGTCTTGTTCCTGTGTTTTACACCTGCTACCTTCAGAAATTCAAACTGTGTCCAGACCTACAAAAGCAACAGACATGTGTTTGTCTTTCTCTAACTCATCTTCTAAGATAAGTCGTAGGGTTAGTATTGTGCCTCACATGTTCCTACATTTTTCCGGAATTCAAACTGATCTCGAAGATAGGTTTCTACCGTTTTCTACATTATTCTGCACACGGAGCACGTCCATATCTCACTTCTAGTATCAGCCGCACGCAGCTGACGTCAACAAGTGTATGGTCCTGAAGATGACGTTATTACAACGTTGAAACTAGTTGCCAAAATAAAATCGACACCTTAAATACAGCTGGAGGAATTTCTTCATTTTTTAATATAAATTTATACCAGCTGACGTCCCACTGTGCTCCATTTCAGCTATGGATGTACGAAGATGGTATTATTAGATTGTTCTTGAAGTCTGGGGGTATCTGGCCTATTTCATACGTCTGTCACACCATGCGGAATAGTTTTGTTATGAATGGCTCATCCAAAGATATCAGTAGTTCTCGCGGAATGTCGTCTACTCCAGAGGTCTTGTTTCGACTTATATCTTTCAGTGCAATGTACAATTCTTCTTGTTGTATCACACACTATGTAATCAAAATCATCCGGACACCATCAAAATCATAGGTTTTTTATATTAGGTGCATTGTGCTGCCACCTACAGCCACAGCCACATAATCGATATCAGCAGTCATTAGATATCGTGAGAGAGCAGAATGGGGCGCTCCGTGGAACTCACGGACTTCGAACGTGATTAGGTGAATGGGCGTCACTTGTGTCACACGGTATTTCCCCACTCCTAAACATCCCTAGGTCCACTGTTTCCAATGTGATAGTGTAGTGGAAACGTGAAGGGACACATACAGCACAAAAGCGTACAGGCCGACCTCGTCTGTTGACCGCCGCCAGTTGAAGAGTGCCGTATTTTGAATTCCAGACATCTATCCAGACCATCACACAGGATCCACTGCAGGTACTATGACAGTTAGGCGGGAGGTGAGAATACATGAATTTCATGGTCGAGCGGCTGCTCATAACCCACACATCACGCCGGTAAATGTCATACGATGCCTCGCTTGGTGTAAGGAGCGTAAACAGTGGACGATTGACAGTGGAAAAACGTTTTGTGAAGTGACGAATCACACAATTTGGCGATCCGATAGCAGGGTGTGGGTGTGGCGAATGCCCGGTGAACGTGGTCTGCCAGCGTGTGTAGTGCCAGTAGTAAAATTCGGAGATGGTGGTCTTATGGTGTGCTCATGGAGGGGGGGGGGGGGGGTGCGCCCCTCATTGTTATGCGTGGCACTAGCACAATGCAGACCTACATTGATGTTTTAAGCACCTTCTTGCTTCCCACTGTTGAAGAGCAATTCGGGGATGACGATTGCATCTTTGAACACGATCGAGCACCTGTTCACAATGTAAGGCCTGTGGTGGAGTGGTTACGCGACAATAATATCCCTGTTATGGACTGGCCTGCACAGAGTACTGATCTGAATCCTACAGAACACCATAGGGATGTTATGGAACGCCGATTTCGTGCAGGCCTCACCGACTGACATCAATACCTCTCCTTAGTGCAGCAATCTATGCAGAATGTTCTGCCATTCCCCAAGAAACATTTCAGCACCTGATTGAGCGTATGCCTGCGAGAATGGAAGCTGTCATTAAGGCTAAGGGTGGGCCAAAACCATTTTGAATTCCAGCATTACCGATGGAGGTCGCCGCGAACTTGTAATCCATTTTCAGCCAGGTGTCCGGATACTTTTGATCACATAGTGTATCTCCTATCTCGTCTTCATCTGTGTCACATTCCCTTCCTATCATATTTCCATCAGTTTCATTTCACCTGTACAGACCCGTTACATACTCCTTCCACCTTCCTAGAGAGGAAGAGCCGTTATTGTACTGCTACATGATTGTAGAACAAACGTGGAAGCAGTCGTATCCATTAAGTATCTAGAAGTATGTCTGCAGAGCGGGCATACTAAATAATACTAATGACAGGTAATACAGAGTCTCAGGTTTAGTTCATCCACGATACTCTGAAATGCGATAATACTCTTCAATCTGGAATCATTACGTGCTAGGATTGATAAATAAACTAGAGAAAATACAAAGAAGAGCAGTGCGCTTCGACAAAGTTTCGCACAGTACACACGATAGGGTCATGGAGATGATCATCAAGATCCAGTGGCAGACGCTACAAGAGAAGCGTTGCGCATAACAATTTTATTCATCCTTAAAATTAGCTACGTACCCTGCGTCACCCGGGTATATATTTCAATCCTGTATATCAATTACCTTCTTTCCCCTCTGTCCATCTCCTCGTGCCCCCTCTCTCTGTCCATCTTTACTCCGTCTTCTTTCGTGGAGAAATGTCGGAAGGCTGTGTTTAGTCACTCTACTTTGGCTGCACTGTCATCGATAGCATTTCCATTGATATCGCGCAGAGAAGCCATTGACTGTGTCTGGTCGCTAGTATACTTTACACACTACCTGAGTCTTTTTGGATTTTCTGCCAAGTTTCGAGACAGAGTATCACTCTGGAAGTATTACATGCATCTCGCATTTAAGCCCGCTCTAAATTTCTAACTTCTGTAACAGATTGCCGATCTTGGGGGTTTTGCGTCTTTTTAAATTTGGCATGTTTGTTTCGTTGTTTCTGCAACAGTTTTCTGACCCGTTTTGTGTACCAAGGAGGATCAGCTCCGTCGTTTGTTACTTTATTCAGTATAAATCTCACAATTGCTGCCGAAACTCTTTCTTTGAATTCAAGCCACACCTGATCCACACTTACATTACTAATTTGGAAGGAGTGGAGATTCTCTCTCAGGAAGGCGTCAAGTGAATTTTTATTCGCTTTTTTGAATAGGTATATTTTCGTTTATTTTTGAAGGATTTGGGTGTTACAGTATGCAGTCTCAATACGACAAACTTGTGCTCACTAATCCCTGCATCGTTTTGGTGCTCATTATTAACTCAGTATTAGTTATTGCTAAGAGGTCAAGTATGTTTTCACAACCGCTTACTATTCGCGTGGGTTTATGAATTAACTGCTCGAAATAATTTTCAGAGAATGCGTTTAGCACAAATTCGGAAGCGTACCTCCGGAATTAAACAGGTATTTTCGCCAACATATCGAGGGTAAATTTAAGTCACCACCAACTATAATCGTATGAGTCGGGTACGTGTTTGAAATCAAACTCAAGTTTTTTTTAACCTTTCAGCAATTATATCTTCTGAATTGGGAGGTTGGTAAAAGGATCGAATTATTATTTTATTTTGGTTGCCAACAATGACCTCTGTCCATACTAACTCACAGGAACTATCTACTTCAATTTCGCGACAAGATAAACTATTTCTAAAAGCAACAAACACGCCACCGCCGACCCTGTTTCCCCTATCGTTTCCTAACTCCGTTAGGTTCTTCACAAAACTTCGGGTGACGTTATCTCCGGCTTTAGCCAGCATTCAGTGCATATAACAATCTGAGTATCAGTTCTTTCTACTAGCGCTTGGAACTCTGGTACTTTCGCAACACTGCTATGACAATTTACAACTGTTATACTGATGGTTCCTGTATCTACGTTCTTCCTGTATTCGGCCTGCTCCCTTTCAGACTGAGGCCCTTCTTGTGTCTTCCCGAGACCCTCTAACCTAAAACACCGTCCAGTCCACGCCACACAGCCCATGCTACCCGTTTAGCCGTCTGCGTATAGTGGACACCTGACCTATTCAGCAGAACCCGAAACCCAACCACCCGGTGGCAGTGTCAGCCGCAGTCAGCACATGGAACTTGTTTTTCAGGCAAACCGGGCAGGCCTTACGTGCGGCCGCCTGGGAAGTCTTTTGCCGCCTGCTACGCCCTGGGGCGACCTCCCACTCGACCGCAGGTGAAAAGTCAGTCTCAGTGCGAGGAGTAACTGGGCTGGCCACTTGTGAGGACCGATTCCAGGACTCAGACGTGCTGGGCGTCCGTTGGATCCCCACGGTCGGCCCACAGTAGCGGTGCGCATTCACTGTAGCCTCAAGCTGTGTAACTGCAGCCATCGCAGCCTGGAGCTGAGAGTGAAGTGTCACCAACTCGGCTCGCATCCGCACATAACAATCGCACTCTCTGTCCATACTAAAGATGGTCCAAAACTAAACTACGCAGATAAACAGACTATCGGCAGGTGCTGGCGATTCTACTGTAGACACTACGAAAACGCAAGAGCTGTGTCTAATAAATTAGATTAATACACAGAGATTCAGAACCTAGGTACCGAAGCTCTCAGGTGAAAGTAAATAATTCGCCCCTGATTAGGAACTTGTAATATGTCACAAAATCGGCATACTTTCCGACGCAAACGAAAAGGCGAGAGCTGTGGTTATTGGATATTAAATTAACACGCAGAAACTCAAGAAACTAAACTGTTAAAGCACACAGGTGATATCATATTCTTGTTGGGCTTCCAGCCAGATCAAACTGTAGAGCAGGCATTCGGTCTATTAGAGAGGACCCTCAATTGTTAATTTTACCATCAGACAAAGGTAATGCTACCGTTTTAATCTCAGAGGCAGATTATGTGAATAAGATGTATAATTTACATAAGGATCCGTTGTATCGTATAGTACAGAAGGATTCCACGGATCGCATACAACAGACTACAATTTCACTTCTGAAGAAGATTTCCTTACCAGAAGACACTATCAGAAAACTACGTTCTGGTTCGACCGTTCCACCTAGGTTATATGGTATGCCAAAGATCCATAAGGATGGGGTCCCATTGCGCCACATTTTTTCTAATTGGGGTGCACCAACTAACAACTTGGCAAAATATTTAGCGTCGGCTCTCAGTCCTTATGTGGGTAAATGTGAACACCAAATTTCCACTTCCATGGATTTTATTCAGCGTTAAAGTTCTTCGTCTTGGTCCCTCTGATTTACTTGTTATTTTTCATGCGGTGTCACTTTTTACTCGGGTCCCTCTTGAAGAGTCATTGATTTTAATTAATGAAAAACTTGATATGGAAATACCGAAGCTCTACCGTCATGTTCTGACATTCACCTATTTCTCATTTGATGACAAATATTTTGAACAAACCGACGGTGTGGCTATGGGGAGTCCTTTATCCCCCATAGTCGCTAATCTTTTTATGGAGGACTTTGAGGATATGACCCTGAGGACATCTTTTTTTAAGCCTTCATGTTTTCTGAGATATGTTAACGATATGTTTCTTGTTTGGCCAAATGGAATAGACTCTTTGCACCGGTTATTGGACCTTTTTAATTGTCTTCATGCGAACATCAAATTCAAGATGGAAATTGAAAAGGAGGGAACGTTACCTTTTGTGGATGTACTAGTTTCTAGAAAAGAAGACGGAACTCTTGGACACAGTGTTTATAGGAAACCGACTCATACCGACAGGTATTTACATGCTACCAGTTGCCATCCACCTTTTCAACGTACCGAAGTCCTGCGGACCTTGGTTAAGTGAGCGTATGCTGTCTCAGATGCTGAGAATTTACCGCAGGAACTGCAACATCTTAAGGACGTGTTCAGTAATAGCGGCTATACGGACCGACAAATTCGACGCGCTTTTGAGTTTAGACGTTTACCTCAACCTTCTGAAGATACCTTTAGATCTCTGGTTTTTCTTCCGTATGCTGGGAAAGTGTCCGCCAAGATAGGTAGACTTTTGAAGAAATATGAGATCAGATGTGTTTTTCGTCCGCCAGCTGAGATTCGAACACTTCTTGGCTCTGTTAAGGATGATTTAGGTTTGCGGAAGTCTGGCATTTACAAAATACCGTGTGAGTGCGGGAAAATTTACATTGGCCAAACTATTCGTACCGTCAACGACAGGTGTATTGAACGTAATCGACGTACATGATTATTGCAACCAGATAAATTTGCGGTGGCTGAGCATTGCCTTGCAGATGGGCACAGGATGCTATACAATGAGACGCAAGTAGTTGCCAATGCTTCGCGGTACTGGGATTGTGTTTGGAAAGAATCTGTCGAAATCAGACCAACAGATATAATTATTAATCGTGACAATGGATACCCTCTAAGTAAAACGTTTAATCCTGTTTTATCAGATATGAAAAAACAACGGCATCTGAATCGGCCGGCTATGAATAATTATTTCTCACGATATATCGTTTTCAACAATATTCACCACAAGAGGCGCTGCAACTCTTTTTGCGCCAGGGGCAGCAGGAATGATTGAGCGCGTGCTCACTGTATCTAGCGCATGCGCTGTTGCACATCCGATGCATATAAAAGTGCAGTCAATTGCGAGTGGAATCAGTTATCGGTGAGAGCGTCGTAGCTTTTCTCACCTGATGATGGCGGCCAGGTGGACCGCTGAAATATTGTGCTCAGATGACAGTTTGATCCGGCTGGAAACCCGACAAGAATTTGATATACTAATACGCCGGGAGAGACTACATTGTCACAGACAGATGATATAAAATTCGCTCCTGGTTAGGAACTAGTGAAAGTCTCAAAATCGATTACTTCCCTGTGGCTGCGTGTTCCTCGGCCGGCTGCTGCTGCCTGACATTAGGTACAGTCAGCGGCATATGTCCATGCCGTCTGAAAAAAATTTTGGGAATAGCGTTATTAGCAAAGAAGTAATAAATCTAAACAAAATGTAAAATGCGGTAGTTTCGATCATCTCCGTGTTTATAACGTGGTATTTCCTGAACTATGTTAGATAGGTGGTTCCTACCCCT
This sequence comes from Schistocerca piceifrons, assembly GCF_021461385.2. NCBI lineage: Eukaryota > Metazoa > Arthropoda > Insecta > Orthoptera > Acrididae > Schistocerca > Schistocerca piceifrons. The sequence goes on along the minus strand of NC_060141.1, from coordinate 253,512,246 downwards.
AAAGCTGTTTTCTGCCAGTAAGAAATATGAACTAGAAATCTGGTTGGAATTGGTCCACTGGTTCAGTATGCTTTTAGACGATCGAAACTTAAATGTTGCTATCTCCTAAGTACGATCTCGCGAAAGGGCCTGGAGCTAATATCAGAGAGATTCCAGTTCGAACAGAGCCTTGCTAGTGATCGTTATCCAGTTGGCCATTCAGAAATGGAGAAGTAATGGGCTAAGTGACAGTGATACACATGTTACGTCTTACCACACACCATAAGGTGGTTTTCGTGGATGAAGATATACAGGGTGTTACAAAAAGGTACGGCCAAACTTTCAGGAAACATTCCTCACACACAATGAAAGAAAATATGATATGTGGACATGTGTCCGGAAACGCTTACTTTCCATGTTAGAGCTCATTTTATTACTTCTCTTCAAATCACATTAATCATGGAGTGGAAACACACAGCAACAGAACGTACCAGCGTGCCTCCAAACACTTTGTTACAGGAATTGTTCAAAATGTCTTCCGTTATCGAGGATACATGCATCCACCCTCCGTCGCATGGAATCCGTGATGCGCTGACGCAGCCCTGGAGAATGGGGTATTGTATCACAGCCGTCCACAATACGAGCACGAAGAGTCTCTACATTTGGTACCGGGATTGCGTAGACAAGACCTTTCAAATGCGCCCATAAATGAAAGTCAAGAGGGTTGAGGTCAGGAGAGCGTGGGGGCCATGGAATTGGTCCGCCTCTACCAATCCATCGGTCACCGAATCTGTTGTTGAGAAGCGTACGAACACTTCGACTGAAATGTGCAGGAGCTCCAACGTGCATGAACCACATGTTGTGTCGTACTTGTAAAGGCCCATGTTCTAGCAGCACAGGTAGAGTATCCCGCATGAAATCATGATAACGTGCTCAATTGAGCGTAGGTGGAAGAACATGGAGCCCAATCAAGACATCACCAACAATGCATGCCCATACGTTCACAGAAAATCTGTGTTGATGACGTGATTGCACAATTGCGTGCGGATTCTCGTCAGCCCACACATGTTGATTGTGAAAATTTACAATTTGATCACGTTGGAATGAAGCCTCATTCGTAAAGAGAACATTTTCACTGAAATGAGGATTGACACATTGTTGGATGAACCATTCGCAGAAGTGTACCCGTGGAGGCCAATCAGCTGCTGATAGTGCCTGCACACGCTGTACATGGTACGGAAACAACTGGTTCTCCCGTAGCACTCTCCATACAGTGACGTGGTCAACGTTACCTTGTACAGCAGCAACGTCTCTGACACCGACATTAGGGTTATCGTCAACTGCACGAAGAATTGCCTCGTCCATTGCAGGTGTCCTCGTCGTTCTAAGTCTTCCCCAGTCGTGAGTCATAGGCTAGCGTGCTCCGTGCTCCCTAAGACGCCGATCAATTGCTTCGAACGTCTTCGTGTCGGGACACCTTCGTTCTGGAAATCTGTCTCGATACAAACGTACCGCGCCACGGCTATTGCCCCGTGCTAATCCATACATCAAATGGGCATCTGCCAACTCCGCAATTGTAAACATTTCACTGACTGCAAAACCACGTTCGTGATGAACACTAACCTGTTGATGCTACGTACTGATGTGCTTGATGCTAGTACTGTAGAGCAATGAGTCGCATGTCAACAAAAGCACCGAAGTCAACATTACCTTCCTTCGATTGGGCCAACTGGCGGTGAATCGAGGAAGTACAGTACATACTGACGGAACTAAAATGAGCTCTAACATGGAAATTAAGCGTTTCCGGACACATGTCCACATAACATCTTTTCTTTATTTGTGTGTCAGGAATGTTTCCTGAAAGTTTGGCCGTACCTTTTTGTAACACCCTGTAGAAATATTTTATAGAGTTTTGCCTCCGTATTATTCCACACTGGTACGAGTACGAGGTTCACGGGTGCCCACCTTAATCTCGTGCATTCTGGACGCGTAGATGAAGGGGTTGACGAGCGTCTTGAGGATGACGGCGAGGTTGACGGTCGTGAAGAGGAAGAACATGCGGAAGTGCTGCGGCTCGGAGTGCGGCAGCGGCGCGGGGCAGTCGTCGCAGACTAGCACGAACACCAGCACGGCCGGGATGAGGCCCAGCAGGTAGGAGACGAGGATGCGCAGCGTCGTGTGCACCGTCTTGACGGAGCGCGCCATGGCGCTCTGCCGTCGCAGGTGCAGCTGCTCGGCGTCGGGCGCCCGCTGCGCCGAGCCGCCGCTGCCGGTGGCGCCGGGCACGCTGCTCCTGGGCGCGTAGCGCAGCCGGCCTGCCTGGTGGCGGCGCACCACCACGAAGATGCGCGCGTAGATGAACGCCATCGCCACCAGCGGCACGAAGAAAAGCGACGAGAACGTCAGCCGGAACTTCGAGAAGTACAGGAACCTGTAACGACGGGAGCGCGTACATATTTTTTTTAACGCTTAGCTATATTCTCCACATTTGCAGTGAAGGGGATATAAAGACTATCAGGGAGACGCGGAAAACAGTGCAGTCGTTGTCGTAATGCGGAAATGGAGAGAACTATCTGACATCTAAAAGTGCGCGATATTATCTTTCGCCGGCCGCGGTGGTCTAGCGGTTCTAGGCGCTCAGTCCGGAACCGCGCGACTGCTACGGTCGCAGGTTCGAATCCTGCCTCGGTCATGGGTGTGTGTGATGTCCTTTGGTTGGTTAGGTTTAAGTAGTTCTAAGTTCTAGGGGACTGATGACCACAGATGTTGAGTCCCATAGTGCTCAGAGCCATTTGAACCATTTATTATCTTTCATGTCGAGGGTGAAAGGATTTCCGAGACCTCCAAGTCTAAAATATTCGCGTGCCGCCGTGGTTGGAAAAGTGGCGCTGTCCAAAACTGACACTGGGGCAACTTTTCTGCATCAAGGGGCACAGATGACAGAGCTGAACGACGGCTGCGGAGATGTGTACAGGCGAACAGACTTGGAACTGTGGGGCTACTGACCATCCAGATGGACCAAGGGCGTGCTCAGCAATCGTGAAGCGAACATTGCTGTGTATGGACCTTCGCAGCAGAGTACTGTTTTTTTTTATTTGTGCGTTTGTTATTTTGGCCAATCATCACCTCGGGTGCGACAGATGTCGCTCACTAATCGGTTTTCAAGTGACATACTGAACTGCTGACGTGTGGTAGCTCTTATTTCCGTATTGTAGTGTATTGAGACCTGGTTTGTCGTGTGTATGGCTTGGATGAGCTCTTACATGCCAAGTGTTATCAGGCAAGGTGGCATAAAAGAGTTTTAAAAAAAGCAGGTATACCTGATGTGACCTTACACGATTCCATCCAAACCGAGCTATTCTAGTAAGAGCTACTCGTCTGAAACGAACTGCACTTACTAGCCAAAAGCTTACTTCGGCCATCGGTACACCCTTCAGTGCCTTCTGGAAGCAGTTAATAGTTCAGGCTCTTGAAGTTTAGCACTGCGAGCACACGACACCGACGTTGACACTGATTAGCCTATTCAGTTCGCGATGTTACAGGCAACAGTCTGGTGGTGATAAACAAGAAAGATTATCCGACCAGAGGCCAATGTCACCTGGTATTGTGTCGACGCGTGGTGAGGTAATTTATAGTGTAGTTAGTTCTTCCCCGTTCGTAACGTGTGTATATGATCTAGGTTCCAAGTGTGTAATTCCAATGATACCCACTTGTGTTTCAACTAAACATCCCAATCGATTCTCAAATTGTAAGCTAGCTCGTTTGTACAGAATAAGTCTCAACTAAATTAAGTTTATAGTTCGATTAATTAATATGGCGCTGAATGGCTGTGATATTATCTCCATGACTGGCATTGGATTAGATTCAACAAAAAACTTTCATATTAGCACAAATTATTTAAGACCCAAAAATTACCAAATCATGGTGCCATGAGGGAGCCAGACTGAAAGGTGGACAGGCTGCACAAGTAACGCTAAGAACTTAATTTAAAAGTCTTTTAATATTTATTCATTAATAAAATCACAAGCAAATTCAATTACAAAATAAAAACAATCACTGCAGGAATGCTTGATACTCTGTATAGAGCAGCGTAATTATTTCAAAAACTTTACCTTAAAAGCCTCGATCTGGTATAAGGAAGGATTCTTCTCATCTACATGCGCAGGAACGTTCATCTCACAGCACACACACAGAAGAACAGACAATATTAGGAGAAATTTATATACGAGATTAAAACACGATGGGCCACAGAAACGTTAGTTTTACTAATCGACCGCGTGGTGAGCACCTAAAGTGAAAGTTCTCTATCTCTGAGATAAAAACAAAACTGTAAACATATGAAAAAGAAGCAACTCTTCATACAATTCGAAACTTAAACTGAACAATACACTTGAATAAATAATAACGTTGAGCTGAAGACTATTCACGTGGCAGAAAAGCACGTAATCTACTTTAGCTAACCAACACAAAGAAACTCCAAAGCCACGAAATGAAATTAAGATTGAAACGTGGAAAAAGAATGCTAATACTACAGACGGATAGCACATTCTCAACACATTCAAACGTAGAAGACCTGCACCACCATAGAAGGCACTGGTTGGGCAAAGCACTCTCCCAATGCCCAGCAGCAGTAGGACAACAATACACTTAAATACCTGTAATGTTAATAAGCACCGTCGCACTCCCTAACCGAAATCCTCTGGTGTCATTTGCCATGGTTCTACTTCTGAGCAAAGCAGTAGCACCTCAGCCTCAACCAAATCCTCACACGTTCAAACTACCTGAATTTACATAATAAGAGATGATCGAGTAGACAACCCCACTTTCCGACGTCCCATCGAACAGTGATGTTCCGCCCTATTTAACGGAGGTTTACTGGTAGAAGCGGAAATAGGCAGAGAAAGTACGTTCCAGCTGTTTGCACCAACGTGCACAATAGGTGCTGAGCAATCACCGTTAACGTCTCTTTGGCCCAGCATTAACTACTTAGCCTCCACACAGAAGTTGACTAAACTGTCACTACTACTCAGAGAATCCCTGCCCGATAACCACAGTACACAGAAGAATGACATACACATTCACAAAAACTTTGTAACAGACGATAAAAGGAAAGGAAAATGGAAATACAGAGACACAACATGAAAACGTAATAAACAAATGGGGAAAAGAAACACAGGACTTTACATACAGTTCGTATTCCTATAGATATATGAAATGTAACGAATAAATGGAAAAATGACAGTGTTTTCCAGTTAAGCTGTCACTGTGCCTGCCTAACGATACTGGTCCCGAGTATCGAAAGCACAGATGTTGCAACCGACAAAGGTGCAAATACGTATATAAAGGCTGAAGGCAGCTCAGTAGAGCCAGTGGAACACTTACATTGAGGCATTTCAAATTCGACGTAGGCCTCCAGCGCATAGAGGCTGCCCCAATACGACGTTGTAAATAAGCTCTCTTCACCTTATGTCGTACAAATCCTCTCTCAGCTGCTACAATAGGCATGTACGACTTTCTTGCCCATCCGGTGTGGCAGAACTTTCCCTGTAACGAGCCCGCACCGCTAACCTGGCTGGGCAACAACACAATGGCAAGATGTGCCATTGTCTTAATGCCAACACCAGCAGCCAACGCAAACTGGCGAGGCGTTGAGTTGGAATTTATATCGGGTAGGGAGATGTATTAGGGTAATCATTATAGCGGTTGCTGCCACAGATCCATTGTGGTGTAATGGCAACCGTTTCTGCCTGGTAAGAAGGAGACCCTAGTTGGAATACCGGTGTTGGCAGAAACTTTAATTCATTGCTTCAGCCTGCATCATTATCATACATCAGTTATCGGAAACCGTGGTTGAGGGTTCCAGGATCGCACAGAGACCACCATTGTATACAGGATGTTCAAAAATTTTGTGCAAGGGAGCATGAAACGCTTTAGTGTTAGCTTCACGGTCGCAATGCATGTCGTGGAGTGGTACACATGGAGAGAATTGGGAGGAATATATACTGTTTAAAGTGAAGCTTAAGGCAATGTTCAAACAGCTTAGTGAATTTATATCAAACATTTCCTGCACAAATCTGTCTGCATTATTGTTATTAGGCTCAGAGAAGAGGTTCGAGGCAACTAGAACTGCGAAACATGAAGAGTCTGGTGTTCATCATAGTTTAGTGTGGAGTGTCTTGCGTGAACATCTAGTTCGTCTTTTTCGTCCTGCCAGTGCACAGATCTTGGACAAGATGGATATCCACCTCGGCTTCAGTTAGTAAGCTGCATTCTGCAACAGGCTAACTAGGACTCTCCATTTCCTGACGTTGCTTTGTTTACGGATGTTAATTATATTGGGTCATGAGAGGCAATGTGTAGCAAACATTTGGGGCAGTATCAGAGACGACTACTTGCTTGGATCCGTCATGTTGCCTCCACGACTCAGGTAGCCAATTTACAGACCTAAAGTTATTGCAGGACGTAGCCTTATGCATCAGAGGGAGGACGTACTTGCAGAATGATGGTCCTTTGGCGTGCCTTTCAGAACCAGTAGACTACCAGTACTTTAACATTGTGAGTATTAACACAGGAGAACCTGTAAACTGTCCTGAAAAGTCTCTCGATCTCACCCCATTAGACGTCTTCCTCTAATGTTATATGAAAACCGAAGTGTGTTCTTGTTGGATTTTAGAATCTATGCTTCCCTGGTGTGTGAATATCTTTTGTGTTGCTGTGGGCAACTACGGACGCAATGATTTGTTTTATTCCATGTATTGTGCTCTTTATGTGTGTAATTCATGTAGCTTGTTTAATGTATTAATAAATTGTTCCAATCAGAAACCGCCCGTAAATTACTCTGCTAACAGGTTATGGGCCCAGAATTATAAATCGGCGTAATATTCTGAAAAAAAATTACGAGATCACCGTCTCGGGAAAATTAGCGGCAGTGCGCAGTTATTTGGAACGACGTAATCGCTAAAATCATGGTACCAATAAATACCAGTCCATTGCCTAGTATCGAAAGACTTATGGAAGAGAAAGCTACAGTACCTGGGAGTTCACTATGCGAACATATTTAGAACACGAACAATTGTGGGGATGCGTCAATGGCGAAGTACAGGATGCAACTAAAGTTTGTACAGCAAGAGCTAAACTCATACTCTCCGTCCATCGATAGATATACGTTCACTTGCAAGATACATCTACAGCAAAAGAAGTGTGGGACAAGCTAAAGCAAGTCTACGAAGATTCTGGTCTCTTCAGAAGGATGGGGTTATTAAAAACGTTGCTGTCAACCACACTGGAGAACTGTTCGTCTGTAGAGGAATATGTATCAAAGATAATTTCCACGTCACAAAAATTAAATAGATTGAATTTTGAAGTCAAAGAAGAATGGATTGGGTGTATTCTGCTTACAGGATTACCAGACCAATGTAAGCCTATGGTTATGAGCTTAGAAAATTCAAACGCGCCGATCACAGGAGACTCCATAAAAAATAAATTACTGCAAGAAATAAACGATAAGGGTTGTAATAAACAATCGATTAGCGATGCTGCTCTGCGAGTCAACAAGAAAAAGAGCGATGTAATATTCAAAAAGGGTCCCAGGTGCTATAACTGCAACAAGTACGGGCATCTGGCTAAAAACTGTCGCAGCAAACGACGAAAAAACTTCGGCCAAGATAGCCAGCTACCAGACGTTTCTCACAACGGCAGCTGCAGGTAAAGATACACGGACAGAATGGTACGTAGACTCAGGCGCATCACCGCACATGTCTAAATATCCTTCTAATGAAAGTCGCGTTGAAGCGTTGACAGGCTCGCAAGTTTTAGTAGCAAATAACGTAAATTTACCCGTAAAGGGTATAGGATCTTCATTTGTAGATGTTCTCACTGGCAACAGGAAAGCTAAAATCAAGGTAGTGGATATTCAGTATGTGCCTCAGTTAAGCACAAATCTAGTGTCTGTTAGTAAAATAGTATAAAAAGGTCATTCGGTTTAATTTGACAAACAAGGTTGTCGTATTTTCGACGCATGCAAAAATATGGTTGCTAGTGCGTCATTAGCAAACGGAATGTACCGACTAGATCAACCATATGATCGAAATTTTGAAGCAAAATCCGTATTGTATGCAAAAAGTGCAGACTTATGGCAGAAAAGACTAGGTCGTCTGCATTCTGAAGCTATGGATACACTTTGTAATGGGCTGGCTAGTGGAATATCATATAGGGGAAAAATAAATACTCCTTGTGCAATTTTCTTAGAGGAAAAACAAACAAGACTTCCTTTTCCACCATCTAGCTCAAGAGCTAGAGAACTTCTTGAGCTAGTTCACTCACATTTATGTGGGCCGATGCAAATTAGATCAACTGGAGGAGCCAAATACTTCCTTATTCTAATTGATGATTATTCCAGGAATTTATTTGTATATTTCCTCAGAAATAAACATCAAGTAGCACAACTGATACGAGACTTTAAAAATCTAGTAGAAAGGCAACTGGAAAAAGGATCAGCACTCTACGCACCGATAATGGCACAGAATATGTGAATGATAATGTGATATCATTTTTCAGAAAGGAAGGAATCCGACATTAGACTACAGCGCCATTTACACCAGCACAAAACGGAGTGGCTGAGCGTTACAACAGTACAATAGTAGAAAAAGTAAGATGCCTGCTCTTTGAAGCAAAATTGACAAACAAATTCTGGGCAGAAGCAGTCTCCACTGCAGTTTATTTAATTAACAGGTCCCCGACTAATGCACTAAAAACAAGGCCCGAGAGGAAGCTTGAACAAACAAGAAGCCGAATCTTAAGAATCTTAGAATATTTGGAAGTAAGGCATATGATCACATTCGAAGAGCCAATAGGCGAAAATGGGACACAAAAAAAGTGTTGAATGTATTTTGGTAGGATACCGCGAAGATTCAACTGCGTACAGACTTTTTGAACCTAACTGTCAGAGAATTATAAAAACGAGAGACGTGATTTTTGATGAAGATACTTCGAAATAGTGTAAAGAGGGAACTGAGTCATAGGAACGAAGCTGACTCTCCCACTGACAGAGAAGAAACAAGATGAAGTAACTACAACTGAATTAGAAGAAATTGAACCTGAACCTGAGAGTCTAACATCAAGTAGTAGTTCAATGGATACTAGCAGCAATGACGAAACAATTCCAGACGATCCACTTAATGATAATGAACAACCGCAGCAAATACCAAGGTCATCGAGAATTCCAAAGCAAAAAAAACTCCATGACTTTGCAACTTATCAGTCTAAACAGTCAACTGACTCCGATCCTTTGACATTAGAAGAAGCGATGGTGTCAGACAACGCTGAAAACTGCTGAAGGCAATACAAGATGATTTGCAATCTCAGAAAGAGAACCACACGTGGGAGTCTGCTGATTTACCTTCAGATAAAAAGCCATTAAAAGCAAAATGGGTACTTAGAACAAAGAAAGATATGAAAGGTCTCATTGTACGCTATAAAGCACGGCTAGTGATAAAAGGTTGTGCTCAGAAGCAAGGCCTGTACTATGATGAAACATACGCACCAGTCATAAGGTATAACTCATTAAGGTATTTATTTGCTATGGCTGCTAAATATGATCTTGACATTGATCACTTAGACATTGTCACAGCTTTCTTACAAGGTGACTTACGTGAAGAGATTTATGTGAAAGTTCCAGAAGTAGATCCAGTTACAAAGACAGTGAAAGATACTGGTGTAAAAAGACTGAAAAAGCCAGTATATGGATTGAAGCAAGGTGGTCGCTGCTGGAACTTGAAATTTGATGGTACACTATTGAATCTAAACTTCAAAAGGTCAACAGCTGATCCTTGTGTCTATTATAAAAGTCAAGGTTCAGACATTTTAATAGTTGTTGTTTATGTGGATGATATGTTCATTTTTAGTAACAATTCACAAGACAGAGATGCTTTTAAAAACAAACTCAGAGAAAAATTCAAGTTGAAAGATCTTGGTGAAGTTACAGACTGTTTAGGCATCCAAATTACTAGGAACCGCAAAGAAGGTTATTTGTGGATGGATGAGACATACTATGTGGAACAAATTCTCAACAGATTTAATATGAAAGAGTGTAACCCAATATGTACACCACTGGACAGTAATCAGATTCTCACTCATGATGTGTGTCCGAAAACAGAACAAGAGCAAGAAGCTATGAAGAACATACCCTATCGTGAAGCAATAGGTAGTTTAATCTATGTTCAGTTAGGAACAAGGCCGGATTTAGCTTTTCCGATAGGAATTGTTATCCGTTTTGTAATAATCCAGGCATACCGCACTGGCAAGCAGTCAAAAGAATATTCAGATATGTAAAAGGTACTAAGCATATGAAGCTTTTGTTTTCTAAATCAGAGGACTGCCACATAGTAGGTTACTGTGATGCAGATTGGGCCGGAGATTCTGAAGACAGAAAGTCAACAACTGGATATCTCTTTAAATCTCGAGGAGCAGTGATATCTCGGCAGAGTAAGAAACAGTCAACAGTTACTGAGGCAGAATATATGGCTCTGACCTCAGCATGTCAGGAGTCTCTATGGCTTCAAAGCCTACGCAATGAAATATCACCAAACCCCAAAAAAGCCCCTATCAAACTATTATGTGACAACAAGGCAGGAATTGACCTGTCTAAGACTAGCAGCTATAAGAGTCGAACCAAACATATAGATACAAGACACAACTTCATAAGGGAAAAAAATAGTCAGCTCAAATTACTGTGGACCTTTAGGCCAAATGCTGGCAGATATGATGACAAAATCTCTGACGAAGGCGCGCCATCATCTGCTGCTGCAAAATTTTGGACTGAGAAAGTAGTTTTTTGTTGTGTGTGCGTGTGTGTGTGTATCTTTTCTGCAGGCATAATTCTAGTGGGGTTGTGGGGTTTTAGAATCTATGCCTCCCTGGTGTGCGAATATCTTTTTTGTGTTGCTATGGGCAACTATGAACGCTGTGATTTGTTATATTCCATGTATTGAGCTATTTATGTGTGTAATTCAAGTAGCTTATTTAATGAATAAGTAATTCAGCACATTTCTTTATCTTGGCCAGATTCGGTTGAAAAAAATGTGGGATTTGCTACGTTTTCATGAAGTTCCAATACGTGGCTGCACTGTACATAATCTTCAAAATGGTGGATGCAATTGAGGTGCATTCCAACCAAAGAGCTGTCATGAGTTTCTTTTGACGGAAAACCAGATAATCATAGGCACTTGTAGAGTGTCTACGGAGACCTGACGATAAATGAAAGCAAGGTGGAGCAAACCTGTTCGAACTCATGCGGGCGGCCGCACACAGCTGTGCATCCTCCAATGTTGGATGAAGATAAAATTCAAAATCGCACATTAGCCCATGATGTCATGGAGATGGTCTTCTGGGACTCGGAAGAGACTATTCTCTTTTTTGTCCTCCCTCATCGTGCAACGATTAACTCTTAAGTGTATTGTGCTTTCCTCAGGAAACTGAACAAAAGACTTCAGGTATTCGTTGCCACAAAAATGCAAACGAACTTCTCCTTCTCCGTGACAATGCAAGGCGTCACACAAGTCTGTCCACCCGAGAGGAGCTCACAAAGCTTCATTGCAATGTCCTTCCGCATCTACCTTGCAGCCCGGATTTTGCGACTTCCGACACCCATCTCTTTGGCCCAATGAAGGCTGCACTCCGTGGGAAGCAGTACGTTGATGATTGGGAGGATATTGACGCAGTTCGACGTTGGCTCCGACGTCGGCCAATAGAATGGTACCATGCGGGCATATACGGCCTCCCAGTATATTGACGTAAAGTCGTCGCATTGAACGCAGATTGTGTTGAAAAATATGGTTTTGCAGCCAAATGAATGGGGAATAGTCTGGTGTATTGGAATCCTGAATAGATCCAACCTGCTTTCAGGAAGAAATGAGCTGATTTTCTTACTGAAAATCGCTCGTAATACGTGTAACATTGTATTATTCTAAACCACATTCAGTGGCCTCTTGGACAATCTGCGTTCACCCAGTATGCATTTCTGACGTTTGGTCGATGAATGAAATGTATTTTTTGGCTTCGTCATTAGGTCTGGCATACTGAGCATTGAATTGTAGAACTAGGTCACTTACTGGCCCAATGGACCCCCACAGCTCCAGTAACCGCAGCAGCAAGTGATCACCTGTAGCTAACAGATAATCGCACTCCAAAAAAAGTTGCAAGCACGGCACAACAAAGTCTCTTCGCTACTAACAGCTCATGAAATTAACTTGTCGTTAGTATCTTCAGGCACCTATTCAGAGTGAGGCTGACCACGTGTACTGCAGTAGTTGTCCTGTCGTGTTCTGATCTCTACGCTCTACGCATTCTATCAGTCTTGTAGTCGGAATGTTACTGGACTCACTGGAGAATATCTCAGAGCCACTTAACACCTTGCCTCCTCGATCCCAGCTCCACTCCGCTTACGTTTGGCCCCATGGACAGACTAATCGGATAGAGATTTACAGAGTGCTACAAAAAGGGTCACTTCCATTTTGGAAGCTAAAATATTGAAAAACGAAGATGATAATACAAATACTATTTATTTCTGGACAATGTACCGAATGTCAGTATACATCAACATGTTTCTAGGACAACATCACACTATTGGCATTCTTTAATATTGATACAATATTTAACCTTAACAGTAATTCATTATCTGGAGAGTCATTTTACATGTGGAGGCAATAACTTCATGTCATATTGCCATCTTCTGAGGTTCCAAAGTTAGTGGACTTAGTTTGTATATCTTTGCTCTAGTATAGCCGTTCAGAAACACTCAAAAGGGATGAGATTTTGCGAGCGCAGGACTACTCGAAAACGCCAAGCAAGGAGATAACACGTCCGGGAGAAATTTAAAGCAGTAGTGAGAGCGAACGACGTGCTGTAAGTTTTGTTACATATTGTGTGGGCAACGTATCATTCAGAACTTTGCCATATTCAGGCTGGAAGTAGTTCTGTGACATTGGTCAATAGCACTCACTCTTCACCATAGAAGGAACACATATTTATTCACGAAAGTATGGACACAAAATACCGAATTTGAAACGTCACAACACGTTGTCATTGTATGCAAATATGTTTCTCTATTCAGTTAAACTCGTGAGGATTACTCTTAGATAGTGATGGAAGTTCTGCATGTTTCGTGCGTCAAAGAAGTGGAAATGTACCTCCTCGAACCAACAGCCTTCCCCTCACTAATCCGGGAACTATTCTTGCTGCACCCTGTGGTATCTCTGCCATGCGCGCCTAATAAGTCGGACGCCATGTCTGAGGTGTTTTTGCTGCTCAGTAAAGTGGTCGGTATTGGAAACCGTGTCAGAATGATCTCACTGTTGTCAAAAAATTCCGGACTAGTCTCCCATTCGGATCTCTATGAGTGTACCATGAGAAAAGGACTGAATAACCAACTAAAGTTTAACGTTCTGCAAGTCGGAGCGTGGAATGTTCGATGTTTAAATGTGGTAGGGAAGGTAGAAAATTTTCAAAGAAAGACTCAGTCTAGATATAACGAGTTCAGTGACGGGAATATGTCTGGTCAGAAGAGTATAGGGTAATATCAACAGCAGCAGAAAATGGTGTAACGGGAGTAGGATTCGTTATGAATAGGAAGGTGGGAGACAGAGTGAGTTACTGTGAACAGTTCAATGACTTGGTTGTTCTAATCAAAGTCGATAATGAAACAACACCGATAACAATCGTTTAGGTCGACGTCGCATACAAAAGATGAAGAGAGGATGAAAGTATATGAGGATAGTATGTAAAGGGAGGTAAAAATTTCATAGTTGTGGGAGACTGGAATGCTGTTGTACGGGAAGAAGTAGAATAAAGGGTTGGAAAGAAAAACATAGGTACACAGAAGATAACTGCGAAGAGACAACGGGCAACACAAGGAAGACTTCACCTGATCGATGAAAGATAGAAGTACAAAAATGTTCAGGGAAACTCAGGAATATAGAAATACCAGTCATAGAGGAATGAAATAAATAGGAAGTGCAGGGAAGCTAAGACGAAATACGTCTTGAAAAATGTGAAGATATCGAAGATGGAATGATTTTTGGAAGGACTGATTCAGCATGCAATACAGTCAAAACAACTTTCGGTGAAATTTAAAGCAAGGCTAAAAATATTAGGAGTCCAGTGGGAATTGCACTGTTAAATACAGGGGAGAGAGCGGATGGGTGGAAAGAGTACACTGAAGGCCTGAGGGGGACGACTTGTCTGATGACGTGATGAAAGAAAAACAGAAGTTGACAGAGACGATAGGGAATTCAGTACTGGAATTTAAAAGAGATTTGGACGAGATAAGGTACAGTAAGGCAGAAAGGATTGATAACAGTCCACGGGAATTTCCAATATCATTGCGGGAAGTGGCAACGAAATGACTATTTACGTTGATGTATATAACGTATGGGACTGGCGATATACCATCAGACTTTCGGAAAAACTGCATCAACGCAATTCCAAAAACAGCAAGACACGAAAAATTCAAGAATTATGGCACAATCAGCGTAACAGTTCACGCATCCAAGTTGCCGACAAGAATAATACCGGGTGATCAAGATGTCAGTATAAATTTGAAAACTGAATAAATCACGGAATAATGTAGATAGAGAGGTACAAATTGACACACATGCTTGGAATGACATAGGGTTTTATTAGAACCAAAAAAATACAAAAGTTCAAAAACTGTCCGACAGATGGCGCTTCATCTGCTCAGAATAGCAATAATTAGCATAACAAAGTAAGACAAAGCAAAGATGATGTTCTTTACAGGAAATGCTCAATATGTCCACCATCATTCCTCAACAGTAACTGTAGTCGAGGAATAATGTTGTGAACAGCACTGTGAAGCATGGCCGGAGTTATGGTGAGGCACTAGCGTCGGATGTTGTCTTTCACCATATCTAGAGATGTCAGTCGATCACGATACACTTGCGACTTTAGGTAACCCCAAAGCCAATAATTGCACGGACTGGGGTCTGGGGACCTGGGAGGCCAAGCATGACGAAAGCGGCGGCTGAGCACACGATCATCACCCAAAGTCGCGCGCAAGAGATCTTTCACGCGTCTAGCAATACTTTGTTTTTTGTTTTTTTTTGTTCTAATCAAACCCCATGTCATTCCAAGCATGTGTGTCAAGTTTTACCTCTCTATCTGCATTATTCCGTGGTTTATTAAGTTTTCAAATTTATACTGACTTTTTGATCACCCGGTATATAGATGAATGGAAAATGAAATTGAGAATGTGTTAGATGACGACTAGTTTCGCTTTAGGAAGGTAAAGGCACTAGAGGGGCAATTCTGACGCTGCGGTTCATAATTGAAGCAAATCTAAAGAAAAATCAAGACGTGCTCATAGGACCTGTCGGTCTGCAAAAAGCGTTCGACAGCGTCAAACGGTGCAACGTGTTTGTAGTTCTGAGAAAAGTAGGAGTATGCCACGGGGAAAAAAGTGTAATATACAGAATGTACAAGAACCAAGACGGGACAGTAAGAGACCAAGAACGAAGAGCGTGTGTATAGTCTTTCCACTACTGTTCAATTTGTACATTGAGGAAGCAATGACGAAATAAAAGAAAGGTTCATGAGTGGAATTAAAATTCAAGATGAAAGGATATCAATGATACGATTCGGCGATCATTGGTAGCATGAGTGAAAGGGAAGAAGAATTACATGATCTGCTGAACGGAATGAACAGTCTAATGCGTACATAGTACGGATTGAGACTAAATCGAAGAAAGACGAAGGTAAAGAGAAGTAGTGGAAATGAAAACAGTGGGAAACTTTACATCAGGACTGATGGTCACGAAGTAGATGAAGTTAAAGAATTCTGATACCTAGGCAGTAAAATAACCAATGACGGACGGGGCAAGGAGAACGTCAAAAGCAGACTAACAATGACAAAAAGGGCATTTCTGGCCAAGAGAAGTATACTTATATCAAATATCGGCCTTAATTTGAGGAAAAAATTTCTGAGAGTGTATGTCTGGAGTACAGCTTTGTATGGTAGTGAAACATGGACTGTGGGAAAGCCGCAACAGAAGAGGATCCAAGCATTAGAGATGTGGTGCTACAGACAGTTGTTGAAAATTAGTTGGACTGATAAGCTGAGGAATGAGGAGGTTCTGCGCAGAATCGGAGAAGAAAAGAATATGTGGAAAACACTGATAAGGAGAAGTGACAAGATGTAGGACATCTGTTAAGACATGAGGGAATGACTTCCTTGGTACTAGAGGGACATGTAGAGGGCAAAAACTGTACAGGAAGACAGAGATTGGAATACATCCACCAAATACTCTGAGATGAAGAGGTTAGTACAGGAGAGGAGTTCGTGGTGGTGGGTTGCATCAAACCAGTCAGAAAAGTGACGACAAAAAAAAAAAAAAAGGATGCAAGCGCGCTAAAGCGCAACGCTACGGTGAAGAGGTTGGCACATGAGAGGAATTCGAGGCGAGCCGCATCAAACCAGTCAGAAGAATGACGATTCAAGAAGAAAAAAAAGAAAGGAGGAAAGAAAAAGTTACAGCCGGATAAACTTCTCGGAAGCGCTCCAAGCAAGTGGCATGGACGTGGGCTCCAAGTCGTGAAAGCCAAATAAATACCTGTTGTGGAGCTGATAACACTCGCCTTCACCAGTTAAATTATTAAGCTCTTTAGCACAAGGAAACCGGGAAAAGAGCCTTCAGAGTGGCCTTGCGGTTCTAGGCGCTACAGTCTGGAACCGAGCAACCACTACGGTCGCAGGTTCGAATCCTGCCTCGGGCATGAATGTGTGTGATATCAGGTTAGTTAGGTTAAGTAGTTCTACGTTATAGGGGACTGATGAAGTAAAGTCCCATAGTGCTCAGAGCCATTTGAACCATTTGAACGAGGAAAAGAAAACCAAGAGGTCAACCGACACCAACGAAAAACTTCTAGCAAGTCATCGACGTTAATACACTGCTAACAACAGTACTGCAAAAAAACGACCTACTAATGTATTAGGTGGTGGTTAATGTAATACTGATAATATTGTTGTTGAAATAAAGACGTCTTTATAAAAAAAGAAAAGAATGTCATCGATGTTACTCTGAAGTCTCATAAACAAATACTCTTTAACTACCACTAACCAATGACATTTTTTTTCTGGGACATATCCCAGAATCAGACTAAAAATTGTTCCCAACACATGATCCGACTGAAGTTATTGGGAGAATTTCCTTGGTTGTAAAACAAATGCTACAATTGGAAATCCCCTCGCACATATCTGAGCTGAGAATCCCACTGCCCCACTATCAGCTCACTTCGTTTTCCGCTGACTTAATCATGGTTCATTACTCGAACAGCCCACTAATAGAAATTCCGAAACTCAAATACGAAAGAAATTCAAGGATTTACAACAAACCGCAAATCAAGTCTGGCGTGAGGTCGGTCGCTTGACGGCGCGTTCGGCGCGGGTTCGCCCGTTGCCGGCGCGCCTTAAGGCACGGAATCTCGCACTAGGGCGTATCGCTTCTAATCGGGCGTGCCGCGGCAGTCAAGAGGAAGTGATGCGTAACTCACAGCCTCTCCTTCCCAAGTGGCTCTTTCCGCCTTCCCGTGGTGCCAGACGTTAAGCTCGGCATTCTGCCTTGCGACAAAAGGGAGAGCTGCGACCCAACCCGATGCGAAAGCGGAGGGTGCGTAGCACAGGGGGAGCTGTGTCGAGGGACCGAACATCAGTCCCTTTCTGTTCGCAGGGCACAGACCAGCAGGTGCTCTGCATGCCGGCGACTTCGTTTGTCGGCGTGGGATCGCCGCGCGAGTCGGCAAGGGTGCTTCGCCGCGCCCTTGCGTAACCGGAGCGTGTTCTACCAAACCCAGGAGGTGGTGACATCGCCTGGGCCAGGTTAGATGGGTCCAGACCGCCGGACAACTGGGGGACCGGCCCGCCACCTGAGTAGGAGTGGGTCCTTGGCCTTCAGGTGGAAACTCGGGCAAGCAGGCGGCGAAGGACGAGAGGTGCATCCGCCTCTCCGGAGTGCGGGGTGCACCTGCCGAGGAGCGTCGCGTGAAATCGTCGATGACGGGGCCACCGAGGGGGACCAGTGCCAACGGCGCATTGAACCCGGCAGCTCGGGAATGCCCTTGACCTAGGGGCGAGGTCGGTGGGCGAGCTGCAGCAGTCCCCCCCCCCCCCCCCCCCCCCCCCATGCCAGAGGATCCGGTCCGGGGCAAGAGACGGGCTCCCACACCTTTTATCACTCGTTACCTATCATGGCTGCAAACGAAACGAGTGATTCGAGTGTGCCTTTACGGGCATCTACGATGTCTGCTCCCTCTTCACAGGACGGAAAGGAACAGGCAGAGGATGAAAGTGTCGTACAGAGACACGCTTGGATTACCATGCTCTTAGAGCAAAATGTCAAAAACGGGAAAATCAGTCAAGCGGCTCTAAATACAATCAAGAATGAGCTATCGACTTGGGCCATAGATCATGCAAGACTCTAAGACAGCGTTATAGAGTTAGAAAAAGCGAACGATAGGCTAAGGAAGCAACCTACCAAGACTTGGGCTGCTGTGGCTGCACAGGTGCCAACAAAACAAATCACAATTAAAGACACTATTGAAAGAGTTGTAAAACGGTCAGACACGGCAGTCTTTTTGAGGACCCTTCCTGGCCAAGATACTAGTGTCAAAAGAATACAGGAGCTGCTAACAACAACAATTGACCTAGTTAAGGGCAAAATTAAGATTAAGAGAGTTAAGCCCAGTAGAAATTCTGTAATTGTGGAAGTCGCTAGTGAGGAGGACAAAGAGAAACTACTAAATAACCAAAAACTAAATTCAGTTGTGAAATGTCAACCCCCCAGAAAAAGAAACCCACTAATAATACTATATGACGTACCAACAGTAATGACGAATGAGGAGCTACACGAGACGATTAGATCACACAAAATTTCGATGACTTGGACGAACAAGAATTTAAAAACTCTTTCAAGTTAAAATTCAAAACAGGGCCTCGAGATCGTGAAGTGGTACACCACGTGGCCGAGGTCTCTGCGCAATTGTGGAAAAGCATCAGATCAATGGGCAGACTATATGTAGGCTTTCATGCCGTTAACACAGAGATTACATCGTGCTACCTCGTTGCCACAACTGTGGCGACCTGGACCATATTCTGAGGCACTGCACCAGGGGGTCGGCTTGCTCCAGGTGCAGCGAGAGTGGACATAACCGCAAAGAATGCAAAGTACCAGGGGTCTGCATTCCGTGCAAAAGTCGCGGGAAGAAATCCTGTGGTGCCACGAGACGGAACTGCCCCACTTACCGGATGCTAGAACAACGCCTCATTTCTAGAATTGACTATGGCTGAGCAGAGCTCAGTTAACAGGATGCTTAAACGCAAGTCCCCGAGTAAAAGGCGGAGGGATGCTGTGAGGGCCAATAGATTTAGAGAATTTTTAAGGTCGCTTTCGGGCGCCGTGAAAGTTACAACAGTAGAGAAAGAAATTCAAACAGATCACCCTATGGTGGACAGATGTAAACAAACTGATTTCTCGGAAAATATCACAGCTCCCCCTTCCCAAAACCGGGGAATGAGGCCGAATAAAGATCAACTGCGGCAAAAGCATCCTGTGGTGGTGGTGGCCTCTCTGGCCCCTACCCAAGAACCTAAACATACTGAACGACAGCCACTCCAGGAAAGCATAGTTACTAGCACCAGTGCACATCCAACTGTGGCAGATACCCCAGTAGTCAGGCTACCGCCTGTAGACCCTGTTAGGGTGTACCCTAACATTGAATATACTATGCAATTGGCAAGAGTGGAGCAGCCGACTATCCTGACCACTGCCTTACGACATGTGGTCCGGGTAGGACATGAGAATAGAAGGAAGGTCACCTTCTCGGTAATGGAGGCTGTAGATAGAATACAACTAAAGTCAGTGAACCTTCCCACTGACTTCGGAGCCCTGCAAGACTTACTCAAGAAAGTGTTTGAAAGACGTGGGGAGAAATTTGACTTGGATCCCATCTACACCCAGTCAGTCCTAGCTCACGGTCGAATCGCCTTTGATTGGAGTAAGACTTGGCCTGACGATAGAATGCATACTTACTTCCCATAATGACTAAACTAACTGTCGGACAACTAAACACGCATAACAGCAGACTTGTGATGCAGGAGCTTCGAAGGGAGGTGGAGGAGAGGAGGCTTGACGTACTCTGCCTACAGGAGCCGTGCTCTCAAGCTGGGAAACTTTCATTTGCAGCCGCTACATGGCAAATAGCTAGTAGTGGGGATGCCCCGAAGCGGCAATTGTCATTACGAACCAGTCTCTACGAGTAACAACACTCACACAATTGCCGGCCGTGGTGGCCGAGCGGTTCTAGGCGCTGCAGTCTGGAACCATGCGACCGCTACGGTCGCAGGTTCGAATCCTGCCTTGGGCATGGGTGTGTGTGTTGTCCTTAGGTTAGTTAGGTTTAAGTAGTTCTTAGTTCTAGGGGACTGATGGCCTCAGAAGTTAAGTCCCGTAGTGCTCAGAGCCATTTGAACCAACTCACACAATTTTCCACCAGTCACTGCAACGTCGTGGAGATACAGGCGCCTATGGGAACGATAACCCTCATAAATATGTACTTCCAATATGGAGACAATATAGAACAACATCTGGATCACCTAACAAGAGTAGCCACGGCGTTGTGGGGACGCAAGCTGGTTATAACAGCTGACATAAATGCAAAATCCCCCCTATGGTACAGTGGCACAAGAGACGAAAATGGCGAAAAAGTGGAGGATATGATCATGGCGTTGCAACTTGTAGTGGCAAATAGACCTGGCAACCCTCCCACCTATGCGGCGGGAGGAGGCCTTGGCACCAACATAGACGTAACGCTAGTTACACCAAATACTGCCAACATCACCAGAACTGGGAAGTTAAAGAAAACGCTACAACAAGCGTTCATAATCTTATTACTTTTAGCCTAGGAAATAGAGGGTGCCACTGGGCCATGGGGTGGGAGCTGCGACAGAATTTCAAGAGAGCTGACTGAGAGAGACTAGCAAGAGAGTGCGACATCCCTCCATTGCCAGAAGGTGACGCACAAAAGGACCTGGACACAGACAAGCGGGCTGAAGAACTGGTGTGCGCAGTTACCAGAGAGGTAAATGCAGCTGTTCCCACCAGGAGGAGGGCCATGGCGGCCTCCCCGTCACCATGGTCAGCTGAACTGGAGGGAATGCGTCAGTTTGTCAGAAGGCTGAGGAAGCACTACCAGCGCAGTGTCGTCCAGTAGGAAAAGCAAAGATGGTTACTGCAATACTGGGAGGCAAAAGAGAAATTCCAAAAAGAACTAAAAGAAGTTAGAATACGAAGTTGGCAAAGATTTGTACTGGATCAGTTAGCCTTGGACCCGTGGGTAGTACCCTACAAATTAGTTAGGGAAAAGATCCGATCCCCAATGATGCTATCAACGGTCAGGCACGGGGATGGGATGACAGATTCCTGGCAGGAGACTGCCGAGGTCCTTCTCCGGTCCCTGCTGCCTGATGACGATGAGGCTAGCGACACTAAATGCCAGTTCCAGCTACGAAATGAAGATCCAGACAGAATAGCAAACGATAGGGCAGTCTACCCCTTCTCTGAAGAGGAGGTGGCTGG
Organism: Schistocerca piceifrons; assembly: GCF_021461385.2. Lineage (NCBI taxonomy): Eukaryota > Metazoa > Arthropoda > Insecta > Orthoptera > Acrididae > Schistocerca > Schistocerca piceifrons. The sequence goes on along the minus strand of NC_060141.1, from coordinate 253,490,629 downwards.
CCACATCAAAGCATTAAAAACAGGGAAAGCTCCCGGCCCAGACGGCATTGTGCCGGAGGTGGTGCAGTTCCTGGCACCCCAACTGGTGGCGCCACTAACCCAGCTATACAATGAGTGCCTAAGACAGAAAAAATTCCCAAAAATTTGGAAAGAGGCAGATGCTGTGATCAATCAAAAGGGACCCGACAAGGACCCAGCGGATGTCAAGTCCTATAGACCGATCTGCCTACTGGACATCTTTGGGAAATTACTAGAGAAATTGCTAGCTGACAGACTGACTGCACACCGAGTGCTGTGCGGGATGAGCGGCAGGCAGTTCGGCTTCAGGCCGGGGCGATCGGAAACCGACGCGATCGCTCTGGCGGCTGAGGTCTGCGGCTCTACCCCGTACAAGTACGTTGTTGGCATCATGGTTCACATCAGTGGCGCCTTTGACAACCTGTGGTGGCCTTCGCTCTTCTCCTGCTTGCGGGAGAAGGAGTGTCCAGGGTCGCTATATGGTTGCCTGAGGAGCTATTGTGAAGAGCGGGAGGTCTGGCTATCATCCACTAGCGGCAGAGTTGGGAAAACTATAACCAAGGGATGTCCCCAGGGTTCCGTCTTAGGTCCCCTGTTCTGGGACATCCATATGGAACCACTTTTAGATAGTTTGCAGCAGAGGGAAGAAGTGCTAGAAGTGATAGCTTACGCAGATGACCCCCTTCTTCTGGTCGGCGGCCGGAGCCGCGAAGACATCGAGCCAAAAATAGACAGAGCTATGACAAAATTACAACTGTGGTGTACAAATACTAAGAGGACGATCTCACCTACAAAATCAGCGTACTTATTGCTGAAGGGACAGCTAGTAAGGAACCCTACAGTCAGAATCGGAGGCTCACCAGTTATAAGACGACAAGAGACTCGCTACTTGGGCGTCATCATCGATGAAAGATGGAACTTTGGAAGGTACATTGAGTCTGTAACCCAAAAAGCACTACAAGCACTTAACAACCTTACTTCCATAGGGCACAAACGATTCCACCTTCCACCACACCTAATCAAGCTATATCACAATAGTATACTAACTTCAATAGTGGGTTACGGATTGGGAGTCTGGGCACACAGGCTCACAAGGGTGGTGCCTGCCATGGCAGTGAGAAGAGAACAGAGAAACATGCTGTTAAGATCTATAGGGGCGTACAGAACGTCCCCAGGAAGTGCCCTATTAATAATAATGGGGCTCTGTCCTGTAGATATAAAAATACCAGGGCAAGCAGCATGGTATTGGGTTAAGAAGGGGAACAACATGAAAATAGAGAATATCCTGGGAGCTCTGGTGAGGGACAAGGGAGAAATACGCAGAAGGGGCGAGGACTTATGGCAGGAGTCTTGGGAAACGGATGAAACTGGCAGAAGAACCTTTGGGTTCCTGCCAAATGTTAAAGAAAGGTTAGGGATGAAGTACTTCGAGCCAACACGGGGTCTAATACACTTTCTCACTGGTCATGGGCCCTACCCGACATACTTGTGTCGGTTTGGGAAAAAGGCTACACCCGAGTGTGACTGAGGCGCTTCGGAGGGCACTCCCGACCATGTGGTTTACGAGTGCCCCTTTTTCGATGATGTAGCAGGGACATTAAGACAACAACTTCCACCTAACAATATATATATGACCTATTAAGACATGAAGAGACTTTTGAAACTCTAAATAGTTTGGCAAACGAGGTATCACGGAAAGTACTGACAGCATACTTGAGGGACCTTCATGACTAAAGACACATACTGAACGCGTCCAATTACCCTGATCCTATACCGCCTGTGCGAGGACAGGACGACTTTTAGTTACAATCCGCCACATGCAGGACTAGGGGGCGGGGGTACACTAATGTAGACCAAAATAGCACCAGAATTGACGTAGGTAAGTACAGTAGTTGTAGCATTAGATATAAAGTTAGGAACCTGCAGCGACAAACAATCTTGGCCTGCCCAGTGTTAGGGGCACGCTCATCGGGATTAGCTCGATGAGCAGGACCTAACGTAGTAGGTTTATATCTACGCTGACACACCTGTAACGCTGCAGGCAGTTAGGAATTAACAAGTAGGTAAGAAAACTAACAATTAGCTAGTAGTGTAGATCAATAACTGTAGTCTGCCTATTACCCTGTACTGTACTCTGTCTGTAGCTCACAATAATAAACATTGTATCATTGTAATAACAATAAAAATAGCTGATATATATAACTCTGTAGTAATATTACGACCCACTAATCACTAAGGTGGTGGGTTAATTTTGTATAAATATTATAGATGTTATTAATAAAGATTAAAAAAAAAAAGAAACCGCAAAACAAGGTAGAAGGTAAAATCTATCGATTAAAATATTACACCAAATTAGGAAAGAAGAACTAACTCTGTGAAGACTACAGGATGTCAAGGCTCATTGTAGTGTATCACTTGATGTGATTCGTATCACGCCGATGGGTCACATGTGACCGATCCTAATATTCTGTTTTCCTAATGTAATTCTGCTTCTTTGTTTCACTGATTCTTGCTTACGATGAGTTCGAGTGCCTCCAAGGTATGTAATTTTGATCTGTATCCTTGACATGGAGCAAATGGCTGGTGCATCTGCTATTTATGACGTTAGTGGGTCAATTTGCAGTTTCACAGTCTTTAATAGTGACTACGAACTTCGCTTACTACTATCAAATCGCCAGCCGTGGTGGCCGAGCGGTTCCACGTGCTACAGTCTGGAACCGCGCGACCGCTACGGTCGCAGGTTCAAATCCTGCCTCGGGCATGGATGTGTGTGATGTCCTTAGGTTAGTTAGGTTTAAGTAGTTCTAAGTTCTAGGGGATGATGACCTCATAAGTTAAGTCCCATGGTGCTCAGAGCCATTTTTTACTAACAAATCAATAGTGAACTGTCACTGTAAACGCCGTAGTGAAATATATAATTTGATCATATGGTGAAGTTTTCCGAAAGAAATCATAATTCAAATTCCCAAGCGCTGCTGATGAAATATTTCCTTATTTCTTAACCGGTTTCGATCTTTAGGTCATATTGAGGCGTCATATGACGACGCAGTTCTAACGACACTCAGTACGTTGATGTAAATAATTTTGTAGGATTTGAACATAATGTGTGATCAAAACCGGTGGTAAAAAAGAATTATTTGATCAGCAGCTCCTGCGGTCTGATATTTCCAAATAGGTCAGCCGACTCTAATGCATCTGCGCTGCCGCTCTCCTTCAGAACGAATAATTTTGAATGTGACAGAATATACAGAAATGTGTAACACGGTAATCTGTCCAGACAGTACAAGTATTTCAGAACACTTTCAGATGCTAATGTTTTTCAAAATGCGGAACTTTCCTAAGGCGGAAACAGAAAGCAAATTAATTAATAATTCATTGTACGGGGTGTTCCAGAAGTCTCTCCGCAGTGCCGTATGATTGTTAGCCGCGCGTGCCGTATGATTGTTCACCTGCTTGTGATACTCCCTTCAAGTCGACTCCTCTGTTTCTTTTATTTCAGCCAGCGTCAGTAGTATCGTTGGTGTGTGTCTTTACGTGTTGACGTAAATGTTTGTTTAGTTCCTTTGTTCGTTTGTTTAGTTTTTGTCATTGTTAAACTGCAAACCATTGAAGACCGTGTGTTTTTAGTCGAACAAGTGTTCAAAGCTGGCGGTAAATACACAGTTTCAGTTCGTCAAACATTTAATTCAGTTTGCCCGGAGACAACACTCCCACATCACGATACTGTGCGAGATTTGATTAACAAATTTCGAAGTACGGGTCGAGTGACAGATGCACCGGGAAGTGGTCGTCCTGTCTGAGGATAAACTAATCGATACTTCCGATAAAATTTCCATGAGTCCGAACAAGTCAGTAAGAAAACTCACCCAGGAAATCAATGTTAGTGTCAGAACGTCCCACACAGCTGTACGGAAAAAAATAGAACTTTTCCCATACAAAGTGACAGCCGTGCAAGAACTAAAAAATACTGATCATGGCAAGAGACTGCATTATTGTGAATGGTTCAAAAATTTCGTTCAACAAAATGGAAAGGATAATCTTTATGGAACGTTTTTCACTGATGAGGCGTGGTTTCATTTATCCGGGTACATGAACTCGGAAACTTCTCATATGAGGAGTACTGCAAATCCATTGTGTATTCGTGAGGAACCACTTCATTCTGTGAAAATAGGAGAGTGGATTGCTAGTTCTAGACGTCGGACCGTGGGTCCCATATTTTTCAACGAAACAATAAACGCACAACGATACTGCAGTGATATTCTGTACCCATTCATAGGTGAACTTGTGTTAAGTGAAATACTGAACGATTATTTTCAACAAGATGGTGCAACCGCGCATACAGCTGGCGTTTCAACGTTACTGCTTGCTGAAGTTTTTGGTGACCGCACAATTTCACAGGGAATTTGCCCTCTACGGTCGCCTGACCTAACACCACCACCAAAGTGCGGACTATACCTGCACTATTTTCTGCCAGATTCAGTTGACTAATAGAACTTCAAGTGATAACATGATGCTGAACAAAAAGGATGAGTCGCTAACAATTAACGAAAAGGTTAAGGTGATCGAGGGGATGAGAAAGACAAACTTTGTGAGCGAAATAATGTTGCGCTTGAAATACGGTAAAACACAAATTTATGATACATAAGATAAGGGATGAATGGAAGCGAAGAAGACGTGAAGTTATGAAGGTCGTGTGGGTGCAGCGAAAGCAACTGTCTATAAAAACCGTCCAAAATTGTGTATTCAACAACAGGGGGGACATTTTCAACACTTGAAAATTTGTAAGTAAAAATGAATATTCAATCTACATCTACATCTACATCTATACTCCGTGAGCCACCTTACGGTGTGTGGCGGAGGGTACTTATTGTACCACTATCTGATCCCCCCTTCCCTGTTCCATTCACGAATTGTGCGTGGGAAGAACGACTGCTTGTAAGTCTCGGTATTTGCTCTAATTTCTCGGATCTTTTCGTTGTGATCATTACGCGAGATATATGTGGGCGGTAGTAATATGTTGCCCATCTCTTCCCGGAATGTGCTCTCTCGTAATTTCGATAATAAACCTCTCCGTATTGCGTAACGCCTTTCTTGAAGTGTCCGCCACTGGAGCTTGTTCAGCATCTCCGTAACGCTCTCGCGCTGACTAAATGTCCCCATGACGAATCGCGCTGCTTTTCGCTGGATCATGTCTATCTCTTCTATTAATCCAACCTGGTAAGGGTCCCATACTGATGAGCAATACTCAAGAATCGGACGAACAAGCGTTTTGTAAGCTACTTCTTTCGTCGATGAGTCACATTTTCTTAGAATTCTTCCTATGAATCTCAACCTGGCGCCTGCTTTTCCCACTATTTGTTTTATGTGATCATTCCACTTCAGATCGCTCCGGATAGTAACTCCTAAGTATTTTACGGTCGTTACCGCTTCCAATGATTTACCACCTATGGCATAATCGTACTGGAATGGATTTCTGCCCCTATGTATGCGCATTATATTACATTTATCTACGTTTAGGGAAAGCTGCCAGCTGTCGCACCATGCATTAATCCTCTGCAGGTCCTCCTGGAGTACGTACGAGTCTTCTGATGTTGCTACTTTCTTGTAGACAACCGTGTCATCTGCAAATAGCCTCACGGAGCTACCGATGTTGTCAACTAAGTCATTTATGTATATTGTAAACAATAAAGGTCCTATCACGCTTCCCTGCGGTACTCCCGAAATTACCTCTACATCTGCAGATTTTGAACCGTTAAGAATGACATGTTGTGTTCTTTCTTCTAGGAAATCCTGAATCCAATCACAAACCTGGTCCGATATTCCGTAAGCTCGTATTTTTTTCACTAAACGTAAGTGCGGAACCGTATCAAATGCCTTCCTGAAGTCCAGGAATACGGCATCAATCTGCTCGCCAGTGTCTACGGCACTGTGAATTTCTTGGGCAAATAGGGCGAGCTGAGTTTCACATGATCTCTGTTTGCGGAATCCATGTTGGTTATGATGAAGGAGATTTGTATTATCTAAGAACGTCATAATACGAGAACACAAAACATGTTCCATTATTCTACAACAGATTGACGTAAGCGAAATAGGCCTATAATTATTCGCATCTGATTTATGACCCTTCTTGAAAATGGGAACGACCTGCGCTTTCTTCCAGTCGCTAGGTACTTTACGTTCTTCCAGCGATCTACGATAAATTGCTGATAGAAAGGGGGCAAGTTCTTTAGCATAATCACTGTAGAATCTTAAGTGTATCTCGTCTGGTCCGGATGCTTTTCCGCTACTAAGTGATAGCAGTTGTTTTTCAATTCCGATATCGTTTATTTCAATATTTTCCATTTTGGCGTCCGTGCGACGGTTGAAGTCAGGGACCGTGTTACGATTTTCCGCAGTGAAACAGTTTCGGAACACTGAATTCAGTATTTCTGCCTTTCTTCGGTCGTCCTCTGTTTCGGTGCCATCGTGGTCAACGAGTGACTGAATAGGGGATTTAGATCCGCTTACCGATTTTACATATGACCAAAACTTTTTAGGGTTCTTGTTTAGATTGTTTGCCAATGTTTTATGTTCGAATTCGTTGAATGCTTCTCTCATTGCTCTCTTTACGCTCTTTTTCGCTTCGTTCAGCTTTTCCTTATCAGCTATGATTCGACTACTCTTAAACCTATGATGAAGCTTTCTTTGTTTCCGTAGTACCTTTCGTACGTGATTGTTATACCACGGTGGATCTTTCCCCTCGCTTTGGACCTTAGTCGGTACGAACTTATCTAAGGCGTACTGGACGATGTTTCTGAATTTTTTCCATTTTTGTTCCACATCCTCTTCCTCAGAAATGAACGTTTGATGGTGGTCACTCAGATATTCTGCGATTTGTGCCCTATCACTCTTGTTAAGCAAATATATTTTCCTTCCTTTCTTGGCATTTCTTATTACACTTGTAGTCATTGATGCAACCACTGACTTATGATCACTGATACCCTCTTCTACATTCACGGAGTCGAAAAGTTCCGGTCTATTTGTTGCTATGAGGTCTAAAACGTTAGCTTCACGAGTTGGTTCTCTAACTATCTGCTCGAAGTAATTCTCGGACAAGGCAGTCAGGATAATGTCACAAGAGTCTCTGTCCCTGGCTCCAGTTCTGATTGTGTGACTATCCCATTCTATACCTGCTAGATTGAAGTCTCCCCCTATTACAATAGTTTGATCACGAAACTTCTTCACGACGTTCTGCAGGTTCTCTCTGAGGCGCTCAACTACTACGGTTGCTGATGCAGGTGGTCTATAGAAGCATCCGACTATCATATCTGACCCACCTTTGATACTTAACTTAACCCAGATTATTTCACATTCGCATTCGCTAATAACTTCACTGGATATTATTGAATTCTTTACTGCTATAAATACTCCTCCACCATTGGCGTTTATCCTATCCTTGCGGTATATATTCCATTCTGTGTCTAGGATTTCGTTACTGTTCACTTCCGGTTTTAACCAACTTTCCGTTCCTAATACTATATGCGCACTATTTCCTTCAATAAGAGATACTAATTCAGGAACCTTGCCCTGGATACTCCTGCAGTTTACCAATATTACGTTGACTTTTCCTGTTTTTGGTCTCTGAGGACGGACGTTCTTTATCAACGATGATAATGTCCTCTCTGGTAAGCCGTCAGGTATTTTATCGTTTCGCCCAAGGGGGGGTCCGTCTAACCTAAAAAACCCCGTGTGCACGCCACACGTACTCTGCTACCCTAGTAGCTGCTTCCGGTGTGTAGTGCACGCCTGACCTGTCTAGGGGGGCCCTACAGTTCTCCACCCAATAACGGAGGTCGATGAATTTGCAACCATTATAGTCGCAGAGTCGTCTGAGCCTCTGGTTTAGACCCTCCACACGGCTCCAAACCAGAGGACCGCGATCGACTCTGGGCACTATGCTGCAGATATTAAGCTCAGCTTGCACTCCGCGTGCGATGCTGGTTGTCTTCACCAAATCAGCCAGCCGCCGGAAGGAACCAAGGATGGCCTCAGAACCCAAGCGGCAGGCGTCATTCGTTCCGACATGTGCTACTATCTGCAGCCGGTCAAACCCAGTGCGTTCAATAGCTGCCGGAAGGGCCTCCTCCACATTACGGACGAGACCCCCCGGCAAGCACACCGAGTGCACACTGGCATTCTTCCCCGACCTACCCGCTATTTTCCTAAGGGGCTCCATAACCCGCCTAACGTTGGAGCTCCCTATAACTAATAGGCCCGCCCTCTGTGACTGTCGGGACCTTGCCGGAGAATCGGCCACTGGCCCAACAGGCGAGGCATCCTGTGGTGGCTCGGAAACGATGTCATCACCACTAGGAAGCACCCCGTACCTGTTGGAAAGGGGTAAGGCAGCTGCCACGCGGCCAGATCCCACCTTCTCCTTTCGGCCATGCACGCGCGAGCCCACCACTGTCCGCCATTCACCCTGGAGTGATGGCTGACCGGTAAGATGCTCACTGCCGGAAGACGCAGCGACATCAGGGGTTCCATGCGATTCCAAGGCCACCGAAGTAGGCATAGGTCTCACCACAGTTGCCCCAACGCCACTACGAGCCGACGCCTGCACCTCGAGCTCGATGAGCCTAACAGACAAAGCCTCCACCTGCCCCCGAAGAGTGGCCAATTCTCTTTGCGTCCGCTCACAACAACCACAGTCCCTACACATGACTATGTTTACCCTACAAGCGAACGGTGTACTCGCCTTATTAGCAGCAGGAAATCGAAGTGCTCTCTCACTGACGGTCTAACCGACACTGAGCTGTTCTAACCAAACAAACAAAAGCCTGTACGATACGAGGGTCGATAGCAACGGCGATACTGTACACTACACTGTTACTAAAATAAAAGGTTGTGTCTAGTAGGCACTCAAACACGCAAGAAATTACAAAAATAAAATAGTAACTACCCAGATAACTGAAAATAAGTTGTACCTGTTTGAAGCTCGTAAAAATGTGTAACAAGCGAACGGTGTACTCGCCTTATTAGCAGCAGGAAATCGAAGTGCTCTCTCACTGACGGTCTAACCGACACTGAGCTGTTCTAACCAAACAAACAAAAGCCTGTACGATACGAGGGTCGATAGCAACGGCGATACTGTACACTACACTGTTATTAAAATAAAAGGTTGTGTCTAGTAGGCACTCAAACACGCAAGAAATTACAAAAATAAAATAGTAACTACCCAGATATCTGAAAATAAGTTGTACCTGTTTGAAGCTCGTAAAAATGTGTAACAAGCGAACGGTGTACTCGCCTTATTAGCAGCAGGAAATCGAAGTGCTCTCTCACTGACGGTCTAACCGACACAATAAATTAATAACTTGTATTTCACTGAGTTTCATTTCGTGATATTCACTGCGGCATACGTCACGCGTGTCTAACAATCATACGGCACTGCGGAGAGGCTTTTTTGAACACCCCGTAAGCCTATAATGTGGAAAAGAGCTTATACAGTACTACTGTATTACAGTATACTTGTTTTAGTTATTCACGACTCTACAAGGACGCTTCTTTTAACACGGAGACTGTACTCATACAGCCCATACAATGCTCTTATGCGGCGCAAAACCAAGGAAAGAGGTTCGGCGCAGCGCGCGCGGTGTGTGTGGACATCATGCCGCGCAACAACGAACAAGTTACGCGCAGTGTCGGTACTTCGAAGAAAACGGGCTGTTCGTGAGAGGTCTGTGTGTTGGGGTTTCTCTTTTTTCATAGTGACCGACGCGCGCGGGCGCACACTGGAGCATTGTTGAGCACCTACGAACATTCTTCTGCAATCTGCACAATGAAACAGGTGGGTGTTGTTCCGTCAAACAATGGTTTTACCCGGCCATCTCAAGCACTCCAAAGAGATGCACTGTTACAGAGTTCGCGTAGGGATCAATGGTCGAAGCGCAGTGACCAGTTTTCGTCCAAAGCGCTGGGAGATTTCTTTCATTTGCTCTAAAGGGGACGCCGACAATTGTTTTCCGCCCTTCGGCCGGTCAACGTTGACAGAATCGAAGCGCACGCCCTACAGTCCTGCTCAAACGATTTTACAGAAACTATTCGGCAAAAAATTTCATTTTAGCTTTACTTATAGCTTTATGTGTCAGGTTCACGATGATGAGCTCATCATTTCGTCAATGGCCATAGTTATTGTGCTATTTACTACAACGCAAGACACTGCGCAAAGTTCTGAAAATTTTGCGTTTGGTGCACATTACATAATACATTGCTGTTTACTAAATTTAGCTAACACACAGAATTTTTTCTTTAGAGGTATATATCTGTTACCAGTCTCGAGAAAATTGATATGACGTAGCTCACTCATTTGCGATCGCACCGCGCCAGCAATAAAGCCAGAGTGAAATATCCAAAGCGTTCCTCAAATTCCAGGTTTCAGATGCGAAATGAAATTTTGGCAAATGATAGCATACATAAAAGAGAGTATTTTTCCGTGTCATTATTATATAAAACTTCATTATCTGCCGTGTTTTCCCGCTACCTTCAGAGTATTTCGATGAAAGAATGTAATTTTTAAGGACCATCAATAGCTGGTGAAATGAGAAATGCTATGGCTCTTGGAACAAGAGATATTACACGTTTTTTTGTACCAAGGATGTCCTTTTTCATAGGCTACTAACCCTACTTTTACTCAGCTCTCACTTAATAAACTTCATAAAACACTGTTTCAGAATTCTCTCGCAGTTGTTTCTGCACAATTTGCTGAGGTGAGACCGTGCAAACTGTTTTGGCAGAAGAAGCAAATTTTAAAATGGCAAGCAGAGAAATGTGTAGGTTTTGCTCAAAATTCACCACTCATGACGCTTCTTTCAAAGTTACAAATGGTTAACGAGCCAGACGAAAATAAATCGCTGCATTTTTGGCGGAATGCTTTTTAGATGCTATCCATAGCAGAGGTGATAGCAGATCTTTTTGCATGGTCACCATGCCAGTGTGGGCGTGGAGATGTGAGCATAGGCTTTGGTTTAGAACGGCATTTTCCCTCCAGCGCTCGGCATTTTACCCACAACACCTGCGCGCACCACAACTCTCCCCATGAGTGCCCTGCTGTCTGCGCATCTACTGGGTACGGCTTTCTGTGCGGACTATACCTGCACTATTTTCTGCCACATTCAGTTGACTAATAGAACTTCAAGTGATTACATGATGCTGAGCAAAAAGGATGAGTCGCTAACAATTAACGAAAAGGTTAAGGTGATCGAGGCGATGAGAAAGACAAACTTTGTGCGCGAAATAATGTTGCGCTTGAAATGCGGTGAAACACAGATTTATGAGACATAAGATACGCGATGAATGGAAGAAACGGAATCGGTAAATGAAAAGAAAGGCGAAGAAATTGAGGAGATCGTGTGCAAATGGTTCGCAAGTGTGCGGGCAAAACACTTACATCTGTCTGGGCGCATGTTTCAAACGGAGGATCTGGATGTCGCTAAGGAGCTTGTAAATACAGAGTTTAAGAGATCCACAGGACGGATTGAAAGCTAGGCACAACGACGTGTGGAATGAAATATGCACAAAAGCTAAGGATGTGCACGGAAGTGTAGCACCAGAATGGAAGACAATAGTTGACAACCTAGTGAGTTTTGTATAGTGCGGAAACTTGTCCCAAGTTGGAAAACTATTTTACAGCGTGTGTAAGCGGAGAAGGAAAAGAAATTCCCGAATTTTTCTTGGATTCTCTTGTTAAGAATACATTTTTTTCCTGGGCAACACATTTCTTCTGCATTTAACTGATAGTAAAATTTTCCTTCCAACTTGTTCTGAGCATACGACATGTGACGTAGCCAACCAATAGTAACACTGTTAATGGTTCGAGAAAAGCTAAGCTTTCACATATAATGCTGATCTCCTGCGCGTGTGTCACACTTTCAAGACACCTCACGAAAATGCGCGAGTAAAATTTTAAATAATGACGTAAATGTCTGGTCTTCTGGGCTCGAGATTCTTCTAAATGTCTGGCCTTCAAAACGTTAAGCTTTAAATGAGAGTCAAACGCTCTGTGATTTAAGACATTCTAAGGTTATTCTCGTACCTGTTATAATTCATCTTGCTTAAAATGAAATTTACTTCTAAAGTAAGCAATATTTTCCCGTGACCAGTTAGAAATGATTTCAGCAATTGTCAGAGAATAGCAAAAAACAGGCATTACTGCCAGTTCATAAATACGATGACGTAGGAAGCCCGAATATTCGTATGTATATAACATTAAGAGGCCTTACGTTACATTATAAACGAAACAGGACGTCAGATGATACTCGCAGAACATCGGAATTTCGTAAATCATTCTAAAATGCATAATTCGGCTTAAAGTGCACGTTCGTATATCCGGATTCACAAAGATGTGAGACCCAACCTGATACTAAGCTTTCCATTGTGGTTTTCGGGAGGCAAATTTTCCTCGAGTACCAGTACTGTATTATCTCAAGGTTTTTTTTTTAATTTCATTATGGCATAATGCCATATGTACCGGAAGATGAAAACGTGCATTTGAAATTCAGCAAACAGTTCAATCTAGCAAATGGTGTGGATTGAAACACTTCGTTTCAAATAAATTAACTGCCTCTGCGTAACAGACTAATAAAAGGCAAATTTCTTTAGCAAATCGGCAAAAATAACTTCATTGTTCTGCAAGGCAATTAATGCTTGACTGCCAAAAACGTAGAAATAAAGTAAAATCAGAAAACTGAAACCAATAACATGTTTTAGCCTTCCGTTATTATGTTAATGTATTTTAATTCACTTGACAGCTCTCGGACACAGAATTCTATTTTGTTTTCATTTGACGTGAGAGCTGTAGACGAAGAGGAAATCACTAATAGTAAACACAGGTCACGTGGTAAACTACTCCCCACTACAACTCTCACTCCTCGGCGTATGTGCGAATGGGCAGCTTGGGCGCGCCAGCAAAAAATTTCCGGGTAGCGTCTGGCTGCTTGTTGCTACTGCTGATACAGCTAACTGCGGCACTTCAGGTACCAGAAGCGGGAGCAGATATACTGCCCATACGCGACTCAACTGCACATGCTCATGAGCCCGCTGACAGCTGTTCAAACGATCGTAACGTGAACAGTTGCGACGTCACACTCATCGGAAGCAGTTTGTTGTTATGAAGAATTGCATTCACTTCGTCCTAAAGCCTTTCGCACGTTTTGCTGTTGGCAAAACGCTTGTGTGTGCACTGGGTTTCATTGTTGTAAATGGCGCATTTCCTTTGTAACTTGGGTTTCATTTTTTTTCTCTCGTTTAAGTTTTATTTTGATTTTTTTGTCTCTTTTATGTTTTATGGCTGCATTATTGTTATGCGGTGGCGGGATACAGTGAAATTCTTCGTCAGAGTATCAGTTGTTGCCAGTCAAAAATAAAAAAAAATAACTGAATACCAGAACAATGAAAAAATTCCCGGAATTCTAAAAAAATTCCGGGTTTTTTCCTGTTTTCTCACGGATGAAAGAATTCCTGCGTTTTTCCCGCATTTCCTGGCTATTCCGCGGCGAATACATCCTACTTTAGTATCATTCGATTTTGTTTTGAGCGAGTTTTACTGTACAACACTAATGCATCTTCATACGTTGCAAACAGTAGAGTCAATTATTTGCGTCTTTTAAGCCTCGGTTAATTCAACGTCTGCAAACGGGTGAATTGCGTACGGAAGTAACGTACGGCTGCATTTCATGCTAGTAACGCTGGTCAAACGTTTTCGTTTTTCACTGTTAGCTGGTACATTCCTACACAGCACTGATTCCTTTCGATAGTTTTAACGTACGCCGTAGCGAATTCAAACAGGGCCGTAGACTGTAAAAATTGCCACCGTGTCCCCTTTGTATTTACAGGTTCCTGTTGCGCTTTTCCCGCCCCTGGTACCGCTTACTGAATTCCCTTTAACAACTTTTAATTTCCATCAATAGGGACATTAGTGCGCTGGTCCCTATTCAACAGCCCAGTGAACTAATGACGTATTTGTTCCGGAACGCTGTCGTTTTGTTTTATTTTATTTTTTTTACATTCGATTCGGTGTAGTATTCCGCTCTCTTTACGGTCGACGAGCAACGAAATTTTCAGTTACCGTTAGCGCCATCCTCTTGTTGGTCGTATTTAACAGTGATAGTCTGTCGGAACTTCCACTGAGACACATTTTTTAGAAAAAGAGCTCAAAATATGCGTAACGTTGTCGAACAGATTTCGAACTCTGTTCTGAATGATATGCAGAGTCTATGGGCCTAAACGTTTCTTTCTATCAGCTATGAAGAATCTAGTTAGTGAATAGACTAAACTGTAGACTAAAATATGAGACGTTGTTTGTTGTGTAGCACTTCGGTATCTCTGCGTACTAGTGAAATTATAACTACTTTCTTACAAGGCGCACGTAATCTGCCGTGAATCTTTATTCCAGAGACTTTATTACGACTGTCCACGTAACGTTTTCTTAAATTTTATCCATTGCTGCCTGTGTTTCTATCATGACTATATTATCTTCGTAAAATGTAAAACAACCATCTCCAGTCACAATAGTGACGTTACTTTAATGCACGATGCATTTCGAGCCATGGAGACTCATCTTCAGATGCTTTGACGTAATACATCAGATTTCTTTCCAAATTCAGTTTAATTTTGATTCTGATAAGATTAGGTCGGTACATTACAAAGAGTCATATTGTGAATATATGCTTACAAAACAGAGACAAACGGAAAAATAACTTAATGTTTTCAGTAGTGGATACATGGTTTTCAAGTACACTTTTAGCGGACATGTTTGTGTACATATATACATATTGCATTATACAGCACTTTTGTAGATGCTAGTCAAAAAATCGGCATCTTTAGTTATGAAATTCTTTGACTTGTTTTTAAAAATGTGCTGTGTAATGGAATATGTATTTTTCTACATAAACATGCTTAGCCATACTGTACTTCAGAACCATGTATCCACAAGTGGAAACAGTACTTAGTTCTGTAAACTTATATTCACAATCTGCCACTTTGTAATATACCAATGTAATCTTACCAGGACCAGAGTTAACCTAATTTTGGAAAGAAAATTGATGTAGAGTTCCAAAGTTCGTGAAGATGAGCCACCACGGCTCGAAATACAACGTGCATTAAGATGAAATCACGATTGTGACTGAAGGCTGTAATTCATTGTTTTAATGAATGCTGCATTATATCAATCTGATAAGGATTCATAACATTACTTTTCGACATACTCGCCAAGTCTCTGCCACGGCCGGCCGCTGTGGCCGAGCAGTTCTAGGGGCTTCAGTTCGGACCCTCGCTGCTGCTACAGTCGCAGGCTCGAATCCTGCCTCGAGCGTGGATGTGTGTGATGTCTTTAGGTTAGTTAGGTTTAAGGAGTTCTTAATCTAGGGGACTGATGACCTCAGATGTTAAGTCGGTTGGTTGTTTTTGGGGAAGGAGACCAGACAGCGAGGTCATCGGTCTCACCGGATTAGGGAAGAACGGGGAAGGAAGTCGGCCGTGGCCTCTGAAAGGAACCATCCCGGCATTTGCCTGGAGCGATTTAGGGAAATCACGGGAAACCTAAATCAGGATGGCCGGACGCGGGATTGAACCGTCGTCCTCCCGAATGCGAGTCCAGTGTCTAACCACTGCGCCACCTCGCTCGGTCAGATGTTAAGCCCCATAGTGCTCAGAGCCATTTGAACCATCTCTGCCATGCGGCGTAGCCGTGCGGTCAGGGGCGCCTTGTCACGGTTCGTGCGGCTCGCCCCCGTCGGAGGTTCGAGTCCTCCCTCGGGCACGTGTGTGTGTGTTGTCCTTAGCATAAGTTAGTTAATGGAGATTAATTCGTATGTAAGCCTAGGCACCGATGAACTCAGCAGTTTGGTCCCATAGAACTTACCACATATTGCCAAAAAAATTACCAAGTTTCTGTAAACAACGTTTGGAACACTCTACCAATCTACAAATCCGGACCTCCGCTCCTTCGTCACGTAGCCATTCGAGAACCACTATTTTAAGGTCCTCATCCTTGGAAAATCTGCCCCCCCCCCCCCTTCCAGAACTTCTTTCAGAGCTTGCCGAAAAGATGGAAATCGTGTGGCGCAAGATCAGGAATTCGCTGTCAGCTTTACCCACATATTTGCGGTGTATGTGTGTGCAATTTAGACAATTTGTCCACAAGAATCGTCTTATCCTGTGTGTTTCAGCTTTCGAGTACAGTTCCAGTCCCCGTGCTATTTCAATCGCACAAACTGACGCGCGTGTTATCCTCACCGCAATAGCATTGTCGGCAGGAAACATGGAAGGTGGACTCTTTTGTGACAATACGCCGCTCCACTTTCGCAATGGACTTAGCGTTGAAAGACATGTATTCCTTACTTTAGGAAACCTCTACGTCGTACAACCTGCTCGATCGTTTATCCACATTAGCAGTGTTGTCAATAGGAATTTGTAACAGCATTTGCGAACAAAAATGATATATCGCTTTGTAGTGTATCCTACTGTGACAACGTTGATGCATTCTCTTCGTTTCGCCATTAAAATAGGAGTGTAGTGTTTAATGTTCTGTCGACTACGAGGTCATCAGAGACTGAACGAAAACTACGACGGGAGAAGAATCTGAAGGAAGGTGGTCGTGCTCTTTCATAGGAACCTTTTGAAACGACTAAGGGTAATCGGAGGAAACCTGTCTAGATGGATGAGAGGGGTTTGAACTTCCATTCTCTCGATTACGACTCCAATTGTCTTATGGCTGCCCCACGTCTAACCTTTGCTTTAAGTGTTCTTTGTCTGTTTCTTGTACATAAGATAGTACGATGCCCGACCACGATTTTGTTGAACTTGGCCTCCTGGGGCCGTTATCGGACATATGCGATGACTTCACAGTAACCAAATGCTGTGGTGACTAAGGGAACCGCATCGCATTGTCAACGATTGCAAGACAGTTGTGCATCTACTATAGAGTGGTTCATCTTGTTCCTATGTAATATCACAATAAACACTCACGATAAGCCCACCGAAGCAGTCTCTCTGCCAGGTGCAATAATATACCATTACCTCATTTTATGCATGTGTGCGTTACATAAAATCACCATCGAACTCCGTCGTCAGATGGTTTACCAGGTGCGGATAGAAATGATTCACTAACAAACAGTAAATGCAGCTAGTGATTTACCCATAAGCAAAACTGTGTTAGTAATCAGCGAACTGTTTAGTCAGAACAAATAACTATGTAACGAATCACTGGAGGGAAAAAGATATTTTAAAAGTGCATTTACGCATGAGAAAACTCATGCTGTACCATTGATTACCCTCATAAATGAGTGCCATAATAGATAGTACGGTCATTTCCAAACTTAATTCAGATTACTCTAAACGCATAAGGCATTAGTCCTGGCGGTAATTCTGTTATACTTCGAACTGAATACGGAGTGGTACTGTCACTTTCTGTACTTCGTGCAGTGAGAGGGGGCGCTGACAGCTTGACAGCTGATGGCGCTAATGCTACGATTCATCTACGAAGTGCAAAATGCACCTGACGTAACAATAGTCGTCTATAGGGTTGCAATGAGACTAAGGCATTGTCACAGGAACGTGTGCAAAGTATGTTACGTGACTAGTTGTGACAGACGCGAACCGCTGCCGCTACATACTCACTTTACCTGTCAGGTCTCTTATTTCTCTGTATACATTACAGCTAGCCATGACAGAGCTAGTGGCACGGCCGCTATCCAAAATGAATGTTAAAGAATAGCTTTCGCATACAATGCTTTTTTTTCAGCAACTGACTCCTTTAGCAGTGCTGACTTGTGTATTTCGAACAGACTGCGAGAAAAGGTATAAGTACTTCTGTATATTCATATCAGTGTACACGTCTAAAATTAGGAAATTTTGAGACAGTAATTTAGTGCACACCACATCGATTATGCATTCTACGTCCGCACTTGCCTGTGTATACACCTGATGGTTAGAGTCTCCTGACCGTAAGGAACCTGCTACATCTACATCTACGTACATATTCCGCAATCATCCATAAGCTGAACGGCGGAGGGTACTTTGTTCGTCGTTTCCTTTCCTGTTCCACTCACAAACAGAGCGAGGGAAAACGTCTATCTATACTCCTCTGCCGGCCGGCGTGGCCGTGCGGTTCTAGGCGCTTCACTCTGGAACCGCGTGACCGCTAAGGTCGCAGGTTCGAATCCTGCCTCGGGCATGGATGTGTGTGATGTCCTTAGGTTAGTTAGGTTTAAGTAGTTCTAAGTTCTAGGGGGCTGATGACCACAGATGTTAAGTCCCGTAGTGCTCAGAGCCATTTGAACCATATACTCCTCTGTACGAGGCCCCATTTCTCTTACCTTCGTGGTCCTTGTGTGGAATATGCATTGGTGGCAGCGTTTCGTGAAAATAACGTAATTTTCTCTCTCAATTGGTTTGATGTCTTCATTTTATCCTACCTTCCTGGGACCCCAAACAGTCAATCAGCACTTGAGAACGTGTCGCACTACAGACGAGATGGCGCCAGAAGCTATGTGATAACTCGCAGCACTGTAGCCAACATCCAATTGCGAAGCGCTAACGACTGCAGTAGAAAAAACAGCCGCGTGGGGTAGCCACGCGGTCTCAGGCGCCTTGACACGGTTCGCGCGACTCCCCTCGTCAGAGGTACGAGTCCCCTCTCGGGAATGGGTGTGGGTATTGGTCTTAGAGTTATTTTTAGTTAGATTAAGTAGTGTGTAAGCCTAGGGACCGATGAACTCAGCAGTTTGGTCCCATAGGAACTTACCACAAATTTCCAATTTTCCAAATTTCCGAAGACAATAGTCGTCTGCAGAGCTGTGACAACACAGAGGCGTTGCCATATGGACATTTACAAAATCGCGTAACGTTTTTGGGTCTGGTAGGCACGCGAAGCTGCTGCTACCGGCTGACTGCAAATATAAGGGATCAACTTGCGCCGACTCAACTGCAGTGTTCCACAAGCGGTCTCCTTTATAGATGAGGTACACTTTCATAAAATACTCGCAATAAACCGAAGTAATATCGCTCCGCAACTATAGGCATAGATAATTAATCGACGTGACTTGTATCGTGCAGCACACTACCAGTACTGTAGTCGAACATTACAGGATTGTTTTTCCTGCTCGGCTGCATAAACGTACATTTTTCTACTTTTAGAGCAAGCTGCTGTTCATCACACCAATTTAGAAGTTTTATATAAATTGTCTTGTATCCATCTATAGTCTCTCAACGGCCACACCTTCCCGTACACCCCCAGCGTCATGAGCAAACAGCCTGTTCATGTACGTAAAGAATAAGAGACGTACTATCAAACTTCCCTGGGGCATTCCTAATGGTACTTTCGTCTCTGATGAACATTCGCTGTCGAATTGCGTCCTGTTGCTTAAGAAGTCTTCGAGCCACTCACATATCAGGTGAGACTGTCTCTATTAGATTTGTCTCATATTATTTAACTTGTATTTCGCGTTTAACGCTCAATCATTTGTAATTTAGTTTTGTACTTTCTTTTTGTCCCCATTCACTGGTACAGAACTGTATTAAAGTATCAGTTTTCCAGTAAGTACCTAATCCTATTTCTATTACCTCCATGTTATGGTTCCAAATTTCCTTTCTCTCTTTACTCTCTGTATAAATGAGTGAGTGAGTGTGTTGTTGTCTCTCTTTATCCTCTGTATGAATGAGTGAGTGAGTGTGTTTGTTGAATTAGTTTTTTTTATGGTAACAGTACAGTATCTGTCTGTCTCCTGTCGTAGTGACAGTGTAACCAATCTAGCTATCTCATTCAAGGAAAAGATATTTCTATCCTTTCATTCGACAGTAGTTAAGTTGCTGGCAACGGGACCCCTCCGGTCTCTTCCGGCTTGTGGATATTCGTTTCAGGGAAAGCGTGCACTCGGGACTGAACCTCTTGTGTGAGAAGATTGTTGTCGTAAGAGCGACCTGACACTGATGAGTGTCTCAATGTGTGATTGCGTGCAGCTATTCTAACTGATGTACGGGTTTGATTTGCTAGTTCAGTTTCAAGTTTGGTAGCCGAACTTATATTTTTCAGAGTTTACTCAGGAATATATTTTCTCTATTTGGTAAGTTTTTCCGGTCCTTACATTGGGTAATCAGAACACATGGTGTAGAGATTCGTTACTCCAGCACAGGTTTAAAATTCAACTGCCTTACTTTTCTTTTAATTGGAAAGTATGAGTAAACTTTTCTCGTGTTTACGCTTCTTATTCCTTCTGCTATCATTTCGTTTCAGTTTTAAGATTATGCAAGCTTTGTGCACACCACGCGGTGGTAGTTTCACTGTGTGCAATTTCAGTACCATCTTGAATAAGTTTTATTGTTAATTCCATGTGATATTTCATTACTTTTCCTGTCTATACGGTTTACATTTGTGTTCTTATGTTCACGGCATTTGCGGGTATTCCAGGCCATTCTACCTTAGTTTCATGTGAAAGATGATGGAGATAAATTTCTATGCCGGAAAGTGTTTCATAGCATTCGTATATACAATAATTCAATTATAGACACATTGGTGAAACCCTGAGCCTTTGACTTATTGCGATGGGCAAATTCCTGTACGTCTGTGTGAACTCCTCCTATGGGTGTTAAGATTTTCTTTCTATTTATCACCGCAGTATGTATCAGCACTCAGTATAATAATGGTATAAGTGAGTAAAATAATTACATAACAGGCAACGCCGGCCGTTGTGGCCGAGCGGTTCTAAGCGCTTCAGTCTAGAACCGCGCGACCGCTACGGTTGCAGGTTCGAATCCTGCCTCGGGCTTGGATGTTTGCAATGTCGTTAGGTTAGTTAGGTTTAAGTAGTTCTAAGTTCTAGGGGACTGATGACATCAGATGTTAAGTCCCATAGCGCTCAGGGCTATTTGAACCATGTTTTAACAGGCAACGACAAAGCGTAATTTAAATTTACGTTATGAATTTTTCATGTGATGTCTTATTTCAATAAACTATGTTAAACTGTGTTAACCCCCATAGCCCCATTTTTGTAAGGTTATTTTCAATACCACCAGCCTGGCGAATCTGAAGCTTGCCCTGATTTAATTGATTAAAAATGTGCACTTAAATCAGTCCGATATGCTCATTCCATCTGTTAATTTGTATCTAATTATTAATGTTAAAATGTTAATAATGCTACCAGTTCAGTGATTAATTCAGTTCTTATATTGAATTTCCTCAATTTTAATTACATTTAAGAGGCAATCCAGAGAAAATTTGTGGCACAGGGAACTTCCGGTACACTGCAGAGTTCCACACTGGCTAAATTTCCTCGATTTCTGTTTGCATACCTCTTTCCATTTCACTATTCATGCTTTAATATTCCTTGACTGAGAACCAAATCCTTGTGCTTGTATCTCTTCCTTTTATCCGACCTGGCTGCGATCCCAAACAATCTAGCTGTACTGAAGAATGGATCACACTATAGTCCAGATGGAGTAAGAAATCCAACTTGCAGAATTGTTAACAGCATTCAGTGGCGAAGTGCTAAAGGCAGCAGGCGAAAACAACAGCCGTCTATAGCGGGGCACAGTGTCTAATGCTCTCTGGAAATCTGAGAATATGGCCCCGGCCTGCTGCTCTTCCGTCATGGTTCTCAGAATAACAGGTGAGAAAAAGGAAATCTAAGTTACGCACGATCGATGCTTTCTAAATCCATGCTGATCTGTGGACAGAAGCTTTTCCTTCTCAAGGAAATTTATCACACCCGAACTGAGAATACTTACAAGAATTCTGCTACAAAACGATGTTAAAGGTGTGGTGTGGAATTTTCTGGGTCTATTCTTTTACCGTCCTTATATAAAGAAGTCAAATGCACAGTTTCCAGTTGTTTAGGACTTTGCACTGGCGAGAGATTTGCTATAAATACAAACTAAGTAAGAAGCCAATGTCGCAGAGAACATTCTGTAGATCCAAACTGGCGTTACACCCTGACCTGGCGACCATTTCTTTTACACTCTTTCACTTGCTTCTCTGATTCAGGGATGCCAATTACTACGTCCTCCATACTGGAATCTGTGTGACGGTCAACCAATAGCATGTTTGTACGGTCCTCCTCCATGAATGATTTCTTAAACGTGAAATTTAAAATTTCGGCTTACCTTTAGCTGTCTTCTATTGGAGCACGAGACTGATCAACGAGTAATTGGACAGAAGACTTCGACCTGCTTACCGATTTTCCGTAAGACCAGAATTTTCTCTGGTTGTCGGCAAGCTAAAGGATGTCGGTGGAAGTTTCTTACAGTGGGGGTAAGTTTCCGACCCCACGTTCTGTGATGATAAATGGACGTTCTACATCATGACGCGTCCTCGGGGTTTCACTGCCTTTCAGCCAGTTTCCATAGACTCTCACGAAAGTAGTTCGCGAACAGTCAACTAGTTCGCTGTTACCGAGGTGCTCGTTTCCTGACCATAACAGTCTGCGCTTTGCCAAAGTCGTTTATGTAAGTAATTTCGCATTTTGCGGCCCGTGTCACCACTAGAATCACTTCCCGAGTTGCCTCTCTTCCAAAAATGTACTTTCCTTACGGCATCAAATATTTGGTACGCCACCAGTTCGCATTCGTTAACGCGGTGGTAAATTCTCATAATGCCTTGGATCAGCAGTGAATTACTGAAACTAGTGAAATGAAATAAAATTTAATAGTAATTGCTTACACAGCGACTTTGACTGTTGAAATCTTCTCGGGTTATCAGTCGAGTGTTTCCGTCATTAGGAACAACGTTTATCCAGTTTCGTACCTCATCATCTGCAGACAAAAAATGACGTGTAGAAAACTTATTTATCAGGAAAAGAAATTTCGAAGAAACTGTTCTCCCGAGAGCCCTCTCAACTAAATTTATAGATGATGGTTGTGAAAATTTAAAGCATTTCTGTAGGAGCTGAAGTTTTGTGCTAGACATTTCCCTAGGTGGGAGTCGTCATGATACTTTCGGGCGTGGTGGAGCACCATCCTAGTGTAACTAAAAGTAAATAAGCGAGTATGAATGGCAGCCAGAATGGATGAGTGTAGCATGTTTGGATAGGATTGAGCAGTTGCTATAACTTCAAAGCACACGGATGTTCTATAACGACATTAATTCAAGGTAAATGAACTTGTTTTCCACAGTAAAGAGAGTGTCTATACAATACTAAGCGCAGTTATGGTTCTTTAATGTGTCTCATTCGGCAGACTGTTTTTACTTAGACACCTTTTGTCGTTTTTCATAATTGTTGCAAAATAACATTTGCGTCTGCGTTTACAAATAAACAACAGTCATTTGACTGGTTCGATGCGGCGCGCCAGGAATTCCTCTCCTGTCTAACATCTTCATCTCAGAGTAGTATTTGCATCCAACATCCGTAATTACACTACTGGCCACTGGAATTGCTACACCAAAAAGAAGTGCAGATGATAAACGGGTATTAATTGGACAAATATATTATACTAGAACTGACAAGTGATAACATTTTCACGCGAATTGAGTGCATAGATCCTGAGAAATCAGTACCCAGAACAACCACCTGTGGCCGTAATTAAGGCCTTGATACGCCTGGGCATTGAGTCAAACAGAGCTTGGATGGCGTGTACAGGTACAGCTGCCCATGCAGCTTCAACACGATACCACAGTTCATCTAGACTAGTGACTGGTGTATTGAGACGAGCAAGTTGCTCGGCCATCATTGACCAGACGTTTTCAGTTGGTGGGACATTTGGAGAATGTGCTGGCCGGGACAGCAGTCGAACATTTTCTGTATCCAGAAAGGCCAGTACAGGACCCGCAACATGCGGCCGTGCATTATCCTGCTGAAATGTAGGGTTTCGCTGGGATCGAATGAAGGTTAGAGCCACGGGTCATAACACATGTGAAATGTAACGTCCACTGTTCAAAGTGCCGTCAATGCGAACAAGAGGTGACCGAGACGTGTAACCAGAGGCACCCCATACCATCACGTCGGGTGATACGCCAGTATGGCGATGACGAACACACGCTTCCAATGTGCGTTCACCATGATGTCGCCAAACACGGATGCGACCATCATGATGCTGTAAACAGAACCTGGATTCATCCGAAGAAATAACGTTTTTCCATTCGTGCACCCAGGTTCGTCTTTGAGTACACCATCGCAGGCGCTCTTGTCTGTGATGTAGCGTCAAGGGTAACCGCAGCCATCATCTCCAAGCTGATAGTTTATGCTGCTGCAAACCCCGTCGAACTGATCGTGCAGATGGTTGTTGTCTTGCAAACGTCCGCATCTGTTGACTCAGAGATCGAGACGTGGCTGCACGATCCGTTACAGCCATGCGGATAAGATGCCTGTCATCTCGACTAGTAGTGATACGAGGCCGTTGGGATCCAGCACGGCGTTCCGTATTACCCTCCTGAACCCACCGATTCCATATTCTGCTAACAGTCGTTGGATCTCGACCAACGCGAGCAGCAATGAAGCGATACGATAAACCGCAATCACGATAAGCAACAATCCGACTTTTATCAAAGTCGGAAACGTGGTGGTACCCACTTCTCCTGCTTAAACGAGGCATCACAACAACGTTTCACCAGGCAACGCCGGTCAACTGCTGTTTGTGTATGAGACATCGGTTGGAAACTTTCCTCATGTCAGCATGTTGTAGGTATCGCTACCGGCGCCAACCTTGTGTGAATGCTCTGAAAAGCTAATCATTTGCATATCACAGCATCTTCTTCCTGTCGATTAAATTTCGCGTCTGTAGCACGTCGTCTTCGTGGTGTAGCAATTTTAATGGCCAGTAGTGTATTTGGTCGATGTATTCCTGTCTGTCTTCCTGTACAATTTCTACCCTCTACAGCTCTCTAGTGCTACATAACGCATTCCCCTATGACTTAACACATGTCCTGCAAATTCAGTCCCTTCAACTTGTCACGTTCTCCACATACTTATTTCCACACCGATTGTGCACAGAATGTCTTCAACTTTTGTGGCATTAGTTCAGCTAATTCTCGACGTGTTTCTATAGCACCACAGCTAAAACACATCGATTATATTTTTTTCGGTTTCTCCACAGTCCATGGTTCACTATCAGGCAGCGTTGTACTCCAGACACACATTCTCAGAAGTTTCTTCCTCAAGTTAAGGGCTATGTTTGATATCAGTAGACTTCTCTTCGATAAGAATGCCCTCTTTGCCTGTGCTAGTTTGCTTTTTATATCCTCATTGCTTTGTCCGTCATGCGTAATTTTGCTTCCAGAATAGCAGAATTTCGTGACTTCATATACTTCGTGGTCCCCAATTTCGGTATTAAGTTTACAATGATACAATTTCTATTACTTTACATTACTTTTATCTCTCTTTGGTTATCTGTCAATCCTTATTCTGTGGTCGTCATATTATTCATTCCATTTAACAGGTCCCGTATTTCCTCCTGACCGTCATTGACGATAGCAGTATCATCACCGAATATTATCATGTAATCTCTTTTATAGAATTTAATCAGAATTCAGAACTTTTATTTAATTTTAACCATTGTTTAGTCATTGTACAGACTGAACAATGGGACAGAAATGCTGCATTCAAGTCTTACATCCTTTTAAACCCGAGCACTTCGTTATGGGTTCTCCATTCTTATTGTTCTTTCTTTGTGCTTGTACATATTACCCATCTTTCCTTATAGTGTACACTTCTGTTTTGAGAATTTCGAAAATCTTCCACCATTTTACATTGTCGAACGCCACTTACAGGTCGATGAATTCTACAGAGTGAGCTCAATTTTTCTTTCGTCTTGCTTTCATTGTCAGGTACAACATCAAAACTGCCGGTCTGGTGCCTTTACCTTTATTACAGAGGCAGTAGTCGTCACGTAAAAGATCCTAAATTGTGTTACTTCATGTAAAATTGCAGAATGTACACTATAAGCCCATGTGTCTCAAACATTAGATCGTTCGCTGTTTTCCCGACACCAACCTCACCCTAGACTTTCGGTATCAACTTCAAACTATTGCAACGCGTGTAAATGTGTTATATCATATCAAAAGCGTATCAGATGTCCCGTAAGAGCATCTGATAGCGTTGTAAAAAAATGAAGTCCTGATGCTAAGTACGTTGACCACATAGTAAATTGCACTTTTATTCTAAGCATTTATCCCGTTCTAGCAGGGTCCGCTTGTTGACACATCTGCCTCCATTAGGTTCTGTTAAGGGCATCTTCATAGGTGGCATTGATGGATTCCTTATCATTATTGATGCATTCCATCCGTCGTGACCTGGGTCTACCACGAGGTCGTCGGCCATTTATGACACGTGGATAGCTGTGCTTGCCACGGAGTCTGCTTTACTGCGCGTTACGTGTCCGTACCATTTTAACCTGCTTTCTCGTGGTTTGTCTGAGACGGGTGTAACTCCAAGTCGCCGTCGACGTTTATTGCATGGTCAAATCGGTAAGCCCAAGGGACCTGCGGTTCATACGCTTTTCTGTCAGGTGGAGAGCCTTCTCATGCTTCGTTGTCGCTGGCC
Organism: Schistocerca piceifrons; assembly: GCF_021461385.2. Lineage (NCBI taxonomy): Eukaryota > Metazoa > Arthropoda > Insecta > Orthoptera > Acrididae > Schistocerca > Schistocerca piceifrons. The sequence continues at coordinate 253,464,107 of NC_060141.1, read as the reverse complement.
AACAGTCCGACACATAAAGTGCAAAGTTATGAACGGCTATAGAGGCACCATTGCTCAGTGTTTCTGCAGGGGTCTTCAAACGACTTGCTGATTCCATGCCACGTCGAACTGCTGCATTACACGCCGGACAAGCGGAGATATGACATGATTTTAGGAGGTATCATACTACTTTCGTCATCTCGGTGTAGAATGAAAATATACTTTTTTGGGGAAGCACCTGTTGGAACAAAAATATGGATAAAACGGTAAGTCTGATGGATTGCAAGCACCTTTGTCACAAGGATCTTCACGACCTTTCCTTTTCCTTTTTTTTTTTTTTTTTTTTTTTTTTTTTTTTTTTTTTTTTTTTGTACGTCTGGAGGAAGCTCTTAGTACCGATCGGCTTTCGGCTGAAACACTGTCAATGTAAATAGCAGTAGTATAAAGACTTTAAACCATAAAACTGCAAGCTCCAGAGAGTAGTAGTAAAAGAAGTATAGCAAGAACAAGAAGGAAAAATAAGACAACAGTAATAGTAACGAATAGCTAACCGAGAAGAGGATAGATTGAAATAGCAGAAAAAACTGATCACTCTGAAGAATGATGATACGCCCCCCACCTCCCCCACACAGACACTGTATCGGGATAAGGCATACGTCACAACCATTTCACAAAACAAATTAAAGAATAAAACTACATTTTTGTTAGAATCTAATAATGAAATATACTTTTCTTTAAAAATGTCTTGCGGCAATCGAAAAATAGGATCACCTTGTCACATAGTAGGTTCTTCAATGATCGTAGCATTACAGATGCACTATTTCATCGACAATTTTTATGATATGTTTCGTTTAACATGAAACACAAATATACAAAGAACGGGGCAAAGAATAAATGTTAAAACTAGATGCTTACACGTAGCTCATAAATAACGTCTTCACTCAACCTGAAAATAAGTTACTTGATAATAACTGCCCTCAAACTCAGTGATCCGAAAACCCCTTCTCACAAGCGTCGTTCAAGATTACTAAGAAGTTTTTTATAGGAATCTGCAGTCCTACAAATTTCGTTGGTAAAGAGCAGTTCCTTGCAAGAGAAGTTGTTGGTATCGGCCGTACTTGAGGCTACAGCAATACAGCAGTTTCTTCTAGAACAGCCACTCCACGAGCGAAGGCGCTGAAGAACGTTAGACGAGCAGGAGGGGGCACTTTACTTCGTTGTTTTAGTTCCGCTTCCATATTTCATGGCCCACGCGTCGGCAAAGTGGCGAGTTGGCGAGGAGTGGTCTCTCCAAAGAGGGCACCAAGCAGAACCTTTCCGGTCGGCAACGTATACGGACGATGGACACCGTTCTCGCCGATGCGGAAGCGCCTTTGAGAAAATTAACCTCCGAAATTTGTTGCTTGTCCTCTCACTAGACGACCGCAACAAGTAGCAAGAAGTTGTTAAAAAATAAACAGGACCACCAGAAACTCTGCACAGTCATTTCAGTCAAAAGAGAGACGACGTGGTAGATATAGCAATCCGGGAAGCTGTTGAGGTTTCTCTTTTATTTAGGTTTTCTTTTTTGAGCGTTTTCATCGCTAGGAAAATGAGTACGGAAAAAAGAGAACTTCAGCGATTACATTCGTCTTACAGATCATCATCACCACCAAATTTGACGCGAGAATGACGTTTCTCACTATGACATCCTTGTGTATAACATTTTCTATATATTTTTAACGCCGATTCTCGATCTTTCGACTGAATCCACCACCATCTTTTTCAGGAACGACGGCAAGCCGTGGATGTTGCTGTTGTTATCATTCATGTAGCCCGTAGACGGCTTGTGGTTGGTCGGTATACTTCATCATTAGGTAATGCTGCCAGAGATTGTGTTCCTGTGTGCACTGATCGTGTCAGCAAGCCCTCAGCACGCCTTTGTTGTGAAATGTAACAACTTTTTCCGAATTAAAACGTGCATTTGCTGGGACGAACATGAATACTGGTCTAGTGATGTGAAGGGTACAGGAGACAACGAAAGAAAACCGAAATAGAAATGTTTGTTTACTTCACGATTTCTTCTAAGTAATCAAGTTCCTCTTAAATGAACTTAGTTCCCTAGTTTTATATGTGGGTTCCACATCAAAAGACGGAGGGTAATAATTATCTGATGAAGAATGTGGGGTTCGTTTCCTAAAAGTATTAGCGAAAGCGCAGCAAGTTATCGATTCAGTTGCATGAAACTTACGAAAACGCAGAGTGACATTATTTAATCATTCGCTAAGTTTTCCACTTTTTGTTCTTGTTTAATATTTCCAGCTCACATTCTACGTCTGCCATTTATACTTTTTTAGTATTTGTTTTATTTTTGTTTGGCACAGTTTCATCTACCTTTCTTTGTGTCGTGTCTTTCCTTCAGCTATCTTGTACGGGAATGATTGTAATCTCCAACATAAAAAAACTAAACTCCTCCCGAACTGGCCATGAAGACCAAAAGGTACCGACCCGCCGCCGTGTCATCCTCAGCCCATAGGCGTCATTGGATGCGGGTATGGAGGGGCATGTGGTCATCACATCGCTCTCCCGGCCGTACGTCAGTTCTCGAAACCGGAGCCGCTACTTCTCAATCAAGTAGCTCCTGAGTTTGCCTCACAAGGGCTGAGTGCAAACCGCTTGCCAACAGCGTTCGGCCGATCGGATGGTCACCTATCCAAGTTCTAGCCCAGCCCGACAGCGCTTAACTTCGGTGATCTGACGCGAATAGGTGTTACCACTGCGGCAAGCCCGTTGGCCACAATGTCCAACATAACTTGAAACTATATGATTCCAGAGACCTTCTCAAACCTCGGCATCTATGATGTACGTATGCAGACTCGAGCAACGAATGAAAATTTGTACCAAGTCCAGATATCTTGCTCACTACACACATGCGCTAACCACTACACCACTCTTGCACACTGGCTCTGCACAACTGCACCGACTACTCTAGCACCGCTCCATCCTCAGTCGAAATTCTTGTTCATGACTCAGCCCAATTGGCATTCTCCTGCAACGCTGTTCAAGTTTAGAGGAAATACGGAGTAGACTGAGACACGAATGGGAACTTCAACTATGGAGGGAGGCGTGCTAGGGTAGCCTGCGCAGTTATACAAAGCCGCTGTGCCAGGGTGGCGTAGTGGTTAGCACGTGTGCCTAGTGAGCAGGAGATCTTGGTTCTAATCCAGGCCTTGCTACAAACTTTCATTCGTCTCTTCAGTCTGCATGTATATAATACAACTAGAACTTGCCACATTATTTTGACGCTTGTATCTAACGGGGATACCGAGTGCTTACGAACGTTTTTTGCATGTATGAAGTCATTATAAATGCAACGTTTTATGGGTTATTTGTCATCATTTACTGATTTTCTGTGTCACCCCTCAGCGCCGAGAGCTCGCTTCCACGTAGTAGGAAGATCACTGACGCTGTCATGGTTAAAGTTCTCACTGCTTCTTCACTAAGAGAATCCCATTATTTACAGGTACCGGAAAACATTCTTGTTTCATCAAACATTAATCTGTGCTTGTTTATGCAGCAGCTGAGTCCCCCAGTATTCGATTTTTAACGTGCTTTTGGTATTTTCAAAGCTCTTCGTTAAGGAGAGACTGGCCGATGTAGTTGTCTCGGCGTTCACGAAGAAGCCTTAACGTTCCTGGCAAGACTTAAGATCCGCCGTCACAGCTTTACTTTCGACAGTGCCTCTCTCTTTCTGTCCCTCGTTTTGTCAAGAATTTTGAAGACAGCAAACCCCCAATCGTAGAGCGAAAGGTTAATTCTAGGAACTTCTGGGAGAAGCTAGCTTTTCTCGGGTGATGTTGGGCAGGGAGAGTAGTGTAGTTAGTAGAGATTCAGTAAAAGCAGAGTGGGACTTTCAGAAAATAATCGCCAGCGTGGAAGCAGGCATTCATAGTGTGGATACGGTTACACCTGAAGAAATCCGTATAGAAGATATAAGAGTATTGTCTCGCACAGAGCCTCCAAAAAGTTATTGAACTGTGGGTGAGAGGAATGCCCTAAACAGCTTGAATGAGGACGATAGTGTTATTATTCTCCCCGCTGACAAGGAAACGCAGCGGTTGTTTTGAATGTGATCTACCATGATAGTAAGATTAACGACTTACTAGATCCGGATACATATAGGAAACTGAGTAAAGAGCCCAGAGACAAAGTCAAGTCCATGGAACTGTTACGGGGTTTATAAGGAAGTACTCTATCGAACAGATTGTTCAAAAAAATGGTTCAAATGGCTCTGAGCACTATGGGACTTAACATATGAGGTCATTAGTCCCCTAGAACTTAGAACTACTTAAACCTAAATAACCTATAGACATCACACACATCCATGCCCGAGGCAGGATTCGAACCTGCGACCGTAGCGGTCGCGCGGTTCCAGACTGTAGCGCCTAGAACCGCTCGGCCACTCTGGCCGGCAGATTGTTCAGAAAAGTCTGTTCAATACTGTTGCGCTACCACCAAGACTTCATTGATTGCCGAAGGTGCAAAAAAGAACATGTTCGTCTAAGGCCTATATTATGTGCTACTGGTTCGCCCACTTATTAGATTGCCAAGTTCTGGACAACATTATTACGGCTGTATTCGGGCCTATCGGAATACTATATATCAAGAATTCGGCACATTTTATCAGTAAATTGAATGGCGTAGTGGTACAGCCCGAGGACACATTAATTAAGGTTAATGTGGTATCGTTATTCGCTATGGTTCCGCTCAATGAAGTGTTGCCACAGCTGTGTGGGGTCCTGCCCGCTCGTACAGGGTGCCTAAAGGATGCGACTTTCTCGGAATGCTATAGAACAATTCAAGCAAATCACATTAATAGTTTTTTATAGAAGATAAACAATACTTAACTTTGTATTACGAGGAAGTGTCGCAAGCGATGGGCGACAGGCAAACAGTCAGTGTCTTTCTCTATATAATATGTCCATACTACCAACGGATATGGATCACTGATAATTGCTATCGTAGTGCTCCTCTAGTGCCGGTCTAGTACTGTGCGGCCGAGGCTGGCAGGAGCGCGCTCACATTCTCTTCGGGCAGGGGCCGCTCCTGTCGTGTGCGATTCTTGTCAGCAGGCTTACTGGCTGACGTCGTTTCACGGCCTTTTCTGCTCTTGTGTTCTTCATCTTCATGCCGATGCTTGTCCATACGCCGGAACAAGCTCAATCGGATTTTTCCTCCCGATGCTGCAGAAATGTTTAATTATTACCCCATAAGCACGTATTTCAAATGGAGCGATGAGTTCTATGAAGAAACCGATTGTGTAGGTACGGGAAGCCCATGAAGCCCAGTTACACCGAACTTCCTTACGGAAGAATTACAAGGGCAGCCAATGAACAATGTGAGCATGAAGTCGAATACTTGGTTCCGGTAAGTGGATGATAAATTTGATTTGTTGCGGCATGGCGCAGAGGGGCTGGATCGTTTTCACAAACATCTAAATGTGATCAGTCCGAATATTCATTTTACCATGGACGAGGAGGCAGACGGAAGATTAAATTTTCTTCACGTGCTAGTTTCCTAGAAAGAAGATGGTACCTCGGACCACACGGTTTACTGAAAACCCATGCACACAGATCGTTACCTATGCCGGGATTCGAAGCACCGCCCACAACAAAAGCAAGGTATCATAAAAACGTTGGCCGATAGAGCAAGGAAAATTTGTGTGCCAGAGCTGCTTGGAACAGAATTAAACAGCTCACCATTGAATTGTTCATGAACGTTCTTTCGCTGAGTTGAAAAGAGACTTAAGACCAACGTTTTGGTGAAATCTAAAGTTTTCCAGCCTTTCACTAAAGTCGTTACTGACCGCATAGGAAAAATTTTGAAGAAGTGAAACATCGCGGTATTCTACCAATCCATCAGGAAGATACAAGATACCTAGAATCGGGGAAGGATGCTCGCCAACAGCTGAAAAAAAAACAGGAATTAATAGCATTCCGTATAACTGTGGCGATTTTCACGTGGGTACTACAAAAAGAGCGGTGGAGAAACGGCTAGAAGAACACAAGGACAATAGCAGAAGGGGGGAAATTGACAAATCAGCAGTTACGGAACGTGCTTAGCAGCCAGAAGACCACAAGCGATACCATGAAAAACTGTACAGGGAGGCCAAAGAGATTGTAAAACAGCCCAAGAATTTCAGTATGAAAGAGGAGGGCGTGAAAGTGAATGACATTTGGATTCCGGTGCTGAAGAAGATGTGTACTAGTCTTCCACCACAGAATGATAACAAAAGCGGACGACGGCAGTCACCAATGGTTAATTGGCTGGTTCAAATGGCTCTGAGCACTATGGGACTTAACTTCTGAGGTCATCAGTCCCCTAGAACTTAGAACTAATTAAACCTAACTAACCTAAGGACATCACACACATCCATGCCCGAGGCAGGATTCGAACCTGCTACCGTAGCGGTCGCGCGGTTCCAGACTGTAGCGCCTAGAACCGCTCGGTCACCACGGCCGGCAATGGTTAATTGCACATTCAAAACATGTGACGTCAAACCACTGCGCGGAAGCACGCGGAAGCGAAATTTTGCTGTAGTCAATAGTGAATCGACCATTCTCCGCAGTTGGGGACCAAACATTGGGTTTTAATGTAAAATCGATTCGACCACAGCGTAATAGCCAGGAACAGGTTATTAATTGTGGCGGTCAGGGCAGCAGTATGACTTCGAACGTGAACTAGTTATTAGATGTCACCTCACTAACAAATACATCACGTCCATTTCAATTATTCTAAAGCTGCCGAATTCGACTGTTGGGGTTGTGAGTGTGAAGTGGTAACGCGAAGGAATAACCATAGCTAAAGCAGGTCGAGGAGGACCCTGACGCACAGTGACCGTACAGTATTGCCAAAGGTGGTTGCAGAAATTAGGATCAAATCAGTGGAACGAATCGTTCGTGAGTTCCAAAGTGCTAAGAGCTGTCCAGCTAGCACAGTGACTGAGCGTCGTAGGGAATTGAAAAGTCTGGGTTACAGTGGTCGAGCAGGTCCTCATATGCCACATATTTCTGTAGTCTACGCTAAGCAATGCTTGAGGCAGAGTAAAGAACTAAGCCACGGGGCTGTGGACACTGGAAACGAGTGATGTGCATTATTGGACCACTCTATACCCAGTAGGATTTGGATTTGGCGAAACGCCTAGAGAACGTTACCTGCCAACACGTGTAGTGCTAACAGTGAAGTACAAGGGAGGTGGTGTTACGGTATGCGGCTGTTTTTCGTGTTTACATTGTGGTACTCTTATTGCGCTTAAGAAAATGCTGAATGTGGGGGGATATGGACAGGTTTAACAGCACTGTGTTCTGCGTACACCAGAGAAACAGTACGGAGTGGATGATTGTTTGGATCAGCATGACAGTGCACCCTGTAACTAAGCGGTATCTGTGATATAATGATTTCTGAACAATATCACTCCTAAAATGGAATGGTCTGCTCAGAGTTCCGACCTGAACCCAAAGGGACAACTTTGGGATAAGAACGTCAACTTTGCTAGAGATCCCAATTTTCGATTCTTCAGGAGCAATGGCCAGCCATTTCTCCAGTTTTCCGTATTTTGCTATGCCTCTTCTACGTGAGTATTTTGCTGAGGGCTCCCGACCTGAGGGCTCCCGACACTTCAGTTTGTCCCACATGTAAAAAGTCACAGGAAGACGGGTGAAGCGATTGGGGTGGCCAGGAGACTGAACTGCATCTGCTGATTGTCCTCTCTTCACGGAACACCTCACGCACTCGCGACAATGTGCTCAAGCGGGGTGTGCTGTGTTCCGTCTTGCCCGAAATCCTCACAGATTCGTTCGTCTTCTGTGAGCTGATCCATATACGGATTATACTGTTCTTGGATGTACTGGTTAGCGTTAGCGGTTTGGTAAAAGAATCGTATCAGGATGAGGACACCAGACATTCCGCACCAAACACCTATCTTATGATTGTGCAACGAGTCTTCAGCGTACACATGAGGATGTTATGATGCATAATGACGCATATTTTGTGAGTTCGCAAACCCTGACAGGCTGTACCAGGCCTCATCTGAAGGAATGAAATGGTGAAGTTCTGGTCTCATTTCGTCAGCAGCTCGTGGTCGTAAGGTAGCGTTCTCGCTTCCCGCGCCCGGGTTCCCGGGTTCGATTCCCGGCAGGGTCAGGTATTTTCTCTGCGTGGTGATGACTGGGTGTTGTGTGATGTCCTTAGGTTAGTTAGGTTTATGTAGTTCTAAGTTCTATGGGACTGATGGCCATAGATGTTAAGTCCCATAGTGCTCAGAGCTATTTGAACCATCTGGTCTCATTTCAGCTACAAACCATCGGCACAACTCAACAGGTGAAACTTCGTCTGGACGCGTTAGCTCACCGGTAACAGTAAATTTGCAAAGATTCAGATGCAGGCATTTTCTTGCTGTTTCGACACGAGGATCTCTTATTTCCCTGTTGCACATTTAAACGGCATCGAGAGTTCGTCCCACTTCGTTACAAGTTTCCCTTCACTCGAGCAACGTTTTGTACAGTTCTAGCTCTTTTTGGTTAGTTACAGGTTTCATTCGCTACGAAGACTGTTTCACGCCATTCTACCACTACATTCTGCATTGCAGACGTTGCTGGAGGTTTTAACTAAAAACTTACAGTCTTAAACTCTAGCATAAACTGTTCTGCACGTGTATTTCACGAACTGTGCTACGCATAGAACTCGACAATGAACACGCATTGTTATATCGTGAGCGCCATTTGGTCCTGCATCCAAGTTATCATGAAACACGTCTGCTCCTGTCACTCACTCAAACATTATGACACAGCTAAGTATTCAGGAGAGTGCATGGAGGAATGAGCATACACAGACATGTAACAGCAACCGATTGGCACATCTAAATCATGGTTTCAAGCATTTTCTGTGATGGGCACTTCTCCTGTCCATTAAGAAGGGACAATTCTGTGTTCGTGTTACAAATATTTTGCGGACCAATTTTATTTTGCTCAGTGAAACACGACGTGAGCGAACGCTTATGATAACTGAAGCGAAATGTGCTAGTAGACATGGGTCCGCAAAGGACCAGTTGGCGAGATAATAGCGATGTGCTTACCGATATCGGTGTTAAATATTTTCATAGTACGAAAGTATTTGAAATGAAAAATCTTTTCCCTTAAGACCTCATCTGATTGGTTTCAAATTTCAATCATGATATACCTAAACAAGAAATACAATACTACTTCAGCGCTCTGAGTGTTACAGTTTACCGTACACTCGTACCTGTTCAAGGACGTGTTCCATTCGATTGTGTATTTGGATGCAATACTGCTCTCATGTCTGCAGCAAGGTACGTAGTCTTCCATTCATGCCTCTGATCTCACAATTCTTGATAAGACTGTACAATTCCATGCTCCAGTTCTTCAAGTTTATCGAGTTTGAAATCTACTAAATGATGGCAAAATGTTTGAGTTTCAAAATTGTGAAGTACGATTTAAAGCAGGCCAGTGCACGCGTGGTCTAGATGAGTAATCCAAACGTACTTCCTTCAGGGTTTGAACCCTGCCAATGCTTAAATTTTGAATAAAAGCCATTAGCAATGACGGCCGACATCTTCCGACACAAGACGTCATCCAGGATCTGCCAACGGCCTTGTCGGAGAGGACGGATGTGTGGACAGAGATTCAGGACTTTTTCTTGCCCATTGGGTGGGACTCTGCCCCTAAAAGGGGGAAGAATAGCTGCGGTCAACGGCATGAGGATCCAGAAGGAAATGAAAACCACTTCATTAAGGACACATGATGTATCCACAGCACATATGTCCTGTAATTGAAGAAGTTTTGTGATGTTTTATCCATTGGAATACGATTACGTACAAGTCCCCCGTTTTGATCTGCCGGAGGGGACTGCCAAGAGGGAGGTTACCATGAGAAAAAGATTGATTAACAAACGAAGGGGCAACTTTCTAAAAGTCTCAGCGTGGAATATCAGATGTTTGAACGTGGCAGGGAAGCTAGCAGATCTGAAAAGGGAAAAGGCTCTAGATATAGTGGGGATCAGTGAAGTAAAATAGAAAGAAGATAATGTTATCTGATCAGATGAGTATGGGGTAATATCAACAGCAGGAGAAAATGGCATAACCGGAGTAGGATTAGTAGGATTCGTTATGAATAGCAAGGTAGGGCAGAAAGTGAGGTACTGTGAACAGTTCAGTGATAAGGTTGTTCTAATCAAAGTCGAAGCAAACCAACCACACCAACAATAGTTTAGGTACACATGCCGACGTCGCATGCACAAGATAAAGAGATAGAGAAAGAATTTGAGGATATTGAAAGGGTAATTCAGGATTTAAAGGGCGTTAAAAAATTGTTAGTTTTTGGGGACTGGAATGTGGTTGTAGGGAAAGGAGTAGAAGAAAGGCTTATGGGAGAATCTGGAATTGGTAGCAGGAATGAGAGAGAAAAGGGACTAATTGAGTACTGCATCACAATTTCAGCTAGTAATAGTGAATAGTCTGTTCAAGAATCACAGAAGTAGGCGGTATACTTGGAAAAGGTTGGTAGATACTGGGACATATCAGTTAGAGTACATCATGGTGAGAGAAATATTCTCAAATGGGCTATGGATTGTAAGGCAAGCCCAGGAGCAATTACAGACTCAGATCACATTTCAGTAAAGATGAAGAGTAGGCTGAAGTTTAAGAGACTAGTCAGGAAGAATCAGTTCGCAAAGATGTGAAATACGGACGTACAACAAAATGGCAGTTCAGTGGAAGAAGAATGGAGACCCCTAAAAAGGGCAGTCACAGTAGACGAAAAGAAAAACGAGTATCACGAAAGTAACTTCTAAGAAGCAATTGGAAGGAGAGTACTGCAACTGAACGAAGAAATAAGGAAATATAATAATCACCATGGAAATTCCGGAGGACAGAAAAAATCACTTAGAAATAAAATAAATAGGAAATGTGGGGAGGCTAAGGCGAAATGGCTGCATGAAAAATATGAAGAAATCGAAAAAGAAATAAAGACTGTCTCAGCTTACAGAACCGTCAAACCAGCTTTCGCTGAAATTAAAAACAAGGCCAGTAACATTAGGAGTGCAATGGGAATTCCACTGTTAATTGCAGAGGAAAGAGCGGATAGGTTGAATAAGCACACTGAAGGCCTCTATGAGAGGGAGGATTTTTATGATGAAGTTATACAAGGAAAAAACAGGAGTCGGTATAGAAGACACAGAGGATGCAATGATGGAAATAAAAGAACGATTAAGAGCTGGATTAAAATTCAGGGTGAAAGAATATTAATGATAAGATACACTGATGACATTGCTGTCCTCGCCGAAAGTGAAGAAGAATTACAGGATCTGTTGAATGGAATGACTAGTCTGATGAGTCAAGAATGTGAAATGAGAGGAAATTGAAGAAAGGCGAAAGTAATAGGAAGCATTAGAAATGAAAACAACGAGAAATTTGACTTCAGAAGTAGGGATCACCAAGTAGACGAAATTAAGTGATTCTGCTATCTACGCAGCAAAGTAACCCGTGACGGATGGAACAAGAAGGACATAAAAAGAAGACAACAAGCACTGGCAAAAAGGCCATAACTGGCCAAAAGAAGTCTATTAGTTTTAAACATAGGCCTTAATTTGAGAAAGAATTTCTGCGAACGTACGTTTGGAGAACACCATTATATGGTAGTGAAACGTGGACTGCGGGATAGCAAGAAAAGAAGAGAAATCGAATCATTTGTGATGTGGTGCTACAGAAGGACGTTGAAAATTTGGTGCACAAATGCGTTACAGAATGAGTAGATTCTCCGCAGAATCTTGGAGGAAAGTGGTACATGGAAAACATTGACAAGAATAACGAACAGAACGATGGAACATCGTTTAAGAAGACATCAGGAGATAACTTCCATGGTACTAGAGGGAAAGTCAGAGCTTTAAGTACCTCCAGCTTATAATCGAGGACATTGGTTTCAGTTGCTGCTCTCAGATGAAAAGATTGGAACAAGAAAGGAATTCGTGCAGGGCCCAATGAAACCAGCCAGATGACTGATGACTGAAACAGAGAGAGAGAGAGAGAGAGAGAGAGAGATAGATAGAAGAAAAAGGCTGGCCATTTGCATTTATTACTTTTGGTGTCAATTGTAAGTGTGCGCCTCAATCCATTTCTCGTCAGTGACTCGCGAATGAACGTGAACCTCGATGAGTTTATCGCTTAGCAATGCACAGTAGCGTAACTGATATCGGAGTGCGTTGATGAGGATATAAAGAGCCACCGAGCACGACATATGGAGGTTCGCGGTGGACTGTCAGTTCCTAGCAATTAGTGACAATCATCTTGACTGATTTCGTGCAAGACCTGAAGACTAGTGCGTGTTGCGTGCGCCAGCCACCTATTAACCCTACCAAGTTTCGAATTTCTTCCCCCTGGGATTTGGCGCTCTATTCTGCCGACAGGATGGCCACGAAAAGGGTTAATAGGCTATTACGACTTTCTTGTACGGCACGCTGTAGATGTTGTAAAGTCGTTAAAAACTTCAAAGAATTAATAGATCACTTTTCTACCATTTACTGCTCCCTCGTTTCCTTTTATACCAGGCAAGGAAACAACTTTTTAGCCAGGGCAGCAACAGCTCGGAGACAATGTAAATAACAATATAAACAATCAACACTCAACGACCATTTAAGCCATCATACAAATTACAACAATTAAGAAAGCCAGGAATGATGAAGTGCTTTTAAACGCCCCATATCTGTATGAAGGTGCATTATTCGCAACTCCTGGTTTCACGTCAGTATCGATATATATTCAGGTTTATGACGGTTATATTTGCATAATGTAGATGGAAAATTACGGAGTCTCACCATTCGGGAAGTTATCCACGTTGAAAGGTAAACAGCCTCAGTTAGTTGTAATAATAAAATCAAGTAAACTAACAAATAACTTTTGAAAGTGCTCAATTTTATGATTACAACCCATTAATATGGTTTGATATTTAACGCGGATGACTTCCCAAATGTCAGGAGTTTGTAATTATTCATTTACATTACGACGACGTAGCCACCATAAATCTGAAGATGCATCTATAATGACGTCAGACCGGAAGTTTTGCTTCAAGCATCTTCAAACAATTATGCGGTTTTGAAAAGCACCTATTCATTCTTGACCTTTTTACTTATATTTTTTTGTTATAATTTAAGTGGTTACTGAGTACGCCAGCCGTGAACTTCCTGCATTTTACGGCGCAGCACAGTTTCCGGATACGAGCCTCATAGCTGGGGGACAAAAAACTTTGCTGTGTCTTCGCAGTACCTGATGGCACCCCTTCCTTCAGTACCAAAGAGAAATTAGTAATTAGAAGGGACGGCTGTTATTACGGTCGTTCTAAAGGAAAAGAAATTGCAAGAAATTCTGCTTCTCCATAATTGAAGTTGCGGCACCGCTACAACAAAAGAGAACTAGTGGTTGTAAAAAGTGTGGGCAGCTCTGTCTTGAAGAGTCTGCAAAGGTTTGGAACGCACTGGTAGGAAAGCAGGTAGAGAAGTGCTTGGAGAATTGCACGAATGCTTATTCGTGCCATTATTTTGTAGCTTGTCGGTAAACGAATAGGTATTCACACAGGACCAAGGCAAGCAAAAGCTACGTGAAATCCAAAGTAAATCCATGACAGCATCTTATATAAAAGAAATAGTTTCATCTATACCTACATCTACACATATATTCCGCAAGGCACGGTAGGGTGCGTGGGGAGGGTAGGTTTACCACTGCTAATTGTTTCCTCTCCTCTTCCACTCGCTAGTAGAGTGCCTATATGCCTCCGTAAGAGTCTTAATTTCTCGTAGCTTATCTTCGTGGTTCTTGCCCGCGGTGTATGTTGGTGGCAGTAGAGTCGTTCTGCAATGAAGTTCATATACTGGTTCTCTAGATTTTCTTAACAGCTTTCCTCGAAAAGAACTTCACCTTTCATCCAGCGATTCCATTTGAGTTGCCGAAGCGTCTCCGTCACACTTGTGTGTTGTTCGAACCCACTTGTAACAAAACCAGCAGCCCGCCTCTGAATTGCTTCGATGTCTCCCTTTAATTCGACCAGGTACGAATCCCAACCATTTGAGCGGTACTCAAGAATGGGTACCACTAGCGTCCTGTGTGCGGTTTTCTTTACAGATGAACCACACTTTCTCGAAATTCTCACAATAAACAGAGGACGACGATTCGCCATCCCTACCACAATCCTCACTTGCTCGTTACTTTTCGTATGGCTTTGTAACTTTACACCCCGATATTTAAACGATGTGAGTGTGTCAAGCAGGACACTGTGAATGCTGTATCTGAACATAATGTGTTTGATTTTCCTACTCATCAGCATTAACTTACATTTGACTGCATTAGGACTATGTGTCACTGTTCACACAACTATAAATTTTTTCTAAACTATCTTGTAGCCTTCTACAGTCAGCCAACGACGACAACTGCCCGTATGCCAAAGCATGATCAGCAAATACCCGCAGATTGCTGCCCACCCTGTCCTCTAGATCATTTATTATGTAAAAACTAACAGCGGTCCTATCACATTTCCCTGGGGCTCTCCTGATGATACACTTGTCTCTGATGAACACTCATCGTCGCGGACAACATAGTGGGTCCTATTACTGACAATTCTTCGAACCACTTACATATCTCGGAACCTATTCCATATGGTCACACCTTCGTTAACGGTCTGCGGTAGAGCAGCGTATCAAATGCTTTCCACAAATCTAGAAATGTGGAATCTGTCTGTTGACCTTCAACTGTAGTTCGTAGTACAAGCCGAGCAAGCCGAGTTTCGCACGAGCGATGCTTTCTAAAACGATGTTGATTCCTGGACATAGGCTCCTTGGTCTCCAGAAAATTTATTGTATACGAACTGACAATATGTTCGAGGACTCTGCAGCAAGCCCTTCATACATACGGGAGTCACTTGCACTTTTTTCCTGTTGCTTGGAACTGTACGCTGAACGAGAGTTTCGCGATAAATACAACCTGGGTAAGGGCCCTGTGTTATAGACTACTCTTTGTAAAACCAAATTGGGATTCCGTCCACATCTGGCGACTTACTTGTTTTCAACTCTTTCAGCTGTTTTTCTAACCAGAAATGCTTATTGCTGTGTCATCCACATATGTTCATAATATTACTGCATGTAACACAACTGCAGAAAGAATGAAAGGGAAGGGTGAAAGTTGGGTTGGTATGTCTGAGGAAAAGAAAGACGAGAAAATCCGGAAATTAGAGGTGCTGAGAGAGCGCAACTGTGAAGAAATAAGTAGAAGGAAGAAGAAGATAAATCATGCATAATTTCAGTTGTAAAAGCAAGAAATATACAATGAAAGAGACTGTGTGTGCTACCCCATAAACAACTTAGTCATACGTTACCAACTTTAAGCACTAACGTTTCCATGCCCATTCGATTTGTAGTTAAAACTTCATCATTTTGGGAGCTTATTACCATCACAGTCAAACCCCAGTCCTACACGTGAATGGCGTGTGTAAATAGTGGCTGTCTAACATTACAGGAATTTGTCAGATGGAGATCGCAACAAAGCACGCCCAGAGGAAAATGTTTCAGTCGTTTAGGGTCGCGTGAGGGACATGGGAGCATCATATCTACTCCATTTAATGCAAATAAGTAATAAGGTGGAGCAAGGGAGGCGCGAAGAGTAATCTTGAGTTCTTCCAGGAGGACTCATCACAGGAAGATGTTAGGACTGTTCCGCTGGCTTTAGCAAAAGTCGAACGACAACAGAGGAAATCAGGACAGGGGTTACAGAGTGCGAACGTTTTGGGACGGTTTCTTCTCACCTGTTTGAGATCAGGAGTTGCCACACGCGTTCACTCATGATACCACAATATTAACGAATTAATTTCATGTTTCTATTTTATGGATTTTTCATGCCTGTAAACAACTATACCCACAGCATCTTTTAAATTTCGTCTGTTTACACATTTTGTTTTAAATTTATGACTACCTTTATGGGTCCATGATTCTTTGTGGCGTAGTGTTCCTTTGATGTAGTTTGTACATCCGTATATCTGACATTATGTACGCCTGTTTTATGGAGTATTCAGGACTATAAACAATTATATACACAGTATTTTTCAAAATTTTGTTTACTTATGCTGTTTGTTTTATATTTTGATTACCTCGATGGATCCATCACAATTTATCCGTAGTGACCCTTTGATATAACATATATTTTGATACATCGTATATTTTGAACGAGTAGTTTTCTCGTTATCTTGTTGTTAACTTGGTTGCAGTCTTCTAGAGGATCTGACATAAATTGCTACAGTTTTCTTTTTTGTATATTAGTATGCTGACTCAGCTGTGAAATCCTCTTCCACTGGAACGTGCGTACCGACACTTCCGCGCCGCCTCCATGGTAAACAATGGCGTCCCTTAAGCAATATTTTCAGTAACACTACGATCTAGGAGCAGTCTACAATGTTTGACATGCATTGCTACATGCCTGTCTGAATATCAACACGTTGTTAATATACAACCGTTTTCGTAGCTCTAAAGTCTGGTGCTTATCGATACGTCAGCGTCGTCGCCATGAGAACCATTGGCGTCACTTAAGCACTATCTCTGCTAGCATACGATCTACGAGATTTCTGAAAATCACCACCGATTAGTATCGAACTTCTCACAATCCATTATTACTGGTTATCTCCTCTATATACACTTTTATCACGTACTGACGAAATGCTATCTACAGCAGTCATTTATTTTACGTACACCTTGTTGTTAACTCTTTACGTCCTGTATGCCTGACTGGTTGTTCTTGACGTAATGCCGTATGCGTTGGGGCGAGCGTCGCGTATTTAAGTAACAACTCTGTTACTCTTCTGAGCAGCTGACGTTCGTCGAGCGACAACACCTGCTCTTTTCACCGCCATCGCCTTCCAACATGGGTATAATTCCTTTTTTAAATTTTGGTTATACAACATGTATTTCATACGTTACTACTATTATCAGGCTACCCTATAAAACAATTCTCTGTTTGTGTTTCAGTATAACGGTTTGAAGATGGTCATATTCTGACAGAAAAATGTTACCCCCAGACATCTCCAACTACTGGAAAGTGGTGTGAGGAGCTACTGGATATGACAACAGGGGGATTTGGTAATTGCTGACCAAAGGTTGGACGCTCGCCGGTATGTAGCAAAAATGGTAAGCCTTCTTGTCATACACTTCATGACCAGATACCGAATGGCACTTTTCAGCAGGATAATGCACGGCCCCACATTGCGCACCACAGATGTCTTGAGGAATGTATGGACCCTTGACTGGCATAGCTGTGCTCTGATTTGTTCACTTTAGGCCATGTCTCGGATCGATGGAAGATTAATACCTTCACTTTGGCCTACAGTCAATAATCTTAACAATATGACACAGCACATGTTTCACGCATGGCAAGATGATCGTCAAAATGACATTCAGAGGCTGATTGCTTCCTTGCCACAAAGAATACAAGATTGTATTCGTGTCCGTGGGCGTCACATACCTTACTAACGATGATGGGCATCACTTCGAAATGGAATGAAAGCGTAATCAATTAATACCCACTATGTGGTGAATAGCTTACAGACTTTGATTAACATCGTACAGGTACTTCATGGTGTATCGCATTCCATTTCCGTCATTGGCGATAATGACGTCCATCATCTTACGGCACTTTCAAGAGCTCGATGTGGAATTCAGGGAACTCTTTCGTCATATGTTTCTCCGAAACCAGTGTCGCTGAAAGTTATTGAAAACGCAGCAGATTTTAGGGAATTTGTGTTTGGAGAGCATTGAACGTATTATCAGGACCCATTCGTCAGAGTATAAGTGATTTAAGCGGTAGGGGACGGCCGCCTTTCTTCCTCATGGAACCTGGCATTCCGAGAATACGATTATATAACTATTGTTCGTCAGTTATAAAAAACACCCTCTGCTTGTTTCATAAGGCGCGGCGCATACTGAACGAATAAGTAAGTAATCTTCTGAAAGAAAACATTGTCAGTAGTACTCTGCTCTGCTGTATCCTTATTCGTTGTGTGAATGGCCAATAATGAAACTAAGTCATTTTCAGTACTTATACATAAGCATTATGCAATACATTGTACGTGATGTGGCATATAATCGAAAAATTATTTCATATATCAGACCATAAGTGAAATAATCCTTCTACATTACAATCTAAAAACAAAGAATGCCTCTTCTCACTCAGGGCAGCGCACGCAAATTACGTCCTCAAGTATTTGCTGGATATATTTCAACCTCAGCCTTCCGGCAAAGCTTTAAAAAAAAAAAATCTTGTGGGACTTAACTGCTAAGGTCATCAGTCCCTAAGCTTACACACTACTTAACCTAAATTATCCTCAGGACAAACACACACACCCACGCCCGAGGGAGGACTCGAACCTCCGCCGGGACCAGCCGCATAGTCCATGACTGGAGCGCCATAGACTGCTCGGCTAATCCCGCGCTGCATAAAGTTTCTATCCTGTACAGCTCCCTGTAGTACCATGGAAGTTATTCCGTGCTGTCTTACTAGAAGCCCTTCTTCTTGTCAGTGTTTTCCATACATTCCTCTCCTCGCCTATTCTCTGGAGAACGTCCTCATAGCTTACCTTATCAGTTCACCTAGTTTTCGAAATTCTTCTGTAGCACCACATCTTAAACGCTTCGACTGTCATATGTTTCTGTTTTCCAACAGTTCACATTTCAGTACCATATAATGCTTAGCTTCAAACGTACATTCTCAGAAATTTCTACATCACATTACGCCTATTTTCGATAGTAGTAGACTCCTCTTGGCCAGGATTGGCCTTTTATACAGTGCTAGTCTGCTTTTCTTTCCTCGTTGCTCCTTCCCTCTTGGGTTCTTTTGGTGGCTAGGTAGCACAATCACTTAACGTTGTGATCCCCAATTCTGATGTTAAGTTTCTTGCAATTCTCATTTCTGCTACTTCTCATTACATACGTCTCTCTTCGATTTACTCTCAATCCATATTCTTTACTAATTAGACTGTTGCAGTCCATTCGTTAGTTCCTGTATTTTTCTTCACTTTCGCTGATGATAGCAATGTCATCAGCGAATTGTATCATTGGTATCCCTTCGCCTTGAATTTTAGTCCCGCTCTTGGACCTTTCATTTATTTCTGTCGTTACTTCTTCGATATGTAGACTGAACAGTTGTGGCGAAGGACTGCATCTCTCTCTTATTCAATTTTAATCCGAGTACTTCGTTCTTGGCGTTCCCTCTTGGCTCTTGTTCATGTTGTATATTACCCGTCTTTCCTTACAGCTTACCCCAATTTTTCACAGAATTTCAAACATCTTGTGACATTTGACTTTGTTGAGTGCTTTACAGGTCGACAGATCCCATGAACGTGTCATGCTTTTTCTTCAATCTTGCTTCCATTATCAAGCGCAACGCCACAACTGCATCTCCGGTACCTTTACCTTCTCTAAAGCCAAACTGTTGGTCATCTAACAGATCCTCAATTTTCTTTTCCGTTATTCCGTATAATATTCTTGTTATCATCTTGGATGCTTGAGCTGTTAAGCTGGTTGTACGATAATTTAGCACGTGTCGGCTCCTCTATATTCGGAATTGCGTACACGCTGTTTTCCCGAGAGTCTGATAAGCGTCTGTAAAGGTTACCTGGCGAGAGTAATCGTACTGCAAGAAAAGAATTACTTACCATGCAAACGGGCTATTACGATGCGTAGGACGGGTGGAAGTGAGGGCGAGAGTACCACAGATATGTTTCGCGAGTTGGAAGGTAATCAGACCTTTTGTCGTTGCGGCGAGACCTTTTAACGAAATTTGAATCTGGAGGTATGACCATCGTAAGAAAATCAGGTATTTTACCGAATTCCGAAAAGTAATACGTAGTATTAATCTGCTACTTATAACTCCTCTGTGCTGCTCCCTTAAGAGACGAGGAATTTGGCTACTTTGAGAGAGTTCAAAAGTGAGGAGTCATCCCGTGACAGAACGAGATCATGCTCTTAACATGAGTTTAATATTCTATGACTGTGAAGAACCGTTGTGATGTAATAAGTATTAAGCTGACAAGAATGGATTTCCTTTTACGTGATGAGAGAATACTTGCAGGAAATAGATGCTATGCCATAGTGTTGTGCTGGATTTTCACAACTAATAACGATAGTTTAGCGATGTGAAAATGCGTGTAAGCTGTTATTACTTCTGTCTTCGAAAATTACTTGTATAAAAGGGGAGAAACTGCATTTCACTTGAGAAATTCGGAGTGTATTGGCAACAACAGCCCCATTTCTGATTCGGTAATGTGGAATTTTTAAATGGGGGAGTCTATGTTGAGGATGGAATTGCAGTTATAACTTTACATCCAGGCCAGAACTGCTTGTCTTACAATGTGCTGTGGATACTGTGGGCATGAGGCTTCGTTCGATCAAAAGCAATGGATAAGTCTTGTACTATCAACAGGTACAAACAATGGTCCGACCAATTGGTTCTTGCGCGCGGCGACTCGCAGTGCCCTTGGATGACTGAATAGCGAAGTAACAAATATACTGGTTGAGTGACGACAGAAATTGATATGTGTAGTGCTTGATAAGATCGAATGTTGTGAGTGTTTGCGCTGGAAAATTATTCCCTCCACATAATTTGATCAGTTGACTGCTTGGTGGTCACGCTGACAGTCTCTCCAGCCGTTGAGCTGTTGGTACAGCCGGCGTGTGGATACCTGGAGACGGTCACGCAACTGCCAGTGTGGTCGATGTGGGTGCGGGTCTTCAGTCCTCTCCCTGCCAGCGTGCCGGTGGCTTCCTGACGGTCGGTGGACGGCATGCGGTCATGAGTGTGTGAGATGGGGAAGCCTTTTTTTCGCCACATGTGATTAGTGTAAGGTGGAACGATGTGATGAAAGACGGTGCGTGTGTTCTCAAACGTCGTTATACAAGACCCTGAATATACACACTTCAAAAAAAGTCTTGTATCACGTCGGTTCCGAGAGTTCCTGTGCAGAAAATTGGAATAGAGATCAACATAAACATCATTTCCACCCTTTTTATTACTCATGGAAACCACACATTGCATGTTGGACTACCATACAGCGAGACCTTCAGAGGCGGTGGTCCAGATTTCTAAACACACCTGTACCTCTAATACAGAGTAGCACGTCTTCTTGCATTGATACATGCCTGTATTAGTCGTGGCGTACTATCCATAAGTTCATCAAGGTACTGTTGGTCCAGATTGTCCGACTCTTGAACGGCGATTCGGCGTAGATCCCTCAGGGTGATTGGTGGGTCACGTCGTACATAAACCGCCTTTTTCAATCTATCCCAGGCATGTTCGATAGAGTTCATGTCTGGAGAACATACTGGCTGCGCTAGTCGACCGATGTCGTTATCCCGAAGGAAATCATTCACAAGACGTGCACGATGGGGTGTGAACCGCCACCCATGAAGACGAATGCCTCGAAAATACGCTGCCGATATGGTAGCACGATCGGTCGGTGGATGGCATTCAAGTATCGTACAGCGGTTACGACGCCTTCCATGATCACCAGCGCCGTTCGTCGGCTCCACATAATGCCACCCCAAAACAGCAGGTTACCTCCATCTAGCTGCACTCGCTGGACAGTGTGTCAAAGGCGTTCAGCCTGACCGGGTTGCCTCCAAACATGTCTCCGACGATTGTCTGGTTGAAGGCATATGCGACACTCATCGGTTAAGAGAACGTGATGCCAATCCTGAGTGGTCGCTTCGGCATGTTGTTGAACCCATCTGTACCGCTCTGCATGGTGTCGTGGTTGACCTGGCCATGGACGCATCATGCAGCCTATTGCGCACAGTTTGAGTTGTAACACGACATCCTTGGCTGCACAAAAAATATTATTCAACAAGGTGGCGTTGGTTTCAGGGTTACTCCGAGCCATAATCCGTAGGTAGCCGTCATCCACTGCAGTATTAGCCCTTAGGCCGCCTGAGCGAGGCATGTCATCGACAGTTCCTGTCTCTCTGTATCTCCTCCATGCTCAAACAACATCGCTTTGGTTCACTCCGAGACGCCTGGACACACTCCTTGTTAAGAGCCCTTCCTGGCACAAAGTAACAATGCGGACGTGATCGATCCGCGCCATTCACCGTCTACGCATGGTTGAACTTTAGCCAACATGAGCCGTGTACCTTCTTCCATGGGGAATGACTGGAACTGATCTACTGTTGGACCCCCTCCGTCTAATAGGCGCTGCTCATGCATGGTTGTTTACATCTTTGGGCGGGTTTAGTGACATCTCTAAACAGTCAGAGGGACTGTGTGATACAATATCCTCAGTCAACATCTATCTTCAGGAGTTCTGGGAACTGGGGTGATGCAAAACTTTTTTGATGTGTGTATTTAGTGATAAGATCTATTTGTGATTTAAATTTAATTACTTAATTTGGGAAAGGTATTTGTGTGATTCTCAAACATTGAAAATATGTTTTATCATCAAGGGTTGTGGTGAGCGTATTAATTGATCTATTTGACTCCTGTATTTTGTTACACGATTACTTTAATATTGTAGTTGAAATGGACTATTTGCCACCATTTTTGATATAAGAAATGTGCCAGCTCTCCCTTTGTCCCCAGCGTTATCCAATACGTACACAGTACTCTGAGGAGGGATGAAAACCTTTACCTGCAGGTTTTTAGTCTTTGGTTCATACACGTGTTCACACATACAGAAGCGACCACTTGTGAGAAACAGAGACAGAAAGCGAGTCTGGAATTTCACAATCAGTGAAATGCCAGCACGTGATGCTTTGTATGGGGACCGTGAGAACAAATGGAGGTCCCTCAGGCGAGTAGGCATGTCACCTTGGTCTATGGATATGAGGCGTAGGTGTTACAACCGGAAGTAGCCACTCGAGAGAGCGGAGGTGGTTTCCTAGGTACCAAATATCAGTAGTTTGTGGTCGGTGGTTCTTAGTACCGTGATCTGTACTTGTAATTAGGAGATGGGTGGTTTCGACCCAAAACGGCCGCTAATATCCTATACTTCATTGCATTCCTCGGTGCTTACAGTTATTAGATCGTTGGAAGCGGGAGTGGTGGGTGCAGACAGGAACTCTACCAAAGTGGGGGAGCCCTCTTTCCTGCAAATTGATTAAATAAATAATATACAAATTGAACTGAACAATATGCTATTATGTCAAATGATTTGAATTCCCTGTCCTGAGATCCTTCCGAACCAACATAGTTTTAGTCTTTTTCCTGCCAATTTCTAGATGGGATAGGTTATTGGGGAAGTAGTGAAGGGGAGACCTGGGCGGTTTCTTAAGAAGGGGAAAAGAGGTTCAGAACTGCGGGAAGGGTGACGAAAATAATGTCCTTTTTCCCAGAAGGGAGGTTCGAGGAGAAGGGTGAGGGGTGGGAGAGTTTCTCATAAGGATAGATCAGCCTCAGGGAGGTCATATACAACTTAGCATAATGGTAGGCTGAGGGAAGAGGGGATGGGTGATGTAATTGATCAGTTTAATTAACTAGCATATCAATTTGGTATCAGAGGTGCATCAGGGTTGGCTTTGATATTTTTATGGCCACACTCCCAGGAGAGGCGTTGCAGTCGATGTCGTGCTGTTGCCAAAGACACTCGCTCCGGTCATCTGCTACCATAGCCCGTTAATGCCAAATTTACCTACACTGTTCTATTGCATACGTTCGTCATGCATCCCATATTGATTTCATACAGTGTTGCTTGCAAGTTAGCACTGGCCACTCCACACAAACGCCGCTGCTCTTTGTCGTTAAGTAAAGGTTGTTGGCCACTGCATTGTCCATGGTGAGAGGTCATGTCTGATATCTGATATTTGTGGCACACTCTTGGATCTCAGGATATTGAATTCCCTAACGATTTCCTAAATGGATTATACCATTACTGGCTCCAACAACTACTCCACATTCAAAATCTGTTCATCCCCGTCGTACGGTTGTAATCACATAGGAAACATTTTCTTATAAATCACCTGAGTACAAATAACAGATCTGCCAATGCACTGCCCTTTTATATGGTAGTTCTGCTATCAATATATGTGCATATCACTGTCCCATGACTTCTGTCACCTCAGTGTGTAAAGGAGGGAAATAAATTTTATAAAACAAAGGCATATAATAATAATAATTACGTAGCAAATGCTTTACATTAAAATTTTACGAAAAATCTAACGAAAAAGTTTTCAAAACCCCTCCGACGACGTACCAACCTCCATGAAAGTTGGAACGCCCACTTGTGGGCAATGGACTGTCACTGCTGTAGAGGGTAACAACTGCAAAGGAAGACACAGATCCGAGTTGTCCAACAAATGTTTGAAGAGCTGGGTGAGTGCTAATCTCAGATGAAGAGTCCCTCCCCCCGCACCAAAATAAAGAAAAGGGAAATATAAAGAGGGGAAAGCTTCAGAGACTCTTATAGATTCATGATTCGGTCATCTTCACTCAGCGATATGGTGCAGTGCGACGGCTCCGTGTTCGGAAGGACGGTGGGGGGGTCTCCGCCTGGCCGTCCTAATTCAGGTTTTCCGTGATTCCCGTAAATCGCTTAAGGTAAATAGTGAGATGGTTGGTTCGAAAACGACACCGCTGATTTGCTTTGCTGTCCTCCACCAGTCCTGAAATTGCGGTCTATCTCTAATTATCTTAATGATCTCGTCGTCGACTGCGTGTCAAATATTATTATTGTGTTAATGTACTGGCACTCGGTTATCGTCATCCGCCTTCTTCCTTCGCAATGCAATAACGTTAAGTGTGAATTACAATGTCTTAATTTTGTACAATCTTTGTAATGTTCTTTCTCATGATCGAACCCGTTTTGACACAGAACACATTCTGAAGAAGGCACTATGGCGATCATATGCAGATGGGTGGCCAAACAACTGTGTCCAGCAGTCAAGGGGTGCATGGCTACTGCTTCACTTCTTGGTCCAAGAGGCACTACTGAATTTCCAAAAGCTTTTTCCAGATCTCTCGTGAAATTTGATACGATCGTTTTAATTCTTCTCGAAAAGTGTCGTTAATTATTTGTTTCACAAAAAATTTGACAAGTTAGTTTTTTCCAATCTGTTCAATCCATGAGCCCTTTTCTGCTAGAAAATCTGCTTTTTCATTACCATCTAATCTACAGTGAGATGGTATCCACTGAACAGCTTACATCATTTAATTACTATTTTGACTTCTTTAACTATAGGGATTTTTGGATGTTAAGTTTTGACAATTGTCAGTATGGCTGCCATGGAATCATAACTGTTTCTCTAATGGATGTAAATAATTCTTTAGATGAATTGCAATTCTGATGGCTTCAACTTTAGGTTCAAAATTTGAGTGATTGTGTCATGGGGTTTATTAGAAAGAGAAAATCTGCTATATATTCCTACGCCAATATTTCTTTATTTTTCCATTAACGAACCATAGGTGTAGATGAGGAGCCACTGATCTTCAGCGTATATCAGATTTATTGTTTCTTATCGTGTAGCTCTCATTACTAATTGTTTTCATAATTATCCATTATTTGTAGCTGGTATTGCCAGTGAGGAACCAGGACTGGAGAGCGTGGAAAAACAAACGTAGACCGCCCCCGTCGGATTTAGCCAGCAATTGTATCGCGGATAACGCAAAATGGTCTGCAAAAGGGTTTCAAGACGTATCTCAATACAAATGTATCTGGGGTTAAAATACTCCTCCATTCGGATCTCCAGTAGAGGGCGGCGTTGAGACACAGACGCTGAATCTTAGTCTTCATTTCTTCGTTTCGATTGTCTTTTATGCTCTGCAATGCACTGAAGCGTACTCTTCAACCACTTTGACGATAAATACACAAAGAAACTTTCATTATATCCTTTGAATTCAATCACTACCTGTTTCAGTAATTTCCAGCTTTTTCAGCTGTAGTTAATGTTATTATATAGTTGTTGGTCACTGTAATGAAGTAAAACAAGTGTGTTTATAGATGACAGAGAGTGAAAAAGAGTGTGACTTCGATCTTATAACAGTTAGTGGGAATCGTTGGGGAACTTACTCTGCGCAACAGCCCGGACACTGGAAGCCCTGCCCTGGTACCAGCGAGAAGTAACCGAAGAAGAATGCTGCGGGCAGCAGCCACAGGACGACTATGCTGGCGGACGTGTTGCGGGGAGTCATGATGGCCGGGTAGTGCAGCGGCCTCAGGATGCCCAGGTAGTGGTTCGTTGCCAGCGCCAGCAGGTGCGCCACCGTCGCGATGATGCCAGAAAGACGCAGGGCCTCCACCGTCAGCAGCAGGCATTCGTTCACCTGCCACGCAGCCACTGAGCAGTTTAGTCGACAATTGTCTCATTCCGTCAAACGAGGATCACAAAAAAATTTATACATAAATGTTATTTTGTCAGACAGTGACGTTACTGGAGAACCGTGGCTGTTATGCAGTACTTAATGTTGATGGAGTGTGGCACAAATCAAAGACAGTGACATTATGGCAGCTAGTTCTGATACCAATGTTCCTCGCGTTTTGTTGAAAGCATCAACAATGTGGCTATACACGGTTATACAAAAATTACCATATCGACAACAACATGAATTGTGGTTCAAATGGCTCTGAGCACTATGGGACTTAACATCTGTGGTCATCAGTCCCCTAGAACTTAGAACTACTTAAACCTAACTAACCTAAGGACATCACACACATCCATGCCCGAGGCAGGATTCGAACCTGCGACTGTAGCAGTCACGCGGTTCCGGACTGAGCGCTTGAACCGCTAGACCACCGCGGCCGGCACATAAATTGTGTAACTAAGTTAAAGGATCATCTAAATTTACGAAAAAATCTCTGTGCCTCAGTGGGCACAGTGTGCAATTAATCCTTTCACTGCTGGGGACGTGTTAAGTCGTCATGCCTCGCCGTTCCCCTGGCGCGCCTGACGTGTAAAGCGAGGCCCTTGGGTCTTTCCTACAGCGCTAAGGACGTGTTGACCCATACCGCGCCACCGGCCTTTCCACCGCTAGGGACGAGTTTAGGCGCACTGAGTCACGACTACCTGAGCGCAACAGACGTGTAAACACGCAGAGTTGTCTCTCCGCCGTGCTCTTCCAGTAACTGTCCAATGGTTTGACTATATAGTTCAAGAGTGCATATATGTTTGTTGCTGCGTTCCCTCTTTGCAGAATTCCACTTCGATTCCTGTGTTTTCGTCAGTTTTCTTGTTTTCTACTAGAGAAATGTCACGTCACCGAGCTTGCACAGATAAAGAAATCCTGGATATGCTCAGTAAGAGCGACAGTGAGTGTGAACTATCTGACGTTGCTAGAAGTGATGAGACTTCCACAGAATCTCGAAGCTGTAGTCCTCAGCCCTTTACATCAGAGGGGAGAGCAAGAATTACACTAAGCAGTTCCTCTGAATCCGAGAAATAAGAAAGTGTCAGTAAAACTGTTCGGAAAAGAGCGCGCCTAAGTGACACATTTTACTGGAAAGGAACCGATATCCAGCCGTTCAACCATTACTTCGATGACTCGAGTTCAGGACACAAATATCACTTAGATACTGACGCAAGCATTCTTTCATTTTTTTGTGATATTTCTTTCTCGAGAACTGTTGCAATTTATTGCAGACGAAACAACTCGTTTTTACGTTTACACCAGAGACAATACTACAGAAACTGTGAATTCTCGACTGTCGAAGTGGAGAGAAACTGAATTTGAGGAAATGTATTGTTTTATTGCTATTTGCCTTCTAACGACGCAAGTTTAAAAGTTAAAATTAAGTGATTATTGGTCCAGAGATACACTTTCGAACAGACCAATTTTTAGCGAAATTATGTCCTGAGACCGTTTTTGTCTACCCCTTAGAACGTTACACTTCAGTGATAGTTCTGTGAGTGCTGGAGGCGACAGTCTATTGAAAATTAGGACGACTGTTGACAAAGCTAGTAAGACGTTTCGTCATTCATTTTTCCCACATCATAAGTTTTGTATAGATGAAAGTCTTGCTGTTCAAAGGACGATTATCTTTTAAGCAGTTTAATCCAACCAAGCGAAGTAGATTCGGAATAAAGACATTTGTGATGGGCGACTGTCAGAGTGGGTATGTTTTGGATTTTATTGTATATACAGGAGCAACAACAGAAATTGGGTTCCACAATTTGGGAAAGAGTGGAGACGTAGTGACAACTTTTGTGGGACCGTATTTGGAACAGGGTCATATTCTGTGTGTCGATAATTGGTACTGCAGCCCGGACCTGTTCCTATAGCTTCACAACCATGGAACAGCCGCTTGTGGCATTGTTCGTAAGAATGGGCGCAACATGCCAAAACTCTAAAAGAAATTAAAACAAGGAGAAACTGAGTTTAAATAAATTGACAAGGTCCTTGCTATCAAGTGGTGCGATAAGAGATATGTGGCCATGTTGACCACAAGTCACGCAACACAAATGGTTGAAATAGAGAAGACTGACAGAAATACTGGCGAAAAATAAAGAAACGATAATGTATTTTAAATTACAATTCGAGTATGGGTGCAGCTGGCCGTTGTAACATGTTACTGAGCTCAGTATGATCAGTGCGTAAGACTGTGAAATAGTTCAAGAAATATTTATTTCACATTCTGTATTTGTGCTCTCTAAATGCTCATGCTCTCCACCGGTCGGTAACAGGGTGAAAAATGGCACTCGGAGAGTTTCACCTTTCTCTCGTCAGAGAGATCGTAGAAAAATATGCTACAGTACGGAAAAGAGCTGATAGGGGAAGGCGCGATGATGACAAGAATCCTCTGAGATTCACAGGGAGACATTTTCCGGCTGTTATCGTGAGTGGACATTCACAGGAAAGTACGCTAATGCGCAGATGCGTGGTTTGCACGAAACAGAAGGTGCGCCGAGAAACTACACTCCTGGAAATGGAAAAAAGAACACATTGACACCGGTGTGTCAGACCCACCATACTTGCTCCGGACACTGCGAGAGGGCTGTACAAGCAATGATCACACGCACGGCACAGCGGACACACCAGGAACCGCGGTGTTGGCCGTCGAATGGCGCTAGCTGCACAGCATTTGTGCACCGCCGCCGTCAGTGTCAGCCAGTTTGCCGTGGCATACGGAGCTCCATCGCAGTCTTTAACACTGGTAGCATGCCGCGACAGCGTGGACGTGAACCGTATGTGCAGTTGACGGACTTTGAGCGAGGGCGTATAGTGGGCATGCGGGAGGCCGGGTGGACTTACCGCCGAATTGCTCAACACGTGGGGCGTGAGGTCTCCACAGTACATCGATGTTGTCGCCAGTGGTCGGCGGAAGGTGCACGTGCCCGTCGACCTGGGACCGGACCGCAGCGACGCATGGATGCACGCCAAGACCGTAGGATCCTACGCAGTGCCGTAGGGGACCGCACCGCCACTTCCCAGCAAATTAGGGACACTGTTGCTCCTGGGGTATCGGCGAGGACCATTCGCAACCGTCTCCATGAAGCTGGGCTACGGTCCCGCACACCGTTAGGCCGTCTTCCGCTCACGCCCCAACATCGTGCAGCCCGCCTCCAGTGGTGTCGCGACAGGCGTGAATGGAGGGACGAATGGAGACGTGTCGTCTTCAGCGATGAGAGTCGCTTCTGCCTTGGTGCCAATGATGGTCGTATGCGTGTTTGGCGCCGTGCAGGTGAGCGCCACAATCAGGACTGCATACGACCGAGGCACACAGGGCCAACACCCGGCAGCATGGTGTGGGGAGCGATCTCCTACACTGGCCGTACACCACTGGTGATCGTCGAGGGGACACTGAATAGTGCACGGTACATCCAAACCGTCATCGAACCCATCGTTCTACCATTCCTAGACCGGCAAGGGAACTAGCTGTTCCAACAGGACAATGCACGTCCGCATGTATCCCGTGCCACCCAACGTGCTCTAGAAGGTGTAAGTCAACTACCCTGGCCAGCAAGATCTCCGGATCTGTCCCCCATTGAGCATGTTTGGGACTGGATGAAGCGTCGTCTCACGCGGTCTGCACGTCCAGCACGAACGCTGGTCCAACTGAGGCGCCAGGTGGAAATGGCATGGCAAGCCGTTCCACAGGACTACATCCAGCATCTCTACGATCGTCTCCATGGTAGAATAGCAGCCTGCATTGCTGCGAAAGGTGGATATACACTGTACTAGTGCCGACATTGTGCATGCTCTGTTGCCTGTGTCTATGTGCCTGTGGTTCTGTCAGTGTGATCACGTGATGTATCTGACCCCAGGAATGTGTCAATTAAGTTTCCCCTTCCTGGGACAATGAATTCACGGTGTTCTTATTTCAATTTCCAGGAGTGTAGATACCAATGCAAAACTTGCAACGTTCCATTATGTGTTGCGCCCTGCTTTGAGACTTACCATACAAAGAAGCATTATTAATCATTGGGAATTAAATTTGAGAAAACTTATTGACACTGCTGAATGAATTACTAAAATAAAGGGAAATATGTAAAAAAAATAGAAACCTGTTTTTAACTTCGCCAGTGCCGGTCCAAAGCCCGGATGGAAAAGGATGGGAAATAAGATGCATCTGATGTAAAATTATTCAAACGATGCCTGACTTCTTCATACGTAGCAGTTTACTGTCAAATGAACGGATTTGGTGATACAGATGGCGCAATATCTGTACTGTGGCAAATGTAATTATGCCGAGTACATTGCGCCAGTATAACAAAATCCGTATATTAAGCTGCATACGATACATTTAAATTATTGACGCGTAATATGGACAGTTATACTCTTTTATCCTTGGTAGTACAAATATAGATCACATTCGGCCTACTTGTTCAAAACATGTTTTCCATCGCTGACTTAAACGCATTTGATCAAGAAAAAACAATATGCCAACGTTAAAACTCTATTCTCAGTGCAATTTTTCTTGCTACTTTGCTTCTGTTACTAGCCAATACTGTAAATTAAACTAATTGTTCTGGGGAGGGTTGGGGGCTTAAAATTTGCCTTTAGAATGAGAATGGCCTTGAAGCATTAAGAGAAAACGGTATTAGTACAAGAAGAGTCGAATATACCCTGCTTTCATCTTTTCATAAAAAATCAACATCTTTTGGGCTAATTTGTAGATTATTGAAAAACAGTAGGGGAACAAAAATTTTTATTTTTTGTGCTGTCAATCTATTGCACTCTAAATTTCATTTTCATCATGCGCTCACTTTACTAGATTTGCAAATCCGAAGTTTACGTTGTTTTCGGTACTGATTTTCGCGCCCAACTTTCATGCCAGTTGTACAGCTTGGTATGTTTTACAGAGCATAATTTTTTAGCAACAAAAATACAGCATTTTGACGTTTTTACAAAATCTTCAATTTTGCACTTAATTCATTCAATACTGAAAAGTGATATGGAAATGAAACTTCTTGCCAAGTTTCACATTCGTCGTAGCATTAGTTCAGGAGATGCAAGAAAGCATACTTCGAAATTTTTTCGGGTGCCTATTTTTTTGGCCGATTTACCTACAATTTTCTAGCTCAATATGGCTCATAAAATTCTTTTTCATTACTATTCTTAAGAGAACGTATAAAGTTGTACAAGATGACCAAATTTTTATTTCTTTACAAAAACTATTGCGCGAGATGTTACGGCTCAAAGTCGCCAAAAATTTACGTTGGCTCTGCGCGAGTCGTAATCAGCCGAGAAGTATTCAGCACAGGGCGTGTTGCGCAGCGCGGGCCGATCCGGTCCTGGAGGCAGCTCCCAGGGACAGGCTCGCGGGGCACAGAGCCGGATTACGCCGCAGGCCTCGGCGCGCCAGAGTGCCAAACAGATGGCGCGCCTCCAGCAGACAAGGATTAAAATCTCGTGGCCAACGCAAAGATGTGTTATATGTGTGGTACACCAGTAACAGCTGCATTTAGTATGACTGCAGCAATCCTGCAGGACGGATTTGATGTTTCTGTTTCACTTTTTTATTTATGCATATGGGAAACCATGTTCGAATTAGGATGGTACAGTGCAAACATGTCGATGAAATATCTGTTTGTGGATTACTGAGTCATTAGATGTAGTGCAGATATGGTTGCTCTGGTGTAGTTTGTATTGTTGCCAGAGTTACCCATCTTTTCCCCTCCCTCATCGTGCAATGTTGCTGGATTTCTCCTCACACATATGACAAAGACCAAATGCCCTATGTCTAAACTGGTGGGAAACTCAAAAACTGGCAAGAAAATCAAAATATCCAGTACTTTCCCTTTCTCCTGGGATGTCAGTGAGGAAGTAGGTTATCGTATGCGTACAATGGTAGGGAACTGTAAAACCCTATATGAGGAAATACCTCGACAGTTGAAAATCTGAGATGGCAGACCCTGGGCCTCAGCCTGTTCTCAAAGTTCCTTCTAGTCCTAGAATGTCTGGGTGGCAATGGAATCCTGGCGGAGCCCCCTCACACATCTTAACAATTTAACCTCACCCACTCTGCATTATGTTTAAACAGCACCTCTCACCCCAGTTTCCTGTAGTTTCAAACCCAAGAGCTCATATCTACCAGCTTTAAAATTGTGAGAAAATTAAAAACATGCTTGTCCTAAGTTTAAAATGTCGAAAAATTCAAATATCCACTTACAATATGTTTAAAATGATATGAAGCCCACTGTCTGTCAGAACTAGACCACTCTTGTCCTAATTTTAAAGCTGTGTAACTCGCTGGTTCAGACTATATAATTTTAGAACATTCACCACCGTCATGTGTAGTATAATAGGAATAGTCGAAGTATGCATTCGTGTCATTCTACATCATGATGGAGAGAGATACGCATATCTCACCTGCACCATCACTGCCAATGAATCTGTGCACGCCAGTCAACATACACTCAACTGCCAGCACCTGTCAACCACCCATGTGGTCAGGCAGATTCCAGTGTGCACCCAGTATCCTATTATGGCAGTTACATACTCATAACTGAGCAGAATGTGGTCCCAACAATTACCTGCATCACAAGCACATGCCTGGCATTACTGGTACACTGCTCAGCTTTCATCACAATGTGTCAGAACTAGTAGTTTGTTTGTCGCCCCATTTCGTCAGTCAGGAATGCTGGCAGTTATTAGTTACTTGTTCTACGCTATGGACATTGCAAATCATCAAAGTCGACTACATTATTTCTCACTTTTCCATGTTCTAAGTTTGCAACTCTGTGGCATCGTACTTGGAGTTGTATTGCCGTGCACGTCTCTACCGTTACAACTACAGCCCATGCTCTGTGATAGGTGGAGAACTACATTCACTCAATAAATTACTGTTGTAGTATCTATCTCTGGTACATGAGGCATGCAGGACATTCCAACATAGGACTCCACTGTGTGATGTTACTGTTGCGACGTGATTTTAGTATCACTTAATATTTTGTGATATTAATTCATTTAGATGCTATTTCGCGGTTATTTCATTGGATATACTGGAGTGGTGAGATTGGAAGGGAAGCCTTGTACTCGCTTCACGGGATTATTGTGTCACTGGAAACGTATCTATGGCCTCTTTTCTTAGCGGAAGGCAGTCTGTCAATCTCATTAAGTCAAGAGCGCCTCCTTTGGCCATAAGAACAGTTTCGCAGAAGTTGGATGGCAGCAACCTACTTCACAGCCGATGAATGTTGGGCACGTGCCAACATCCCCTGGTGGTCAGTCTATGCCTTGACCTACCTACGGCCCCTTGAGTATAACTGACCTCAACAATTTTGCCTTTCTGCAAATACTTCAAATAGCCACACACATGACGCCATGGCACAGTCTAACCAGTATGGGAGAATCATGCGAGCTAACATCACTGAGATGGTCGGGCTCACACGCATTTGCCCTTCGTCGAAATGTCTTGGTTCAAACTCATCTATCGGTTGATCCACACGTGTCCCATTACACGCCCTAAATCAGACAGTTGCCACCCTTTGGTCAAACTGTCAAGTTTGCGAGTTTGCGAAATACAAAGTTAATATGACATATAATAACAGTAATAAAAATATCGCGAACTAAATTAACGATCCTTAAATGATGCTGACCACACAGTTGCGATTTGGTTAGAATAATGTTTATTCGGAAAGCAAAGTAATAGCGAAAGTGTTCGAATTGAGAGTTACTGTTATACGCGAGCGCATATCTATTTGATACAGTTAGATCATTCACAAACTCAACGTGAAATACAAGTAACCTATGCAAAAAGTTAGAGTTCACACCAAGCGCTCGGCTGCTCACCGCTCAGAGACTAAATCCCGCGATACCACACAATACGGCATTTTCTAAGTCGCTTCACTTCCTCAAGACCGACCGTCCGCTTTCTCGTCTCCTCCAGCACCGTCACTCTGCCCGTCCTCGGGCGCGTTTCCCGCGCGCAGAATATTCTCGCTCAACTGACTACTGCAGTTCCCTTTCCTGAAGCCGTCTATCTGATCGGCAGCAGCTTATTCTACATTATTTTACGTTTTAACATCTTTAAATAATCAAAGCTTGAAAACTTCTTCACTCTATATAAAGTAACAATAATATCCATTACATAACAAACGTTAAATTCTTTTACATAAAACCAATACAATTTCCTTCTTAGCTATGAATGCCACGGTCTGTAGCCTTGCACCAATGTGCTTTCTGATAAATAAATAAAGAACAAAAGTAACTACTATGAACTAAACTTTACAACAAATATTCTATTACCTAATAATTCAAAAAGGTGTTATGCTGTCATCATTGAATGTGTATTGTGTGGAAGGAACGATGATCTGATGCTTAAACGGAAGTACTGATAATTTAAATTTACTATATCTTTTAAACAAATAAAGTTAAAAGTTGATATTTACAACATTTGTTATTTTAATGATGCGCTACTATCTGAAATATAGATCATTAAGATTGACCAAAGCGTTCAAATTTTAACATTCAGGTATTTGTTACAAAATTTGTTAATTTCACTTTAACAGTAAATCCTAAATTATTATAGATATGATCAATTTTCAAGTTTTATTGGGCTCACCACGAAAATTTATGGAGTATGGCATATTAAAATTACTCTCCCTGCATTACTACAGGTTTAAATAGTTTACATAACTGTGAATCTTCGGTTACTCCCGGCGTATTTCTTGCTCGAACAGTCCACGGGTGTACTGCCGGTCCATAGTGTCCAACGGGCACAATATTTCGGCAAACAGTCATTTAGCAACCGTCAGGTGCGCTGACGAACTGAAGTCCTGAATGCGGGCAGCCGTTTTAAATGTCCTCCCCCTGCGAAGCGTTCTCTCTGCGATCCGCGCCCGCAGCCGCGCGTCGGCGGTCGCTGAGAAGCTGGCGTCGGCGTCTGTGGTGGCGTCGGTGTAATTGCGTCGTCCGCCCTGGTCGACCGTTAGTTTCCTTTGCTGAGCATCTTTTTAATTAGACTCAATGCTGGTTCCCATGCCTTACTGAGGTTGTAACCGCAATCTCAGTTGATCATTCCTGGTGCGAATTTCGATAGCCTCTCTAATGACGCTCTCCCAGTATTTAGATGTCTTTGCCAAGACCCTGGTATGTTGGCAGTCCATTTCGTGATTTTCGGACAAACACTGCTCTGCGACCGCCGACTTGTTGAGGTACCTAAGTCGAGTGTGCATGTGATGTTCTCGGCAACGATCTTTGACGGTGCGCACTGTCTGTCCAATATAAGTCTTGCCATACTGACACGGAATCTGGTACATGCCAGCCTTCCGCAAACCTAGATTGTCTTTGACACTGCGAAATAATGTTCTTCTTTCATCGGGTGGGCAAAAGACAGTCCCTACTCGGTGTTTCTTCAATATTCGTTCTATTTTCCCCGATAGTGTGCCAGTATACCGTATATAGGCAGTGGCTATCTCTTCCTTCGTGACTTCTTCCATCTCCACATGCTGTACTGTAGAGGTGGGGCGGAGAGTGCGTCTGACCTGCCATTCCGAGTACCCGTTTTTCCGGAATACGGTTTTGAGTTATTCCTGCTCATGGGGCAGACACTCTACGTCAGAGATGGTGAGCGCCCTGTGCACCACTGTTTTTAGCACCCCATTCCTCTGCGAAGGGTGATGGCAGCTATCTGCATGCAAATACAGATTTTCTTCCTGTACTTCCCGCGGCCCAGGGTGCCATCGTCTCTTGACATCCAGGAATGGTAATCTTCCCTCTGCTTCGGTCTCCATAGTGACTTTGATGTTCGGATGTATGGAGTTCAGGTGTGTAAGGAAGTCTAGGAGCTTGTTCCTTCCACGGGGCCTGATCACGAACGTGTCATTCACATAACGGAGAAAACAAGTAGGTTTCCATTTGGATGACGCCAAAGCTTCCTCCTCGAAGTACTCCATATAGAAAATCGCGACCACAGGTGAGAGTGGGCTCCCCATTGCGACTCCTTCTGTTTGTTCATAGTATTCTCCATTAAAGAGGAAATACGTGGAGGTCAGAACGTGTCTGAAAA
Source organism: Schistocerca piceifrons (assembly GCF_021461385.2). Taxonomy (NCBI): domain Eukaryota; kingdom Metazoa; phylum Arthropoda; class Insecta; order Orthoptera; family Acrididae; genus Schistocerca; species Schistocerca piceifrons. The sequence continues at coordinate 253,427,682 of NC_060141.1, read as the reverse complement.
GTTCGGTCGTCTTCTCGTCAAATTTCTGTGCATTAAGCTCATTTACTTTCGAAGAGGCACCCTGGTGAATAATGAAAGAACATCAAAACTCACCAGGTTGTCTGAGTCATCTTGAAGTTGTTTTACGAAACCCACAGAATTAAGAACGTGATGAGGGCATTTACCCCAATAAGGGCTTAGTAATTCTGCCAGGTATTTGGCCAGAAAATTTATAGGTGCCCTAATTTTGCTGACAATCGTGGACTTCATGGAGTCCATTAAGTCCTGCCGGTACAGGTCCATAAGGTTTCAATTTATGGGCGACACCCTCTGGTGAATCAGTATCATTGAGAAGAGACCTGTGGGGTGAGCGATTATCTTCCCGTAAGATTCGTCATTTTGTAGGCTCTGCATCTCCTCAATGTAGTCCTTACGGGAAAGAACAACCGTAGCATTGCCTTTATCAGCCGGTAAGACAACAATCTCAGGGCTCTGTCTCAGGTCTCGAAAGGCTGCCTTCTCTCTATTGGTAATATTCGACTTGATCGGTTTAGTTCTCATCAGAGCACGGCAGGCTTCCCGGCGTACTTCTTCAGCTGCTTCGGGTGGTAGTCGCGCAGCAACCTGCTCAACTGCACTGACGGTGTCCGCTACCGGCGTGAACCTAGGTGTGGGAGCCACCGAAGGAGCCGTCTGCTGAGTGTTTTTGCTTTTCTGAAGTGATTTATCAACAGTCACAGCACTGAATAACTTGACAAAAACACAGTATTTTTCCTGATCCAGTTGCCAGGTATAGAATGTTTCAGGTTGAGACCAATTACCTGTGTAGCCCAGTCTTTTATTTCCAGGGATGTCGGCTGAATATCAAGGGATTCCTTGTCAAAAGCAAATACCAGAGTATTCTTCCTGAGGTTTGTAGCCGTTGTTAATTCAGGGACGAAATTTCGGTTAAACAACGGAAATTGCAATTAGCAGCAGCACTACCAGAAGGAGCGACCAGATCACAATGAATATGAACAAACACGGAGATAACGTATGGCCAGCACTTAGCGAAGCACAAGTACAGCGATGTTAACACGGAAATCAGGCGAGTAATAAGTAATATAAAAGCCTAGTTCATATAAACGATAAGTGGCGCTGTAGATGGGAAATTTGAAAATTAATCTCCAAGATGTTAGCAATGAGCCTCTCAACAAAAATAAAGTGCGAAGCGCATAATGGGGCTTGAATTTGTAACTGGATTAAGTGGAGAGACGTTTCTCAATTGTTAGCTAATATTGAATATCGGAACGTTACTGTAGAGGAAAAGAAGCGTCGACAAAATTATATTTAATAAACCAACAAGTAGTGGAATATATGCAGGTAGCATATATGTTTCGTTGAAGAATTGTATCTAGCTGCTTTTATACCAGTTGTATGGTACTGTAAGTTTTAGAACGCGTCGCTGAGTTGGTGTAAAGGTTTTCTATAGAGTGGCAGTAGAAAAAATGGCCGCGCAAACTGCACCGGAGGTGGATGAAGAGGTGAGAAGAAATAAATGGAGTAAATGGAGACGCAATTCCTAGTCAGTAGCTAAAACGAAGATTCAGAATGTACTGTAGGCGAAAGGAAACTCAGGCTTCGTTGTGTAGTTTTGATACAGTGGAATCACGAGTTGATAAATATTTGCAAAGTCCTAAATATGTGTCGTGAAGTTAATAAAAATAGCCACATTTGTATGTGTCGCGCGGGGTAGCCGTGCGGTCAGGGGCGTCTTGTCGCGATTCGTGCGGCTCCTCCCGCCGGAGGTTCGAGTCCTCCCTCGGGCATGTGTGTCTGTGTTGTCCTTAGTATAAGTTACTTTAAGTTAACTTTAAATGCGAACATTTTAGGTTAGGCTTTACCGTGACTGTTATTGACATTAAATGAAACAACAAGTTTACTGTTACCAGTCACCGTTTTATGTATTTCCACGACGCGTTTCAAAGGTATAAACCTCCATCATCGAGTGGATTTACATTAGTTAGTATGACATTTGTGTGTGTGTTGTGTTATGATTTTTTGGAGGAACTTGTGACACTGCCTAGTGGAGAGACAAGACACTATTTCAGAACATGGGTTTGGATTTCTTCTGACAAAAAATTAAACTGATATCTAATGGTAAACATAAAGTGAGTAAACTAGAGTACCTCCAGTGGTCACAGGTTCCTTTCGCTGTCGTAACACATCACATGTATACTGTCATATTTGTAAACAAATATGGCGGCTGGAATCAGCTAGGTGCAAGGTTCGTATAGCAGAAGAGAAGACATAACCACAAAGTGCAAAGAATATACATCGTATCAATATTATTACAGAATAATTGTTTAAAGCATTTGGAGGTGTTTGTTTTGAGGTGTCGAATATATGTGTGGCATAAAAATCCAATTTTGACATGTTAGAACAGCTTAACATTCGTACTCATTTATACAATCAGGTGAAATGTTAAAATGGCTTAAACTTTATACTTGTTAAAAACAACCAGGTGAGATGTTACAGACTTGAAGTGTAATAATCATATTGGCTATGACAGTAAAATCATACAAAGATGACACTATTTGATTGGGATTAGGCTGGAGGCAGAAGGAGAGAAAGAGATAGAGAAAGTGTGTGTGTGTGAGAGAGAAAGAGAGAGAGAGAAAGAGAGAGAGAGAGAGGGGAGGGGGGCGTGGGTGGAAAGAGTGATTATATGAGAGCAAACATTTACATGGCAAGGGGTCCTAAGATTACATGTTACATATATTATCTGCCTACAGGCTGGGGTAATATATTGGTTAATGCTATAAAATATGCAGATAGATATACAATTTGTGTCAGTACTTGATGTAGATACAGTTTCAAGCTGACAAGGGGTACAAGCTGTTGGTGTGGTGAATTATCTGTAAATGAGGTCAATCTCTTGTACCCTTGGCGGCTGTCAATATTTATGGTAAATATTAAGGTGTGTGCACGTGTGTGTGTGTGTGTGTGTGTGTGTGTGTGTGTGTGTGTGTGTGTGTGTGTATGTGAGCATTTTTAAGAATGTGGGCAGTTGTTGAAAACAGAGATGATACTATTGTAAATGTTGTCATTTAAGATGGATTCTGATTGTTTCATTTGGTGTTTGTATATTTGGAGTGTTTCGAAAATGTCTAGTTTTCTGCCTTTTGGTTGGATGTGTAGGATGCTAATACTTGTGTTATAAACATGGTGTTTTGTTTCATGCAGGTGGGTAGCTATTGCTGATGTGTGGTATTTTTTGTTTTTTAGTGCTGCCATGTGTTCCTAGAATATAATTTCAGATGATCTGCCTGTCTGGCCTATGTAGAAGCAGTCAAAGTCCAAACATTCAATTTGTTGTTTCATTTAGTTTAAGTTATATTAAGTAGTGCGTAAGCCTAGGGAGCGATGACCTCAGCAGTTTGGTCCCATAGTCCTTACCACAAATTTCCAATTTTTTACATAAGATGTGTGAAATAAGTACAGTAGGTTTGACTATCTGACCATGAATGACTAAAAGTGCTTATTAACGGTAAACATTGATCGTAACTATAGAGTAAAGCATCTCTAACTCTAAGATGCTCAAAAGTGTGTGAATTCCTAACGAATCAAACTGCTGAGGTCATCAGTCCCTAGACTTACACACTACTTAAACTAACTTATGCTAAGAACAACATACACAGCCATGCCCGAGGGAGGACTCGAACCTCCGGCCGGCGGGGCCGGGCAATCCGTGACATGGCGCCTCAAACTGCGCGGCCACTCCGCACGGCGGAACTTTAAGGGTACATTTTCTATAGATCATTATTTACCTGGAGAAAGTCATCAATTGCACAATAAATCACCACCTTTAGATTGTAGATAGTTGGGTACCTCCAACAATAAATAGTTAACTACTTTGCAATGTAAGTGGCTAACCATTAACAGCTGGAAATGTCTTACTGCTTACGACTATAAATGCCTAACGTTTCGATACTTAACATTAGCTAATGATTGAGAAAACTCCAGTCTTAAGCTCTAGCGTCATTATGCGCTTCGCTCTTTGTTTTTTTTTTGACAGGCTCCCTACTAGCATCTACTCGCCTCACTACAGCTGTTTGGAGATTAATTTCTAAATTTCCCAACTACAGCGCCACTTATCGTTTATATAAACTAGGCTTTTATATTACTTATTACTCGCCATATATCCACTTCAATTATTGTTCATGTCTTATGGCAAGAATAGTTGTGTACTGTTTCATTTTATTATTTTATCGTACTTTCATCCCCATCCCCGAACCAGTTTTATGATATGCATGTCATTGGCTTACTAGCTCCCGTTAGCACGGTTTTAGCAGGTGTTGTTTCGCCACCTTATACCATTTTTATACAGGCACTATGAACCAGATGTAAAACATTCACGAGCTCTTATTGTATTGTATTGTATATATTCTATTACTTATTGCTCCTGTACTTTTTTAGGAACACGGCAATTTTCTGCATGCAACTTATTGTTGACACTCCCAAAGAATGCATATGTGGACATATTACTTCTTTGTCTTTAATTTTTTTAAATCTTTAATCTTTTCTTCATCATTTTTATATTTTTATCTGACTTCTACTGGCTTGTGATGTGTTTTCCGGTAGAGCCTTCGGAAGAAGGGTGCTAAGTGCCCAAAGCTGCTTAAGTATTTAACTTTCTTTTATGCAGCTGGTTGCTGACTATTTCGGTTTAATTTATATTTGCTGGAACCATGACAAAAGATTAATAAATCTTTAGTCCAGCTATTGGTTGCCTGCTATTTTCCAAACCTGTGTTTACCGTTGCTGAAGTGCAGCCACATTTAAAATTCTAATATTTACAAAAGTATCAGAAAGAAATATGGCAAAAATGTAAGTTCGTGGACTTCCATGCTCAGTGTCAATTAAAATAAAATCATTTGGGTGTTAGGTCGCATCATCATGGAACACTAAAACAACAGAAATGCTGACGTTTGACGGGGTCCTTCAGGGGAACTAACTGCTGGATTCTGGTGATGTTATTCTTCTATATACTGTCTTATCTGAGACTGTTAAGGGTCAGAAAGGATTCCGTAGATGCTCTACACCTAGAAGCTGTCTATGAACTTCAATGTGAGTGCATCAAACTCTACGTAGATGAAACAGGGACACCGATTAACTCTCGTATGTCACTGGAACATGAACGTTAAGTTCGACTGGGCCAACACAGCAAATTAGCTATATCTGAACACCATCAATCAGAGGCCGATCTATTAAAAGTGAAAGATACGTCCATTGCGCGGCATGTGTTCGCTAGCGAGCAGCTCTTCATTACGAGGAATCGACATTATAAACAAGTAGCCACAAGAGCACTGCAGTGCAGCCGTAACATCTCGTTGCAAAAGACGTTACCCCGGGGTATAAGCTGTCGATTCACTGTTGTTTACCAGTCAACTATCAGTTTAGCACAGGTAAAAATGTTTTAATCATTTCCTTGAATTGGCTAATTGCAACGCTCACTTGTGACGTTGGTAGCCAACTGGAATCCCAAGTGAGCCCAGTATACATGGAGAGTTGGCCGCCCCTATCGCTCTTGTTTTATGCAATCTGTAATGTTACAACTGGATTTCATAACCCACGGGTGATATTTTCGTATTCCCTCACTCGTTATGCGCAAACTATTAGCCCTCCAGAAAAAAATTAATATAAAGTTCCTGTAGAAAATGTAATTTAGTTAAATTTTGTACTGGGGTATGTTGAGATTATGGACCACCGTTTTCGAGTTATTCAAAAGAAACGTTCAAAAGTGACCTTCAAACGCACCTCGAGGACAGCACTATTCCCTCACGCCGTGGTTTCTAGTACCTTATTCGTATCGCTCCCTCCAACCACTGTACAATTTCCGACTACACGGACTATTCTTGTTATTCGACCTGTTTTGGTCTCAGCTGACTGGGCTATTATGGCACCAGCATAGTCAGCTCTCTCGTTATAGCTATTTACTTAAACGCACCAGTAAAATTAATGTAAGAAAAATGACTTTTGTAAACGTTACACTAAAACTAAGTACATTGACAATTCAACCCAACTATAGCCCTTACAAGCACAGTAGTTTCGTAGTCACAAGGCCTGAAAAATATGAGGATGTATCAGCTTATTTTACGATGTTGAAAAGTTTTTAGCAAAAATTTATGAAACTTTTATACAGTTGTAAGAGTGAGTGCCAGGAACAAAATACCGTCCCTATTTTACGGGCTGTAGGACGCTACGGACTGTATATAAGACGAAACTTAATTTTTAAGCAATTTTTTAAAACAATATTTTTATCATTCTTATAATTAGATTAAAACGCCAGACTAAAGAGTACGTAGTTTATAAAACCGAAATGACCTTTAAAATCCCTGAAAATTGTCATCTGAAGTTTCTTCTTCCTCTCCTTTCTGTTCGTCGTCATCGTTGTCCTTTTCATAGATGGTCTGCAGTGCCATCCAGAGCCTTACTTATGCCGCAGTTCTTAACAGATTTAACAATAATGTCTTCCGTCACTGTAGACCACGACAGTTTCATCCACTGACACACTCGTTTTATTGCAGGTCGTTTTAAAGCTCCCTTCGGCGTGAATTCATCTTGGGTTTCATCCATCATCCATTTTTTCAATTCCTCTCACATATACACTTTAAATGGTTTATTTATCGAGATATGAAGAGCTTGCAATTGTGAAGTAAATCCTCCCAGAATAACAGCAAGCTCCGTATTTCCCTGTCCCAATTTCTCTTTCAAATAATTTTTCAAATTAATACTAAACTGAGGTAGCACAGGAAGAGGACTCTTCGTCAGTAAAGCACCTTTCCTTCTCTACCACATTATGTTAATCCATAATTTCATACCAGCCTCGTCCAACCGTTGTATCAAACCTGGCGATATTTCAGATGGTTTTGGCATTGTTTTGCGCCTGAAAATGATCACTTGATTAAGCTTAGTACCGTCAGCACAGCAAGAAAGGACAACATAGTAGTAACTTTTCTCATGTCCACGTGTTTTTATAGTTACAGTTTTAGTAAATTTCTTGGCAACAGTTCTGTTACTAGGTACGCCAAATGTCAGAGGAGTTTCGTTCTTAGTCGCTGTCTTGCTTAGTTCCACACTGGTTTTCTTTCGATGTTGAAATAAAGGAGTGGAAAGATAATATTTTCTCTTCGTAATCTTGCGGCAGTTTCTGAGATACTTCGGGTTTGGTTGGCATCCTAAATCACCTCATAAACCAGTAGCAGCAGCCATCTCCAACCATAAAGTCTGTTAAGTTCCTCTGTAGCGCTAGCTTACGAGTAAGTATTTGAATCATTTTTGTATTAATTCCAAAGCCATTTTGAAAGTGTCCTTGAATCCATTACAATACATCATCATCTAGTGTTGGCCATTTCCCATTCAGTCCTCTATTTGCACATTTAGTCTTATTTAATTTTTTGATAGGCCACTAATCTCGAATGGTTTTTCTGTTGGTGGAGTGCCGAAACGCCCGCTCAACTACTCTGTTACCGTGTTCTTCTGCATATGCTATTACTTTGAATTTACAGCCAGAATCACACAAATATCTTTTTTCCATTATTAAATTAGCTACCAACAAAAGTATTGTACTGCTGCAGATATCACTTTCAATTCATGTTCATTGCCACCGTGGACTGCAAGGATGCATCATAGGGTAGACAGTGTTTTGGGTTTGTGATGGCAGGGTGGCAGGGAGGCGGTGTTAGCAAGCTTGGAAACCTCCGCACCCTTGTTCGCCGCATCGGTGTGCACTACTGCTGCCAGGTGACTCAGATGTTACCAGACAGAGATATGTTTCCCACGGCGTCGAATATAGGGCCATTCTTAAGACTGGCGCGAATTTTAAATCAAAAACTGGAAATGTTTATACTAATTTCGAGTATAAGACTCACCTGAATTTTGGAGGAAATTTTTTGAAGAAAAAAGTGTCTTATAGTCAGCAAAATACTGCTAGAAATCCTGACCGGTGAGGGACGAGTGTTATCATAGACGGTCAGTATCGTACGTTTTTACTAGAATAACTCGGCAACCGTGGCCTTTAGAGAAAACTTATCGCAGTACAATATTCAACTATGTTAAATTTTGTACAAAAAGGATCCTGTTCATTTTTTATTTAGGTCTAGCAGTTTTAGAGTAGCGAGCGAGAGAAAATGAAAATCTCACCTGTGGTTTTTTAAGGCCAGGCTTGCATAAAGCGACAGCGTTAGGGGCAGCTAAATCACACTATGTAGGCCAAGCCTTGGCAAGATTTGCGCTCCTGGAGTGCGTACGAACTCTTCGAGTGCAGTCGTATCTGCTCAGCGCTCCTCCAGCTTCCCCCACCACTGCGCTATTCCGAGCAGATGTGCGACTGAGATGGCGTTATGTCGAAGCCTGCATAAGGGGAAATCTTATGCATTCATTTTCTTCTCTTCATTTTTATAGTAGATAGTGCTAATACGATGAGTAGAACAACGAAAAGCTTTACATAGAGGCATTTAACGTAAAGTTGTGATGTTTTACAGATTTCGCTTTTAGAATATTACTCGTAATGTTTCTGAAACTGTGGTTCATAATACAGTCAAACAGACAGAGCTATGGGGGCTAAAATCCGTTAAACGAAATAAAATAAAAAACTTTTGCTCACAAGTGGTAAACCAAATATGGAAATAACTTATGTAGCTTGTCTGTACGGTTGAATATATTGCCCCCGGGATAGCATTTTATAAAAGCCTTGTAAATTCGTGGATTGGAAAAACAGTTGCTGGACTGGGTTCTACCCTGTACGTCTATCAGCTAAAGTTGGAAGTAAAGATGTACACTAGCAACCGAAGGTGAGAGCAGTCTGGCAGATAAATCGAAATCTTTCTTTAGTAATGCAGTGACTTGGAATCTCTGAGAACTTATAATGCAACGTTTCAGTTGCTGATATGTAGCCAGTTATGTCTGCTCCAGAAATGACTGTCTTGATCTAACGAGTATGTTCCAAGTCATGAACCTGAAGTTCACTTTTCCACTGGAATTCTTCACTTTTCTTTTTTTTTAACACCATCAATCGTACCGCCATATCTACCACCAAATGATTCTCCGCTTGAATTAAGATAATGATTTCAGATACTGGTGATGTCGACAGTAAAACATTTTGTCAATACTGTACTAACCCTTAACTCAGTTTTTTTCCTATTGACCGGCGTCAGTTCTACCAACATTCTTTCTCGTTCACGGAAGGAAAGTGCATCATACCCTCTTTGTGGTTGTTTTTTCCCAGCTCACAATGGCACTCTGCATGGCCTTCGAACTAAACGAAAAATAAAGCAATTCCCATCCGGTACTGAACAATATAGCTTTTCCACTTTTTCTTTTTTTCACAAATAAGTAGACGCCACAGTATTCCGAATTCAGAACATTAATTTCATTTAGTAGTACTGCCAGCAAACTGCTTGGCGTCTGACAAAGAGACTGCTATACTTTAGTATCGGTTGGTTGCAGTCTTCAGTTTCCTCTTCTTCCTCACCCCTCAACTGAGCGCTAGGCGGCAGCGCGGCCGAAGTGCTGGCACTCGCGGAATGCTCTTTGGCAAGGCCTGGTATAGGGAAAGACCACCTCCAGAATCCAATAGTTAGACATCCTGAAGAACACCGCTGCAAATTCGATCGAAATGTCGATATTTTACTTAATTTGTTGTTTCATAACTCTACCAAATGGTGAGCAAGATGTATGAGACAGGCAAAATACGTTCATCCTTCAAGAAGAATATAATTCCAATACCAAAGGAAGCAGGTGTTGGCAGACTTGAAAATTACCGAATTATCAGTTTAATAAGTCACGGCTGCAAAATAGTAACACGAATTCTTTACAGACGAATGGAAAAACTGGTAGAAGCCGACCTAGGGGAAGATCAGTTTGGATTTCGTAGAAATGTTTGAACACGTGAGGCAATACTGACTCTACGACTTATCTCAGAAGATAGATTAAGGAAAGGCAAACCTATGTTTCTAGCATTTGTAGACTAAGAGAAAGCTTTTGACAATATTAACTGGAATACTGTCTTTCAAATTCTGAAGGTGGCAGGGGTAAAATACAGGGAGCGAAAGGCTATTTACAATTTGTACAGAAACCAGATGGCAGTTATAAGAGCCGAGGGACATCAAAGGGAAGCAGTGGTTGGGAAGGGAGTGAGACAGGGTTGTAACCTATCCCCGATGTTATTCAATCTGTATATTGAGCAAGCAGTAAAGGAAACAAAAGAAAAATTCGGAGTAGGAATTAAAATCCATGGAGAAGAAATAAAAGCTTTGAGGTTCGCCAATAACATTGTAATTCAGTCAGAGAGAGCAAAAGACCTGGAAGAGCAGTTGAACAGAATGGACAGTGTCTTGAAAGGAGGGTATAAGATGAACATCAACAAAAGCAAAACGAGGATAATCGAATGTGGTCGAATTAAATCGGGTGATGCTGAGGGAATTAGATTAGGAAATGAGGCAAAGTAGTAAATGAGTTTTGCTATTTAGGGAGTAGAATAACTGATGATGGTCGAAGTAGAGAGGATATAAAATGTAGACTGGCAATGGCAAGGAAATCGTTTCTGAAGAAGAGAAATTTGTTAACATCGAGTATAGATTTAAGTGTCAGGAAGTCATTTCTGAAAGTATTTGTATGGAGTGTAGCCATGTATGGAAGTGAAACATGGACGGAAAATAGTTTGGACAAGAAGAGAATAGAAGCTTTCGAAATGTGGTGCTATTGAAGAATGCTGAACATTAGATGGGTAGATCACGTAATTAATGAGGAGGTGTTGAACAGAATTAGGGATGAGTTTGTGGCACAACTTGACTAGAAGAAGGGATCGGTTGATAGGACATGTTCTGAGGCATCAAGAGATCACAAATTTAGTATTGGAGGGCAGCGTGGAGGGTAAAAATCGTAGAGGGAGACCAAGAGATGAATAAACTAAGGAGATTCGGAAGGATGTAAGCTGCAGTACATACTGGGAGATGAAGAAGTTTGCACAGGATAGAGTAGCATGGAGAGCTGCATCAAAGCATTCTCTGGACTGAAGATCACAACAACAAACAACGTACGTCCTAATATCCAAAATTATTTTATTCAAGATGCAAGTAATGTTCTCCTCGGTTTTGGTCAGCTACCTGCTGGTGGGCGGCGGCCTTGAGCAGACTGTTGAGTAGGAGGCCGGCGGCGAACATGGTGGAGGCGAAGGCGTCGGCGGCGGCCAGGCTGAGGCTGATGCGCAGCGTGGGCGAGAGGGGCCGGCGCAGCCAGCGCGCAGCCACCAGCACGCGCGCGTTCACCGCGACCGAGGCGGCGCACAGCAGCAGCAGCGCCGGCACGCTGTACAGGTACAGCAGCCGCACCGGCACCGCCCCGGCGGCGGGAGCGGCGGGGGCGAGGGGCGGCGGCGGCTCGGAGGCGGCGCCAGCGTCCGCCGGGGTCATGCCTAGAGCCGCGCCGGCTCACGTCCGTCTCTCTCCCGCGGAGCTGTCTCTTGCTGCGTGACAGCCATTCCTCTACCCAGTTACCTGGAACAACGCCGACGTGGGATTCATTATAGTCGCGTACGTAGGAGAAAATTATGGTTGGCCGTTTGGTTGGTTGTTGTAGTTAAAGGGACCACACTGACAGGGCTTGAAGCCTTCCATCCAATAGGAATCAAACCAGAAATAATCTTGAGGGGAACGATGCAAAAGGCAAATTCTGGAAAGCAACTGTAACCGAAATACAATAAAACAGAGGTAACATCAAGGAGAAGTAGGAGGAGAGTGAGGGAGGCAACTCCTGCATATGACTAGCACTACCTCGAAGTACAAAATGATAAAATTTTAGGAATGACAGAACATTTAACACTGCTAACATAAAAGAATAAGAAGACTATAATGGTGGGAAGAGCAGGGGCAGGCAGAACACCCGAGCAAGGGCAACTATGGGTGCGATGGACCGGAGCAGGCCTGGGGTGCCCCTCCAACCCATCAGGCGGTCAGTGAGGACAGTGCCCTACCTCACAGAAACGACTATAAATCACTTTCGCGCATGAAACGGAACACTAGATCACCTGCTCTGCCGACGTCCACTACCAACAGAGGTAGCTTGTCAGGAAGTTTAAGACACAGTCACGTACCAGCTAAATTTGGGCAGTCTAATTGATGTGGCCACCGTGAAAATTATGGATCAAGTATTCGTTCCTCTTCTCGTTGATTGATGTATTCTCTCGTTTTCGCTCCACTTTGTTCTATTACTTAATTTTCCGGTATCAACAGCTCCATGTTCAGGTTTAGCCTCTAAAGTAGTGCAGTGCTACAAGGGGCAGCTAACCCCTGGCGATGTGTGAGAGATGGTTCAGATGCCCCCCACCCCCTCTCAAACCAGCCACCTGCACCTCTTCGAAACCTTGAGTGAAAGACTGACTTAAGACGGCGCAGGGTGGTCTCTCAGCCTCAATTGTCTTCCCGTCTTCCTAAACAGGCACCAACCACACGTGGACCCAACAGAGAGGCTATTGTTAGGCTGAAGTGAAGGCCAACATTTTCAAGCGCTTTCTGAGGGCTGCGATGTATAAAGGACATGTCCACAGGACAACATCTCATGCAATTAAGTCCGTAATACAGTAAGAAACGCATCATACCAGTAGATACCGCTTTCTCCAGCTGAATATATAATGAAAAAGAGACAGATGGAAAAAAAATTGAGTAAACTATTATTTCAGAATTAATCGTCATAACTGTTAATAAATTAATATCACTGTGAGATTAGCCGATCAGTGCCTTCGTGGAGAATGTCTGCCATTGCCTGAGGAGCGGTCATTGTACTTGCCTGGGGAGTGATGATCGTACCCAGGCACTCTTGCCAAGATTGCCTCGATTACGCTGCACAAGTTTCGCTGGGTAGCTTTTACACACCCTAAATACAGTCATGAATTTTCCCCATGAAATTTTCTTATTTTTGGAGCCCTGACGAAAGATATTCACAGCTGTCGATTTACTTTGGACAAAGAGGCAAAATCATCACTTCGTAGGCAACAACAAACATTTTTCCATGAAGGGATTGACTGTTCTGTCTCACAGTAGGATTAATGTGTTAACAATTACCGCGATTACTACTGAAATAATGAACAGCTTACTTACGTTTTTCCATCTGTCTCGTTTCCATTTGATTGCCCGTTATAAATAATTTCGTACATGCACACCCTAACAGGAAATTAGGTGTTTCGTATTTAAATACTACTATTATACTCATTTGAATTAGTGTTGAAGTATTTCAATTACATATTTTTATATTCATTATTATTGATTGTTTCACAGAATTTCTAGCGACTGTTATCGACAAAGTTGTAAACTCGTCATCATCATCGTCTTCAAGGATTAGGCCTCTTTTCTTGTTCTGCCTCAAAATTTTTCATGCGTCAAAGGTTTCTGTTGCCGGTTAGTTATGTTGTGTTCCAGCTTCAGCTATTGTATCATTAGACATACGTTGGTCATGGTCTCTCCGGTTTAGTCGGTGTTTTTCAGTGATCTTTGAAGTAAATTCAACATAAATTTTTTGTTTAATATTATTATCTCTTTTGTGGCGCAACAACGAATAACTCGCTGCAAACTGGAGGAACTTCATTTCTGGTGACTCGATTCGTCGAAATTGAAATGCTATTAGTTTGTAGAGTTTAATTAATGTTTATTTCCGTAACTTATGCTTTAATATAAGTTTTATAATTTAACCGAAATATTTGAATGTGGACAATTTTAGCTGTACCTCATATGAGTTAGTAAATTTAAAATTGCACCCTACATATTTAACCTTTCTAACTTGTGCAATTATTTCTACATCTATAAAAACTTTGGCTCCTGTAGATTCCAATCCTTGAAATGTCATCAATTTTCTTTTATCTGTTGATGTTCTCATTCCATATTTAGTGGCACTTTCACTCAATTTACGTACTGCAAGTTAATTATTTCCTACAGATTATAATCTTATCACTTTTAATATGTCACTTAATAAAATCAACTATTTACGAATGATATCGTCAATACAAACACTGAAAAGGGTGAGCCTCGTCCAGTTCCTTGTTAAATTTCGGCAGGTTATGCCCCATTCATTGCAGTATATGTCCTTATTCTATTATTTAGTGTAGTGACTGAATTCTCGTAATCATATGTGCCGAAACTACTATTCTCTTCAATGATTTCCGTACTATTTCTTCTTTATCTTGTCAAACACCTTTTCATCAAACAGCTTTTCATAGTCGATAAAAACACAATAAGTTGCACATATAAATTCTCTACTTTTCTCGCTTACTTGCCCTAAGGGAAAAGAGAATCACAGCATGATCTTTGTTTTCTAAATGTTGTACCTCTAACATACGTGCTTCCACTATTGGTGTTAACCTCTTGTTTATATTTTTGTAAAACCTCATGTCTGTAGATGATAATAACCTAAATCAGAAAATTAATTATGAGACAGATACAGCCTCATGACTCTAGCTTAATTACTATACACAAACGGATTAATTAACACTGACATGTGAAGACCTAGCTGTGAATCCTAGAAGAGGAAAGGGTAGGAAATTTCCTCTAATCGGAAATGATAATATTTAAAGTGATAACAAAACCAAGATTTGAATGAACACAAAGACGGAAATGCATCTGTCTGTAAGGTGAAAAGTACGAGAATGTACCAAAAGCTTCAAACAAAGTGAATGCCCTAGGTAGGCCACTAACTCTGCAATGTCAGCATGTTTTTTGGAAGGCTGGAGATTCTTGTCTGCTGAAGGCACTATTCTTTGTACGGACATAGCGCCAGCCTCCTGCTGATATGTGTTCTTTCTCCCTTCCCATAGCTCTTTGCTCAGCTGGCCAGAGTCGGAACGTGCTATAAAACCGAAAAATATCTGCAGTCCTCCAGGGAATAGCCCGGCTACACAATTTTCACCCCAACAACGTTTCTCTCTCTAGTATGGGCTGCGTCTGTTCCCGCGAACGTCTGTGTCGCAGCCTCATACCAAGTCCCACTTTTTGCTGCTGGATCCTACATCGCCTGCCCCGATTGCACTTTCTATGCGATTCCCAAGCCCGCCCACAGAAGCAATGAATAGACTCGGCACCAGGTTAAATGTGAAAAAGCTAATTAAGATGTCAGAAAGAACTCAGCGTATAAAGTCACTGCAGTCAAATTTACTTATCAAAGGTACTATTTTTTGATCCTGCCCCCGCATTATCATCAAGTTGCGTTAATCATCACACTGAATGAAAAGAAACAAGATTACAGTTTCTAACACTAGTTTAGGAGTTTTTTTGCATTTCTAGTAAACAGGGCATAAATACGTTTCATTCCATTCGTCTGACACATATCGGGTCAGCCAGCAAACGTGCATCAAATGTCAAAGTCTGGCTATAGTTGCCCAGATGCATTATTATTCTGCTCTACATAAACATTATAACGCATTTTGTTATTTGTTTCTTTTACCCCATTTTGTAGCTCTTCCGTTTGAATCAGATCTGTATAGTTACTGGTATGTTTATCTCTGGTTCTTCTTCATTATCCGCCCACAGGGTTCCAAATATTTTAACCATTCTTTTTAGTGTATTACATTTAATTGTACAGCATTTCGTTCTTTTACATTCAAGGGCTTCAAGTTTTGTATGCTTTGTTTTGACTACCGTGAATATCATGTTCTATTTCACTCACATATCGGTCCCAACTTTCCCAATTAATTTTCATGTTTATTTTTAATAAAGCAGATTTATTTTTGCTGTCGACTCCATAACTCACATTATTACGTAGCTACATTGCTTTTAAATGCACCAAATTTTTGTCTTCGATCGGCTTCCTAAATTGGCACTCGTTAATCCCCCTACATAATTTTTTTTTTTTCTGAATCCTAATGCGGCTGTGTGAATTGTAATTTATTTAATATAGTTCCATTCTCCATTTATGTTATTACTTGCTGGTTTCATTTGACATTTCTGTTTTATCTCTTTTGGTATAACAGTTCCATGCGACATTAGTGAAGTAGGTGAGAATTGTGAGTTCTTACATTTGGCTGGACGTTTATGCGTGGTTTCTTCCACCTTTTTAAAAAACTAATATCACCTATTACTGAAAGGTGACTTTATAATACATCCAAGTTTCTGTAGGCTCCTGGGTCCTCTATTCTTACACATGAATTATTATTTGCAAGAATATAGTCTACTACTGAAGCTGTACCTCGAGCTGTCCATGTAAATTTATATAAGCCACGACATTTAAAATTGCGTTTTTTTATTCTTAATTCATTATGTGTGGCAAAGTGTGTTAGAATCTTTCCATTGTTATTCAGCGTAATTTCACTTTCTGTATTTACTATATCTTTAATGGGTCTCTCACCAATTCGGCCATTCAAGTCTGCCATGAGAAGTATAATATTTTTTATTTATTTTGCCTATATTGTTCTGTAACAGATCATTAAATTCATGACCATTTCGAGTTCTTTCTTCTTCTGCAGCACAAAGAGCCACTGCGGACACCTATCCTCTCTCAATTTGAGACATATCACTATTATTGTTTCATTTATAAATTTATGTGGATATATTTTGTTCTTTAACTTTTTCCATACCCAGATGGAGACTCCAGAACCAACTCTTCGTAGATAATAATATAATGCTGAAATTCTATTGTTCCCTCTCATTTCTTTTTCGTTTCAGTGATGGGAGCAATTTCTGTTTTAGCTTTGCCCTGTTTTTTTCCATTTATGCTTCTTTATGTGTCAGACATACTACATTCTATGTTGCTATTTTAACTGCTTCTGATGTATGTGATTTGTCCTTACTCTTTATCTTACGTCTTTCATAGGTCACCATATAATTATTAGCCTGGCGTGAAATTTTCTTTGGATTTTTATCAATTAGTGTTCCCAGGTCACTTCGCAAATTCTATGCGGGGTAGGGACACTGGTGGGGCTGTGATATTGAAGCTTTCGTCCCTGCTGATTTTATTTAAGACTTGATCTGTCCTAGACAGGTTGCCTTCCTTACGGCTTCGAGATCTGTACTACCGTTTTGCTAGTTTTGGTCCACCACGGATATTTTGTTTCCCCATATCTGGCGACCATTTTCCTATATTCAGCAGATAGTTAAAGAACCAACTCGTGAAGGCAACGTCTTTGACCTCCTGACGAAAAACAGAGCTGAACTTGTCGAATCAGTTAACGTCAAAGAAGGTATCAGTGATCATAAGCCCGTGACCACATCTATGACGACGGGTCCTTCAAGGAATTTAACAAAGGTAGGAAGATATATTTACTCAAGAAGGGTGACATAATACAAATGTCAGAATATCTCAGTAGTCAGCATCAAATATTCGGTGATGAGGACGAAGATGTGGAGAACAAATGGAAAAATGGAAAGGCATTGTTCAATATGTCCTAGTCAAGCATGTTCCAAGTAAGTTTTTAAGGGATGGGAAATATCCACCTCGGTTTAATAGCCGTGTTAGGAAAGCGCTACGTAAACAAAGAGCACTTCATCTCAGATTCAAGAGAAGTATAAACCTAGTTGATAAACATAAGCAGAAGGAAGCGGAAATGAGCGTAAGGAGAGCAATGAGAGAAGCATTCAATGATTTTGAAAGTAAGACGTTGTCAACCGACTTGAGTGAAAACCCAAAGAGATTTTGGTCGTATGTAAAGTCAGTCAGTGGGTCAAAATCATCTATTCATTCTCTCACCGGCACCGAAATGGAAGATAACAGAGAAAAGGCCGAAATACTGAATTCGGTCTTCCGAAGTTGTTTCACCGCGGAAAATTGTAGCGCTGTCCCTGCTTTCAGTCATCGTACGAACGTCGATATTACACATATTGAGATAACCGATCTCGGAATTGAAAATCAGCCACAATCGCTTAATAGTGGAAAGGCGTCAGGACCATATGACATACCAATAAATTTCTATAAATATCACGCTAAAGAACTTGCTCCCCTTCTAACAGTAGTGTATCGTAGATCGTTTGAAGAACGAAAGGCACCTAACCACCGGAAAAAAAACGCAGGACATTCCCGTTCTTAATAAAGGCTGTAAGACAGATCCACAAAATTATAAACCTGTATCGTTGATGTCGATCTTTTGTAGAATTATGGAACATGTTTTAAGCCCAAGAATTATGACGTTTTTGGAAAATGAACATCTCCTCTATAAAAATCAACATGGATTTTGCAAACAGAGATCCTGAGAAACTCAGCTCGCTCTGTTCCTCCATGAGATCCACAGTGCTGTGGACAACGGCTCTCAGGCTGATGTTGTGTTCCTTGATTTCAGTAAGGCATTTGACACCGTCCCAAATTGGATTCAAGACTTTCTTGCAGATAGAACTAAACACTCCGCTCTTAACGGAACAAAATCGACAGATGTAAGGGTAATCCGGAGTGTGATAGGACTGTTGCTGTTTACAATATATGTAAATGATCTAATAGAAAGCGTCGTATAATCTTTAAGGCTATTCGCAGGTGATGCAGTTGTCTATACCAAAGTAGTAACGCCAGATGGTGGTATGAATTTGCAGAATGAGCTGCAGCGAATTGATGAATGGTGCATGCTCTGTCTATTGACCTGAATGTAAGTAAATTGTAAGATATTGCGCACACATAAGAAAAGGAATCCACTACTGTACAGCTATACTGCTGATGACAAACGGCTCGAGACAGCGTCTGCCGTGAAATATCTATGAGTAACTATCCAAAGCGACCGTAAGTGGAACGACCACATCAAACAGATAGTTGGAAAAGCAGATACCAGACTCAGATTCATCAGAAGAATCTAAAGGAAATGTAACTTATCAGCGAAATAAGTGGCTTAAAAGGCGCTTGTTCGCCCGATTCTTGAGTATTGTACATCTATCTGGAATCCCTATCAGGTAGGACTGTTAGAAGAGTTAGAGTAAATTCATCGGAGAGCGGAGCGTTTCGTCGCGGGTACTTTTAGCTGGAGAGAGAGCGTAACGGATATGCTAAACAAACTCCACTGGCAGAGGTTACAAGACAGACGTTGTGCATCACTGAGAGATTTGCTATTGACGTTTCGGGACAGCACTTTTCAGTAGGAGCCGAACGACATAGTACTTTCCCCACATAGAACTCACGTATTGACCACGAGGAGAAATTTCGAGAAAAACAGAGGCTTACCGACAATCATTCTTCCCACGCACTATTCGCGAGTGGAATAGGGTTGGAGGTTTCAGACAATGGTACCGAAAGTACCCTCCGCCACACTGCATTAGGTGGCTTGCGGAGTATGATGTAGATGTAGATCTTCCATCTGGGGAGGCACACGATTGGAGGTGGCAAGCAAACTCCATCCGGAAGTTGTAATGTCTTTCATTTTATATTATAAAGCGCAGGCAAATGAAAATCAAACATCCTTCTCAAAAGGACCTCGAAATGGTATCATTCAAAAGCAATCGCCACACGAGTTACGACATACATCCCACTGGGAGATGAAATGATCAGTTCCTGTTTCGTAGAACGCCGTCGGCCGCTGACGGATACGCAATCGGACCCACTCTTGCTCTTCCTCATCCGACGGGAACCGGCGCCCGTGGATAAAGATGTGAAAATTAGACAGTGAAAGATGAAGACTGTACGTAGGATGTTGCATTGTTTCCCAGCCAAATCGCCGAAGCGTAGCCTTCATCCCATTGCCAGTGTTGTGATGGGCACTATCGTGCATCAGGAAGCGTCCTCCACTCGTCGAATTTCTCGAGCATAGAAACGCAATCAATTTGCAGCATTATGAGACCACTTTGCAGAAACTACGACCTGTCAAAGAGTTAAGACGGCCAGAAATGCTTCTGACGGAACCATCCGTTGCACGATAACTCCGTCCCCACAGTACCAACCGGACGAAGGAGCTCGCTGCCGCCGTTGGATAAGCGGCAGCCAGCAGGAAGTCGTACTCTTAGCTCACTTATTTGTTTCATAGTTTAATTCTTAATTTCTTTGCATATTTTTGCATACTTGCATAGTTTAATTCACAAATTTAGGGTGTGTTATAGCGTCGCGTTTTAGTACCTGAATAGTGTAAATTCGCGTAGTCGTCAGTCATCTGTTTGTTTTGAACGACTTGTGAGATACAAGAGAGGAAAAAAATATTGTTAGGTATTGAGATAGCGACTGCGCTTGTTGAGCACGGCTTCAGGGGGGAATTGGCCACCGTCCGTAAACAGTTGCAAGCTGTGTTGGCAGTGGTCGACAGGATTTAGGCTGTTGCCCTGGGCAGCAGTGAAATTGGGACACCCGAGGAGAGCGCTCTGGCGCCTCTGGAACCTGTAGCATCGCCTGGGATCTCTGATGCCACTGCGCCCTCGGATTCGGACGTCCCTGCCGGTCGTCACTTGCCTGACGGTGATTTGCGAACCGTGGCGGGGTCACGAATCCCTGGGAGGAAGGTTAAAGTTGGTGCTGGCCGCAAGGCTTTACCCTTACGCCTCCGTAACAGGTTTGAGGTACTGCCCACTGCTGAAAGTACTTCTGAGCCACCAAGAGCGGCCTCGCCTTGTCATTGGGAGCTCCAATGTTAGGCGGGTGATGGAGCCCCTTCGGTATATGGCAGCTAAGGACGCGAGAAAGCCAATGTGCACTCCGTGTGCATACCGCCACGTCATCCAATATGTGGAAAGGGTCCTTCCGGATGCCGTGAAGGATACAGCGTGCAGCCAACTGCAGGTGGTGGCTTATGTCGGCACTAATGACGTGTGTCGCAATGGATCGGAAGAGATTCTCTCTGGTTTCCGGCGGCTATCGGAGCTGGTGAAAACTGCCAGACTTGTTAGCGAGATGAAGGCACAGCTCACCATCTGCAGCATCGTCGACAGGACCGATTGCGGACGGTTGGTACAGAGCCGAGTGGAGGGTCTGAATCAGAGGCTCAGACGGTTCTGCGACCGTGTAGGCTGCAGATACCTCGACTTGCGCCATAGGGTGGTGGGGTTTCGGGTTCCGCTAAATAGGTCAGGTGTGCACTATACACTGGAGGCGGCTACACGGGTAGCAGGGGCTGTGTGGCGTGGACCGGGCAGTTTTTTGGGTTAGACAGTCTCGGGAAAGATCAAAAAGGGCTCCCGTCTTAAAGGGTACAGGGCAAAGAAATGACGAGAACTGACCAAGCAACAGTCGGTATTGTAGTTGTAAATTGTCGAAGCTGTGTTGGAAAAGTACCAGAGCTTCAATCGCTGATAGAAAACACTGAAGCTGAAATCGTTATAGGAACAGAACGCTGGTTAAAGTGGAAGATAATTTCTGCCGAAATTTTTACAGAGGTCCGAACCGTGATCAGAAAGGATAGGTTAAATAAAATAGGTGGTAGTGTGTTTGTGTCTGTTGGTAGTAGTTTATCTTGTAGTGAAGTTGAAATAGATAGTTCCTGCGAATTACTATGGGTAGAGGTTATACTCAACAGCCGTGCCAAAATAATAGTTGGCTCCTTCTACCGACCCTCCGACTTAGATGATATAATAGCTGAACGGTTCAAACAAAAGTTGAATCTCATTACAAATAAGTACCCCACTCATACAGTTATAATTGCTGGAGACTTCAATCTACCATCGATTTGTTGGCGAAAATACATGTTCAAAGCCGGTGATAGACAGAAAACATCTTCCGAAATTGTACTAAATGCTTTCTCTGAGAATTACTTTGAACAATTAGTTCATGAGCCCACGTGAATTGTAAATGGTTGCGAAAACACATTTGACCTCTTAGCCACGAATAATTCTGATCTAATAGAGAGCGATACCGATGGAAATCTTACCGATGATGGTTCCACTAAAGCGGAATTACTAAATAAAGTTTTCCGTAATTCCTTCACGAAATAAGACGAAGTAAATATTCCAGAATTCGAAACCAGATCAGCTGTTAGCATGAGTGACATAAAAGTAGATATCTTAGGTGATGCGAAACAACTCAAATCACTTAAGAAAGGTAAGTCTTTCGGTTCAGATGGTATACCAATAAGGTTCCTTTCAGAATACGCAGACACAATAGCGCATTTCTTAGCAATCATATACAACCACTCACTTGACGAAAGGTCTGTTCCTAACGACTGGAAAGTGGCACAGGTCACGCCAGTATTCGGGAAAGGAAATAAGAGTAACCCATTGAATTACAGACCCATATACTGACCTCAATTTGCGGTAGGATTTTGGAGCATATACTGTACTCGAACATTATGAATCGCCTTGAAGGAAATGACTTATTTATACATAACCAAAGCGGATTTAGAAAATATCGTTCTTGTGCAACGCACCTAGCTCTTTATTCCTATGAAGTAATGAGTGCTGTCGACAAGGGATCTCAGATCGATTCCATATTCCTAGATTTCCAGAAGGCTTTTGATACCGTTCCTCACAAGCGACTATTAATCAAATTGAGTGCTTATGGAGTATAGTCTCAGTTGTGTGAGTGGATTCGTGATTTCCGCTCAGAGAGGTCACAGTTCGTAGTGATAGACGGTAAATCATCCAGTAGCACAGAAGTGATATCTGGCGTTTAGCAAGGTAGTGTCGTAGGCCCTCTGCTGTCCCTGATTTACATAAATGATCTAGGTGATAATCTGAGCATCCCCCTTAGATTGTTTGCAGATGACGCTGTAGTTTACCGTATAGTAAAATCATCAGACGATCAATTCCAACTACAAAATGATCTAAAGAGAATTTCTGTATGGTATGAAAAGCGGCAATTGGCACTAAACAAAGAAAAGTGCGAAGCCATTCACATGGGTACTAAAAGAAATCCAATAAATTTTGGGTATACGATACCCGGCACAATTCTAATGGGTGTCAGTTCGACTAAATACCAATAAATTACAATTACAAGCAACGTAAATTGGAAAGACCTCATAGATAATATTGTGGGGAAGGCGAAACAAAGACTGCGCTTTGTTGGCAGAACACTTAGAAGATGCGACAAATCCACTAAAGAGACAGCCTACATTACATTTGTATGTTCTCTGCTGGAATATTCCTGCGCGGTGTGGGATGCTTACCAGGTCGAATTGACGGAGGGCATCGAAAAAGTGCAAAGAAGGGCAGCTCGTTTCGTGGTTTCGTGTTATCGCGTAATAGGGGTGAGAGAGTCACTGATATTATACGCGGATTGGTGTGGCAGTCACTGAAACAAGGGCGGTTTTCTTTGCGGCGAGATCTATTTACGAAATTTCAATCACCAACTTTCTCCTCCGAATACGAAAATATTTTGTTGAAGCCCACCTATGTAGGGAGAAATGATCGTCATCATAAAATAAGAGAAATCAAAGCTCGAACGGAAAGATTTAAGTGTTCCTTTTTCCCACGCGCCATTCGAGAGTGGAATGGTAGAGAACTAGCATGAAAATGGTTCGGTGAACCCTCTGCCAGGCACTTAAGTGTGAACAGCAGAGTAACCACGTAGATGTAGATACGCTTCCGCGACTTGGTTGGGAAACACTGGAACATACTCCGTAAGCCTAGATCTTCCGCCTCACTGGCGACCCGAAGAAAGATGTGAGTGGTCGTCGGTTTCAGTCGGACGAGGAAATGCAAGAGTGGGGTGCGGTTGTAGTGCCATCAGCGACTGACCGCGTTGTACGAAACGGTAACAGATCGTCTCTCACTGGGATAAATGTCTCAACACCTGTCGTGACTACTTTTTAACGGAATCATTCCATGGTACCGCTGTGGCTGATGTTCGGGTATCATTTGACGGCCCCTCATACGTACCTCTCTTCTTCTTCCTTGTGTACTGGCTTGGCGGAAATGTGAAGTGAAATGGACAGCTTGGCGGGAATGTGATGTGAAACAGACAGTCCTGGCGGGGATGTGATGTGAAATGGACAGCAGTTTTGTTGGAAACTGTCTTGGCGGGATTGTAATGTGACATGGAAAGACTTGGTGTTCATGTAATGTGAAATGGATCTTCTTGGCGGGAATGTGATGTTAAATGAACGGTATTGGCGAAAGGACTATTGTAAGTGGAGATAATGTGTTTTTGTATTTTTGTAATACTGCTGAAGGCAGAAGGATGTTGTTACCAATTCAGTGAGTGAAAATAGTAGTGAATGCAGTTGTTTCAATGTTCTTAAACTGTATTTCATTTAATACCCTTTGGAAGCCACATGGTTAACACAATCGCTTCACCAGTTAATGTTTCTTCATATCAGAAATAGGCTCTACAGAAGACAACGAGGCCACCAACGAAGTGAAAAGATAAGTAACATTTTATAATCTAGATGTGGAGAGGGATTATATGCAGCTTGCTTAAAATAAATGAACAACATCCCTTTCAAAGACGGGTCTTTGTACATTAGGCATTGAAGACTTTTTGCAGCCGGATATTAACAGCAGGGGGAAAAGGTAACTTTTATAAGAGAAGAAAAGCCTTCGGAGGCTATTTTTTGTGGGTTATGTACGGTCGTTTTGCCGTAGTACCTGTGGGCGCTATACAACAGCTATGAATTTCGTTGCAAAGTAGTGTTATTGGCGAAAGGGAACACGTATAGTCAACGGGGTGACTGGATATACCCATATCGATTTTTGCAGGTCGCAAGAAGAGGGATCGTTGGAACAGTAGTATTCGATTGCTCGACAGAAAAGGAGACACTTCACTGAGAGATCCTCGAGTAGGTACAGTACTTCGCTCGGAGACGCCAGAGTAGGGACTTGAGTGTCAGTCAAGATTAGAATTTCCCTGCGTCCCTACCGCCTAACCGCACAGGGTAGCCGACCGGTCTAGGTCGCCTTGTCACGGTCCGCGCGGCTTCCCCCGTTGGAAGTTCGAGTCCTCCCTCGGGCATGGGTGTGTGTGTCATCCTTAGCGTAAGTTAGTTTAATTAGATTCAGTAGTGTGTAAGCTTAGGGACCGATGATCTCAGCAATTTGGTCCCATAAGACCTTACCACGAATTTCCAAAATTTCCTTCCGCCGACGACGGACATGCAGCTACGGCGGCACCCGACGGACGCGCTCCGCCATTCGCCACCTGGTGTAGCCGCCAGCTGGCTACAGAGCGCAGCCAGCAGACGTGTCAACAACCGATGAATGGCTAAAACTGCAGCACTCCCACCTACCACTACAAAGCCTGGTAGGGACCCTGAGAGGTTTTGATAATGGACGCATTGGTTTTTTGTCACACTGCTTGACAATTGCTATGGAACGACTGACACCTGCTAGCGAACAACTGACAGTTCCTACGGAACAACGGACAATTTCTGTGCAGCCTTCGACCAATGACAATAAAAGGAAATGTAAAATGCGGGACGTATTAACTGCCGCGAAGCCTGTGCACAAATGCTTTGTATGCATTCGACAGTGAAAACATGTCACGTCGCAATTAAAACAAAGGTCTCTGAAGGTGGAAATGCTGCGCTAAATCATCCCGGTGGTCGCAGACGGACCATCAGAGCACAAGAGGATCGATACGTAGCCCTGGGGGTGAAAAAGGACAGTCACCTCACTCCTAGGCAGATCGTAACAGACATTGCAGCGGCTATTAGTACACGTGTCTCAGCCAGAACCGTTTCGCGGTGATTAAATCAGGATGGTTTGTATGCTCGGATGCTTGCTAAATGCATCCCACTTTAGTCAGACCATCGTCGAGAAATAGTATGTTGGTGTAGCGAGCACGTTGATTGGGATCAGCAGCAGTGTTCTAGAGTGATGTTTTCCGATGAATTCCACTTCACTGTGGCAAGTGACTGTGGCCACTAGTTAGAGTGGAGAGAAGGGGTAACAGCTTTCACACAACGGAACGTTCATGAACGTCATCGGTATGGCCAAGATTTTATGGTGTGGGCAGGCATTACGCACATTATACAAGATTATTCTGCATCATTTCCGTCTGTTTAGGGCTGCGGTAGAACCCGAATTTCCGCTCATGGACGACGATGCGCGACTACACACTACCACTGAGGTGTCTGAGACGCTGAAAAGTAAACGTATGTAATGGCCGGCACACTGCCACATCTAAACCCTATAGCGCGGCCCTGGGATTACCTTGACAGACGTGTTGCTCAACGTACACTACTCTCCCAGAACCGTGCAAGGCTTGCAAACCGCCTTGATAAAGGAGTGGAACAAATCCCCACAAACGATTCCTCAACAGCTTGGTAGCCAGCGTTAATAAGAGGTCGAAAAAAGTGCATTAGTGCCCATGGAGGGCATATTCCTTACCTCGACCTCTAAGTTGGGAATCTGTGTCAAACATGAAAGTTATTTATGTCTGCTGTCCGTATTTCCCATGAGGTTCGTTGTAACCATGCCACTCTACCTCTGTTTCGTATGTACCGTATATCATGTAGCCCATCATTGCCTGTTGTTATTCCCGTCCAACAACGTCTCCGTTCCTTAGCAATTATCAAGCACTTTGTTTCTTTACTAATGCTGAAATGATAACAAGCGTTTTTAACAGCGATTTGCATTCGTGCTAACATCCCTGATGCAAAACACTGTTGTTTCTGAAAATAACAGTTTGCGATGTAATCTATTGACCTTTCTGCATCTCCCACTCCCTTTATTTATTGTGAAGATGCCGCACTCCAGTGAAAATTACATTAGATTTAAAAAATGTAAAAATTCAACCGTTACGTAATGACACGTTATGTGGGGCTTTGTCTTCACAAGAATTTATCTCTTCAGCAGATTACATAGCAAACAATGTGCAGATGCCCATTAAACTGTAATCCTCTCAAAAGCAGTGAACCTAACACTATTTATTATTGTGAAGTACTGACTTTCAAGTTGGGTAAACGAGATGGAAACGTAACAGATTAAACGACATAAAATCTTCAACAGTTCTGAGGCACTAAACAGAATTTCACTATACACCATTAAGATTAAATGTGTTTTCCTAACAAAGTTGCATCATTTATTAAGATAAGACATTCTATATGTGAACTGTGATAATTTCTTCGGTGTTTATGAAACAAATTTTACCCGAAATGCCCAGAATCTACTTGATACAACGTGTATAGGGATGTATCAGAATGTTTCTTACATGCTGTGTTCGTTGGTAGCACAGTGCGAGCTTATTGTGCTAATAAAATTAAGTTCTAAAACCCTTCGTTTGCGTTCATCATAAGAATAAACGTGATGTAGACAAACACAAACGCAATGATTTGTCAGAAGCCATAGCACACGTACACTGGTGTTGTTGCGCACTTGGAAGTAGATCCTACTTACGTATTAGTTAAGTTATTCCTGATTTACGATAAATGAAACTTTAAGATATTCAAATGTATTAACAGTCATCAAAGTTTTTTTCAATCACGCTTTAGCTATGTAGTTTTTATTTCAAAAATCGTGTACGGTCGCAGCCTGTGCACTGTTGTACTCTGATTGCTGCGCTGTTGATGCGCAGTATGAAAATGACTGAGGATGCTGCCTGTTCCGTAGAGAAAAACGCTTGTGGAATAGGTTAAGAAGTGCTGAGTAATAGGTTGTTCTTAATGTTTTTCATAAATTTACAGAGCACGCTTTTAAGTTATCCGAAGGACGGTATTAGATGCAGTTGAGACATATATTCCAACAGAACGTGTAGCGCAATCGGCACTGTAATTGACTGAAAATGCACTACAGTTTATGGTCCGCCGCTCCATATCTCATCGAAGTCATTGATCTTCCTCGTTAAATTTGAAATACCTACATCTCCTAATTGTAAAATCCATCTTCATTTTTTGTGAGTAATGCACATCTTCTTGTTTCTAATTACATATTTCACGCAAAATTCCTGTTTTCATTTCAAATATAAATTCTTAATTATCGATATTTTATGAAAGGCTGTTAATAAAAGTTATTTAAATTAAGGCAACATAACAATTTAATTTTTAAGGCAAAACTGAAGCCAAATAACTCAGATGTAGGTGAGTGTCGTAGAAACATGAAAAACAATCATTTTCACAGCATCAAGTACACCACACAAATGCTGCATTTTTACATTTGACACTATACCATTACAAAATGAACCCAACAGAATTGATCTGGACCCGAGTTACGGTATTTGGGCTGTGAAGTAACAACACTGTTAAGCTGTCGACGTACTGGAACTAACGCACGCAGATCAGTTGTTACTGCCCGAATGCTGGTGGAATATAGAACGGATCGTCATAAAAGAAGATTAGAAAATGCGGCGCCTGGTTGGCTTTATGGATTCTGTTGTTGATGGGCTCGTTATCAACGTAACAGACGACACTTCCAGAACTGAAATGTATTTCTCCGATTCGTATAAGGAAGAAGCTAAGAGATTACCAGAGGGCTGGCTGTAATTAATACCTTCAGTGACTTCAGTATTCAACAGTACAGTAAAATCCTTGCAATATGGTTTTGCATCATCCACAGCTCACTCAGAAAAATTACCCCGTATGTAAGTCAGAAATTTTCATCTCTCTTGTTTGAAATTAGAATACTACGTCAGGTGACAACGGGAGTACTTAATGCTTTCCGTCTGGTCACCTAAGAAGCTTGCGGTAGTGCTGGAGCTTTGCCGTATATTATTTCATTCTCTTTAAAAATTAAATGACGTTCGAAGCTATATTGTTTCTTTGCTCGTTTCTTTTTACTTTTGAACTGCAACTGCTTACGTCATTACAGATTAGTTGGACCGCTGGCTGGGCAGTGCTGTCCCAAACTTAATGTGCCGGTAAATCTGTTGTCCCGCATTATCGTTCAGTCTATGTGCGTGTAACAGCACAAAAAGCATCCTTATGATCGTGTTTCGCTGTACTGGTCACAGCTTGGCTACTACTTCACGTGAAATGAAATCCAATGAGATTCAATCAAACGCGGAAGAATACATGGCGTAATGTTTAACATCAGATTTATTCTTATGATGAACAGAGTATAGTACCTCTGAATGTGGAGGACATCATAAGCAGTTTGGATCAGAAAAGCTATTCAAAGAGAAAAGTAAACAATATACACTGCTGTCAGTTAACGCCAGTTTAATTCACTTACAGTGGGTGCTCAGTATTACCGCCACCAACGTCAAGACATTTTATGTACCGCCTGTTGATAACTTGCCGAAACCTTGTGAAGATACCCGGCATATCACGGATGATTCAGCTGCTACTTTTATTCGTACCACGTCTTGTGGCGTCTCCATGTGTGTATCTCATACCAGGGTTTTCATGTATCATCAGAAATGAAAATATAGTAGCGTCAGGTACGGTGAGCGACGGGGCGAAGAGTTCCGTAAGACCTCGTTAGGTGATTCACAAAATGTATCGGTGTTGATAGCCGTCATATTAATCGCCTTCTGTAAGTGAATTACACTGTGGTGTAATGGCAGTAACGTGCAGGGTCTCCTTCACTCCATTCTTGGTCTGTGTGATTCTAATTGCTTACGTCCTTCTCATATCAACACCAAACCCGGTTGGACGTTTATATGCCTGCTAGCTCTGCAGATATATGACGAAATACAAGAAATCATTCAGATGTAAAACGGAACAAAATTTAATTGTGGTGAGACGCTGGAATTCGATTGTAGGAGCAGGAAGAGAAGGAAAAATAACACAATGTCGACTGGGTAAAGTGTTGAAAGCGGAAGCTATTTGCTGTAATATTGCACAGAGCATAAGTATTACAAGCATTTCTCACAAAGTATTTTATATTCTGGGCATCCGTTAAGAAGAATTCAGCTGACGTCTGGTAAAATTCTTGTTTTTCGTAAATAACCGGTTTCGCGGCGTATAGCTGCATTATCAGGTGCAACAACGTTCAAAGGTCATAGATGCATTCATCGCCCCTAATCAAGATACATTACTTAGTGAATATTGTCGACTTTACGTTGCCGGACGAAGGTAGAGAAAGACGTTATCCATCAATTTAGTAAAAATTGCTGGTGGGTGGATCCTGTAGTTACAGATCTTTGCTTTAACGCTTGCGTGCAGCGCAACCCGGTACTGGGAAACGTAAAAGCGACCCATGCCAGCGACTAAGATAGAATGATGCGCCTTTAGGCCGCGAAACAGGTCGTATTTCAATAAATCTAGAATTTTACTAGTTGTCAGCGGAATTCTTCTTATCATACAAGCACTTGACTTAAGAATCGTGAAAGAAGGTTGTATACAGTCCCTTATAGGCCATTTGAGGTTAAGGCATCTCCCCACCAGAGACGGCTGAAGGCACTCGTAAGATCTGTAGTGCCACGTGCTGTGACGTTCACGCCACGGCCTGTCTTTCTCGTGGGAGTCGCCTCAAACGTGGATGCTAAATGTTAAACATGTTACGTCACTAGATGACGTAACTACTCACAACTCCGTGGCTCCAGCCTATGTGCGCGAATTTATCGCGCGGAGCTCGGGGTTCGTGTCTTCCACCTAACACCCCGTATTTTTTTGTATTGCGTTGAGGTAAGATTCGTTATTTTATTCACCAGTCTCGCAGTCTCTGCTGGTTTATTCCTAATTACAGTACCGTCACAAGCAAATGATTATAAGCTTCCGAATTGCGTTACTACCAATCAATGATCAACGTTTCCGTAGTAAATAAAATTTTATTTCAGAACGCAACACTTCTGACTACTGTGTTACGTTCCCTCACTAACATTAATGTTTACTTACTCACATAGTCCCTGTTTCACGCAGACGACGATCAGCTTTAAGAAACAGTAAGTTATAAGGTGAAAATTCCTGTGGGAAACGTCGTGCATAAATACGTCTTGGAACTAGCAGCAAAATTACAGAGATGCATGTCTGCAAGCTCTTTAACTGTAAACGGATTCATCGTAGTTTCGTCTCACTACCTCGAGCACTATTATATCACATCGCATGATGCAAGAGTAAAAACAAATAAACATAGCTGAGCGATGCCTAGCACATCCCCCCCCCCCCTCCCCTACCGGCAAGGGTAAGGTCGGCAAACCCAACCATGGCAAGTGCAGTGAGGTACGTCATCTAGCGATGTCACACGTTCAACATTTCTCACACTATGTGGGATATTTTCCGACATCTACGACTCCATGTCTCTTATAACAAATTATTTGTCTCGGGTCATCTACGTTTCTTTGGTGTTTTTTAAACGTTATGAAGTATCACCCTACATATGGGAGATATCTCAGTTTTAATTCAACGAGCCTGTCAAAATGTAGTCATTGACGGCTGGGGCGCGAGGCGGCCAGACAGCATGGTCTAGGGCAGACGCAGCCGGCAGCACCCAAAGATCGCCAGTGAGCATGGCAGGCTAAGCTAGTGGGATCTAGGAAGTGGAGGCACAGATGCAAAGATACAGAAAAAGAAACCAAAAATAAAATTTAAGACCTAGTTTCTATCCTTTCACTTTCGTTTCTGCGAACGAGTCCATCAGTGGATCCAGCCCACAAGAAAAATAGTTCTCTTTACATTTTATTGTGGTGGACAGTAGAAAATACCTAGTATTCAGTAATGTAGTGTTTAGATTCTTTTTCCGTGTCAGTAAGTCGTAGAGAATGAAGTAATTACGAGCACAGTTAATATCGGGTGAACTGTAGTGTCTGACGTCATTAACACCAAGAATCAGGAGCAGTGGGGCAACACACCATTGTTGTCGGACACGCGGCTCGGAGGTGGGGCGGACGGACGTGTTCCGCGTGTTCCTCCGTCGGGAATGCACAATAAGCTTTGCAATTGCTCGTAATGTCCTACTAACGTTGTCTAAATAAAACTTCGGAGACATTGAAGTTTATGAATGTGTTATAAGTATATTTGTGGTGGTGACAAATTTCTGAGGCTTAAACGTAAGTAGTTAATGAGCAAAACTTGTTTCAAAATGGTTCAAATGGCTCCGAACACTATGGGACTTAACTTCTGAGGTCATCAGTCTCCTAGAACTTAGAACTGCTTAAACCTAACTAACCTTAGGACATCACACACATCCATGCCCGAGGCAGGATTCGAACCTGCGACCGTAGCGGTCGTGCGGTTCCAGACTGTAGCGCCTAGAACCGCCCGACCACTCCGGCTGGCAAAACTTGTTTCATGTGAGAAGTATCACTGGGTATGAAGATAGGATGAGTGCGACGTACTGGAAAGCTGGTAAATACTCAACTGTTGCGACATTGTAGTCGCTTATGATCTTTCGGTCGCGACTCGTAAATTTGTGTAAATTGTCTACTTGGAGAATAGCTCCGCTGGAACAAGCCTCGTAAGTTCCAACGGTACTGACCGACCGCCGTGTTGCCCTCTGCCTATAGGCGTTTCTCGATGCGGATATGGACGGGCGTCAGGTTAGCACGCCGCCCTTCCGGCCGTTGTCTGTTTTCCTGACCGGAGTCGCTACGTCCCAGTCGAGTAGCTCCTCAATTTGCCTCAAAAGGGCTAAGTGCACCCCGGTTTCCAACAGCGACGGTCATCCATCCAAGTGCTAGCCAAGCGCGACGGCGCTTAATTTCGGTGATATGACCGAAAATGGTGTTGCACCCTCCGCCACCCTCCCCCCACCAAACGGTGTTAGCACTGCGGCAAGGCCGTTGGCCGGCTTGGAGAATAGCAAACTCATTATCTGAAATGTATTCGTAGTTGCGAATACAGACAACCATCAGTTGTATAATGGGACAACATCAGTGAAGATTAGTGCCGGACTGGGACTCGAACCCCGAGTTCGCGCTTTACGTGAGCGGTTGCCTTAACCGCTCTGGCTTTCCGTGCACGACCCATGGTCGAACTCAGACTTCCGCATGTTGTCATTCATGCCTCACAACATGTGCTTGTACATACATTATGTAATTCCCCTACGGGGAGGACATTTAAATTGAAAGTCGCTGCCTGGTGTATACGGATAAATACGAGACTGCAGTGTGTGTGTGTTGCTACGAAGAACCATCCAATGTTTCTTATGACATGGTGGCATGCGCTGCGTAGTTCTCCTTAACAATAGAGGCACTGTAATACGTAAGTGATTATTTCTGGCTTTCCAAATTGTCCTTGCGAGTAATGATTAGTTCCGCGTGGGAAGGAGCTTTAAAAGCATATCCACCACAAGGAATAGCTAGATTATGACATTTATAAGGCAGAAGCATAACTATGAACCTTCTGGTGTGGTCTTTGTGCCAATGGCATTGGTACACTCATGTTTAAGGATGAGTTCTGATAAGTACCGTATTTAATTTTGTTTTGATGTAGTGATAAATGTACAACCACTTATGTTAAGGACACCAGATCTCCACATTCTAGATTAGTTTTACCGGAATTAATTTCTCTTTCCTTGAAGATGTAGTAAAAATCCCAAAATGTGACTGTGTTGAAAAATTATTTAGACAAACTCCATTATTGGAGCGCAGCGTACTGATAACTTCACTGGAGGTAGGGTCAGATGAGTTTTGAAGGTGAAGGAAGTGCACATGGCCTTCAAGGATGCAGTATTGTCAGGTGGACGAGTGTCAATGGATGGCCGCGCACTCCTGCAAACATTCGCTTACTGCAACAGTGCATTAGCTCCAATATTAATATCATAGCATAGAACAGTTTCATTATTCCTGCTTAAATGTTTTAAAGTTCGATCTGGAGAACTCAGAACTAAGGAGACCAGCTCAGGGCTGATGAGCCAGGTGGAATGTCAACAAGGCATACGCCGATGTATCGGTATGCAGGGCAATAGGCGAGCATTGCCACACAACATCCAAGCAAGGGTTGTTAAAGCGCAAGCGCCGTAGTGCTTCATAACAGGGTAGTACGGAACAACACACCGTAAATTCAGCAGCAGAGCGCCACTGCTGTACTCAGACGTTGTAGAAATACCCGAGCTCGTCGACCCAGATAAATTATTGAGTTACCACAGCGAGGCAAGTAGCGCTGATAAGATCAATAAACGAGGGCAAATTCGATCATGCCACAGCGGCCACTGTGTCGTAGACACTCGTTCGGCTCTTTAAATAACGAGGCTTTTGGAGCTCAGAGACACGTCCAGTCGTGCCCCCATCCCGTCCGTGTCGCTAGAACCATAGAGAATGATAGACTATTGAGATTCGTGAAACCACAAAAAGCTACCCGATGATGATCTATTGCTGTCTTCAACACCGAGACGCAGCCATCCTGATGCAAGCCACAGCTGTAGTCTTCCGTTGTTTTACTGGGACATCGTAGCTGAGGAGAAGACTGGCGTGCGGATTGCCCTCCACCACTGGGGGTCATTTGCAGATGACCTGCAAGCTGTCATCTCCACGCAGTCGAGGCATGGACCATTTTTCCACATTCCATGTCTTGCCTTCTGCGCAGAATGTGACTGCAGCTCCCCAGATGACAACAGAACCTAGGAAATTAGGGTTTGAAGTTTAACGTACCTTCACAGCCTCCCAAAATAAAATATATTGTGTTAGTTAGCAACACATCTCTTATATTCAGTTTGAGAAATAAACTGACTACGAAAGGCTATTAGCAATTCCTCATATGGTATCATTTCTGGGTCAACTATTCATTTGCGACAGATGTCGCATCCGAGAGCACAAACATGACGATCCTCTTCGATGTCATTTGGAATAATGCGCAGAGGGCTGTGTCGATGCAGATATGAGTTATATTCCACAATGCGATTTGTAATTAATAAACTAAACTCATTGAACAGAAGCTTTAGCACTCCTTCAATGAACACTGAACACAAAAGGCGGTCTACACTAAAATAAATATCTTCATAACGCACGTAAGATATACGTGAAGGTGAAAGATTCAAAAACTGTCCAGGTGGGATTAGGCCTCGTGCACTAACGGTTTCTCAGAAACTTAAATATGTGTATAGACAGTTCATCCATTCCTGGAATCGAGTACCTCGACGATTTTTGCCTGTTATCGGCATTCATACTGGTAAGATATCGATCCCAGGGATTCTAAGACTCTCGAGAATAATTCAATTTCAACACTGAAGTCAGATAACGAATGTCAAAATAATTATTTTTTAGTGTGTTGTAGTTACAGATTAACAATTTTATAATTTTTTCCCTTCTACTGTGAAATCTTGCTTCTTGCCAGATTCGATGATTCTACGTCAGCGGAAAGTTCGCTGTGGGTTTTAATGAATGTGTTTGTGAGTATCAAAATAAGTGACGGAAAATACCGAATATTTCGATTACAGTGACTTAGTACCTAGTGTTTATTTGACCACAAGGGATCTTCGATCTTAGAATGTGACGTAAATTTTCACTTGATACATTTAACCATTCCTGAGAAATAGGAGCATTAATAGACAGACGGATAGATAGACAGTCTGTTAACAAATGCAGAGGTTCGCGTCGTCCCTCTCGCATGGGTGTGTGTGTGTGTGTGTGTGTTTGGCCTTAGGATAATTTAGGTTAAGTAGCGTGTAACCCTAGGGACTGATGACCTTAGCAGTTAAGTCCCATAAGATTTCACACACATTTGAACATTTTTTGAACAAATGACAATTATTTTGTGATTATAAGTACTTACATATCGACAAATTTATGATTTCTTCCATTGGTTGCACTGGTGAAGGCTTACTTTTTGCCAGATTTCATGTTAGTACGCTATAGGTTTTATTGAGTGAGTTTGCGAGCGTCAAAATACGTGAGATAAATGGCAATATCTTTTGATTGCTTTCAGTTTGAAGCCTCAGTTTTTTTACGCCACTAAGGGACGATAGTCTTAAGTATGGTGCTTTAATTTCAACTTGATAAATCTGTCCGTTCCTGACAAAAGCGATATTAACTGTCGGATAGACGGATAGACAGACAAACAAAGTGATCCTATAAGGGTTCCATTTTTAGCGTCTGAGGAACGGAATCCTGAAAACTAGTTTATGGGAATAAATGTAAATTTCAAAATCGTGACTTGCTGCAATTTTCTGTATTTATATTTATATATATGTACTTCATTAATCATCGTTGAAAAATGCATACTACAATCCGTGTGCTTCATTTTCATTACATGTTTGGAAGAAATGAACCGACTGATAAACTCTAAACATTCCAAGATAAGTGCAAATCATTCTGTGTGACAAACTTATTTATTTAGTGCAGGAATTCATGAAGCATAATGTCGACGAGAATTTTAATAATGTGAAACATCTTTGGTTCTTTTCGTGCATTTTTTATCTTTACTTACCCATGCTATGAATTTATTTGTGTAGGACCTCCACCAAGATTATTATAAAATTCTTATGTCATTCAGATAGAAGATAAAAAAAATCCCCAGACTTCGTTTCGTCCCGTAGATTGGCAGAGCTCACCAGTAACCGAACACTGAAATATAAGCTCAGCAATAAGATCTTCTGCGCGCGCACTCACACACACACACACACACACGTGGACGGCGGAATTGTTATTTTTGGCTACGCTTTGCAGTTACGTCCGCTGGTGCCACAACTCCATCCAAGAAGAGTGGGCAAAACAAATGAGAACTCGAATTAGTAAATTATCAGTACTGCTATAGTGACGGTTGGGTGGTATTCATAGTAATGCAGTAAGTTGATCTGACTAAATTATAGCATGAAATAGAAACTACGTATTTCAGATTTATCTTGCTGACTTTATGCAGTAAAATGAATTTAACTATAATACTGATAATGATGGTACTGTTTGTAAAAGTGGTAACAGTGGTAGCAGTAATTGTTGCTGTGTTGGTGGTGGTGGTGGTGGTGATGGTGGTAGGCATTGTACTATAACAGATTTTTATGAAACTCAATAATCCAAAGAACACGTTATACAATATTGTAGACACGTTTAAGACGTCCTTAACTCGGCTGTGATATGTTCCAGTCGCCGTATACCGCAGCTGCACCCATCTCATTCGCATTGCGTATTATGGGAATCAAGGTCAAGTCACTGTGAACGGAGTGCGAAAACTATTGCATAGTACATACTTTGATTTACACTACTTTCCGAGGCAAAAATCGCATTCTGGTTCTGCGAGATCATAGATAAGCAAATTTATTAGTCACACCTGCCACCTGACATATCAATGCGAATCGTACGATTTAGGAAACAATCTGAGGACCCCTCGTAGATTGTTTGTAGACAATACCGTAATTTACCATCTTGTAATGTCATCAAACGATCAAAACAAGTTGCAAAATCCTTTAGAAAAGATATCTGCATGGTGCAAAAAAGTGGTAATTGACTGAATGAAAAGTGTGAAGTCATCCAGATGAATCCTAAAAGGAATCAGATCAATTTCAGTTACACGATAAATCACACAAATCTAAAAGCTGTAAACTCAGCTACATAGTTAGGGATTATAGTTACGAATAACTTAAATTGAAAATTCACATAGATAATGTTGTGAGGAAAGGAAACCAAAGACTGCGATTTATTGGCAGGACACCTAGAAAATATGCAGGTCTACTAAAGAGACTGCTTAAACTACGCTCGTCCGTCATATTTTAGAGTACTGCTGTGCGGTATGGTATCCACGTAAGATAGGATGGACGACATCGAAAAAGTTCAAAGAAGGCAACTCCTTTTGTATTATCGCGAAACAGGAGAGAGAGTGTCACGGATATGATACATAAATTGGGTTGGCAATCATTAAATCAGGTGAGTGTTTTGCTGCTGCAGGACCTTCTAATGAAATTTTAATCACCAGCTTTCTTCTGAGAATGTGAAAATATTTTGTCGGCAGCCGCCGCCTACTTAAGGCGAAAATATCATCATAATAAAGAAAGAGAAATCAGAGCTAGCACGCAGCGATTTATATGTTCTTTTTTCCGTCGCGCTGTTCGAGAGTGGAACAGTGAAGAAGCAGCTAAAGGGTGCTTCGATCATCCTTCTGAATTCTAAATCAGTAGATATAGATGAAATAAACAAGCTGCTGGAAAATCATTTTACCACTTTCCTATTAACGTCAAATGACCTGTTGAGGGGCAACACCCTGCCTCATTCTGGATATTCAAGTACACGACATTTTCAGTCCGCCGGTAACGTAACTAAGGCCGGCCGGAATGGCCGTGCAGTTCTGGGCGCTACAGTCTGGAGCCGAGCGACCGCTACGGTCGCAGGTTCGAATCCTACCTCGGGCATGGATGTGTGTGATGTCCACAGGTTAGTTAGGTTTAATTACTTCTAAGTTCTAGGCCACTGATGACCTCAGAAGTTAAGTCCCATAGTGCTCAGAGCTATTTGAACCATTTCGTAACGAAATTCAGCAACATCATTTTGTAAGCTATGTCCTAAACAGAGACAGCAAAGACGAAAACAGTTGAATGGAATGAATATATTCATGAAAAGAGGATATAAAATGAACATCAAAAAAAGCAAGACAAGGGTATTGGAATGTAATCGAATTAAATCAGCCGATGCTGAGGGAAGAAGCAAACTGAAGCTAAAAGCAGTAGAGGGGTTACGCGATTTCGGCAATAGAAAACTGAAGACAGTCGAAGTAGACAGTGTATAAAATGTAGACTGACAATGACAAGAAAAAATTTTCCGTGGTCGAGGAATTTGTCGTTGTTGCCTTCAGTCCGAAGACTGGTTTGATGCAGCTCTCCATGTTACTCTATCCTGTGCAAGCTTCAAAAAATGATTCAAATCGCTCTAAGTACTATGGGATTTAACATCTGAGGTCATCAGTCCCCTAGACTTAGAACAACGTAAACCTAAATAACCTAAGGACATCACATACATTCACGCCCGAGGCAGGATTCGAACCTGCGACCGTAGCAGCAGCGCGGAAGGTCAGTGTGACAGTAACTGAGGTAACTGCTCCAACCAAACTCTGAGAGAATTTTTTAATATCCTCCGATAGCCTAAGGAGAATTTCAAATGAGTTCGTAATGAAGTTATTTCCAGATTAATTAAAACTTTTAAACTAGA
Organism: Schistocerca piceifrons; assembly: GCF_021461385.2. Taxonomy (NCBI): domain Eukaryota; kingdom Metazoa; phylum Arthropoda; class Insecta; order Orthoptera; family Acrididae; genus Schistocerca; species Schistocerca piceifrons. The sequence continues at coordinate 253,388,976 of NC_060141.1, read as the reverse complement.
TCATGTAAGTTGTATGAGTAAATAATTGTCTGAGTCTGAGTAAGTCCCGGCTAGTTTTAAATTTTTTCCTTTGCACCACCGCTGCGCATCTTCCTGTTGCGATGGGTTATGTTATTTGGTACGGTACGAACATTTCATTTGTACCTGTATTTACTACTGTATTTACTAACACCGATCTTTGGCTTCCAGTAGAGAAAGCATTGCCAAATAAGTTATCAGCTATTATGAATGTATGTTAAATTTGCACAATACAAATAATTACGGCTCTATCTTGGAGTTCCAACGTTTCATTGACTGCATGACCGTAGCTGAGATTTTGTTGTACAGCGTTCATATCTATTTCAGCTACCTTTTAAGCTCACTCCACTGAACATCTATTAGAGACTTCAGGTAGGTACTGAACGATTAACTAGTAGAGGCTTACAGTCTTTAATAGCATCTGTGCATAGTATAGTCCCATGCAGCGTGTACAAATATTACTGTGATTGATACCTCAGAAGGAAATGGTGTCATCTATAACTTTTAGTGCTCCACCGCAGTAAATTAAGGTTAAATGATACATGTTGTGCTTCAGCAGTTATTGAGCAATCTTCTCTTCGTGTAATGAGAGTAGCATATCGTACATAAATAAATTAGTAGATGATAAGTTTGGACAGAATAAATTTATGATGTAGGAGTCACATATTCCCCCAAAAAGCATAGCTAGAAAACTAGTAACCTTAATGTTTATATTCTATGGATGTGTGGCAATCAAACATTTATACAGGGTGTTACAAAAAGGTACCGCCAAACTTTCAGGAAACATTCCTCACACACAAAGAAAGAAAATATGTTATGTGGACATGTGTCCGGAAACGCTTACTTTCCATGTTAGAGCTCATTTTATTACTTCTCGTCAAATCACATTAATCATGTAATGGAAACACACAGCAACATAACGTACCAGCGTGACTTCAAACACTTTGTTACAGGAAATGTTCAAAATGTCCTCCGTTAGCGAGGATACATGCATCCACCCTCCGTCGCATGGAATCCCTGATGCGTTGATGCAGAACTGGAGAATGGCGTATTGTACCACAGCCGTCCACAATACGAGCACAAAGAGTCTCTACATTTGGTACCGGGGTTGCGTAGACAAGAGCTTTCAAATGCCCCCATAAATGAAAGTCAAGAGGGTTCAGATCAGGAGAGCGTGGAGGCCATGGAATTGGTCCGCCTCTACCAATCCATTGGTCTCCGAATCTGTTGTTGAGATGCGTACGAACACTTCGACTGAAATGTGCGGAGCTCCATCGTGCATGAACCACATGTTGTGTCGTACTTGTAAAGGCACATGTTCTAGCAGCACAGGTAGAGTATCCCGTATGAAATCGTAATAACGTGCTCCATTGCGTTGGTGGAAGAACAATGCCTGTCCAATCGTTCACAGAAAATCTGTGTTGATGATGTGATTGCACAGTTGCGTGCGGATTCTTGTCAGCCCACACATGTTGATTGTGAAAATTTACAATTTGATCACGTTGGAATGAAGCCTCATCCGCAAAGAGAACATTTGCACTGAAATGAGGATTGACACATTGTTGGATGAACCATTCGCAGAAGTGTACCCATGGAGGCCAATCAGCTGCTGATAGTGCCTGCACACGCTTTACATGGTACGGAAACAACTGGTTCTCCCGTAGCACTCTCCATACAGTGACGTAGTCAACGTTACCTTGTACAGCAGCAACTTCTCTGACACTGACATTAGGGTTATCGTCAACTGCACGAAGAATTGCCTCGTCCATTGCAGGTGTCCTCGTCGTTCTAGGTCTTCCGCAGTCGCGAGTCATAGGCTGGGATGTTCCGTGCTCTCTAAGACGCCGATCAATTGCTTCGAACGTCTTCCTGTCGGGACACCTTCGTTCTGGAAATCTGTCTCGATACAAACGTACCGCGCCACGGCTATTGCCCCGTGCTAATCGATATATCAAATGGGCATCTGCCAACTCCACATTTGTAAACATTGCACTGACTGCAAAACCACGTTCGTGATGAACACTAACCTGTTGATTCTACGTGCTGATGTGCTTGATGCTAGCTAGTACTGTAGAGCAATGAGTCGCATGTCAACACAAGCAACGAAGTCAACATTACCTTCCTTCACTTGGCCAACTGGCGGTGAATCCAGGCAGTAAAGTACATACTGACGAAACCAAAATGAGCTCTAACACGGAAATTAAGCGTTTCCGGACACATGCCCACATAACATCTCTTCTTTATTTGTGTGTGAGGAATGTTTCCTGAAAGTTTGGCCGTACCTTTTTGTAACACCCTGTATATCAAAAGATAGAGATGGAGGTATACAACACAAAACCAACGCCACATGATCTGTCCAGCAGTTTATCAGAAAATTTTGTGGTAATTAAATTATTTTACTGTAGGGGTAAGGTTTAACTACGTCTGGGAGTATTTTTCCATTCTTCTCTTTTTAGTAACTTACATACCTCATTCGAATAACAAACTGAAAAACTGACTTTTTCCACGATGTATCACCCATACGTGGAGAGGCCTCACTGGCATGAAAATGTACCAAAGTAACTGATCAATAAAATTTTTAATTACGTCTTCATATAGGAGACAAAACAACAAATCCAATGACAGTAATCACAGACCGATTAATTGAATATATAACTTTTCGGAAGGCGTAATGAGCAAGTGTCAGAAGCAATGTCATCCGTCGGATGGTGGAGGTGAATGAAGTTCAATATCGGCTGATCAAATAGTTTGAGAAAGTTACAAGATGGCGTAAACTGTCAAAAGACAGAGTCGTTGCTTTCAGATTGGCAATGCAGACAAGTCAGTGTGGAAGGAGACTGATTTATCGTAGTAGCTACCCTATTGGCGCCGCCACAGAATGGTCAACTTAAGCACCAGAGAGTCTTCCTCCGTCTCTCCAAACAAAAGCTACTGGAATTATTAGCTCTGGCCCCCTGCTGGGAAGCTTGACTGCAAGAACTATTTTCACCGGTGTAGACAACTCACTGTGTTTCCTCAGTGACAGTAAAAATCACGAAGATCTGCTCTCTGAGCCCACTCTCAAGCAAATTTCCGACGGCGGCCATTCGATTGCAGATTCACAACTGTTCTGTCACATGATTAGTGCGGAAGTCACCGCCATGTTTCTCTTCACCTTCATCATCGAACAAGAATCCAGCACATGATACAAAATATTGTTAGCTGAGGAACTCGAAATTTTTCCATTAGTTCTTGAACCGACGTTATTTCACAGGGAATTGCTTGTCAACCAGGAATGTAAGTTAGGTGCAGAAGCCAACGGACAAGTATCACATTTTTATCCCGCTTACTGGAAAGAGCTTAGACTGCTACAGGAGGTTGTGGAAAGTAACAGCTAAGTTAAGGAGTGTGATAAGCGACGAAGACGTACAACTGTGTACCAAAGAGATTATACTCGGGCTGCCGCTGGTGGCTGAGCGGTTCTAGGTGCTTCAGTCTGGAACCGCGCGACCGCTACGGTCGCAGGTTCGAATCCCGCCTTGGGTATGGACGTGTGTGATGTCCTTAGGTTAGTTAGGTTTAAGTAGTTCTAAGTTCTAGGGGACTGATGACCTGAGATGTTAAGCCCCATAGTGCTCAGAGCCATTTGAACCATTTGATTATACTCGAAATTTTCTTTATGATGTAGTTCTGGTTCTTGTCGCTTTTCTGGTGAAAAAAAATAGAAAAGGGACCAATGTGTAAGAGCTACTTTTTTTTTTTTCAGCCTCCAGTCGGTACCGAAATGGAAACCGCAGCGTCTGGAGCATTTAGCTGCAACGTCCAGCTTCTTCTCTAGATGGTCGCCACTCCGAATCGAACATGTCTCGTAGACTCGTACCGCACCAACTTTCTATTACCCTCACCAAAGAAGTCAGCGTCTGGTCTTTCCGCCAGTTCTCTACAATGTTCTGCATCTCCTTTGCCGTTCAAAAATGCTGGCTTCATAGCTAGCGTTTTGTGTTAGCAAACAGTTTAAAAACGGAGGAAGGCACGTCCTGACTGTATGGTGGACAATCAGAGAGTTCTCATCCAAAATGTTACAGGAGCACCTGCGTTGCACGTGCAGTGTACGGCCGAGCATTGCCGATAAGAAGTTACATTTTATGGGCGGGGGAACGTCTCAGCAGGCACTTCACGCTTGACGAGAGACGCTATTGTTCTTGATGCGCTCTCTGTGCACACAGAACTGAAAAGTGTGACACGACGCAATAGATGAACATACTACAGACACTGCACAACTTACTTGCTCAGAGATTTATCGGATTTTCCCTGTGAGTTTAATTTCGTAACCGACTGGAGGTTGGAAGAAAATGGCCTTCATAATAAATGGCATCTAATTGTGCGTCTCTACATGACAACTTCAAAGCAGCATAGCACGGCACTGTGGAAAACATATGTACTGTGTTGCTAATTCTGCCCTCACTTAGGAGGAGTGATTGAACCATTTTGGGTCCTTCGGCAACTGGTGTAACTCATTTTTTGAGGTAATAGCCAACCTACATGTCGCAGGCTGCCTTGCCCCTTAATGACTGCAACATTTCAGGATCAGATACCATTTCAATTTATTTCAGCTGGTATTATAACATGTCGTTGTCTTGTGACTAATACCAAGTTGTTCCAGGTAAACATTATAGTGGTTAATCACAACGTAAAATATACTTACTGATGAAGATTGATTGTTTACAACACCACATGTGTAATGGAACAACATGGACGGTAATAGAAGCTAAATGAAGCAAGATTGTTTTGAATTTAACCGGCGAAGAATTACTGGAGGGAATGTGGGGCTCCTAAACATTTGATTTTTATGTTACACACTTTTTAGTCTTGGTTTAGAGCTTACTTTTACTATTATTAAGTGTTTTTCTAAATGTTTCCCGATTTTTAAGTATAGGTTTGTAACAGTTGTTAACCTTTTTAAATTCGTCAGTAATTATAATTGCCTAGACTTCCGCGCCCAAGACCTTTGGACATGAACGTATTCTGAGTGTCGTGCCGGCTGAAGTGGCCGTGCGGTTCTAGGCGCTACAGTCTGCAGCCGAGCGACCGCTCCGGTCGCAGGTTCGAATCCTGCCTCGGGCATGGATGTGTGTGATGTCCTTAGGTTAGTTAGGTTTAATTAGTTCTAAGGTATAGGTGACTGATGACCTCAGAAGTTAAGTCGCATAGTGCTCAGATCCTTAGTGTCGTGCCGCGTCATAATTTAAAAATAAAAAAAAAAACTCTATAGTGGAAAAACAAACGTTTTGGCCACTTTACAGCGGCCTTCTTCTGGATCTACTAATTGATTAATTGCTAATCAGCCTTATTTTTACAGTGGGTAATGAGTATTACCTTGCTTGTCTTTGCGACATTTTGGAACCTACAACGTGCAGATACCAAATTGTTTGAGATCAAGTGAATTTTTACTGTTTTGTAGTCATTTTTAACCTATTTTCAAGTTTTTGTAAGAAATGAAAAAATTTGGATATTTGTAACAAAACAATCAATCTGTCCCAGCTTGGAATCCTACTGCCCAGTATCATAAAAAAAGACACACCTGAGGAATTTGTAGCTTTTGTTACTTCACCCTTAATTCTAAAACACTCTGAACGACTTCCTACAAATAATCAAAAAACTAGGCAAAAAATTACCCACAAGAGAACACACAGCGCTAATACTGTGTAATGCCATTCCTAGCACTGAGAATTGCCTAAATGATGAAGAGTATGCAACTTCCTTAAGGTATATTGAGATGATGTCACTCATAGATCATTACATCACGTAAAGCTACAAAATTATACCTTCCATCTGCTGTTCCGATTTTCGATAAATGATGTACATACTCAGATTGAAGCAACGAGTGAAGATTTGTACCATGGCCGGGATTCGAATCCCGTGTGTCTGGAATCACATAATTTCGTTGATCTTCGACAAAATTAAGAAGAGGTTATTTAGTACGCGAGTCAAGATGTGACAAGACGCCTGCGTAATCATCAAAGCAGAAATGTATTCTTACAGCCCATTAAATATGAGTGTTGTCATTTCGGAGACAAGAATGTTCACAGCATACTTATTACTTAGATGCAGAAAAAAGGAAAACATTTGTCCCAATATTTAGTCACAAATAATGTTCGTGTCCACGGTAACCTCAACGTGTGAGCCGATGGTTTGAAATGGAAAACAACCCCAAAACTACACAATATCACCTAATACCTAAACTACATACTCCACATACTGAAGACTAACACTATATTCGGCTGTAGATGCCCTCGACGCCTTGCCTCACGTAGAAAATGTTATATCCCACGTCACTGTCCTGCTGTGTCTAGTGGTCGTTTGAAGAGCTCCAATTCCAAACGAGCATTGCACGCAATAACCTTCACAGTGTTTACTCGTGAACTGGCTAAATAGACCTACATTCACTGATACCAGTTGCTTCAATCAGATTCGAAAGCAGTTACCGAGGGACTGCCAAGCGAGAGGTAACCATGAGACAAAGATGAAATAACAAAGGAAAGGGCAACACACTGCGAGTCAGAGAGTGAATTGTCAAAAGCTTTAACGTTACAGGGAACCGAGAAAACTTTGACAGCCGGCCGTGGTGGCCGAGCGGTTCTAGGCGCTACAGTCTGGAACCGCGAGACCGCTACGGTCGCAGGTTCGAATCCTGCCTCGGGCATGGCTGTGTGTGATGTCCTTAGGTTGGTTAGGTTTAAGTAGTTCTAAGTTCTAGGGGACTAATGACCTTAGCAGTTAAGTCCCATAGTTCTCAGAGCCAAACCTTAACAGAAAAATGCAAAGGCACTTTATAAATCAGTGGTTTTTGCGACTGAAAATTGTTTTGTGGCCATTTGTTATGCATTTTCAATGTTATTGTAAAAATGAATATACAAATCTTTGATATTTGTAACAAAACCTCAGTCACTCCGTCCCAGCCTTCAATCCCACTGCTCAGTACCATCAAGAACGAAAAGATACAGTTGACATATTTGTAGCTTTTCTTACTTCACTCTTAATTCTAAATCACTGTAAATGACTTCCTACATAGGTTGCTCTCAGCAGATTGGACAGCAGGCTGGCACCGATAACAATAATTCAGGTTTACGTTTCGTCATCGCAAGAAGAAGATGAAGAGATAGGAAAGTACGTGAGGATATTGAGCATCTAATTCAGCATGTAAAGGCAACTGATAATCTAATGGTCATGGGGGCTTTGAATGCATTGGTAGAGGAAGGAGTAGAAGAACGACTTACGGGAAAATATGGGCATGGTAACAATGAGAGAGGATGTGACTAATTGAATTGTGCAACAATTTTCAGCTAGTAGCAGAGAAAGCTCTTTTACAGAATCACGGAAGGAAGAGATATACTTGAAAAGGCTCGGAGCCACGGGAAGAATCCAGCTGGAATGCACTGTGGCCCAAGAGAGACTCCAAAATCAGGTGCTGGAATGTGAGGCATACCCAGGAATAGAAATAGTCCCAGACCACAATTTAGTAATGGTGCAGAATAAAGTACAGTTTGAAAGAATCGTTCGACAGGGCCAGTGTGAAAAGAAGTGGGATGCTGAATCACTGATAAGTGATGGGATGCGTTTGAAGTTCACTAAAGTTGTGGATAATGCGATGAGGAATACCACAGTAGGCAAAGTAGTTGAAGAGTCGTGAACATCTCTAAAATAGCAATCACAGGTACAGGACGAACAAACATAGATATAAAGAAGATAACTGCAAAGAAACGTTGAGCAACAGGAGAAATATTGCAACCGTCGGCGCACGAAGAAAATACAGATATGGTCAGGGGAAGATAGGAATACAGAAATATAAATCTCTTAGGAATTAAATGAATAGTAAATTCAGGGAATGCAAGGCGAAATGGTCAAGGAAAAGTCTGAAGAAATGGAGAAAGGAATGATCGTCGGAAGGACCGAGTCAGCATTTATACCTTCGGAGAAATGTGAAATGAATAACAAAAGGCGGCAACATTAAGAGTGTAATGGGAAAACCATTGTTAAACGCGAAGGAGAGAGCGATTAACTAGAAAGAGTACTCCCGAGGTCTCCATCTCTGATGAAGTGATAGAAGAACGAATTGGAGTTTATATGGACTTGAGGACATCAAGTACACCAGTGAGAATTTAAAATGGCTGAGGGAAACTTGAGGCCAAATAAAGTAGAAGGAATAGATAATACTCCATTGGAATTTTTAAGGTCAGTGGGTTTGGTGACAACCGAACGACTGTACAAGTTCGTGTGTAGAATGTATAAGAATGGCGATATTCCATCAAACGTTCGGAAAAATATAATCCACGTAATTCCTGCTGATAAGTTCAAGAACTGTCGCATGATCTGCGTGTCAGCTCAAGCAGCGAAGTTATGACAAGAATAACGTACAAAAACTTGAAAAAGAATTGGGAATCTTTTAGATAACGATCAGTTAGGCTTTAGAAAAGGTGAAGGCGGGCACTATACAAAATGTATAAGAACCGTGATGGGAAAATAAGACTGGAAGACCAAGGTCGAAGTAAACAGGGATGAGGTCTGTCACGCATGTTGTTCAACCGATACATCTTGAGGCAATTGCGGAAATATAAGAAAGATTCAAGAATTGAATCAGAAATCAAGCTGAAAGGACATCAATGATAATATTAGCTGAAGGCATTGCTGTCCTCCGTGAAGTTGAAGAAGAATTTCAGGATGTATTAAATCGAATGAACAGTGTAATGAGCCGGCCGGAGTGACCGACCGGTTCTAGGCGCTACAGTCTGGAACCGCGTGACTGCTACGGTCGCAGGTTCGAATCCTGCCTCGGACATGGATGTGTGTGCTGTCCTTAGTTTTGATCAGTGTAATGAGTTTAAAACATGGACTAAGAATAAATCGAAGAAAGATGAAAGTAATGAGAAGTAGCTGAACTGTGAAACGGAGAAACGTGACGTAAAAAATTGGTCACCATTAAGTAGACGAAGTTAATACTGCTATGTTAGAGTCAAAACAACCCATGATGAAGGAAGCCAGGAAGATATATAAAAAAAAAAACTAGCACAAGCAATAAGAGCGTTCGTAGCCAGCAGAAGACTATTAGTGTCAATCATAGACACTATTACGAGGAAGAAATTTCTCAGAATGAAGGTTTGGAACTCAGCATTGAAAACTGATGTGTGACGGACTGTAGGGCAAATGGAACAGAAGACAATCCAAGCATCTGATCTACGGTGCTCCAGATTAACGCTGAGAAGTATTTGGACTGATAAGATAGCGAACGAGGAGGTTCTCTGCAGAATAGACGAAGAAAGCAATATAAGGAAAACACAGATAAGAAGATGGGATAGGATGACAGGACACGTGTTAAGGCATGAGCGGAAAACTTCCATGGTACTAGAGGCAGCTGTGCGGGGTAGAAACTGGAGAGGAAGGCAGAAATTCGAATACGTCCAACAGATAATTGAGGACGTTGGGTGCAAGACCTAGTCTGAGATGAAGAGTTTGGCACAGGGGAGGTATTCCTGGCGGCCGCATCAAACCAGTCAGAAGACCAGAGAAACGAAGAAATAATTGACAAGATGTGATACTCGTTATCGGTCCTTATCGGTTAGGTTCTTTTTACAACCACTGATGTCACGCTGCTTTCCATGCCCACGAATAGTACATCTTTCCTCAACTGCCACTTAGAATTTTCGCTTTGATATGCTAACAAATCGGACAACCTCATTCACGGTGTGGTCACGCGAATGTCCTGTCGTTCACCAGTTCTGTCACGTCTCCACATCGACACATTTCAGTGCATTGATTTCCTATACTGCACATACGTTCCACTGCTATTCCATGACTTTCGTCAGTAGTGGAGGGTGACAAGAGCACCTGTTACCATTTCTGCTCCATCTACAGCGCTCCAGAGACCGGTGTGGCCTTTTGAGAATGTGGCAATATTTTGCCTGCTGAGCTTACGACTTCCGTGTGGAGTGTTACCGAGATAAAACTGCAGAGCGTTTAGTGACGGTCCACAGCTGGTATCGATCGCAGCGCGGCGCTGAGTTACCGACGGCCAGACACTGCCCGCGCTCGTCCCGTCCCACCGTGAGTCGGCAACCCGCGATACTCCGCCAATGAGTTTGCTTCGCCGAACAGCGGTAACTCTGCTTACTGGCACGCTCAGAGCTGCAACAATCAGCGTTCCCTTGTGCGAGGGTAAGGAGCCAAAGTAAATAGACTTGTTGCTGCGAGCTCTACGCATCTTTCTCTCTCCTTTACGGATGCACCAATATTTCTGCACTCTAATATGTAACACATCAACACAAGTGCCACTACATGTTCTTGCCTGGGTTGAGTATGACATAAATATTTTTAAATCTGCACACAGCTTTTCATGGTGTTTACCAAAAAATGCTAGACATTAGCTTCAAGAGGTGTAGCTAAGGCTGGTTTTGATCATTGCTAGCAGACTGGGAACTAAGGGCAGACGTGACACTGACTTGAGATAACGGTTCACTTACGTATAGTCAGACATTTACTACAACCAAAATACATTAATATTTTACGAAACTGATTCATTTTTAAGTCACCGGTACTATTTATTAGTGCCTAGAGCTTTGCTCTACCAAAACTACTGTTCTGTACTTTTGGTACAGTACTTAAATGACGTAGTAAATAGCAGAATTACCTGTAGGGTTGGTGGCACTGCTAGGGAAAGAAACATAACTGATTGTCAAATTACCTTTCATTAGGACTGCGGCATGCACTCAACAACTGTGATATGACTTCGAAAATGGAGTACACCATTCAGTCGTCTTTTCCTTACTAGCTTTACTGAAGCAAATCTAGATTTCGTCTATTAACTAGCCATTATCAGTGCAGTAATTTCATTCAAGGCTTAAATCTTACAGGAGTTCGAACAACGGGGAATCGACGTACTAGTACTTGTGTTAAATGTATGGATTAATGCATTGATAATGGCTAGTTACTAGCCGAAATCTAGATTTGCTTTAATAAAGCTAGAAAGGAAACGACGACTGATTGCTGCTCTCCGTCATTTTGAAATAAATGGATGTGTGAGAGAGAAACTGGTAGCAGACGACTTCTTTTTGTCATTTGTTTGTTTTGCACATAAACGGAACCGCACATCGTTCAGTGTTAGCCCGTTGTGTGTTTTATATCCCTAAAAACATAAATCACATTTTATAAATAGGAAAAATTAACTGATCGCGGAACTTAAGCGCTTTTATGTAACCAAAGCAATTACTTTTGATGCGAGTACTGTTTCGATGTACAAACATAAAAAATTATATAAATGTTTTTGTTATATTTTTCTCAGTAGAATATTCTTCAGCATCATCAATGGCAAGGTTTTCATTGATAACTACGAAAGTTGTTTATGGACAACAGAACATGTTTCCTATAAGCTCGACGAAGTACTGAGGCGGTCTGATTGCTCCTGTTTACTTTTATTTATTTTACGTAGTTTTTTTTTAATAAATTCATTTATAGTGCTGTGTGATAAATATGTATAGAGTTTTTATTTTTCTATAACACCTCTCTGTTTCACTTTACAAATCAACAATTGTCGAATAAAATCTGAATTAAACATAGACAAGTTTAACTTTGTTACAAATACGTTTTACTTTTAAGTTACAGACTGGAGGATAACTATGGAGAACAAAAGTACAAAAGTATTCCATATATTACGCGGCCCTTTATGTATCCTCGCTCAGTTTCTAGACCGTCCGCTGTTTCAAGGGAATCCAGTAACACACTGATCGCATACGCTGACAAAACGATCGAAATAAGGTAATTCCTGATACGTAATGGGAATGTGGTTATGTTCTTAAGTGACCAAGGCTACTAGGAACACTACCGCAGTTTTCGCTAAGTTATGATAGTCTACGATATCCTACGGCAGTCTTACAACGCTGTTACTGACACATGCAAATTTGTGCCGGACCAGGAGTCGGAACGACATCTCCCTCTTATAGCGAGCGGTCTTCTGAATCACTTCAGTTATCGATGCACGCTCCCTGGACCGATCCAGACTTTCAGATGCCACACTGCCATAACCTCTAACGCCCGCACATTGTGTTAGCCCCGCAACAAAGAGAGGCAAATTTTACTATCGTTGTTTTCAGGCGTTGAGGCATCTAAGACATATTTCATTTTACAATGTCTGTCTTTTACAGTGTCTATAGGTTATCATACAATGTCCTTCAGATATACAAAGTGTTTTAGGAAAGTTTTGCAAAACAACTTTATTTATTTAATTTTTTCGGAATAATTCCCGTCACATTGAATACAACTCTCCATCCTTCGAAACCAACCCCTAAACCAGTTCTCCCAAGCTTCTGTAAGGAGTGAGGCACATTTGTTCTCCCAAGCCCTCAGGAGTCCTCATCATTTGAAAACAGTACTCCTTTCAGCTTCATTTTCATATGCGGGAACAATGCAGAGTCACAAGGAGCAGTGTCTGGACTGTAAGGAGAGTGCTCAAGAAGTTTCAGTCCTGTGCCCTACAAATATTCGATGCTTGCTTTGGCGCTGTGAGCTGGACCGTTGTCATGATGAAGGAACCAAGGCTCAATTCTTGACTCCGGTCTCAGAATCTTCAATGACTTGATGACTTTGGGCAGGCACATCTTTTAGCTGCGACTCTCCAAAACAATACGCTTCACAATTCCACACGATTTGGAGAAAAAGCAACTATCATTTTTTTCTTTACTGATCGGGATTTTCTGACAGCTACGTGTGTGTCGTCATCTCCTAAGACCCTAACTATGTTTTGAGTCTTAGTCGACACGTCATAATAGTATAGCCAAGTCTGGTCACCTGTCTCGATGTTATTCACGTACTAGGATTCTCCTTTAAGAAAAACTTCTTTAACATCTGCCGATACCAAATCAGGCGTCATCTGCTCTTCCGCCAATCTATGCGGCACCCAGAGACAAGAAAGTTTCTCTACTTCCAAATGATCATGCAGAATCGAACGAACTCCTGGTTCATTTATCCCTAAGGTACCCTCTATGTGCTTATAGTCCAGTCGCCTGTCTGCGTCCAGCATTTTCCTCACAGCATCAATGTTTTCCTCCGTAACGGATGATCGTGGCCTTCCTGACCCCTCAGCGTCCTCCAGAGAGAATTTCCTTTTTGGAATTCTCTGTACCATCTGAATATAACTGTACGATGTGGACACATATGAAAGAGTGCAAGAGTTATTTCTTCAAAGCGCTGGTCTACGTTTAATCCACGAGTGAATTTGTACTCCAAAACCGTACGAATCTCACTTCGTGACCACGATACAATATCAAGCACTTCAATCTGATGCTGCTAGTGAGTGACTGCGACCACAGACTTGGCACAGTGGCTAAAATGCAGGTCTGAAGTATTCTCAGCAGAAACTATCAGCCTCCTCCGACGTATTGCTGCGTCGCATTGCAAAACTATCCCGGTACCCTTTGTACGTGTAATTCCTTCATGAAAGAAATGTTTGCATTTTTTTCTGGACCCGTGATTGCACCCAGGCGTGCCCCTCTTCATCCGGAGGAAATCGACGGCAACGAATGTATTCCTTTGGGGCTCCAAAAACATGAAATGGTGTGGGGAGGGACTTGAACTGTATGTAACATATATAAGGGCATCCCAGTTAAACGTCTGCAGCGTAGTGGAAAAAACCTGGGCAGGTATTATTCTGCAACGGATGCCGTTCGTCAACATTCCTGGGCGCCTTGACATGCTAGTGTGCTTTAATATCTGCGAGGCATCAACGTAACCCTCTGCGCTAATTATGGCGCCGTGTTCCAGAAAATCAATGAGCAGTGGGTTGATGGACGGCATCATTGTGTTACAAGGTAATGCCCGCACTCATGTTGGCAAGGTTGTTTGCACTACATTGCAGAATCTTCGCTGGGAAGCCCACACCCATCCTCCATACAGTCATGATCTCTTTCTATGCGATTCCGATATTTTTTGGAGCCCTGAAGGAAGACATTCTTAGCCCTTAATTTTCTTTGCGCGCTTGGACGCACTCATGAAGCCGTAGACAACGGCAAAAAATCATTCCATGGAGGCATCGAGCGTCTTGTCTCTCAGTGGATATATTTATTAACAACTATGGCGATTACTTTTGAAATAATTAGCAGTTTACTTAAGTTTTCCTTCTGCCTCCGTTTCGATTGACTGCCGATTAGACTTCTGCACTACAGTCATGCAATTTATGTGGCACAAATCTACAGGTGCAAAGCGTTTTGTATGTTAAAATTTCGTGACAATGGGCAAGGTTGATTTTTAGAATCTTTTTAATTCATTGATCCACATTTTTGTTGCAAACTGTCAAGTTAAGTATTAGTTTCGTAAATAAAACCCGCGTCTTCTGCTCATGATGGCCATGCAGACAAACTTGTTATCAAAATAAGTGTTTTCTTCGTTTGTAGTTTGGGGAAATTGTAAGCCTTGACGGAAGATTATATTCCTCAAAATTTCACATGGCATATGCTGCATGTGGGGAAATTAATTTCACTAGCTTTGCAGTACCTGCACTGAAATCATATAACATGACATTAACCGCCGCCTTCCTCACTGTAAACCGTCAAATTGAGGAATTTCAGATGAAATTTAAATGAATGCTTTAAATATAGATACCCTGAGAGGTGAAATTAGAAAGTTTCTAGAGATAACGTAAATAAAAACCAAACGCGTTAGCCTATATCCTCCAAGAGTCCATATAAGACGAGCAGGACAAGCGTTGTGTTACCTAGCTGCTACTAGCACAGGAAAGAACTGGCAGTATCATTGTAAATATTTGGCCACCCTACGATAGCGCATTTACTTCGTATGTGGTCCTGAACTCGTCCACTATATTCACTTTGCATTACTTTCCCACTTCCGTGGTTATGCTACATAATCCTCATGTAAGATGGTTTAAATTTAGTGGAATACCTTGAGTGTCATTTTCGATCAGCGTAAGTTCTCCATTGGTCCATATGTAGACTTCATAATATGTAGAGTGTTTGCGTTGCAATGGAGCTTGTGCTGCAATTCATTCACACTAAATCACACAACGATTGTAATACATATTATACCACTCTTACTGTGGCTTGACGAAAACATACGAATTCCTGACTAATAAATTGCATGTAGAATCTCTTCTAAAGGGAAAATAAACTAGATATAATACATTTATAACAACATTAAACAACTTGGTTAACTATCCAGACTGGATCACAAACTACGAAATTAATTCAGAGCCATATTCCTGTCTTGCATATTATATTCGAGTATAATCACTTTTCCGGAAACTAGAAATCTACTCTGTAGGAATCAGCATGGGTTTTGAAAAAGACGATCGTGTGAAACCCAGCTCGCGCTATTCGTCCATGAGACTCAGAGGGCCATAGACACGGGTTCCCAGATTCATGCCGTATTTCTTGACTACCGCAAGGCGTTCGATACAGTTCCCCACAGTCGTTTAATGAACAAAGTAAGACCATATGGACTATCAAACCAATTGTGTGATTGGATTGAAGAGTTCCTAGATAACAGAACGCAGCATGTCATTCTCAATGGAGAGAAGACTTCCGAAGTAAGAGTGATTTCAGGTGTGCCGCAGGGGAGTGACGTAGGACCGTTGCTATTCACAACATACATAAATGACCTTGTGGATGACATCGGAAGCTCACTGAGACTTTTTGCGGATGATGCTGTGGTGTATCGAGAGGTTTTAACAATGGAAAATTGTACTGAAATGCAGGAGGATCTGCAGCGAATTGACGCATGGTGCAGGGAATGGCAATTGAATCTCAATGTAGAGAAGTGTAATGTGCTGCGAATACATAGGAAGAAAGATTCCATATCATTTAGCTACAATATAGTAGGTCAGCAACTGGAAGCAGTTAATTCAATAAATTATCTGGGAGAACGCATTAGGATTGATTTAAAATGGAATGATCATATAAAGTTGATCGTTGGTAAAGCAAATGCCAGACAGAGATTCATTGGAAGAATCCCAAGGAAATGCAGTCCGAAAACAAAGGAAGCAGGTTACAGTACGCTTGTTCGCCCACTGCTTGAATACTGCTCAGTACTGTGGGATCCGTACCAGATAGGGTTGATAGAAGAGATAGAGAAGATCCAACGGAGAGCAGCGCGCTTCGTTACGGGATCATTTAGTTATCGCGAAAGCGTTACGCAGATGATAGATAAACTCCAGTGGAAGACTCTGCAGGAGAGACGCTCAGTAGCTCGGTACGGGCTTTTGTTGAAGTTTCGAGAACATACCTTCACCGAGGAGTATTGCTCCCTCCTACGTATATCTCGCGAAGAGACCATGAGGATAAAATCAGAGAGATTCGAGCCCACACGGAGGCATACCGACAATCCTTTCCACGAACAATACGAGACTGGAATAGAAGGGAGAACCGATAGAGGTACTCAAGGTCCCCTCCGCCACACACCGTGCGGTGGCTTGCGGAGTATGGATGTAGATGTAGATGTAGCGTAATATAATAATCGTCATATAAAAACAGGTCACCTACTTTCGTCGCTTTCGATCGTGAAATACAAATGGTATAAATCTTTTATCGAATATCGGGGAACAACAGTAAAGTATTTTCTACTCACTGAAGCCTTCCAAAAAGGGCGAGGGAGTGGAGCGCCGCCATGGCAGCTGCTGCTGGGCGCCGGCAGGTGGGCCCCGGAGAGCTCTGGCGCAAGCGTCCTTCAAAGCAGGCTAGCAGCAGATCTTTCGCAAAAGTGTTATTGGAAGGAACTGTTATTACTGGTATGTCAGACAGTGAAATACAGTTTATCTGTACTATCATTACCTCCTGGACTTCAGTATTCAGACGAAAAAGTGATTGAAAATGTAGACAAGGAGCGGTTTGGACCGTGAGACGTAGCATTCAGACGAAGTGCTATTCACCGCTGAATCACAGATGCAGGCGGAGCATAATTTCTCAAACAGAATACAAGGCTTCCTTCAGGGACTGCACAGAGAGTGCGGCAAGGAAATGGTTTCCTCGTTTCAAGGAGAATAGTTTTGACATTATTGACTCTCCACGTTCAGAAAGACTTCGGGGTTTGATAAAGACTTTTAAAAACATTAATCGGCAATGATCCACCTCAGCGAACTCTAGAACTGGCAAATGTGATGAACTGTGATATTACAGCGATCGTGTGATATATTAATGCAATGGAAAGGTTCAAAATTGAGTGTATATGTACTGCATGGTGCAAGCCTAAATTACTAAAATGAGAGGGTGACAATGTGTCATCAACTGGCTCGTGAACAGCAGCAAACATTCCTCTTTTATATCGTTATTGACGACAGTAAATCGTGTGTTTATGCTAACATAAGTAAGAGAAAGAAATGGTCCAGCCCAAACAGAGCAGCGACT
Organism: Schistocerca piceifrons; assembly: GCF_021461385.2. NCBI lineage: Eukaryota > Metazoa > Arthropoda > Insecta > Orthoptera > Acrididae > Schistocerca > Schistocerca piceifrons. The sequence goes on along the minus strand of NC_060141.1, from coordinate 253,371,583 downwards.
GCACGTGCAAAGACCACAGTTGATATGTTACTCATCTGGTGCAACAGCGACGATGTGGTGTACCACGAATTGCTTCCCCGAGATGTAAGTATCCCTGTTGGCATTTATTGTCAACAACTGAGACGTCTTCTAGAAGCAGTTCAAGAACACGACCAGGAAGACTGCGCGAAGCGATGCTACAACACGTTAACGGCCATATGCAAAAAATGGTTCAAATGGCTCTGAGCACTATGAGACTTAACTTCTGAGGTCATCACTCCCCTAGAAACTTAGAACTTCTTAAACCTAATTAACCTAAGGACATCACACACATCCATGCCCAAGGCAGGATTCGAATCTGCGATCGTTGCGGTCGCGCGGTTCCAGACTGAAGCACCTAGAACCGCTCGGCCACTCTGGCCGTTTTCTAGACTGACGAAGGAGTTGGGTTGGGAAGTCACTCCACAGCCACCTTATTTTCCCCTTTACCGCCCTCTATGAAACAACCTTCAAGGAACTTCTTTTCTGGATAAGAATGCGCCCCTAACACGGCTCGACGTGTTCTTCGCCTTAAAAAAAACGAAATTTCTACAGTCGCCGAATCGAAAAGTCCCCAACGGTGATGTTGTAAATAGTGAAGGAGACACTATTATTGATGATTGAAGTCTTGGTAATGTGCATCTGTTTTGTTTATTAAATTTGTGGAAAAACGCTGTGAACTTATGGGCCAACAGAGAAAGCAAAGAAAGCTGATAAGAGTTCTTTTGCAGTACATTTGATTTCTTTCCCTTCAGCTGTCTAGATGTATATAAAGAAAACGTATTTGTAATTTCAAGAGAATAATAATAAATTTTCAGGTGAGTTAAATGCCGTATTGTTCGTTGAATATATTGCTTATATGTCATTAATTGTCTGTTCAAGCTTATTACGTGTTTATCAGCTGATAAATTCCGCTGCGAAGGGAAAGTTTGTTAATGATGCGCCATTCCTATCAGATGCATATCTGCATCCTGTCTTTCACAACCTGCAGTTTAATGTTGTTTGAAATATAAAGTCCGATTAACTTCCGTACACTGCGTAATATTTCATCGCATTGTGCTACATTTTAACACAATTAATCATCACCCAATTTACTGCTCTCCTACGGGGATTTCTGCGCCTGGTTTCATCAGAACAAGAAAATCTAAGGTAACAGAGTGCACATTACGGCTAAGTTGGAATTATTCTGTGTATCTAATGTTAACTTTAAATTAAATGTGAGCTTTTTTGCTCCAACTGCAGTCTTCATATGTCCTGCTTTAGAACAATTAACATTCTGTCTTGATTCCATATCTTACTTTAAGGGAAGTATCACAGTAGGTACTGCTATTAAAGTTATTCTGCCTCATTTCCGTTGCACTGGAACATTTAACGCAATTTTGGTCCCTCTACTGCCGCAACGGCATTTTCAGACAATACCATAAGCCAGATCCTCTTTGACAGCGGGCGCAGTAATGAATTTACTCTCAACTGACTGCCTGATATAAGACGAAAAGAGTGAATACCGTTTAAAACTGGCTCTTTCAGAATGTGGGATACGGTTTTAATCAGTGAAATACAAATCCTTTAGAAATAGTTTTGCAACACGTACATATCGACCATCGCGTGGCTCACATTCAAGCAGATCAGAGAATGAAATAATGCGTCATAAGAAAATAAAAGTAAGTGCCAATATGAAACAAAAACGAAACAATGATTGAAATGAAGGGATCTACTCGATAGTGAACTTCTTTGCACATACGAGAAATGAAAATCAGCTACTGCATAACATTCAATACGTGTGTTAACACACTATACACTGAAACATGCTTCTATCCTATAAACATGGTGTTTAAAGGTGGACGACCTGTTCCTGCTCTATCCTGTTCCATTCTTCGACATTTCGACGATGCCATCCCTTAGGCCATCCAGCGTGTGAGGAGGGTTCTGTCAATGACACACCCAAGTTTCATGTGGTTCTAGCCTTCCTCATTGGTTTCACGTCAGTTTTATCCGCATATCGTTCTGTTATATAAATTTCTGGTCCCTAGAGGAAGGAGTACAAAATATGGGAGCAGCCTGCCTAAAAGACCAACCAGAGAATTGATGACTGTATGGTTGGACAGCACGTTGACGGTCTGCAAGCCCACACCCTTCGAATTACTTTTAATAGCGATGAGCCTCCGACATATTAAACACCTGTGAGCAATCGTTGACGAGGACAACCAGGTGACACTGATTCAGGTTCCACTCCTGTTGCTCCCTTGGCTACACCATTTCACACCACAGTGCTGGTAGTAGAATGCCTGTGGGCATTCCAGCACAGAGTCCAGGTGGCTGCCACTAGCCAGCACATGGTACAGTCAGTTGGTGTTCCGCAGCAGCCATTTTCGCAGAAACTTTATGAAGCTTTTCTCTCAACGATTCTAGGCCTATTGCTTTCTGTTGTGCTGAATCCGAATTTCATGTTCGCTGTCTCATAAATAGAAGGTCACCTTCACAACGAAATATGCAAAAAAACTCAAAAGTTTCGCCTTTTTTCAGTTTTTCCGTTATACTTCTAAAAGGTGTTTCTCGAATATCACCACTCTATACACAGTTAAAATCGGCAAGATCTCCTACAAACTGCACTAGAGAAGTTTGACTTTGTGAACAATGGTATCGGCGCTAGAGTGCGCTGAAAAGCAGAAATTTTACACTTTTTATGCAAAACTTCAGAAATGCCAATTCTCACTCCATACATCTCGAAAAATATGCATATTATCAACAAAAATCTCTACATTACGTGAAAGTACTTACATTTCCTAGAAGGTACCTGTGCTATGTTCAATTTTCTCTTAATAAAACGAAACTGGGGATGTTTTCAAATATGTACTTTCAGCGAATGTTCAATGTCTCTCAAAAATTTCATTGACTCAGTGGTGTGATATTAACATTATCTTGTAGTGCAAAACATTCATAATTTAATGCTGATAACGCTATCTTATGCTGTTTCCCAGTGAAGAATACATGACACTTTGTCCCTGTAAGGGATCTGTGATCCCATGAACATAGATATTGGTATCCGATGCCCAGGTCGATAGCAGAGGAGTCGATTGTCGAGTGCTGCAGGAGGCAGTGAGACTAGTGTCGAGTGAGCAGCAGTACTAGGAAGACAGGCTAAACTGGTGGTCGAGCTGAGTACGGTGTCAATGGCGGAGTTGCTGAGTAAGGAGTAAATTGTAAATTCACCAGAGTGTGACAGATGAGCGCGTCCCTTTATTGTCATGGGGTTGACCCTCATCAATACCGTTGCGCGAGTGACATAAAACCAAAAGTGACAAGTGCCGAATTACGTGTTTTTCGTCAACCACGTCAGCCCACAACCACCATGGATTGCAGTGAGGATTGTTGTGAAGGTTAACCACCATCACTGCGTGTGACGAAGTACTTAAAATAAGCAACCAATAAAAGATATAACCGTAATTAAACGCTTAAGACGAAGGTGGCAACTGCCTCATAATTGGTGTATTAGCAGAAAATACATATCAGTTTGTATATCGCAACCTTTATGGTCTTTAATAATACACAAACTTTCAATCGTTAACTATTCCATCTCAGAACAGCTACACTCTGTTGAAATACCCCCAAAACCACAGCAGAAAAAACCAATGTCCTTTATCCATTAATCACATAGCCATATAATCATAATAATTAACTGTTTGACGGCTTCAGTAAATCAAACAAAACCCAATAAAGGACATAACAGGGGTGTTTCATCTTTGCTCCCGTGCCAAGGGCAGTGCAATCTTTGGATCCGACCATGGTTTATTAAGCACCATTTTTGGCTTCAGTGGAAAGACATTTGCAATTCTCTGACGATTTTTAGAGCAAGGATAATTCGGTATTGTCGTTATCGTGACTTAAGTTAATGTATTTCAAGAAGAAACAGTGTAATATAACGTATTGATGGTGAAATTAGATATCGCGGGAACGAAGCACCTATTTAGACAACACAGTGTCAAATTGACTGAGATAAAGTAAATAATTTGTTATTACAAGTTTAAGTGACAAAAGCAGTGTTAATAACCAATGTATTGAAGTATGGACACGAAAACCCGCAAGAATTACTGTAAAATTCGTACTCTAAGAAGAGGCGCGTTTGCGCATGATTGCGAGTGAACCAGCCAAAATTCCGTTACGAAAGTATCAGAAGCATGTTCTCAAGTGACTTTGTTTCCAAAATTATCTGTTGAACGGTGTAAATCGCCCAATTTGATGTGATCCCATAAACTGTTACCGCATTTGCGAGTGTTGGCTGTGGCGTAATTGTTGGATGACGTCACCCAGACTCTGTGAGTGGCTAGCCAAAGCATTTGAAGCAGTGAAGCAGATCCATACGCCTCAACAGCAAGAGTTTGGATAGCAGAGGCGTACCACACTGGACGGTGACTGCAGCGGAGTCAAGTGGCTGAAATAGAAACAACGACGATGTGGAGTTCGACATCTAGTGGCGAAACTCCGAAATATACGACGCCTACGCCAACTGCCAGCCGATCAGCGAAATACGTGACAGCAGATCTATCCCGTAGCCAACTGCTAAACTACGACGCTGCATCAGCGTTATTCGCTGCAGACTTAGCAATGCAAAAGGCACCACACTCAGCTACAGCAACGCATTGCCTGGCAGCCGCTGTCCTGGAGGAGCCTATGCCAACAAGACAAGTAGCACGACTTCAAACAGCAAAACATCGCGACTTTGACAAGCGTCAAGGGGTGAGTGAAGACGATTTGCTGGCGCGATAGTAAACCATATTGTACCGTCTTCAGAGCGTGGACGGAACTTCAAATTGAATTTGACAATTGCAGAAAATATGAAAACAATATTTTTTTTAAATTTTTGTGAATTTTCTCTGAAGCATAATATGCTAATATGGGTGTGCTTTCATGCTGCGCAGCACAGAATAATGTTTCATTTGCACTGTTCATTGTAAATTACATGTTTATATATCTTCTAAGCAGTTGTGTGTATATTACTTTGAGAGTTTGTGTATAAATGCGCTCATTGATGTTTGATCTCGGTAAGCTTCTGTAATTTATGGTGTTCAATGGGGAGGTCTGTTTTACCAATCTGGGTTAAGCTAATACATTGAAGGATTATTTAATTATCAGCTAATTAGTGAGTATTTGGTTTACTTTGACGTTATTTTATTTTTCTTGTTTGTGCGTAGTGAATAGTTGAGAATGGACCCTGAACTGAAAGAAACGGTTGTGGAGGAGGTAGTTAGAAAAATGGAGATACGGCAGGAGGACAAGGATGAGTCAGGAATTGGTAGTACTGAAATATCAGTGGACGGCCCACTGGGTCATTCAACTGGTTACTTTGAGACACCAGAAAAAAACAATTAGAAAGGAACTGAGTCTAGAGGATGGAGAATTGCAGTCAATAATATTCAAGATGCTCCAAGGAATCAACAAGCATGTAGAAGAGATGTCCAAAGGAAATGAAGAAATCAGTTAGCATATAGAAGGGATGTCCAAAGGAAAATATCAAATCAAGAAATCAACAAGCATATAGAAGAGATGTCCAAAGAAAACCAAGAAAACTTAAGGAAAGGACTGCAGGAATTCCAGGAACAGATGAAAATAACTCTTAAGGAGAGAGATGACAAGCTGCAGGTGAAGGAAGATAGACTCCGAGAAGAGGTGAATGACATGAAGACAGAGATAATTGGAAAAGCTGAGGGAGATGTTGAAGGCATAAAAATTGAACTGGAAGGGAAAATGCAAAAAATTGAAACATATCAACACCAACAGATTAAAGGTGTGTTACAAATACAACATCAGTGACAAATTAATATTGGTAAATTGGGAAATAGGCAAGTGAAATTGGAGGAGGCTAAGGAACATATAGTCACAAATGAGATCAAACAGTTACAGCCAGGAGTCCAACAGCTAGAAACTAAAACTGAAGAAACTAATGGGAAGATAAGTAGGTCCACCTTAACATTAGGGGACGGCAAGGTCGTTAAATTAGTGAACGCTGATAACAGGTATACCCAGACCCACATGGGGCCAAAATATACACCCAAAGGGGCATTGCATCCAATGATATTTACTAAGCGGTTACGGGGAGTTTTCCAGCACACTTATGAGATGCAGATAAAATTCAGTTCACAATAGAAAGAATGAAGGGTGAAACTTCCACCTGGGGAGTTAAGAAGAAAGATGAAGTTACCAGTAACAGTCAATTTCAAGAAGAGTTTTTAAAGAAATACTGGTCCAAAAGTCACCAGTGTGCAACACTTGAAGATTTACTGCATCGCAAGTCCCTTAATATATGGAGAGGTACCATGAGAAAATTTGCTGAGCATTTATGGGAGTTGAATGAAACATTAGAGCAGCCATTGAATGACGACATAATGATATCAGCAATTAAAAGGAAGTTAATTCACAGGATGTAAGAAAACTTATCTGGAAGCCTAATTAAAGATGAAGATACTTTAATGGAAGCATTGCAGCAATTAGAAACTATTTGTGCACAGAAAATCAACCAGATGCGTGATCAGAACCAACGAGAAAATAATTACCATCAAAATCAGTTTAATGGCCCACCACATTACAGAGGTAGATGTGGGGGTAATGGACAGTTTTACCACAATCATATGAGATATGATGATGACAGTAATTATGAGAGGGGAGAAGGTAGGTGAAGGGATCATGAGGTAAGAATTGAAGAAATAAGAGGCCAGTAAACCAAACGAAGTGTAGGGAGCCAGCACCTCTTTTGATGGTATACAAAATGCCGACTGATACACTCATAGCTGGGTGAGACTTTATTTCTTATTTCAGGTATCACTCCTCTACCAGCTTTCTCTATCCTAAGATTAAGAAAGTTAGTGTATAGTAGTTAGAATAAGTATCATCCAAATAACTCAGTCAGGAGCCATGTAGCAAATCTATAGTTGACTTATAATAAGGACAAGTAGTTACTGTTCATGTAGAGTGTGCGATGTCAAAGAATCAATAAGTTAAAAATCAGTTTAGTGCCAGTACATTACAAAATTAATAGAACCTGATCAGAAAGCCAATGTTTATAAAATGTGGTGGGATGTTAATTGGTCAGACAAGACACCTCATTACACATAACTCCCTCAACTTAACAGCAACTTCAACTGCAAAATTATATATATATATATATATATATATATATATATATATATATATATATATTCAGCATACATCAACCCTCCATATTCTCTGCAATAGCTACATAAAAATACTACTCCAGGCTCCTTGGCCTCTCCGCATATCATATTTCACATCACTTATTCGAACAAGTATTTCATCACGTATTAGTTTCTTTATATGCCTTCCTATTTACAAGCTGATACATTACTTCGATTCTCTTACAATTTCTTGACCTTTTCACGCCTCATAAAACAACTCCATAAGATTTTTTTATGAGGCATGAAAAGGTAATTGATAATTTCTATTCATGAGATACTGTGTTTTACCAATGTATGTTTCATCCAGTGTGCTTATATAAATGATAAAATTCTATGAATATTTTTAACAGTAACTTATTGTGCAAACATTGAATTAGATTTTTGTAGCAGTAACGTAGGTTTTATTGACATACACATTAGAAATTAATTGCTTTTGCAAACTGGGTGCTCTGTTATCAGATGGTGGTACTAGCTCTTTGGAACCTAAGGGCAAATCAGGATTGACTCGACTCATTGACTTGTTCAGAATATCCCAGATCAACTCCTAAAATATGTTCTGTTCAAAATCAACTAGTATATTTTCACATCAAAAGTTTCAGTACATTTTAGAGGAACTCTGGCTAAACACCACTGACAGTGGGTCTTCCTATACTGTGTGTCACATGCGCCCTCCATCTCAAATTTCCATATTGTTCCCCTGCACTACTAATGTCAACTCGTCCACCAACATGATTATGTCTTCTGGCAGTGGTACTAAATTATGTTTACTTGGAAATTTTCAGCATTTTCGATATACCACATGTCATATGGGTGCTGTTTCTTGAGAATGTGTCGGGTTTAATTCCTTGTATATTATCATAGCTCTAGTTGTGTATTTTCTGAATATGTTGAATTTTTTAAATCTGACTTCAAGGTAGCTTTTTCTTTCTTCTATCTCCACTTCCATAATGAACTGAATGTTGTAATGTCTCTTACTTATCTCTATGTGCAAAACGTTTGTATGTTCTTGTGGTATATCTTCATAATATCCACATAAGTATTAGTGTGTAAACTTTGCGTATGGTATGTGGAAGCATTCTTGAAATTAGTACTGGTCTATGAGGCTATCGTCTTTATTATTTTAGTCTGGCTTCTGTACATTGGTGCTACTGAATTGTTTTATGAGTACATTCTTGATATCGACCTGTTGAACCACACTTCAACATTATTTTTATCGTTATATGTCAGTAAGATGTACTATTCTCGTCTGAAGTGACTAAAGTCTGTGAGTGTGTGTGTGTGTGTGTGTGTGTGTGTGTGTGTGTGTGTGTATGTGTGTATGTATGTATGTATGTGTGTGTATGTTCTCTACTACAGTTGATTTCTCCCAGGACAACTTCTTTTTTGTGTTTTCTGTTCTATTGATATCTTCTTAGCTATCTGTTCTGATTTGCTTTTCATACGTCTTGCGACTGTACCACAGTTCAAATATGTTGCTGTGTGCAGCTGGTAATTGTGATTTACTTGTTTAGTTCAACCTTTCTTCATATGCTGCTGTTAGGTTAACTTTTAACGATGATCTTTACGCTTCAAGCTTAACTTTGCATGCTGCTTAAGAAACCTGTAGAACTGGATAAGTATCAGGCAGTATCAGTACTGTGAGTAGCTGCAATCATTCTTCATTCATTGTTACTTCAACTATGACTGTTATGTAGACAGGAACAAATTTTATTCATCCCAGTGGAACATAACAACAAGGAAGCCCAAAATGGTAAAGGAAAGCCAAATTAGGCAGCTAGTAACGTCAATTGCATTTTTAATCCATTTTCATCTTCATCCCTAAAATAGTGGAATTAAAAATGATTGAATACCTTCTAAACACACACCAAGTGACGATAGTTCATTTATAGTGTCACCAGTTGGACATAACCCCAAATAGATCTAAAATACAAAGTGATGAAAAACAATATTTGTGCCAGTATAAGAAGTCACTAAGCTGCAGCCACTCAAAAACGGTGCCAGAAGCCATGAAGCCACTGCTAAGCGACTACTTTGGGGCGCTGCCAATCGTCACGCCGCAACATGGGCGCCGCTGTAAGGTGCCAGCCGATATCAGTTAGCGAGAGTGCGAAGAGAATCGTGGAGTCACCAATACGAGAAATCCAAGAAGGGAACCTGGGGATACCGCCCTAGTAGCAAGCTGTATGGATTTAACTGTACATTCGGGTAACCATGGTGGAGTTGGCCGGCATTAAGAAGAATGAGTTGGCCGAACTGTTGTTGTACGACTTGTCAGGTGTAGTTTGGTTAGGGGTATCTGTCCAGCCTGTGCTGCAAGGCAACATAGGACACAGTGGTTAAAGTTTTGCGAGTGTTTCAACTGACAGGGTCATCGTAACATTCCATGAGAAGTGCTGGTTAGCTCTCTCCTTATGTAATGAAGAGTGTGTTTGACTGTAGAGAACAGAGTGGTTTCTATGTGCAAAATTTCCTGTCGTTGATAGCCTACTGTCTAATTATTATGTGTTCTGAAGTCCGGTTATCAAGTTACATTGCCCTGCACAAGATAGACTGCTCAGTCAGTGCAGTAGTTTCCTGCACACTATAACTTTTTTGTACGTGTTATCTTTTTTTTGTGTGTGCATATAGCAACAACATACCCATATTACGAGGAGTGTTCAATAAGTACTGCGACACTTTTTTTCTGAAAGCACGTTAGATTTATTCAGGATTCCAATACACCATACTATTTCTCACTCTTTTGGCTATATGACCCTATTGCTCAACGTAAGCTCTGTTCAATGCGAATGGCTTTCATCACTTTACTGGGAGAATCTGTATGCTCACATGATGCCATTCTATTGGTCAATGTCCGAACCAATGTCTTGCTGCATCAGTAAACTTTAAGTCATCCACATATTGCTTTCCATGGAGTGAATCCTTCATTTGGCCAGATGGAAGTCGGAATGTGCGGGATCCGGGCTCCAGCGTTTGGATGAGGAAGGACGGTCCAATGACGTTCTGAAGTCGTTTCTCTACTTCAGAGTAGATCCTTGTACCATGAGGGAGAACACCAAACAATTCACCCCTTTAGAGCCCCAAAAGGCCGTCGCCATGATTTTACCGGCTGAGGGTACCACTTTGAACTCTTCTCCAGTGGAGAAGTGGTGTAGCGCCACTCCATGAATTGCCGTTTGCAAAAAAAAAAACAAGGCATAAACATTGCTTACAAAACCAACAATTCCATACAAAACCGCATCCGAAACCAAAATCATATTGTTGTTGTTGTGGTCTTCAGTCCTGAAACTGGTTTGATGCAGCTCTCCATGCTACTCTATCCTGTGCAAGCTTCTTCATCTCCCAGTACCTACTGCAGCCTACATCCTTCTGAATCAGCTTAGTGTATTCAGCTCTTGGTCTCCCTCTACGATTTTTACCCTCCACGCTGCCCTCCAGTAACTAAATTGGTGATCCCTTGATGCCTCAGAACATGTCCTACCAACCGGTCCCTTCTTCCTGTCAAGTTGTGCCACAAACTCCTCTTCTCCCTAATTCTATTCAATACCTCCTCATTAGTTATGTGATCTACGCATCTAATCTTCAGCATTCTTCTGTAGCACCAAATTTCGAAAGCTTCTAATCTCTTCTTGTCTAAACTATTTATTCTACATGTTTCACTTCCATACATGGCTACACTCCATACAAATACTTTCAGAAGCGACTTCCTGACACTTAAATGTATACTCGATGTTAACGAATTTCTCTTCTTCAGAAACGCTTTCCTTGCCATTGCCTCTACTTCGACTATCATCGCTCCCCAAATAGCAAAATTCCTTTACTACTTTAAGTGTCTCATTTCCTAATCTAATTCCCTCAGCATTACCCGACTTAATTCGACAACAATCCATTATCCTTGTTTTGCTTTTGTTGATGTTCATCTTATACCCTCCTTTCAAGACACGGTCCATTCCGTTCAGCTGCTCTTCCAAGTCCTTTGCTGCCTCTGACAGAATTACAATGTCATCGGCGAACCTCAGAGTTTTTATTTCTTCTCCATGGATTTTAATACCTACTCCGAAATTTTCTTTTGTTTCTTTTACTGCTTGCTCAATATACAGACTGAATGACGTCGGGGATAACCTGCACCCCTGTGTCACTCCCTTCCCAGCCACTGCTTCCCTTTCATGCCCCTCTCTTATTACTGCCATGTGGTTTCGGTACAAATTGTAAATAGCCTTTCGCTCCCTGTATTTTACCATTGCCACCTTCAGAATTTGAAAGAGAGTATTCCAGTCAACATTGTCAAAAACTTTCTCTAAGTCTACATATGCTACAAACGTAGGTTTGCCTTTCCTTAATCTATTTTCTAAGATAAGTCGTAAGGTCAGTATTTCCTCACGTGTTCCAACATTTCTACGGAATCCAAACTGATCTTCCCCGAGGTCGGCTTCTACCAGTTTTTCCATTCGTCTGTAAAGAATTCGCGTTAGTATTTTGCAGCTGTGACTTATTAAACTGATAGTTCGGTAATTTTCACATCTGTCAACACCTGCTTTCTTTAGGATTGGAATTATTATATTCTTCTTGAATTCTGAGGTAATTTTGCCTGTCTCATACATCTTGCTCACCAGATGGTAGCGTTTTGTCAGGACTGGCTATCCCAAAGCTGGAATGTTATCTTCTCCAGGGCCTTGTTTCGGTTTAGGTCTTTCAGTGCTTCTTCCACCTTTCTGCTTTTCCTTCTTTGCTTAGAACTGGGTTTCCATCTGAGCTCTTCATATTCATGCAAGTGGTTCTCTTTTCTCCAAAAGTCTCTTCAATTTTCCTGTAGGCAGTATCTCTCTTACCACTCGTGAGATAAGCCTCTACATCCTCACATTTGTCATCTAGCCATGCCTGCTTAACCATTTTGCACTTCCTGTCGATCTCATTTTTGAGAAGTTTGTATTCCTTTTTGCCTGCTTCATTTACTGCAATTTTTGTATTTTCTCCTTTCATCAATTAAATTCAGTATCTCTTCTGTTACCCAAGGATTTTTACTAGCCCTCGTCTTTTTACCTACTTGATCCTCTGCTGCCTTCACTATTTCAACCCTCGAAGGTACCCATTCTTCTTCCATTGTATTTCTTTCCCCCATTCCTGTCAATTGCTCCCTCATGCCCTCCCTGAAACTCTGTACAACCTCTGGTTCTTTCAGTTTATCTAGGTCCCATCTCCTTAAATTCCCACCTTTTCGCTGTTTCTCCAGTTTTAATCTACAATTCATGACCAATACATTGTGGTCAGAGTCCACATCTGCCCCTGGAAGTGTCTTACAATTTAAAACCTTGTTCCTAAATCTCTGCCAGTTCATAACCAACAGATTGTGGTCGGAGTCCACATCTGCCCCTGGAAGTGTCTTACAATTTCAAACCTGGTTGCTAAATCTCTGCCTTACCATTATATAATCTATCTGAAACCTTTTAGTATTTCCAGAGTTCTTCGATGCATACAACCTTCTTTCGTGATTCTTGAACCAAGTGTTAGCTATGGTTAAATTATGCTCTGTGAAAAATTCTACCAGGTGGCTTCTTCTTTCATTTCTTAGCCGCAGTGCATATTCGCCTACTACGTTTCCTTCTCTTCCTTTTCCTACCGTCGGTCACCCATGACTATTAAATTTTCGTCTCTCTTCACTACCTGAATAATTTCTTTTACCTCATCATACATTTCATCAATTTCTTCATCATCTGCAGAGCTAGTTGGCATATAAACCTCTACTACAGTAGTAGGCGTGGGCTTCGTGTCTATCTTCGCCACAATAATGCGTTCACTATGCTGTTTGTAGTAGCTTACCGCACTCCTGTTTTCCTATTCATTATTAAAGCTACTCCTGCATTACCCCTATTAGATTTTGTATTTATAACCCTGTATTCACCTGATTCACTAATTCCCACTATATATAACTTTAACCTATCCATTTCTCTTTTTAAATTATCCAACGATCCGATCCGTAGAACGCCAGTTTTCTTTCTCCTGATAACGACGTCCTCTTGAGTAGTCCCCGCCCGGAGATCCGAATGGGGGACTATTTTACCTCCGGAATATTTTACCCAAGAGGGCGCCATCATCATTTAATCATACAGTAAAGCTGCATGCCCTCGGGAAAAATTATAGCTGTAGTTTCCCCTTGCTTTCAGCCGTTCGCAATACCGCAACAGCAAGGCCGTTTTGGTTAGTGTTACAAGAACAGATCAATCAATCATCCAGACTGTTACCCCTGCAACTACTGAAAAGGCTGCTGCCCCTCTTCAGGAACCACACGTTTGTGTGGCCTCTCAACAGATACCCCTCCGTTGTGGTTGCACCTACGGTACGGCTATCTGTATCGTTGAGGCACGCAAGCCTCCCCACCAACAGCAAGGTCCAACTAAAATCATAACCGGACACAAAGCGGCAACGTGGTACCTATCAGCTCAGTCGCAGAGATTGTGACAAGATATACATTGGAATGTCTGGCAGGACATTTGGCACACGATATAGAGAACACTTCAGAGCATTCAAATACGGTACAAATCATTCAACATTTGCAGATCATTTTAAAAAAGAATACCATAGACCAAGCAATATTGAGAACGAGGTGAATATCATAAAAACCAGTAAGGCAGATACCTCTTCCCTTTCCAAGAAAATTTCCACATTCAAAATGCATTAACATAAAATAAACAGTTGTTCAATGACCAAACAGATATTGTAAACCAGACTCTATATAGAATAATTGATGAAATTACATGAAAAAGAAAAGAGCCTTTTCCATTCTTCATCCCCTCCCACTCTCCCACAACCCCTCTCCCCCACCCACTCACAATTTCATTTCACTTCTCGCTCCTCGCCTTCTTCTCTAACTCACACTCCATCACACAGCTATATTCTGTCCACTCACTATGACTTTCCCCTCCCATAAAAAAAAATTATCTCTATCGCTCTTCCTTCTCTACTCTTACATTCTACATAAAGATACAGAAACAGAAATAGAGTTACACACATACAATAATCTAATTAAAGAAAAACGTTGTAGGTCAAATACAAAGTAGTGGATAGGTTATATTGGCAGCACTACAAAACACGAACAGCAACACATACTTGAAGTACAAAAACAAACAGAATACAATGGTTCGCATAAAAGTGTGTTGTGAGAAATGCATAGTGCTGCAGAACGTCTAAAAATTAGACCAAATTTATCATCGTGTAACACAGAAAAACAACGATTTACTAGTAGACGGTATTTCCTTAGGTAAGCGAGAAATCAGCCGAAAAACCACCGTAAGTACAAATCGACCTATTCTTATCGAACTGTTTGCCAATCTAAAAAGCAAATCAAAATGTAAATAACTTAAATACAGATCACTGATAATGCTTTACCTCAATAAAGCGAAACGCGTCTGGTGAAAGAATCAAGCATTTATGTAGTTGCAACGACGGATAAAAAAAAAAAAACCCTCATGAATCCGTTTTATTATCTGAGCGATACTGCAACGTTTACACTTACATGTGCTCCAGGAGTGCAGGTTCAGCATAGTGTAGGAACCTGTGGGAAACACTCTGGGGGCTCCACTGTGCAAGTTAGAACAGGGAACGCACGAGGAACACTCTGCATTAGCAGTATTCGACCTTTTAATGTACCTCAGCCACAACGGAAGAAGACGAGTATTTTTGGCCCTCACGTAACATATTTCACACCACTAGAGAAACAGTGACGGATTAGTGAGAGAATATTATCTTGTGACGGGAGTTTCAAACTGAAAATATTCAGTTTATCATAAATCTACATAAATGAAATTATATGGATTTTCTTTCTACCGATGGTGTGACAGATGCTCACTTCTTGGACCGCACTGATGCTTGCTTTGAGTCGCATGCAGCCCTCGGGCAGCGGGTTGGACACTTCTGCTCGACATATGATCATTTTCTGCACCTTCCACCTTCCACCTGCAACGTGTGCAGTACGTTGTACCTTTAGAAGTTTTGCTTAATTTTTGTTAAGCTGTTGTCCAGTTTGGTTCCATAACATTTAGAAATTAACTATTTGAAAATCGGGCTCACAAGGACTAGAGGAAGCCATCAAACGCGGAGATTACAGAAAACAAACTGGAGAAGTGCGAGCAGGGCTCACTCTGAAGATTCGGTACAAAGTTGATTACGTATGTAGACAGTTCATCTATAGATTTTGGTCGGTGAGTTCGTAAGTATCAAAACATGTGACATAAATGGACTTACGTTTTAACTGCATAGTCTTAGGAGCTTGAAGTTTTTACGCAGGCAAGGCCCCATACACCTTAGTATTTGACATGAAGCTCGACCTTTACACCTCTACCCTTTCCTGAGAAAAATGGATATAACAGACGGACAACAAACTGATCCTATTAGGTTACCGTTATTTACGGTTAACGTAGGCAATGGAATTTCAAAAATATAACCTATGTATAATAAACTGAAACATTAATTGAGCTCTACAAACAACTGTTTCTGATGTTAGGCACCTCACTGGTCCGGCGACGTAACTGGCCAATGAAACGAAGACAGACAGATAGAGGGCAAAGTGAACCGAACCGTTTCCGTCCACTATCCAGCCTGTACCACACCTATAGGCTTTGTGGGAACGTTGCAGTCGTAGCAAGTACAATGTCTACGTCTTCTGTTTGTTTACAGCAGATGGTATATTCACTTAGGTATTGCTCACAAGAAATAACTGGAAATAAACTTTACCTGTAAAACAAATGCTAAGGGTTTTTTTATGGTTTGTCGCATGATTTGTCTAAATTATCTATGTGTCAAAGTCGCACACATACCGTTGCGGAAAATATTGATTTATTGGGAAAATGCACAAACACCGTCACATGAGCTTAGAAACTGGATACCGAAATTAAAAAAAAAAAATGGTTCAAATGGCTCTGAGCATTATGGGACTTAACATCTACGGTCATCAGTCCCCTAGAACTTAGAACTACTTAAACCTAACTAAGCTAAGGACAGCACACAACACCCAGTCATCACGAGGCAGAGAAAATCCCTGACCCCGCCGGGAATCGAACCCGGGAAGCCGGGCGTGGGAAGCGAGAACGCTACCGCACGACCATGAGCTGCGGACCCGAAATTAAAAGGTTTGTATTAACAATGCAGACGAAAAGGTTTTCTGAGATCGTGCGAGAAACATTTTGTTTAAAGGCTTATAGACATAGCACGTGTTAATGCTTTTAATATTAATAATGCTAAAAAAAAGATAGTGTTCGACCGCTAAGCAGTTTCTGCCGTTAAGGGGAGTCAGTGAAGGGAATACAAACAGCAACAACTCAGGAAGTTATGTATTCACGTAGATATTTATAATACTAATTTTATATGTATATGAATTTGAAAATAAAAAATCTTCTAAAAAGGGCTATTACTTTTTACACCTATTTTAGTCCTTTTACTTATTACGGAAATAACGAGGCAAAATTTGCCCACGAAACTCTCAATGGATGACTTTTTGAGTCCTACTTCAAAGCGGTAGTGTTTGATACTAGAGCATGAAATACGGAAATTCTTAGAGCTGAACGACTGGAAACTTTCGGAAACAGGCCTCTTCGCCTCCTAGACATCAGTTGTATAAATCCTTCTCGAAAGCGATTTTTCGGAAAAGAGGAGCTGAAAAAACACAGATACGAATCCGTACAAATCTTGGCCCAATTTCAAACCACTTGGTCTGGAATTGATTTTAGAGGGGCGTTCAACAAGTAACGCAACACATTTGTTTTCTGAAAGCATTTTGTTTTTATTCACAACTCTTTTGGCTACAAAACATGTTTTAAACGTAATAAATGTAACGGCCTTACTGGGGGGGCCTGTGTGCCAGCACCATACGACTCTACTAGTCGGCGTCGGAGCTGAAGTCTTTGCTGAATCGGTAACCTCCCCATCATCCTTGTATTGCTTCTCGAAGAGCGCACCCTTCGTTGGACCAAAAACGTGGAAGTCGGAAGACAAAAGATCCGGGCTGTAGGGTGGATGAGGAAGAACTGTACAGTGAAAGTTTGAGTTCCAAAAAAGGTTCATATGGCTCCAAGCACAATGAGACTTAACATCTGAGGTCATCAGTCCCCTAGACTTAGAACTACGTAAACCTAACTAATCTAAGGACATCACACACATCCATGCCCGAGGCAGGATTCGAAACTGCGGCCGTAGCAGCAGCGCGGTTCGGGACTGAAGCGCCTAGAACCGCTCGGCACAGCGGCCGACTTTTTCGAGTTTCTATCTGGTGTGCAGACTTGTGTGAGGCCTTGCGTTGTCATGGACGAGGAGAAGTACGTTTGCACTTTCACTGTGACGAACTTGCTGAAGCGATTTCTTCAGTTTCCTGAAAAAATGTGCTGCCGGCAAGCATGCGGGAAATCGGACAGGTTTGCGCGACCTTGGGCGTTTGGCAGACGCCTTGCCCCCATACTCAACATGCTTTTGTTCACTGCCAGGTTTCAGTGGACATTTTGCAAGGGCCTATGATTATTTGGGATGCCCTGGTTTTCCGCCAAAAGAAACTGAATGATAACTCTCTGCTTTGGACGCCCTCCGTTGCACATATCATTTTGAAGCCTACGTGTAACGTCGCCACCCATAGAAATTTCATGAAACTATAGTGGCTGAAGCGGTAATATTCCACGCTGTGTCACATCAAATTCTGCACTTTTTCAACGGAAACTGACCGAGAGAGGTAATGTGTTGCATCACTTATTGAACGCTCCTCGTAGTTAAATCAAAACTGAAATTAAACAGATATTGACGATTAAATGATGTGGATAAGACATAACTGCTCCTAAATCAAACGCTGAAAGCTCTTGCGCTAAGGACTTCCTCCAATGTAGAAAGTGAAGAAGCCCTGTTCAGCCACTTGTCGGGCCCTGACGCAGGTTTAAACGTGTTTCCGCCGCTGGTGTGAAAGGAGTTGGCTTGTAGAGCACGTAAGACGGAGAGCCCTCCCACCACGTCGCAGTTGATTTGGCCAGAGCAGCCACCTTTCAACGGCGCCCGGCTATCGGCAGCACAAGCACGTCTTTCTTACGGAGGCCAGACAACGCTGGACTCACCACCCGCCGGACCGCGGCGCTGCTATGGTGGAGGCGGCGACGCCTTAGAAAGGACAGTACGAACTTCCCAGCATCGATTTCATTCGTATTGACAGGGTGTGAAGGGCACGACCAGGACTTCAACACGTGTTTTCGAGAAAATGGAATTTGAAAGTTTCTCCCGGGCTGATGTGTTTTGTATAACCGCTAATAGGTGATGTGTCCCCAGCCGAGCGAGTAAGTGTGGGGTATGTGGATCGAAGCTCCCTGCCGGTCATAATTCTTTTGTGAGTTATTTGCGCCAACATTCGGTACTATACTTCGACAGGGGTGATACGCCACGAAATTGTGTCACGCCTGAGAACCATTTATGAATATAAACCAAGTTTGTTTTGCGCCGAGCGAGGTGGCGCAGTGGTTAGACACTGGACTCGCATTCGGGAGGACGACGGTTCAATCCCGCGTCCGGCCATCCTGATTTAGGTTTTCCGTGATTTCTCTAAAATCGCTCCAGGCAAATGCCGGGATCGTTCCTTTCAAAGGGCACGGCCGACTTCCTTCCCCATCCTTCCCTAATCCGATGAGACCGATGACCTCGCTGTCTGGTCTCCTTCCCCAAACAACCCAACCCCAATCCCAAGTTTGTTTTGCAACAGAGACATCGAAAAATCCATGGACATGCAAAAAAGTGGGCGTCCCCTATGTCTGCTGTACATCGCAATAATTATTGTTTTCCATATTTCTACGATCGGTATCCTATGAGTCGTGCAGCGCTGCATGTGTTACACATGCGCTTGTCTCAAATGTAGATACAATGATAAGCACACATTAAAAAAAGTTTTCCGTCAGCTCGGTCCCGAGAGTCCCGGAACCTTTACAGAAAATTGTAATGTAGATCAACATACACTTCATTTCTGCTATTTTTTATTGCTCATGAAAACCACACATTGCATGTTGTACCACCATACAGCAAGACCTTCAAAGGTGGTGGTCCAGATTGCTGTACACACCGGTACCTCTAATACACAGTAGCACATCCTCTTGCATTGATGCATACCTGTATTCGTCGTGGCATACTATCCACAAGTTCATCAAGGCACTGTTGGTCCAGATTGCCCTACTCCTCAACGGCGATTCGGCGTAGATCCCTCAGGGTGGTTAGTGGGTCACGTCGTCGAGTAACAGCCCTCTTCAATCTATTCCAGGCATGTTCGACTGGGTTTGTGTCTGGAGAACATGCTGGCCACTCTAGTCGAGCGATGTCGTTATCCTGAAGGAAGTCATTCAAAAGATGTGCTCGATGGGCGCGCGAATTGTCGTCCATGAAGACGAAGGCCTCTCCAATATGCAGCCGATATGGTTGCACTATCGGTCGGAGGATGGTGTTTACGTGTCGTAGAGCTGTTACGGCGCTTTCCATCACCACCAGCGGCGTATGCGGCCCCACATAATGTCACTTCACAACAGCAGGGAAAGCCCACCTTGCTGCACTTGCCGGAAAGTGTGTCTAAGGCGTTCAGCCTGACCGGGTTGCCTCCAAACACGTCTCCGAAGATTGTCTGGTTGAAGACATATCGGTGAAGAGAGCTTGATGCCAATCCTGAGCGGTCCATTCGGCATGTTGTTGCGTCCTACAGATGCGTGGTGTCATGGTTGCAAAGATGGGCGTGAAGTTGCGCATCATGCAGCCAATTGCTCGCAGTTTGAGTCGTAACACGACGCCCTGTGGCTGCACGAAAAGCATTATTCAAGATGGTGGCGCTGCTGTCAGGGATCCTCCGAGCCATAATCCGTAGGTAGCCGTCATACACTGCGGTAGTAGCCCTTGGGTGTCCTGAGCGAGGCATGTCATCGACAGTTCCTGTCTCTCTGTATCTCCTCCATGTCCGAACAACATCGCTTTGGCTCACTCCGAGACGCCTGGACTCTTCCCTTGTTGAAAGCCCTTCCTGGCACAAAGTAACAATGCGGACGCGATCGAACCGCAGTACTGACGGTCTAGACGTGGTTGAACTACAGACAACACAAGCCGTGTACCTCCTTCCTGATGGAATGACTAGAACTGATCGGCTGTCGGACCCCCTCCGCCTAAAAAGCGCTGCTCATGCATGGTTGTTTACATCTTTGGACGGGTTTAGTGACATCTCTTAACAGTCAAAGGGACTGTGTCTCTGATATAATATCCAAAGTTAACGTCTATCTTCAGGAGTTCTAGGAACCGGGGTGATGCAAAACAGATTTTGATGTGTGTAAATAAAATGTTTACATGTATTTGATTGCAAGTTCTCGAGCATCCTTTTTTCATTTCCAGTCGTGTTAAGAAAAAAGCCCTTTTCTCTTTTTTCATGTTGATGACTAAGAAAACAGTAAATTAATGATTAGCTGTTGATACGTTTCATGGTCATAATATATGTGCTGTTAGAACTGTTCTGGCGTAGCCGCAAGCGCCGGGACGGAGACGAAGAACGCAAGAGGAGGGAAGGCGATGAGACGACGTCGGCCAGTGGTGCGCTGACAAAGACCGCACCACGACAGGAGCGGCCTCCAGCCGGAGAGAATGTAACCACCGCTCCTGTCAGCCTCGTCCGCAGGGTACCAGACCGATACAATGCTCGCTCAGAACCAGACAGGGACTCGCAGAGCAGCACAGCTGTAGACCGACACTACGACAGGAGTTACACTACTAGCCATTAAAATTGCTACACCACGAAGATGCCGTGCCACAGACGCGAAATTTAACCGACAGGAAGAAGATGCTGTGATATGCAACTCATTAGCTTTTCAGAGCATTCACACAAGGTTGGCACCGGTGACGACACCTACAACGTGTTGACATGTGGAAAGTTTCGAGCCGATTTCTCATACACAAACAGCAATTGACAGGCGTTGCCTGGTGAAACATTGTTGTGATACCTCGTGTAAGGAGGAGAAATGCGTACCATCACGTTTCCGACTTTGATAAACGTCGGATTGTAGCCTATCGCGATTGCAGTTTATCGTATCGCGACATAGGTGCTCGCGTTGGTCGAGATCCAATGACTGTTAGCAGAATACGGAATCGGTGTGTTCAGGAGGGTAATACGGAACGCCGTGCTCGATCCCAACGACCTCGTATCACTAGCAGCCGAGATGACAGGCATCTTATCCGCATGGCTGTAACGGATCGTGTAGCCACGTCTCGATCCCTGAGTCAACAGATGCGGACGTTTGCAAGACAACAACCTATGCACGAATTGTTCGACGACGTTTGCAGCAGCATGGACTATCAGCTCGGAGACCATGGCTGCGGTTACCCTTGACGCTGCAATACAGACAGGAGCGCCTGCGATGTGTACTCAACGACGAACCTGGGTGCAATGGCAAAACGTCATTTTTTCGGATGAATCCAGGTTCTGTTTACAGCATCATGGTGGTCGCATCCGTGTTTGGCGACATCGCGGTGGACGCACATTGGAAGCGTGTATTCGTCATCGCCATACTGGCGTATCACCTGGCGTGATGGTATGGGGTACCATAGGTTACACGTCTCGGTCACCTCTTGTTCGCATTGACGACACTTTGAACAGTGGTCGTTACATTTCAGATGTGTTACCACCCGTGGGTCTACCCTTCATTCGAACCCTGCGAAACCCTACATTTCAGCAGGATAATGCACAATCGCTTGTTGCAGATCCCGTACGCGTACGGGCCTTTCTGGATACAGAAAATGTTCGACTGCTGCCCTGGCCAGCACATTCACCAGATCTCTCACCAATTGAAAACGTCTTGTCAATGGTGGCCGAGCAACTGGCTCGTCGCAATACGCCAGTCACTTCTCTTGATGAACTGTGGTATCGTGTTGAAGTTACATGGGCAGCTCTACCTGTACACGCCATCCAAGTTCTGTTTGACCCAATGCCCAGGATTATCAAGGCCGTTATTACGGCCAGAGGTGGTTGTTCTGGGTACTGATTCCTCAGGATATATGCACCCAAACTGCGTGAAAATGTAATCACATGTCAGTTCTATTATAATATATTTGTCCAATGAATACCCGTTTATCATCTGCATTTCTTTTTGGTGTAGCAGTTTTAATGTCCAGTAGTGTATATCGCTGAGGGGAAGATCGTACTGCCTCTTGTTAGTATCTTCCCGGGAGGAAATTCCGTCAGGGCCGTCCTGCGAAACTTCGATTTTGCTCACCTTCCAAACTGTTGTAGTACAAGCGAAGATGTAGCAAATACTTCTGTAATATGATTCATTTCCTAGCATTTTCTCGATATACGGGATAAGACTTTTACGATCCTGTTGAATATTTTACGAGGGTGCCAGTTGCCATGCACCGTTGTTAGCGAAAACTGGGTAAGGCAGCAGACTTAGTTGTACTGCTTTCATATATTATTTGTTCCGGTTTCTAATCTTCCCTAAATGATAATGAACACACACAGGGCGATTATAATTAAACTTCAGTTGGCCGGCCGAAGTGGCCGTGCGGTTAAAGGTGCTGCAGTCTGTAACCGCAAGACCGCTACGGTCTCAGGTTCGAATCCTGCCTCGGGCATGGATGTTTGTGATGTCCTTAGGTTAGTTAGGTTTAACTAGTTCTAAGTTCTAGGGGACTTATGACCTCAGCAGTTGAGTCCCATAGTGCTCAGAGCCATTTGAAACTTCAGTTATTTGAGAGGGTCTCCAGAAAAAATAGGCTATCGTGTCACAATGAAGCCTTAGGGAATCATTTGTAAGGACAAATCATTGAATGAAATGATTTTAATTTCCAAATGAGAAACTAACATATGTTAACATTGTACCATATTTACGTCCCAGGTTACAAATGTTGCTTAGTGTGATGATCATTTGCATCCACGGTAGCCTGGAACTGTTAAAGAGATACTGTTTCACAACTGTTCGTAGTAGTTTTCCAAAGGTGGATCATGTAATGTTTAGCTGAAGTAACATAGTTTGTGCAGTGCCTGAAAAACGCAAATTGCTTGCAGCGTTCTCAGCTATCGCAAGAGTAATTTCTTCAATAATTTGTGGCGCAATTGGCAATCGGCCTCTGCCAGAAGCAATTCCCAAATCGCAAATTAATTCGAACTACTGAACTGTGTGCTTCAGCCCCCGTGTGGGAACAGGACCTCTCCATATTCCTTTAACGCGTCGATACTCTCGAAGAGCGGCAGGTCTATGGTTCAAATGGCTCTAAGCACTATACGACTTAACAAAAAAATGGTTCAAATGGCTCTGAGCACTATGGGACTTAACATCTATGGTCATCAGTCCCCTAGAACTTAGAACTACTTAAACCTAACTAACCTAAGGACATCACACACATCCATGCCCGAGGCAGGATTCGAATCTGCGACCGTAGCAGCAGCGCGGTTCCGGACTGAAGCTCCTAGAACAGCTCGGCCATAGTGGCCGGCACGGCAGGTCTATTGCTGTTGTTTTGACAAAGCAGCTTGATGAGTTAAGTCCAGCTCACTTTGTCGAGACCCATATTGACAGTCTTCAACTTAATGCATATTGATGCTTTATTACAACCCTATTCACCCTATAACCACCAGGGCCTGACGGCAACTCATGATATACACTCCTGGAAATTGAAATAAGAACACCGTGAATTCATTGTCCCAGGAAGGGGAAACTTTATTGACACATTCCTGGGGTCAGATACATCACATGATCACACTGACAGAACCACAGGCACATAGATACAGGCAACAGAGCATGCACAATGTCGGCACTAGTACAGTGTATATCCACCTTTCGCAGCAATGCAGGCTGCTATTCTCCCATGGCGACGATCGTAGAGATGCTGGATGTAGTCCTGTGGAACGGCTTGCCATGCCATTTCCACCTGGCGCCTCAGTTGGACCAGCGTTCGTGCTGGACGTGCAGACCGCGTGAGACGACGCTTCATCCAGTCCCAAACATGCTCAATTGGGGACAGATCCGGAGATCTTGCTGGCCAGGGTAGCTGACTTACACCTTCTAGAGCACGTTGGGTGGCACGGGATACATGCGGACGTGCACTGTCCTGTTGGAACAGCAAGTTCCCTTGCCGGTCTAGGAATGGTAGAACGATGGGTTCGATGACGGTTTGGATGTACCGTGCACTATTCAGTGTCCCCTCGACGATCACCAGTGGTGTACGGCCAGTGTAGGAGATCGCTCCCCACACCATGATGCCGGGAGTTGGCCCTGTGTGCCTCGGTCGTATGCAGTCCTGATTGTGGCGCTCACCTGCACGGCGCCAAACACGCATACGACCATCATTGGCACCAAGGCAGAAGCGACTCTCATCGCTGAAGACGACACGTCTCCATTCGTCCCTCCATTCACGCCTGTCGCGACACCACTTGAGGCGGTCTGCACGATGTTGGGGTGTGAGTGGAAGACGGCCTAACGGTGTGCGGGACCGTAGCCCAGCTTCATGGAGACGGTTGCGAATGGTCCTCGCCGATACCCCAGGAGCAACAGTGTCCCTAATTTGCTGGGAAGTGGCGGAGCGGTCCCCTACGGCACTGCGTAGGATCCTACGGTCTTGGCGTGCATCCGTGCGTCGCTGCGGTCCGGTCCCAGGTCGACGGGCACGTGCACCTTCCGCCGACCACTGGCGACAACATCGATGTACTGTGGAGACCTCACGCCCCACGTGTTGAGCAATTCGGCGGTACGTCCACCCGGCCTCCCGCATGCCCACTATACGCCCTCGCTCAAAGTCCGTCAACTGCACATACGGTTCACGTCCACGCTGTCGCGGCATGCTACCAGTGTTAAAGACTGTGATGGAGCTCCGTATGCCACGGCAAAATGGCTGACACTGACGGCGGCGGTGCACAAATGCTGCGCAGCTAGCGCCATTCGACGGCCAACACCGCGGTTACTGGTGTGTCCGCTGTGCCGTGCGTATGATCATTGCTTGTACAGCCCTCTCGCAGTGTCCGGAGCAAGTATGGTGGGTCTGACACACCGGTGTCAATGTGTTCTTTTTTCCATTTCCAGGAGTGTATATCACTTAACACTACTAATAACGCAAATCCTGCAGCGCATATTCTGAAAATTATTCCTATAAAGTTGGGTCCCATTAGGTAAACAGTCTTCTGTCTACAGAGGTTCAAATAGCGAAAGTTTTATTATAACTATCCTGCACTTCGCGAAGGCGGAACAGCTATTAGCCAACATATACATCAGCCGGCATATCCCACATGTCACCATTTGGGACATAGTGGAGGGTATCTAATACTAAATAGTGGGCCAAGGAGACAACTAGCCAACCTTCAAATGACCAATGGGTTCATATTACCGCTAGACTTTCTTGTAAGTTCAAGGCCAATCCGGGTATGCTGACGTAACCAGCAGGACTTTTCTATCTTTCCAGGAACCCCACTATTCTCATTTCCTATTTTGCTAATGATAGCATCATCTTATCTGGCCATATTTCGAGTCGTGGAAAGGGAGGAGCTCGACCCCCCCCCCCACACCCACCTCCTCCCACCGCTGATCCGCACTCAGTTCAGCCCCCAACCCTTTGAGCACATTTTTCATAGTAAGTTGATTGCATGTAAATCATCAATTGCTATCGAGCATGAAGCTCAGCCAGCAGCAGCGACAAGCTGTACAGAAGATGCAGAATATTATTGGCAGGCACTTTGCGAATTCACCTTTAATTCTTATTATTAAGTGTGTAGGTCATTATACCTAATGCCTTTTTACCCTTATGTTACAGGCGGGGGACCATCACAGCAGCAGCCACCGTCCACAGGATGTCTTCCCAACCTGGCACTGTTAGACTGTGCTGTAGCGTGAGCAGAGCAGCTGCAACAAGCACCTGTTCTAGTGCTGAACGAAGACACTCAGACCAAGTGTCATTTGACTGGACCATAGCAGTCACAGCAACCGACTCCCACGAGAGCACTATAGTTCGCCAACACATACAGTGCGACTACCAGTGGCACTAAATGTGTAAATGTAAGGCTAGCATCCAACAAAGTCTTTGAAGTAATTAAGGAGGTAGAAAACGCACAATATGTTAGTGCTAAAGTGCAGTATTCTTAGCAGCGATGTTCACGGGAATGTACGGTCTCAAGAAGACCGGGCTCCGGACGACCACAAGGAGTTACCGAGTGGTGAGGTCATCGTGTTGGGCGTATAGCTCTGGCGCATCGTACTGAAAATGTAATAGTTTGAGGAGTAGTTGGAACCGCAGTGACGTAACTACGCAATGTGATCAAAATAATCCGGACTCCCCAAAAACATACGTTTTTTATATTAGGTGCATTGTGCTGACACCTACTGCCAAGTACTCCATATCAGCGACCTCAGTAGTCATTAGACACCGTGAGAGAGTAGAATGGGGTGCTCCGCGGAACTCACGGACTTCGAACGTGGTCAGGTGATTGGGTGTCACTTGTCTAATACGTCTGTATGCGAGACCTGCAGACCTATCGGCCATTTCTCGTGCTCGTGAGCACATCCGGTCATGCCCTGGCGATTCGTTTCTCCTCTCTGCTGACTCCTTGAGCAGCCTACAAGCTATCGACCAGTGTTACCCCCGCCATCCTTTGGTAGCGACCATCCAGGAGTCCATCTATGCCCTGGAACGGTCCAGTCGTTCAGTGGTGTTTGCGTGGACCCCAGGCCACGTCTGACTCCCACGAAATGAACTTGCCGACAGGCTGGTCAAACACGCTACACGGAAACCGCTTCTGGAGATCGGCATCTCCACAACTGACCAGCGATCATTATTACGCAGCAAGGTTTTTCAGCTTTGGGGGACGGAATGGCATAATCTCAGTACGCACAACAAACTGCCTGCCATTAAGGAGACTACGAATGTGTGGAAGTCCTCCATGTGGGCTTCTGGAGATCGGCATCTCCACAACTGACCAGCGATCATTATTACGCAGCAAGGTTTTTCAGCTTTGGGGGACGGAATGGCATAATCTCAGTACGCACAACAAACTGCCTGCCATTAAGGAGACTACGAATGTGTGGAAGTCCTCCATGCGGGCTTCTGGAGATCGGCATCTCCACAACTGACCAGCCATCATTATTACGCAGCAAGGTTTTTCAGCTTTGGGGGACGGAATGGCATAATCTCAGTACGCACAACAAACTGCCTGCCATTAAGGAGACTACGAATGTGTGGAAGTCCTCCATGCGGGCTTCTGGAGATCGGCATCTCCACAACTGACCAGCGATCATTATTACGCAGCAAGGTTTTTCAGCTTTGGGGGACGGAATGGCATAATCTCAGTACGCACAACAAACTGCCTGCCATTAAGGAGACTACGAATGTGTGGAAGTCCTCCATGCAGGCTTCTGGAGATCGGCATCTCCACAACTGACCAGCGATCATTATTACGCAGCAAGGTTTTTCAGCTTTGGGGGACGGAATGGCATAATCTCAGTACACACAACAAACTGCCTGCCATTAAGGAGACTACGAATGTGTGGAAGTCCTCCATGCGGGCTTCTGGAGATCGGCATCTCCACAACTGACCAGCGATCATTATTACGCAGCAAGGTTTTTCAGCTTTGGGGGACGGAATGGCATAATCTCAGTACGCACAACAAACTGCCTGCCATTAAGGAGACTACGAATGTGTGGAAGTCCTCCATGCGGGCTTCTGGAGATCGGCATCTCCACAACTGACCAGCGATCATTATTACACAGCAAGGTTTTTCAGCTTTGGGGGACGGAATGGCATAATCTCAGTACGCACAACAAACTGCCTGCCATTAAGGAGACTACGAATGTGTGGAAGTCCTCCATGCGGGCCTCTCGCAGGGACTCCGTGGTTCTCTGCCGGCTCTGCATTGACCATGCGTGGCTAACACAGTGCTACCTCCGCCGCCTCGAGGACCCACATCGGT